>NC_072445.2:62260000-62892500 GCF_028878055.3 Symphalangus syndactylus | reverse complement strand
TCAGCATATTGTTCTTTAAGCCTCTCCATGGCTTTTCGGTGCTCTTCATCCACTGCAGCCCTTTTATTGGGTTGCTCCTTCATGAAGCTGTCCCACTGGAGCATATGCTGTTTCTCACTAGCTACTAAGTGGTCACTATGAATCTGAGAAAAGAAAATTAGAAAGTCACATGACATTTTCCAGACAATTATTTCATAACGTTATCTCTTGATATTTGGTTACCGTAACAGTCAGCTGGTAAGTCACAAGGAAAAAGTTGTGCTATAATATCCAAAAAAAGATGACACATTAGAAACATCTAAGGCTTCTCTCATTACAATTAAACATGGATATTCTCATTTCTTAAATTTTAAAAGTGGGCTGGGCACGGTGGCTCATGCCTGTAATCCCAGCATTCTGGGAGGCCGAGGCGGGTGGATCACCTGAAGTAAGGAGTTTGAGACCAGCCTGGCCAACATGGCAAAACTCCGTCTCTACTAAAAACACAAAAATCAGCCGGGCGTGGTGGCACATGGCTGTAGTCTCAGCTACTTGGGAGGCTGAGGTGGAAGAATCACCTGAACCCGGAAGGCAGAGGTTGCAGTGAGCTGAGATGGCACCACTGCACTCTAGCCTGGGTGACAGTGAGACTCTGTCTCAAAAAAAAAAAAAATTTTTTTTAAAAGCGTCTAGTATCTTTACATGATAAAATCAAACACAGTCCAAGTATTTTTTCATATTTCTATTTCTCCTCAAATACCATTTCACTGCAGATATTTTAAAACCAATTTAAAAAAAAATATATGCTAAAAGAATCATTGCTATAAGAAATCAAAATGTCTGTCTTACATAAAATATTTTTAAGTGCATTAAAAAGAACCATAAATTATTAGTCACTAGAAGAGAACTCGAGAAATCTCTTCTGGGATGGGCACAGTGGCTCGCGCCTGTAATCCCAGCACTTTGGGAAGCTGAGGCGGGCAGATCACCCGAGGTCAGGAGTTCAAGACCAGTTTGGCCAACATGGCAGAACCTCATCTCTACTAAAAATATAAAAATTAGCTGGTGTGGTGGCATACACCCGTGATCCCAGGGCCTGTGATCCCAGCTACTCGGGAAACTGAGGTGGGAGAACGGCTTGAATCCAAGAGACAGAGGTTGCAGTGAGATGAGATCACACCATTGCATTCCAGCCTAGGTGACAGTGATACTCCACCTCAAAAAAAAAAAAAAAAAAAAGAAATCTCCTCTGGGTCAGTTCTAGTCCTTAAAGCAAATCAACATCTCAAATATCTGTGTCAAATGTCTCAGTTCTTGAGATGTTCCTTAATACTGCTATATAAGGATGAAAGGTTTCTTCGTTTTCTTTCTAGCACCACAGTAATACAGATAAAATGCTGTATAAATAAAAAAGGTACGAATTTAGTTTTCTCCCTCCTTCCAAAGTATAATTTCAGTGATTAACTTTGAATATGTACAACAAAAATCTAAATAGAGTATGAAAAAATAACTTTATATCCCTATTTCAACTCTTCTACATGTATGTCGTTAGCAGTTACATTTTGATACAGATTAGGTTCTATTAAACAAACAAAAACTGGGATATGCAAACTATAAAAACCTAGAAGGTCGAATTGCTTGAACGTGGGAGGCGGAGGTTGCAGTGAGCCAAGACCGCACCATTGCACTCCAGCCTGGGTAACAAAGCGAGACTCCGTCTCAAAAACAAACACACACACACACACACACACACACCCCTACAAAGCACCCGAAGTCATTGTTAATTCTGGCATATTAATTCCAGCACTTGAATGAAAAAGGGACACGCAGTGTACTCAGATGCTGGTTAACTCAGATGTCAGCCACCAGAAAAACAGCTACCAGGAAAAAGAAACCATCTTCAGGCTGTTTATCATGTTCTTGCTGTTCTATTTTCTCTCTCATTTGGGTCAGGATGACAAACAGGATGAAGGGCTGAATAAACCAATGTGCTCTAAGTACCCACGAAATACAAACTTCTGCTAGTTGTTTTGCATAGCTACTTCTAAAAGCCTCTCCTTTAAGATGATATTATTCTCATTTTACAGACAAAGAAATTAAGGTTTAAGGACACTTTTATCCTCCATGGTCACTCACCTAATAGCTTGGTTGTAGATGCAAATTTAGGTCTTTCTGACACCCAAACCTATGCCTTTTCTATCACAGAGTGCAAATCAGATCTTTCCAGAGGAAGTTTTACGTAGGTAGCTAAAAATCCCTTCCACAAGACAAACGCTTTTGTGAGAGCCTTTTTGCTAGGCTGATCTGAAGCTCCCCAGCACCAAGACTGTTCAACTTCAGACTCACATCAACTTCTTTCCAATTGAAAATTCTTGGTCAAACATTCTTCTAAAATGTTTGACTGTTCCTCTACAGTCAAACTTAGCTCTAAAATATGTCCCACAGACACCTGGGATCTGAACAGATATTACAGTGGTAGGGAAAGAGGATTAGGGAGGGGTTTATTCATCCAATAAATTTGTTAAACAGGTTAAACAAAATCCAGTGCATTACTGTTTAACTTTTCAGCCTTATAGATTATAACTCTCCAAAAGATGCATGAAGAGTTTATTAAACTCTTCTGATGGAACTTTTGCAAAAACTGTTACAGTCTAAGAGAAAAACCACACTCAGGCTAGAAAAAGAAAAAATGCAGATAAACTTCATCAAAATGATATTTAGCTTTAGTTGTGTTTTAATAAATACAGAGTATTAAACATGCATACTCAGATGTTATTTAATTTGTTCATTTCTTTGTAAATGAAAAGTCATCATTTGCTCAGCTGACCTTGTGATGTGGACCACAAGGCAACAGCCCGTGTTCCCCTTCCCAACCAGAATGCATTTTATCCAGTACAGCCCAATAAAGAAAAATGTAGCTTTGGCAGGCATACAAACTTCACTTCAAATTCTGGTCTACCTGTCGCTAGTTGCACGATGCTGAGCAACTTAAAGTTTCTTTAACTTTAAAATGAGGAAAATAAATACTCCACATCCATAAATAATATTTATAAAGACTAGACGTAGAACATGTCAAGATCCTAGCTTAGTGCCTGAGGAACTTAATAAAAGGTAAATATTATATAAATCACAAGCGAAGCATCTAGAAGGCAGACCACTCCACTTTTATCCCCCTGCCATTTCAGTTTTTGTTCTTTAATTTTAATAATTTAATTTACAATAGATTATAGTAATAATTCAAACAATATAGACAACTCAAGAGCAAGAGACTTTCCCCTCCATTCCTATATTCAACTTAATCCTTGATGTAACTATTATTAACCATCTGGCTACAAGAACAGTCTTTAAGATACTGCAATATATTCGTGAATAAGATACTGCCAAAGATCAGTATTTCTATTGTGTAGTTTCAGAATATTATGAATAAAGATAAACATATTCAAGTAGCCTTTTCACATCAGGCATATCGCTTATTGGCCTTGTAGACCGAGTGAAAATAAGCTAAAAGATGACAACTTCCAAATCCAAATAAAAATCTAGTTTTGCTTCCTCATCAAGAAGTTCTTACAGTCACTCCATGCTATCGTTTCTTAGTTTCCCACTTGTAATAGTAACTGCTAGGCATTCTTATATTCTTTTTTTTTTTTTTTTTTGAGATGGAGTTTCCTTCCTGTTGCCCAGGCTGGAGTGCAATGGCACAATCTTAGCTCACTGCAACCTCTGCCTCCCGGGTTCAAGCGATTCTCGTGCCTCAGCCCCCAAGTAGCTGGGATTACAGGCAACCATCACCACACCCGAATAATTTTTGTATTTTTAGTAGAGACAAGGTTTCACCACATTGGCCAGGTTGGTCTTGAACTCCTGACCTCAGGTGATCCGCTCACCTCCACCTTCCAAAGTGCTGGGATTACAGGCGTGAGCCACTGTGCCTGGCCCATTCTTACATTCTTTACAACAATTAGTAAAGAAAAAAAGGGGGGGGGAATCGCCTATACATTCATGTATTGACAATACTGCATGCAGTCTTTACATACAAATAAAACCCAGCTACCTGGAAATAACATTTATCTGAAACTTAGTTGAAAATGTGGTAAGACCTTTAAGTCATCCAAACGAAAAAGATACTACAAAGTCCATTTACAAATATTGCAGGGCTCACGAAAAGCTCTTCTGATTCCGAGCCTGTTTGACCTACATTACATACAATTCTAACCAGCTTAGTTAACTGGTTTCTAAGACTACACCCTATGAAAAAATCACAAGTTAGAAAATGAAAAGGCTGATAAATAAGGAAAGAATAACAGGCATCAGCCTTATAGCAAAAGAGGAGGCAGATACAAAAACTTAAAACACACAGTATCTGAGGGCAGTTGGCACAGAAACATAGCACAGTCTCTCTTTCTCATTCCCTAATGACATCACCATATTCACCATAATATAAAATCTGATATTCTCAATAATGCCTGATTCCTACAAAATTATTCTGTAACATTTAACAAATTTTTAAAAATGATAAAAGTATAGAATATCTTTTTAAAGATTTCCATCCAAAGTAATCAAAGTTCATGGTGACAGAAGACAAGAAGACCCTTCGAGACAGGGAGACCTACAACATCTCCATTAAGGAGATGCCCCTCAATATTGCTGACCTCGTCTGAGAGGCTGTCCTGCTACCTGGCCCCAGCTAGGGGCAGAGCCGCAGCAGGCGTGGGGGGATGACATGGACATCTTGTCACTTTTTTCTCTGAACAAATACCACTTTCTGAGGCAAAAGAAGTTAACTGTGAACATATCAGACACCCTTTTCTTTGGGGTAGGTTCTTGCCCTAGGGGTCATTTCTCCTCCCCCAAAACACTAATTCATTTTCCTAAGCTAGCTACCTCCAGATTCCAGAGGCTCTCCCCACTCCAGCTGAGTTTCTCTGGAAATCATTCAAGGGACTATGTCACTCAACTTCATTTGCTGGAACAAATCTGGAGGGAGAGCCCCTAAAACTCCTGAGTGAGGCTGCCCAGGGGATTGTCCCCATGTAGGGACAGCAGAGGAGAGAAAATGGTAGCCATTTTTACACTGACATTGTTTTGTATGATATTTATTGATTCAAGAAACATAAAATTCAGAATAAAATGACTTGGAAACTGCCCCTTAAAAATAAAGAAATTAGAAAAACAACAAAAAAAGTGGCTAAAGTTATAAGAGCATTGTGCTTAAGGAAGATAAAAACCTTGGCTTTTACACAGAATTATCATGCAAAGCAGCAATTCCACTTGGGCATATATCAAAAAAAATTAAAGGAAGTACTTGAACAGCTATTTGTACATCCATGTTTACAGCAATGTTATGCATGATATAGCCAAAGGTGGGAGAACCTAAACATCCACAGACAGATGAACAGATAAACAGAATGCAGTCTACACATACAATGGAATATTATTCAGCCTTAAAAAAGAAGAAAATTCTGACACATGCTACAGCATGGACGAATCTCGACGACATTACACGAAAGAAACAGGCCAGTCACAAAAGAGACAAACATTGTATGAGTCTACTTACACAATGAACCTAGAGCAGTGAAATTCATAGAGCTAGAAAGTAGAATGGTGGTTTCCAGGGGTGGAGAGAAAGGGGAATGAGGAGTTACTGTTTACCGGGTACAGAGTTTCACTTTTGCAACATGAACGAGTTCTGTGGGCCGGGTGCGGTGGCGCACGCCTGTAATTCCAGCACTTTGGGAAGCTGAGGTGGATCGCCTGAGGTCAGGAGTTTGAGGCCAGCCTGGCCAACGTGGCGAAACCCCGTCTTTACTGAAAATACAAAAATTAGCTGGGCATGATGGTGGGCGCCTGTTGTCCCAGCTACTTGGTAGGCTGAGGTGGGAGAATCCCTTGAACCTGGGAGGCAGAGGTTGCAGTGAGCTGAGATCGCGCCACTGCACTCCACCCTGGGCGACAAAAGCAAAACTCCATCTCAAAAAAAATAGTAATAAATAAATTTAGAAAAAAAAAGTTCTGTGGATGGATGGTGGTGACGGTTGAACAACAATGTGAATATAGATAATGCCACTGAAATGTACATTTTAAAATGGTTATGAAGGCAAATGTTATGTTATATGAATTTTGCCACAATAAAAAAAATTTAAATCAAGTTTCAGTGGGCTCTTCTTAAATGAAATCAATTGCACTCTTCAAGATAAACTTAGAAAATGCCAACTTTAAAAGAAAATGAAGAGAATTTATTAATAACCTATAACTACATACCAAAAGTAAATAACTAAAATGGTGTTATCTCTTTCTACTTAGTAAAATGTATACATTAAGTTACAACAGAGAAAGAAATAATAATAAACCGGCACGCATGCAGGCACACACTCACCGCCCTCCACCAATTAAAGATAATTTGAAATAGAAACCAATCCTGAAGATAGGTGTCTAGAACTAGGTCTATAAAAGAAGTCTGGATTACAAAATAAAACCACACTTCTGCAGAGATTCGTCTAAGTCAGTGATTTTCAATGGAGGGCAGGGGAGGGCATTTTACGCCCCTCTCTCCCAGGAGATTGTTGGTTATTATAACACAGGTTGTGGGGAGGTGCTACTGGCAACTAGTAGGTAGAGGTCAAGGATGCTGCTAAACATCCTGCAAGGCACAGGACAGCACCCACAATAAGGAATTGTCAGGTCCAAAGTGTCAATAGTGCTGAGGTTGGGAAACCCTGGTCTACAGGAAAACTCTGAATAATCCAACTAAGGTCTAAAAGGTCTTTTAGAGCATCTGCCAGTAATATGCATGCCATTAATTTTATATATGCCTTACAGAGACATAGGAAAAACTATTTCCTTTGATAAGGAGTGTCAGTATAACAACTGCCAAAAATGATTTTGTATAGAACAATATGTACCAATGTTACTCTATTTTCAAACTCTATTAAAAACAATGTACAAGCCATGTGAACTTGTTGCTCTCATGTAAGTAATCATAAAGACGGATAACTGGATCTAATAAATATTTGTGGACAAGGTGAATCAAAAGCATTCATATTTACTTCATAATTACTTCCAGTCTGGTTGAATAGGGCTTCAAAAGTTGACACCTGTGCATGAACCTAAATTTAAATTATTGACAGATATTATTAACCATCTCATCTCCACTGGTGGCATATTTTTAAGAGCCAGTGAATTTTATAAGCCAATAATATTTTCATTTCACTATTCTTATTGCTAATACCCAAAATGCAACTTTGTATTAGTGGTAGTTTTTAAGACATGTCAAATAACTAGGGAATGTGCGTTTATTGTTCTTCTGAATGTACTTTTAGATATCAATTGTGGGAAATATGATTTGTATGAATGACGTTTATCAGTTTACTTCCTACAGAAATCCACAAATTGTCTTGACATAAAATAATTAATGAATTCAAGACCAGCCTGACCAACGTGGTGAAACCCCGTCTCTACTAAAAATACAAAAATTAGCCGTGTGTGGTGGCATGCACCTGTAATCCCAGCTACTTGGGAGGCTGAGGCAGCAGAATCGCTTGAACCCGGGAGGCAGAGATTGCAGTGAGCTGAGATTGTGCCACTGCACTCCAGCGTGGGTGACAGAGTGAGACTCCATCTCAAAAAAAAAAAAAAAGAATTAATGAGTAATGGCAGTAGTCTATTTTATCTCATTACTACTCCCATCTTTGTTCTCAGAACCTTTCAAATATACAACCAAGGGCAACAATTAACATTAGGTTGTAAAATGCAGCTAGAGGTCAGGTCTTTTGCTTTGTTTACATTGGCTAGATGAGAAATTAAACTTTACCTTTATGACATACATGTATGTGCATGCACATGTGTATGTGTGGGGTTTGAAACCTCTGCCATGTCATGGTTTCAGAAGAAGCTACATATGGCAGTAAAATAAAAAGTAAAAGAAAAAGAAAAAAGAAATAAAGACAGGACTAAAAGTTTATTGCTCCAATAAGAATGTAAAGAATTTTTACTTTGAGCAGAGAAGTATTATCTGTTTATGACTTTAAGTTGGTTAATTTATTAAATTATCTTCAGAAAAGAAAATCAGGGTAACAAATCTAAGTCTGCTTACAAACTAAGTCTCACAGACTTACCAACTTCTGGTGAAACAATGTTTTAGTATATTTAAAAATACTAATTTTTAATATATATTCTATAAAAATTAGTTTAAAAATATCCCCAGACATGATATCTATAAGAAGTGTCCTTCAGGCCAGGCACAGTGGCTCACGTGTGTAATCCCAGCACTTTGGGAGGCCAAGGCGGGTGGATCATCTGAGGTCAGGAGTTCGAGACCAGCCTGGCCAACATGGCAAATCCCTGTCTCTACTAAAAATACAAAAATTAGGTAGGATTACAGGTGTAATCTCAGCTACTTGGGAAGCTGAGGCAGGAGAACAGTTTGAACCTGGGAGGCGAACAGTTTGAACAGTTTGAACCTGGGAGGCGGCGACTGCAGTGAGCCATTGCACCACAGCCCTCCAGCCTGGGTGACGGAGTGAGATTCCATCTCAAAAAAAAAAAAAAAAAGAAAAAGAAAAAGAAATGTACTTCATGTTAAATATTAAAATATTCTTATTTCTTGGGGCCACTACTTTTTAAACCATGGGACAGACAGCACTTTTTAACTTGCAAAATCATCAGTGGGAAGGGGCTTCTCAAGTGCTTCACAGACTCTAACAGACTACGGCAGGGCTCTTACCCACACAGTGACTGCTCGCGTCGTAAACAAATGGTGAGCCGGCAGGAAAAAAATGCTGCCCTACATTTTGATAGTGAGATACAATTTTCAAAGTCATTTCAAATAATTTTTATAATGCAATTTATCCATCGATCTATCAGATAAGTAGAATAGATCATTATTCTGCAGACGAAGAGCTGGAAGCTCAAGGATTTGTCCAAGGGCTTATAGCTAGCTAGTACAGGGAACCAACACCAGAAATAAAAGAAGCCAGGTATTTCTTACCCAATCTGGTCATCTTCCTACTATACACAGGGCTAATACACCACATGTAGAAATAGTTCAAACTGACAAGAGAAACTGTTCAAATTATAATTTAATTTTAAGTTCCTTCTGCTCAAGGTCAGGCTTGAATGCCATTATCTTCCTAATAAATTACACTTTTGCCAAGATCCCAAAAAGTTCTTAGTGATGATCACAGTTCTTACTTCATCCTCTATTATTACCGTGTCAGTGCTGTGGGACTCCAAGACTTTTAGCTCCTAAAAGTAGGAGGAACTGCCCTAAAATTAACACAATCGATCATCCCCCATGGCACCTAGCAAAGTAGAGGAATTAAAAATATATCTGCTGTCCAGCCTGGCGTGGTCCACTTACGTCCCCAGCCCTGCCTGCCTTTCCAGCACTCTCTTCACGCTGTGCAAGCATCCCATCCTGACACAAACTTCCCTGACCACAGCTCTGCCTTGCCACTTCATCCAGGAGCTCAGCTGTGGCCCTGCTTCCCGACTGGCCTGCGGGGTCCCACTATCCTTGGGCAGCATTCCCGTCTGTCTTAAATGTCAAGGCCTTTCAATTATCAGATTGTTGAATTTTCAAACTTTATATCAACATTTAGATTTGAGCAGAGGGTACAGAAACTGAAACTCTGAGAAGGTTCATTCCATTCTATCTTTATACAGTGACAGATCTGAACTATTATTGTGGATTAACCACAACACATTCCAGATAAATGGAGACAGTAACATTTGTTGATACACACACACACAAGCAAAAAGGCATTATTTTCAGAGTGACTTAGTCTTTTCAATGTTTCTTAATAAGTTTAAGATGTATCTTCATTAGTTTAGAGCAATGAATAAGTTACAAAAACACTTTATGATAATTGCAAGTGAAAAGCACCAAATTATCACAGGAACTTAAATTCTTGTGCTATTTTTCCACATCTGAATTTAGTTAACATATAATTCAAATAAGCAAAGCACTGCCCACCAAATGATTCAAATACTCCTATGGCTATTCATTAAATAACCTACACAGGCATGAATGCTTCCCTTTCTAGAAGAAATATACAGAATATACTCAATACTTCAGGCTCAAAGGAAAGATTTATATCTCCAATCCGGTGGTTATTTGTTGTTCCATGTAAAAGTCCTATTTTCTCTCTCCTCCAGGAGACAAATACCACTTTCAGGGAAAAGATGGAAATGTTGAAAAGGAAAAAAGAGAGTTCTGCAATTTCAATTATAAAAATATTGATGGTATGACCACGTGACCACACCTCCTCAACACATCTTCAATGAATCAGCCATTTTAAAACACGTAAAACTCACTGAATTCAGAGAATTTTCTGATCAAAAGCAATTGCTAATAATCTGATAATAAAGATGCAAGACTTATATGCCCCATTATCTAAATGATCTTTTACCTTTTTTTGTTCCTGTTCCCTCTGTTGGAGTCTACAGACTGAGTCATTAGCTGCTTGCACTGAAATAAAAAAGATATGGGTTTTCAGTCACCAGACCACGTTCAAGGAAACACATACCTGGGGGAGGAGTGTGTGTGGAGACTACACGGATTGTTTTAGATCTCAAAAAACTATGCAGAAAACTGATGCTATTTTGGTGGCGGTGGGATGGCCAGAAGGGGAAAATTAAGTTTTGCCAATATATTCAGGATGTCATAATTAGAACAACCATAATTCTTGGGCTTTGAGCTACAAGCCGAAGGGCATTTAAATGCTAACTCCAATGACAGATTGTCTACAGCTCTCTCACTGCAGTACCTGGTAACTACATTACTTCAACAACTTTCTACTATTGTTGCCTGTGCTCTCTTGACTTCTAATTTATCCCGGCTGCCAGTGCAAGATTCAACTTCCTCTGGACCATCTCCATTAAGTCATTTCCCTTTCTTAAGAACTAACTGCTAGTAATAATTATTGTAATTATTTATTATTTACTAAGTGCCAAGATCTATGTATTATCCCTCTTAATCCCACTTTTCTATCAGGAAATGATCACTATTCCATTTTACAGATGACAAAACTGAGGTACAGAGAGGTGACACTGTCAATCAAGGAGGTTATAAAACTAATAAGTACAGGAAACAGGATTTGAAATCAGATCTTTCTGGCTGTAAAGACTTGGCTCTTACTATCAACACTCTACTGCCTCTTTAATTATTTCATCAATGAAACCAGTTGTAATTCTTCAGTTATTTAAACCTTTTCATCTGCCAGATGCATTTTTTTCTGTTCATAAATGTTCTCACTTACTTCATCCAAATAAAGACATGTAGTGTGCAGGCTAAGAGTGAGCCTTAGTCAGTCAAATTTGGCACTCAGCTGTGTGAATGATCTTGGGCATGTTTGCTCGCTCAATTATTCATTTGTCAAATGTTTACTGAGCATTTGCTTTGTGCCAGGCACTGTTCTTGTTGGTCCTCCTATCTCTCAGCACCTTAGCTCCTCATCTGTAAAATGAACATAACAACTAATAACAGGGCTTCAGAAGTGACATAAAATTTAAATGAGAACACAGTACATACTATGCTTAAAAGTAAATCATTTCAATATTAATAATGATAACCACTTAGAGTAGTTCTTCATAAAAAATAAGCAGTCAGGCCGGGCACGGTGGCTCACGCCTGTAATCCCAGCACTTTGGGACGCCGTGGCAGGCAGATCACCTGAAGTCAGGAGTTCGAGACTAGCCCGACCAACACGGTGAAACTCTGTTTCTACTAAAAATACAAAAATTAGCTGGGAATAGTGGCACACGCCTGTGGTCCCAGCTACTCGGAAGGCTGAGCCAAGAGGATCGCTCGAACCTGGTGCAGTGAGCCGAGATCGTGCCACTGCAGTCCAGCCTGGGTAACGGAGCGAGACTCCATCTCAAAAAAAAAAAAAAAAAAATATAATAAGCAATCAAGAACTGTTCATTGTTACCAACATTCTATTTATTGTACTATCCCCTAAAGAAAATCCTTTCCTTATTTCTTTCCACTAATTAAACTGTTTTGTTTCAAAAGCCCAGTTCAAGGTTTACTGTCTTCATAAAGCCCTCCTGATTAGTCCCTTCCCTCTGAGGATTTTCCCTATTTGAAATTCCTTAATCAGGTGTGTGTGTATCCTACCATTTATTAATATCTTGCCTTTGCTGAAATTGGAGGTCTGTCTAATTGTTTTACAATTATGTCTTCCTACCCCACCCCAGTCCGGCCCCAACTAGGTCACAAGTTCCACAATAGGGCAGGGACTGTGATTTCTCTTTCAGAGAAATGTTAGGCCTCTCCCTCTGGGAATATGGTAAAAGAGAAGAATTTTGTTTTCAAAAAGTTGTGTTTTTATCAGTAACCACTAATTTTAGCTATATCAAAGACAATATTTAAGTATTGAAAATTAGGTTCCCAATCATTGTTTTTTTATAAAAGAAAACATTAAAAAAAAAAAAAAAACAGGAGTTGATTAGCTCTGCCTTCTTTCTGTGGCATGTTAATATTACATCATCTTTCCCAAGCAGTGCTTCTATCATTTCCTGCGTTGTTTTTTCCCCCACTGGCTCTGCAAACATAACTTAAAATCCATTTGGCAGTTGTTAGGAGCTTCATCACTTTCAGAAGATTCTGAGCCTAACCTAAAAAAAGAGTTACAGGCTTCTGCCACTTACTTTGTCATTTGTTATGTCCTTTACAATTTTAATCAGAACACATCTGACAAAGGTGCACTTTTGTTCCTCATCAGGATTGTTATGTTTAGACAGAATATCCACTTTCAGAAATTACAGTCCCTTTGAAGCAATTCACCTTTTAACTCTTTAGGCACACAACGGAAAAGGTTTACTTTCTGAATTTATGAAACTTGCTTTTCTAAAGTCAAAGACAATCACCAGACTGCACCAAACATTCCCTTTTTGAACAATTAGTGACACCAAGAAGGCCCATTTCTCTGAACCTTCCTATCACATCTGCATCACTTACTGGTTGTAACTCAGTACGAGGCCATTTCCCCTGTTGTCTCAGTGTTTTAGGAGACTATATCGACAAAAAAAAGTCAAGAATTTATCAAGTGCTTTTTCTCTTAACCAAAAGATTATTCAAGTAGATTTGTGCCACGTACCATAGTTAACAATGTTCTATTTTCCTCACATAAAAAAGAAACAAATTCATTCTATCATGGTGTTTATAAGTAAACCTCAAATACGCACATAAGAAAATAATTTCATGCCATATGTAGAAAGCTGAAACTGGATCCCTTCCTTACACCTTATACCAAAATTAATTCAAGATGGATTAAAGACTTATATGTTAGACCTAAAACCATTAAAATCCTACAAGAAAACCTAGGCAATACCATTCAGGACATAGGCGTGGGCAAGGACTTCATGTCTAAAACACCAAAAGCAATGGCAACAAAAGCCAAAATCGACAAATGGGATCTCATTAAACTAAAGAGCTTCTGCACAGCAAAAGAAACTATCATCAGAGTGAACAGGCAACCTACACAATGGGAGAAAATTTTTGCAACCTACTCATCTGACAAAGGGCTAATATCCAGAATCTACAATGAACTCAAACAAATTTACAAGAAAAAAACAAACAACCCCATCAAAAAGTGGGCAGAGGACATGAACAGACACTTCTCAAAAGAAGACATTTATGCAGCCAAAAAACACATGAAGAAATGCTCCTCATCACTGGCCATCAGAGAAATGCAAATCAAAACCACAGTGAGATACCATCTCACACCAGTTAGAATGGCCATCATTAAAAAATCAGGAAACAACAGGTGCTGGAGAGGATGTGGAGAAATAGGAACACTTTTACACTGTTGGTGGGACTGTAAACTAGTTCAACCATTGTGGAAGTCAGTGTGGCGATTCCTCAGGGATCTCGAACTAGAAATACCATTTGACCCAGCCATCCCATTACTGGGTATATACCCAAAGGACTATAAATCATGCTGCTATAAAGACATATGCACACGTATGTTTATTGCGGCACTATTCACAATAGCAAAGAGTTGGAACCAACCCAAATGTCCAACAATGATAGACTGGATTAAGAAAATGTGGCACATATACACCATGGAATACTATGCAGCCATAAAAAAGGATGAGTTCATGTCCTTTGTAGGGACATGGATGAAACTGGAAAACATCATTCTCAGTAAACTATCGCAAGGACAAAAAACCAAACACCGCATGTTCTCACTCATAGGTGGGAATTGAACAATGAGAACTCATGGACACAGGAAGGGGAACATCACACTCTGGGGACTGTTGTAGGGTGGGGAGAGGGGGGAGGGACAGCATTAGGAGATACACCTAATGCTAAATGACGAGTTAATGGGTGCAGGAAATCAACATGGCACATGGATACATATGTAACAAACCTGCACATTGTGCACATGTACCCTAAAACCCTAAAGTATAATAAAAAAATAATAATAATAAAAAAAAAAAAAAAGAAAGAAAATAATTTCACGACTTGCAGTTCCAAAATGCAGATATAGAAGCGGGCTAGCTTCACTCTCCACAACAGAAAACCAAAATCAGGTATACAGCGCCAGCAATACCCCAGAACTCAAACATGAGGATGAGACAGTTCTCAGGGCCACAGAGAAATGAAAACACTCTGAGGAGACAGGAACAGAATTGGACTTCCATCTCTGTAACATTCCTTCCCCAACCTGCCTTGGCACCAAGCACATGGGAAATTTCTCTGACTCATGGTTTCTATGCTAAAAGAGGGATCATGGTGGATGATCAGCTTCCCCATCATCCTGGGCTCCCTGGCAGGAGAACTGTCCCTGCCTTAACCCATGGAAAGCACTGGTGATACCCGAGGGCAGACATATCCTCAAGGACAGCCAGAGAAAAAGGAGAGAGGTGCCACTTCCACCCCCAGCCTTTTAGAAACTCTGCTCTGTAACTCAGCCAAAGGAGACACCAAATCAAAGTGGCTACTCAGCAGCACCACACTGCAGGAGGTTCGTTCCCCAGGTCCCCTGGGCACAGAGGCTGCCTAGCCAGCCTTCCCACACTAACAAGATATCCCTTTGGGGACCTCCCCCATTCAAAATGAGTGGCATTCTGATTGTTTACTAGAACTAAGGCAGACTTGGGTTTAAGGTGCAGTCTAGTGCTGAAAGGAAGCAGTGACCTAGTGAAAGAAAAAAAGAAATCTGCAGGTAAAATACAAAGAATCTCTAAGCAAATGTATCCAATAAAAACAGAAACAGGACAGAGGAGATGGGAATAAATAACTAATGCTTCAATGCCAAGACGCAGATGTACGTCCACAAGAAACAACAGCAAACCAGGAACGAAGATCTCCCTAAACAGACAAAGAACCAGTCAGTGAATGACCTCAGTGAGATGGCAATATATGAACTCTCTGACCAACAATGCAAAATAGCAGTTCTAAGGAAACTCAGTGATCTCCAGGATAACATAGAAAAAAAATTCAGAAATTTAATAAAGAGATTAAAATAATTTTTTTCTTTTGAGATGGGGTCTCATTCTGTTGCCCAAGCTGCAGTGCAGTAGCACAATCTTGGCATACCACAACCTCTGCCTCCTGGGTTCAAGCGATTCTCCTGCCTCAGCCTCCTGAGTAGATGGGAATACAGGCGTGCACCACCACGCCCAGCTAATTTTTGTATTCTTAATAGAGACAGAGTTTTACCATGTTGGTCAGGCTGGTCTCGAACTCCTGACCTCGTGATCCACCCGCCTTGGCCTCCCAAAGTGCCGGGATTACAGGCGTGAGCCACCGCACCTGGCCAGATTAAAATAATTTTAAAAAATCAAACAGAAATCTTGGAATGGGGAAACACATTTGCTGAACTGAAAAATTCATTAGAGACTCTCAACAGTAGAATGACTCAAGCAGAGGAGAGTCAGTGAGCTCAAGAAAGGCCAGGCACAGTGGCTCACTCCTGTAATCCCAACACTTTGGGATGCCAAGGCGGGTGGATCACTTGAGGTCCCGAGTTCGAGACCAGCCTGACCAACATGGTGAAACCCCCTTTCTACTAAAAATAGAAAAATTAGCTGGGTATTGTGGCAGGCGCCTGTAATCCCAGCTACTCAGGAGGCTGAGGCAGGAGAATTGCTTGAACCCAGAAGACAGAGGTTGCAGTGAGCCAATATCATGCCACTGCACTCCAGCCTGAGCGACAGAGCAACAGTCAAAAAAAAAAAAAAAAAAATCACACGATCATCTCAATAGACTCAGAAAAGGCAACTGACAAAATCCAGCATCACTTTATGATTAAAATCCTCAGCAAAACCGGTATAGAAGGGACATACCCTAAGGTAATAAAAGCCATCTATGACAAACCCACAGCCAACATTATACTGAATGGGAAAACTTGAAAGTACTCTCCCTGAGAACCGGAACAAGACAAGAATGCCTACTTTCACCATTTCTATTCAACATAGTACTGGAAGTTCTAGCCAGAGCAGTCAGACAAGAGAAAGAAATAAAGGGCATCCAAATCGGTAAAGAGGAAGTAAAATTGTCACTAGTCGCTGATGATATTAACGTATACCTAAAAAACCCTTAAGACTCATCCAAAAAGCTCCTATAACTGATAAATGAATTCAGAAAGTTTCAAGACACAAAATCAATATACACAAATCAGGAACACTGCTATACACCAATAGCAACCAAGCTGAGAATCAAATTAAAGAGCTCAACCCCTTTTAGAATAGCTGCAAAAAAAGCAAAATACTTAGGAATATACCTAACCAAGGAGGTGAAAGACCTCTACAAGGAAAACTGCAAAACACTGCTGAAAGAAATCACAGACGACACATATGGAAACACATCCCATGCTCATGGATGGGTAGAATAAATATTGTGAAATGTCCATAATGACAAAAGCAATCTACAAATTCAATGCAATTCCCATCAAAATACCATTATCAATATTCACAGCACTAGAAAAAAAAAATCCTAAAATTCAGATGGTATCCAAAAAGAGCCCACATAGCCAAAGCAAAATTAAGCAAAAATAACTAACCTGAGGTCATCACACTACCTGACTTCAAACTACACTACAAGGCTATAGTCACCAAAACAGCATGGAACTGGCATAAAAATAGGCACAAAGATCAATGGAACAGAATAGAGAACCCAAAAAGAAAGCCAAATACTTACAGCCAACTGATATTTGACAAAGCCAACAAAAACATAAACTAGAGAAAGGACACCCTATTCAACAAATGTTGCTGGAATAAGTGGCATGCCACATGTAGAAGAATGAAACTGGATCCTCATCTCTCACCTTATGCAAAAATCAACTCAAGATGCATCAAAGACTTAAATCTAAGACCTAAAACCATAAAAATTCTAGAAGATGACATTGGAAAAACCCTTCTAGACATTGGCTTGAGCAGAGACTTCATGACCAAGAACCCAAAAGCAAATGCAACAAAAACAAAGACAAACAGATAAGGTTCAATTAAACTAAAAAGCTTCTGCACAGCAAAATAAATAATCAGCAAACAGACAACCCACAGGGTGGGAGAAAATCTTTGCAAACTATGCATCCCACAAAAGGCTAATATGCAGAATCTACAAAGAATTCAAACAAATCAGCAAGAGAAAAACAATGCCATCAAAAATGGGCTAAGGATGTGAATAGACAATTCTCAAAAGAAGATACACAAATGGCCAACAAACATACAAAAAATGCTCAATATCAATAATTTTAGGGATATGCAAAGCAAAACCCGAATTTGATACCACCTTAATCCTGCAAGAATGGCCATAATTTAAAAAATTTTTAAAAATTGATGGAATGTATCTCAAAATAATAATAGCTATTTATGACAAACCCACAGCCAATATCATACTGAATGGGCAAAAACTGGAAGCATTCCCTTTGAAAACTGGCACAAGACAAGGATGCCCTCTCTCACCACTCCTATTCAACACAGTGTTGAAAGTTCTGGTTAGGGCAATCAGGCATGAGAAAGAAATAAAGGTATTCAATTAGGAAAGGAGGAAGTCAAATTGTCCCTGTTTGCAGATAACATGATTGTATATTTAGAAAACCCCATCGTCTCAGCTCAAAATCTCCTTAAGCTGATAAGCAACTTCAGCAAAGTCTCAGGATACAAAATCAATGTGCAAAAGTCACAAGCATTCCTATACACCATTAACAGACAAACAGCCAAATCATGAGTGAACTCCCATTCACAACTGCTACAAAGGAAATAAAATACCTAGGAATCCAACTTACAAGGGATGTGAAGGACCTCTTCAACGAGAACTACAAACCACTGCTCAACAAAATAAAAGAGGACACAAACAAATGGAAGAATACTCCATGCTCATGGATAGGAAGAATCAATATTGTGAAAATGGCCATACTGCCCGAGGTAATTTATAGATTCAATGCTATCACCATCAAGCTACCAATGACTTTCTTCACAGAACTGGAAGAAACTACTTTAAACTTCATATGGAACCAAAAAAGAGCTCGCATTGCCAAGACAATCCTAAGCAAAAAGAACAAAGCTGGAGGTATCAAGCTACCTGACTTCAAACTATACTACAAGGCTACAGTAACCAAAACAGCATGGTACTGGTACCAAAACAGATATACAGACCAATGGAACATGACAGATGCCTCAGAAATAATGCCACACATCTACAACCATCTGATCTTTGACAAACCTGACAAAAACAAGCAATATGGAAAGGATTCCCTATTTAATAAATGGTGCTGGGAAAACTAGCTAGCCATATGTAGAAAGCTACTGGATCCCTTCCTTATACCTTATACAAAAATTAATTCAAGATGGACTAAAGACTTAAATATTAGACCTAAAACCACAAAAACCCTAGAAGAAAACCTAGGCAATGCCATTCAGGACATAGGCATGGGCAAGGACTTCATGGCTAAAACACCAAAAGCAATGGCAACAAAAGCCAAAATAGACAAATGGGATCTAATTAAACTAAAGAGCTTCTGCACAGGAAAAGAAACTACCATCACAGTGAACAGGCAACCTACAGAATGGGAGAAAATTTTTGCAATCTACCCATCTGACAAAAGGCTAATATCCAGAATCTACAAAGAACTCAAACAAATTTACAAGAGAAAAACAACACCGTCAAAAAGTGGGCAAAGGATACGAACAAACACTTCTCAAAAGAAGACATCTGTGCAGCCAACAGACACATGAAAAAATGCTCACCGTCACTGGTCATCAGAGAAATGCAAATCAAAACCACAATGAGATACCATTTCACACCAGTCAGAATGGCAATCATTAAAAAGTTAGGAAATAATAGATGCTGGAAAGGATATGGAGAAACAGGAATGCTTTTACACTGTTGGTGGGAGTGTAAATTGGTTCAACCATTGTGGAAGACAGTGTGGCGATTCCTCAAGGATCTAGAACTAGAATTATCATTTGACCCAGCAATCCCATTACTAGGTATATACCCAAAGGATTATAAGTCATGCTACTATAAAGACACATGCACACGTATGTTTATTGCAGCACTATTCACAATAGCAAAGACTTGGAACGAACCCAAATGTCCATCAATGATAGACGGGATTAAGAAAATGTGGCACATATACACTATGGAATACTATGCAGCCATAAAAAAGGATGAGTTTATGTCTTTGCAGGGACATGGATGAAGCTGGAAACCATCATTCTCAGCAAACTATCACAACAACAGAAAACCAAACACTGCATGTGCTCACTCATAGGTGGGAATTGACAATGAGATCACTTGGACACAGGGCAGGGAACATCATACGCTGGGGCCTGTTGGCGGGTGGAGGGCTGGGGGAGAGATAGCATTAGGAGAAATACCTAATGTAAATGAGTTGATGCGTACAGCAAACCAACATGGCACATGTATACCTATGTATCAAACCTGCACGTTGTGCACATGTACCCTAGAACTTAAAGTATAATAATAATCATAAAAAAAGAATTGATCTTGGCGTGGATGTGGTGAAAGTGGAACACTTTTACACTGCTGGTGGGAATGTAAACTAGTACAACCACTATGGAAGACAGTCTGGAGATTAACCTTAAAGAACTAACAGTAGATCTACCATTTGATCCAGCAATCCCACTACTGGGTATCTACCCAGAGGAAAAGAAGTCATTATATGAAAAAGACACTTGCACACGCATGTTTACAGCAGCACAATTTGCAATTGCAAAAACATGGAACCAGCCCAAATGCCCATCAATCAACAAGTGGATAAAGAAAATGTGATATATACATATATATACACATATCCATATCCATATATATATACATATACACATATACATATATATACACACACACACACACGCACACATATACACACACACCATGGAATACTATTCAGCCATAAAAAGGAATGAAATAATGACATTCACAGCAACCTGGATGGAATTAGAGACCATCATTCTAAGTAAAGTAACTCAGGAATAGAAAACCAAACGTCGTTATGTTCTCACTTATAAGTGGGAGCTAAGCTATGAGGACACAAAGGAATAAGAATAATACAGTGAACCTAGGGACTCAGGGGGAAGGATAGGAGGGAGGTAAGGGATAAAAGACTACACATTGGGTACAGTGTACACTGCTCAAGTGATGGGTGTACCAAAATCTCAGAAATCACCACTTAAGAACTTATCCATATACCCAGACACCACTGTCCCCCAAAAGCCTATTAAAATTTTCAAAAAGGAATAAAAATCCTTTTTTTTAAAAAAAAAAAAAAGGCATAGAGTGGCTGAATAAATAAGACCCCCATCTCTATGTTGCCTACGAGAAAGGCACTTCACCTATAAAGACATGCAAGTTCTATGTGCTAATGAAAAGAACGTGTATTCTGCAGCAGTTGGGTGAAATGTTCAGTAAATGTTAGCTGGGTCTTACATTTCCACGCAACCAGAAAAAGATATTCCATGTAACTGGAGACCAAAAAGAGCAGGAGTAACTATACTTATATCGAATAAAACAGACTACAAATCAAAGACTGTAAAAAGAGACAAAGAAGGTCACTATATAATCATACAGGGGTCAATTCAGCAAGAGGGTGTAACAATTATAAATATCTATGTACTCAACACTGGAACTCCCAAGTACATACAGCAAACATTAATAGATCTAAAGGGAGAGACAGAATGCAATAGCCGCAGAAGACTTTAACATCCCATTCTTAGTAATGGACAGATCACCCAGACAGAAAATCAACAGAGAAACATTGGAGAGTTCAACTACAAACTCGACCAGGCCTTAATGACACTTACAGAACCTTCATCCAACTGCAGCAGGTTACACGTTCTTTTCATCAGCACACAGAACATTCTCTGGAACAGATCATATCTTAGGCCACAAAACAAGTCTTAACAAATTCAGAAAAGATAGAGATCATTATCAGGTATATTTTCTGACCATAATAGAATAAAATTAAAAATCAGTAACAAGAGGAAACTTGGAAAATACACACATACAACATGCTCCTGAACAACCAATGGGTCAGGGAAGAAATTAAGAAGGAAATTTAAAAAATTCTTGAAAGAAATAAAATGAAAATACAACATACCCAAATCTATGGGATACAGCAAAAAGAGTACTAACAAGGAAATTTATAGCAGAAAAACCTGTATCAAAAAAATAGAGACTTCAAATAACCTAACAATGAACCTCAAGGAACCCAAAATTAGTAGAAGGAAATAAATAATAGAGACCAGAGCAGAAATAAATAAAATTGAGGCTAAAAACATCAAAGGGTCATTAAACTATTATCAACAACTATATGCCAACAAATTGGAAAACCTAGAAGAAATAGATAAATTCCTAAACACATACCAGCTACCAAGTATAAACCATGAGGAAACAGAAAGCCTCAACAAACTGATAATGAATAACAAGGCTGAAGCCATGATAAAGTCTCCTATAAGGAAAAGCCCAGGACTTGATGGCTGCATTGCTGAATTCCAGCAAACATTTAAAGAAGAATTAACACCAATTCTACTCAAGTTCTTCAAAAAACTTGAAGAGAGAATATTCCCAAACTCATTCTACAAGGCCAGCATTATCTCGTTATCAAAATCAGACAAAGACAAAACAAGAAAAAAAGAGAAAACTACAGGCGATATCACTAATGAATGTAAAGGCAAAAATCCTCAACAAAATAGTAGCAAACCAAATTCAACAACACGTTAAAAAGATCATTCACCATGATCAAGCGAGATTTATCCCAGGAATGGCAGGATGGTTCAACATATGCAAATCTATAAATAACCCATATGGTAATTTCAATAGATGCTAAAAAAGCATTTGATAAAATCCAACTTTCCTTTATGATAAAAACTCTCAACAAACTGGGTATAAAAAGAACATAGCTCAAAATAATAAAGGCCATATATGGCAAACCCACAGCTAACATCATACTGAATGAGGAAAAATTGAGAGCCTTTCCTATAAGATCCAGAACAAGACAAGGATGCTCACATTCACCACTTTTATTCAACATAATACTGAAAGTCCTGCCAGGGCAATTAGGCAAGAAATAAGGCACACGAATTGGCAAGGTATTAGGCACACGAATTAGGCACACGAATTGGAAAGGTATTAAGTCAAATTAGCTTTGTTTGCAGATCACATGATCTTATATTTAGAAAAACCTATTGACTCACCAAAAAGCTCTTGGAACTAATAAATGCATTCAGTAAAGTTGCAGGATACAAAATCAACATACAAAATCCATAGCATTTATATATGCCAACAGCAAGCAATCTGAAAAAGAAACCAAGAAAGCAATCCTATTTACAATAGCTACAAAGAACATAAAATACCTAGGAATCAACTGAACCAAAGAAGTAAAAGATCTATACAAGGAAAACTATAAAACACTGATGAAAAAAATGAAGAGGGCACACAAAAATGGAAAGATATCCATGCTCTGTAACTGGAAGAATGCCATTAAAGCGACAATAATACCCAAAGCAATTTACAGACTCAATGCAATCCCTATCAAAATACCAACGACATTTTTCATAGAAATAGGAAAAATACATCCTAAAATTTATACAGAATCACGAAAGACCCTGAATAGTCAAAGCAATTTTGAGCAAAAAGAACAAAGCTGGAGGCATCACACTACCTGATTACAAAGCATATTATTAATATAAAGCTACAGTAACCAAATCAGCATGATACCAGCATAAAAACACACAGGCCATGAATGGCACAGAATCAATAACCCAGATATAAACTCACACATTTATAGCCAGCTCATTTTCAACAAAGGCACCAAGAACATACAATGGGGAAAGGACAGGCTCTTCAATAACCAGTGCTGGGAAAACTGGATATCAATATGACTGGGAAAACTGGATATCCATACGAAGAAGAATGAAACTAAACCTCTCTCACCATACACAAAAATCAAATAAAAATGGATTAAAGACTTAAATCTAAGACCTGAAACTGTGAAATTACTAGAAGAAAGCCTAGGGGGAAACACTCCAGGACATTGGTCTGGGCAAAGACTTTTTTCTGTAAGACCTCAAAAGTAAGGCAACCAAAGCAAAAACAGACAAATGGGGTTACATCAAGCTAAAACGCTTCCGTGAAGCAAAGAGAATAATCAGCAAGTTGAAGAGACAACCCACAGGAGGAGAAAGTATTAGCAAACTATTCATCTGACAACAGATTAATAACCAGAATATATAAGGAGCTCAAACAACAATATAGCAAAAATCCCAAAGAATCCAATTTTAAAAATAGGCAAAGATCTATTTCAAAAGAGACATTTCTCAAAAGACATAAAATGGCCAACAGGAATATGAAAAAAATGCCCAAGATCACTAATTATCAGAGAAATGCAAATCAGACCACAATGAAATAGCATCTCTAGTTAAAATGGCTTTTATTTATTTATTTAATTTTTTGATGGAATCTCACTCTGTTGCCCAGGCTGGAGTGCAGTGGCACTATCTTGGCTCACTGCAAGCTCTGTCTCCTGGGTTCATGCCATTCTCCTGCCTCAGCCTCCCGAGCAGCTGGAACTACAGGTGCCCGCCACCACGCCTGGCTAAGTTTTTGTATTTTTAGTAGAGACAGGGTTTCACTGTGTTAGCCAGGATGGTCTCGATCTCCTGACCTCATGATCCGCCCGCCTCGGCCTCCCAAAGTGCTGGGATTACAGGCGTGGGCCACCGTACCCGGCTAAAATGGCTTTTATTAAAAAGATGAAGAATAATGGATACTGGCGAGGATGTGGAGAAAAGGGAACTCTTGTATACTATTGGTCAGAATATAAATTAGTACAACCACTATGGAGAACAGTTTGGAGGTTCCTCAAAAAACTAAAAATAGAACTACCATATGATCCAGCAATTCCACAATACTGGGTATATATCTCAAAGAAAAGGAGAGAGACATCTGCACTCACATGTTTATTGCAGCACTAGCCAAAATATGGAACCAACCTAAATTCCCATGAATGGGTAAGGAAATGTGGTATATATACACAATGGAATATTATTCAGCCATAAAAATGAATGAAATCCCATCATCTGCAGCAACATGGACAGAACTAGATGTTATTATGTTAAGTGAAATAAGCCAAGCACAGAAAGACAAATATTGCACGCTCTCACTCATACGTGAGAGCTAAAGAAATGGATCTCATGAATATAGAGAGTAGACTGGTAGTTACCAGAGGCCAGGAAGTATAGTGAGGAGGAGGGCATGAGGAAAGGTTGATTAGTGGATATAAATATATGGTCTGATGGAAGAAATAAGACCTAGTATTTGATAGATCAGTAGGGTGACTATAGCTTACAATAACCTATTATATAATTCAAAATATCTAGAAGAGAATAATTTGAATGTTTTTAACAAAAAGAAAGGACAAATATTTAAGGTGAATATGTGAATTACACTAATTTGGTCTTTACAAATTATATGAAAGCATTAAATTACCATAAGTACCCCCAAAATACGTACATTATACAATAATACAAAAGTAAAGTTATTTTTAAAAAGCTAAGTAAATGTAGTATTGCTTTAAAAACAAAATAATTTCAGCTTGGCATTAGGAACAGATTTTGGCCGAATGCTCATTCATTCATTTCAATGAACAAATAACTAGTGAGCGGCTATAAAGCAGCAGGCACTGCTCTAGGTGCCTGAGATACCACAGTGAACAACAACAACAAAAGTCCTGAGCTTACAGGACTCATAGTTGGGAAGACAGGGGTATGGGACCAGGCTAAAACCACAAATGTGGAATTTAATTATTGATTGGCATACAGATGATACTGAAAGGCGTGATTCTGTATGAGCTCACCAAGGGAGTTTAAACAAGAAAGCAGTCGCAGAACCAAGCCTGCGAGCACCACGAGGTGAAAAGTCGTGCAGGTAAGTGGGAACTAACGAAGTAGACTGAGAAGGAGGGGCCTGTGTTGTAAGAGGCAATCCGAGAAAAAGTGATAATCCAGGAATAAAGGCAGACTTTTCTTACTACCTTTTCAAAGATATACAGATGTAACATCCTGAAGTGGAACTTGAGCTCTGGAGGCAGAAGAGCCAGGCTTGCATGGTAGTTCCTCCAATTATTATTGGAGAATCTAGAGGGTTCAACCACTATAAATTTCAGTTTTCTCAACTATAAGGTGGGGAAGATGATAAACATTTATCTTACTGGGTTATGATTAAAAAAATGAAAAAATACAGGTGAAAATTCTAACTAGTAAAGTGCTATACAGTTTGTATTTTAAATTACAGTGTGTTCTTAAAGATTTCTAGGTAAAGATGGCAGAGTGAAGCAAAATCACACAAACTTAGTCCTTTAAATGCCTCTCAAAATAAAAAAAAAGTTTTTTAAAAGGAAAAAAACTTCACCATTTGCTA
The DNA here is from genome assembly GCF_028878055.3 of Symphalangus syndactylus. NCBI lineage: Eukaryota > Metazoa > Chordata > Mammalia > Primates > Hylobatidae > Symphalangus > Symphalangus syndactylus. The sequence continues at coordinate 62,866,636 of NC_072445.2, read as the reverse complement.
AACAGTAAAGAATTATAATTGCATACTATAAACTTTGAAAAGTAGTAGCCAAGAATAGGAACACAGATTGCAGTCAAGAACCGAGATTCCTGGCTGGGCACAGTGGCTCATGCCTGTAATCCCAGCACTTGGGAGGCCGAGGCAGGTGGATCACGAGGTCAAGAGATCAAGACCATCTTGGCCAACATGTTGAAACCCCATCTCTACCAAAAATACAAAAATTAGCCAGGCGTGGTGATACGCACCTGTAGTCCCAGCTACTCAGGAGGCTGAGGCACAAGAACCACTTGAATCTGGGAGGCGGAGGTTGTAGTGAGCTGAGATCGCACCACTGCACTCCAGCCTGTTTACACAAACAATGTGATTACAGAGTGAGACTGTGCCTCCAAAAAAAAAAAAAAAAAAATTTGTAAACATAGGTGAAAAATGTTTTGACTTTCTCACATACTGAACAGATTGTCTCGTGTACCACAGATGCACACATCTTGCTTTGGAGATTAATGCTGTTTGGAGATTAATTAATGGCAACACACATTAATCACTAGAAAACCACTTTCTCTGTAACTGAGCTTCCCTCTCCCTCTCCACCTCCCCCTATAATACCCAAGAAAATACATTTTGGTGTAGCATTCATTTGAAATGAAAAGCAATTTAAAAAAAAATTGCTGACTCACATCTCTGGAGAACCTGGCTGAGGTTGTCCCGCATTGTGTCTCTACATTTGGGAAGAGCATGTTCATTTGTTTCATGGATCATATTCTTCAAATTTTCAAGAACTCGCATTTCTCGAAGACCACGTTTTTCCTATTAAAAGAAAGTAGATGACTAATAAATATGGTGTCTTTTCTTTTTTTTTTTTTTTTTTTTGAAATGGAGTCTCGCTCTGTCGCCCAGACTGGAGTGCATTGGTGTGATCTTGGCTCACTGCAACCTCCGCCTCCCGGGTTCAAGTGAGCCTCCTGCCTCAGCCTCCCAAGTAGCTGGGACTACAGGCTCCCGCCACCACGCCTGGCTAATTTTTGTATTTTATTTTTTTTAGTAGAGATGGGGTTTCACCACATTGGCCAGGCTGGTCTCGAACTCCTCACCTTGTGACCCGCCCACCTCGGCCTCCCAAAGTGCTGGGATTACAATCGTGAGCCACCGTGCCTGGCCATATTGTGTCTTAAATCTTAGTAATTACTTTTTTTTTTTTTTTTTTTTTTGAGACGGAGTCCCGCCCTGTTGCCCAGGCTGGAGTGCAGTGGCGCTATCTCGGCTCACTGCAAGCTCCGCCCACTGGGTTCACGCCATTCTCCTGCCTCAGCCTGACGAGTAGCTGGGAATACAGGCGCCCGCCACCACGCCCGGCTAATTTTTTGTATATTTAGTAGAGACGGGGTTTCACCGTGTTAGGCAGGATGGTCTCGATCTCCTGACCTCGTGATCCACTCGCCTTGGCCTCCCAAAGTGCTGGGATTACAGGCGTGAGCCACCGCGCCCAGCCTAAATCTTAGTAATTACTTTCTAAGATATCCACCCAGGTTTTGGTTGTTAGGTTATGACTTATTGAAAATTTATGCAGCTTTCTTCTAATTATTTGGCAATAAATGCCTCATAATCTAGAGGCATTTTTAAAATTATGAAATGCTCCAAAAGTTGCAATATGAGTAATATTTTTATAGCAATGTTAAAAAATTGGCAAGAGAAATACTAAAAGAACCAGAAAAATGATCCAGATTGCCACATATTTTATTAGAAGGAAATTAAACACCCCGATCTGATCTTAAATTTCATTTTGTCATTCTATCATACAGCTTCTATTATTATGTGCTATATTTTTTCTCTGATTCCTTTTTGTTTTCTCAAAATAAAAATGGGTAGTAAAAGTAATATGTAGATACTTCCCTATATAGAAAAGAACACTGAAGGCCTGAGGCTATTATCATTAGAAAGACCTCCTCATAAGGTTGGCCCTGGCTGGAGGCTGGAAACTTGACTAGTGAACAGTTCCCTACGTTGGTATAAAACCCTTCGATAAATTATAAAAGTGGTTCACTGTGCCTAAATGGTTTACACCAAGCTTGTCCAACCCGCGGCAGACGGGCTGCAAGCGGCCCAAGACGGCTTTGAATGCAGCCCAACACAAATTATAAAACTTCCTTAAAACATTATGAGATTTGTGATTTTTTTTCTTTTTTAGCTCATCAGCTACTGTTACTGTTAGTGTATTTTATGTGTGGCCCAAGACAATTCTTCTTCCATTATAGACCAGGGAAGCAAAAAGATTGGACACCCCTGGTTTACACAAACAATGTGATTAATGTTGAATACCTCTTTCCTTCTGGAAGTCTGAAAATGTTGTATGTGCTAGGCAGAGGATGCCTCCTTGACCAGTCCCCAATAAAACCCCTGGACTCCTAGGCTCAGGCAAGCTTCCCTGTAAGATTACACTTTACATGTGTTGTCACAACTTGTCACAAGGGGAATTTAGTGAATCCTGTGTGACTCCACTGGGGGAGGACTCTTGGAAGCTTCTACCTGGGTTCCTCCAGACTGCTTCCCAAGCACCTTTTCCCTTTGCTGACACTGCTTTGTATTCTTTTGCCATAAAAGAGCTTGCCACAAGTATGACCATATGCTGACTCCTGTGAGTTCTTCTAGTGAATCACTGGAACCTGCAGGTGGTTTTAGGAACCCCGAAAACATCTCCATTCCAGAAAGTAGAGCAAAACCACCCTCCCTGCCCAAAATGAGGGTGGGCTATACTTAGTAATTTGCTTCCAAAGAACAGAACAGGGAAAGGGAAAAATATTAACATTATAACAGAGAAAACTAGCAACACGATACTAGAGAAAACTAGCAAATGCAGCAATACCTCAACCAAGCCAAGAAGGTTCGTATTATCAGTGGTGTCGTGTTGATAGCATGCACCCACTGATGTAATGTAATAAAGGTACTTCATCTCTGTGGTATTCTTTCCCAATACCCATAACCCCAGTCTAGTCATGAGAAAAACAACAGACAAACCCAGACTGGATACCTAGCCAGTACTCAAGACTCATGTAAAGGTCATAAAAAATAAGGAAAGGCTGAGGAACTGTCACAGACCAAACACTAAGGTGGCAGGATCATTCAATGCAATGTGGTACCCCAGATTAGATTCTGGAACACAAAGTGGACTGTAATAGAAAAACTGGTAAAATTCAAATAAAGTCTGGTGTTTCATTAACAGTAATGTATCAATGTTGGTTTCTTAGCTTTTACAAATGCAGCATGGTAATGTAAGAAATTAAATAACGAAAGAAATTGGGGGAGTTGTTGATATGGTTTGGCTGTGTCCCCACCCAAGTCTCAACTTGAATTGTATCTCCCAGAATTCCCACGTTGTGGGAGGGACCTGGGGGAGGTAATTGAATCACAGCGGCCGGTCTTTCCCATACTATTCTCGTGATAGTGAATAAGTCTCTGATGGTTTTATCAGGGGTTTCCACTTTTGCTTCTTCCTCATTTTTTCTTGCTACCACCATGTAAGAAGTGCCTTTCAGGCCAGGCGTGATGGCTCACGCCTGTAATCCCAGCACTTTGGAAAGCCAAGGTGGGCGGATCACAAGGTTAGGAGTTTAAGACAAGCCTGGCCAACATGGTGAAACCCCATCTCTACCAAAGATACAAAAAAATTAGCCAGGTGTGGTGGTGCATGCCTGTAGTCCTAGCTACTCAGGAGGCTGAGGCAGAATAGCTAGACCCCGGGAGGTGGGGGTTGCAGTGAGCCAAGATTGTGCCACTGCTCTCCAGCCTGGGCGACAGAGCAAGACTCTGTCTCAAAAAGAAAAAAAAAAAGAAGTAAGTGTCTTTCACCTCCCGCCATGATTCTGAGGCCTCCCCAGCCATGTGGAACTGTAAGTCCAATTAAACCTCTTTTTCTTTCCAGTCTTGGGTATGTCTTTATCAGTAGAGTGAAAACAGACTAATACAGTAAATTGGTACGAGTAGAGTGGGGCGTGGCTGAAAAGATAGCAGAAAATGTGGAAGCAACTTTGGAAATGAGTAACAGGCAAAGGTTAGAACAGTTTGGAGGGCTCAGAAGAAGACAGGAAAATGTGAGAAAATTTGGAACTTCCTAGAGACTCGCTGAATGGCTTCAACAAAAATGCTGATGGTGATATGAACAATAAGGTCCAGGCTGAGGTGGTCTCAGATGGACATGAGGAACTTGTTGGGAACTGGAGCAAAGGTGACTCTTGTTATGCTTTAGCAAAGAGACTGGTGGCATTTTTTCCTTGCCCTAGAGATTTGTGGAACTTTGAACTTGAGAGAGATCATTGAGAGTATCTGGTGGAAGAAATTTCTAAGGAGCAAAGCATTCAAGAGGTGACTTGGGTGCTGTGAAAGGCATTCAGTTTTATAAGATAAGCAGAGCATAAAAGTTTGGAAAATCTGCAGCCTGACAATGCAAAAGAAAAGAAAATTTCATTTTCTGAGAAATCCAAGCCAGCTGCAGAAATTTGCATAAGTAACCAGGAGCCGAATGTTAATCCCCAAGACAATGGGGAAAATGTCTCCAGAGCATGTCAGAGGTCTTCATGGCTGTCCCTCCCATCACAGGCCCAGAGGCCTAGGGGTAAAAAGTGGTTTGTGGGCCAGGTCCATGGCCCCCATGCTGTGTGCAGCCTAGGGACTTGGTGCCCCGTGTCCCAGCCACTCCAGCAATGGCTGAAAGGGACCGATTGTACAGCTTGGGCTGTGGCTTCAGAGGGTGGAAGCCCCAGGCTTTGGCAGCTTCCAAGTGATGTTGAGCCTGTGAGTGCACAGAAGTCAAGAATGGAGGTTTGGGAACCTCTGCCTAGATTTCAGAAGACGTAAGGAAATGCCTGGATGTCCAGGCAAAAGTCTGCTGCAGGGGTGGGGCCCTCATGCAGAACCTCTGCTAGGGCAGTGCAGAAGGGAAATGTGGTGTCGGAGCCCCCACACAGAGTCCCTATTGGGGCACTGCCTAGTGGAGTTGTGAGAAGAGGACCACCGTCCTCCAGACCCCAGAATGGTAGATCCACCGACAGCTTGCACCATGCACCTGGAAAAGCCACAGACACTCAATGCCAGCCTATGAAAGAAGCTGGGAGGAAGGCTGTACCCTGCAAAGTCACAGGGCCGGAGCCTCCCAAGACCATAGGAACCCACCTTTTGCATCAGTGTGACCTGAGTGTGAGACCTGGAGTCAAAGGGGATCATTTTGGAGTTTTAAAATTTGATTGCCCCACTGGATTTTGGGCTTGCATGGGCACTGTAATCCCTTTGTTTTGGCAAATTTCTCCCATTTGGAACGGCTGTATTTACCCAATACCTGTACCCCCATTGTATCTAGGAAGTAACTACCTCGCTTTTGATTTTACAGGCTTATAGGTGAAAGGGACTTGCCTTGTCTCAGAGGAGACTTTGGATTGTGGACTTTTGGGATTAACTGAAATGAGTTAAGATTTTGGGGGACTGCTGGGAAGGCAAGATTGGTTTTGAAATGTGAGGATGTGAGATTTGGAGGGGCCAAAGGTGGAATGATATGGTTTGGCTCTGTCCCCACCCAAATCTCAACTTGAATTGTATCTCCCAGAACTCCCACGTGTTGTTGGAAGAACCCAGGGGGAGGTAATTGAATCATGGGGGCCGGTCTTTCCCATACTATTCTCATGACAGTGAGTAAGTCTCATGAGATCTGACGGGCTTATCAGGGATTTCTGCTTTTGCTTCTTTCTCATTTTCACTTGCCGCCACCATGTAAGAAGTGCCTTTCGCCAGCCACCATGATTCTGAGTCCTGCCCAGCCATGTGGAACTGTAAGTCCAATTACACCTCTTTTTCTTCCCAATCTTGGGTATGTCTTTATCAGCAGCATGAAAATGGACTAATACAGGGGTACAAGGGAATTATCTGTACTATCTTTGGAATTTTTCTACAAATCTAAAATTAAAACAAGAAGTTACCAAAAAAAAAGAGTGGTAAACTTGACTATGAAAAAATAATAGGTTAGTTATGTTACTGAGGTTTTTCATTTTTTTTGAGCCATTCTTATAAGGCCAGCTTCTTACTTTTTCTAATTTTCCCATAATAGAATATTAACAACTTATACAAAAGTTGTGAGAGAATAATATAACGAACTCTGATATAGTCCAAGCTTCAACAATTCTCATGACTGATTTTTTTCCCCTCCATAATGCTCCACAACTCATTCCCTCTAGATTATTTTGAGGCAAATACCAGAAAGTATATCATTTCAACTGTTAAATATTTCAACCTGTATCTTTTTTTTTTTTGCTTGTTGTTGTAGAGACAGGGTCTTGTTCTGTCGCTGAGATCACACTACTGCTGGAGTGCAGTGGTGTGATCATGGCTCACTGCAGCCTTGAACTCCTGGGCTCAAGCAATCCTCCTGTCTCAGCCTCCCAGTAGCTGGGATGACAGGTGCACACCACCACACCTGGCTCATTTTTCTTTTTTTTTTTAATTTTTTGTAGAGACAGGGTCTCACTTTGTTGTCCAGGCTGGCCTCAAACTCCTGGGCTCAAGCAATCCTCCCACCCTGGACTCCTGAAGTCCTGGAATTACACGCATGAGCCACCATGCTTGATCTCAACATATATTAATATCTTTAAGACAAGAGACTTGCCTTAAACAAACAATAAGGCCACCTCTCTTTCTCTCTCTCTCTCTCTCACACACACACACACACACACACACAGTCAACAGTAATTTTTTTTTTTTTTTGAGACAAGGTCTGGCTCTGTTTTCTCGGCTGGAGTGCAGTGGCACAATCTTGGCTCACTGCAACCTCTGCCTTCCTGGCTCAAGCAATCCTCCTACCTCAGCCTTCCAAGTAGCTGGGGCTACAGGCACACATTATGACACTTGGCTTATTTTTGTGTTTTTTATACAGACAGGGTTGTCCTATCTCTCTATAAAAGACATTTGTTGACCATGCCTGGCCAACAATTTTTTAATATCAAAGTAGTGTTCACATTCCCTCAAATGTCCTATAAATGTTTTTATCCCCCAGTTTGTTTGAACCACAACCTAAACGAGTTTTATATACTGCAATTGATGAATATGTTTCTTAAGTCCTTTTTAACCAATAGATTTCCCCTTTCACTTTTTTCCCTTGCAATTTGTTGGAAAAAAAAGTGAGTCATTTGTTCTGCACAGTTTCCCACAGTCTGTTGTTTGCTGAATGAATCCCCATGGTGTAATTTAACATACTCCTTTGTCTGTTCTCTTTCCTGTAAATTAGTCGTTAGAATTAAAGCCCTGATCAAATTCAGGGTTCTGTTTTTTGTTTGCAAGAATTTTTCAGACATGGGTTGTATACTCTCAACAGCATCTTGGTAGCATTCTGTCTTTGTTTACTAGCAGAAATACTCTATGAAGAGAAACTGCCCCCATCAACAACTTGATTACTCTGAGGAATGTTCACATACAAAAGGCAAAACAGAACACTTGATTCTTTCTCCCGTATTTACCAGTTTCAAAAATAATGAGTTGGCTCCCTAGTATCCACTAAAGGTGATTAGAAAGGTTTTTTGTTTGTTTGTACATATCCCTATGACTCATAGATTTAGAGATATTTGAAGTTTTTCGATCCATTTGCAGTATTTCTCACAGGACAAACGCAAGGCCTTTTGCACAGATAATTGGTACTCAGATTATCCCAGCTTTGTCCAGTGGGAGCCTATTCAAGCTGGCTCTGGAATGCTTCAGACAAAACTCTAGTATTTTGCAGTAGCTCATTTGCTTTCTGGCATGATCTGATGCTCCAGGTTCATCCTTCCATCTCCTGCTCTGGACTTGGAATGAGCAGATGTCTAACTCCCACTGGGATGTAGAAGTGGAATTCGGAGACTGAGCACTAAGGCTGCTCACTTTTATTGGGTTGGCCACTGTTTCTAACTTTTCAGTGGACAAGGCTAGGAAATACATATTTTTTAAAGAAATAGATATATCTTGAGTTCATATTGATAGTCAAACTCAAATTCAAGACCATTGAATTTCTAATTACTCTCTTCTGTCTTATCTGTTTCTTTCCAGTTATCAAAACACCAACATAATTATTTGTTTTATCACTGATACAGTCAAGTCATAATACCAATACTAGGATCAACAAAATGATTACTAAAAAAGAAATTTAATATATATTTTTTAACTTTTTGTTTTGAAGGTATATTTCACTAGGATGTAAAGTCAAATCATTGTGCCTTGAAATTACGTGGAAGAGTTGGCTGGGCACGGTGGCTCATGCCTGCAATCCCAGCACTTTGGGAGGCCAAGGTGGGCGGATCACCTGAGGTCAGGAGTTCAAGACCGACCTGGCCAACATGGTGAAACCCCATCTCTACTAAAAATACAAAAATTAGCTGGGCATGGTGGTGTGCGCCTGTAATACCTAGGTACTCTGGAAGCTGAGGCAGGAGAATCGTTTGAACCCAGGGTGGCAGAGGCTGCAGTGAGTCGAGATCACACCAGCCTAGGCGAAACAGACTCCGCCTCAAAAGAAAGAAAAGAAAGGAAAGAAAGGAGAGGAGGGGAGGGGAGAGAGGAGAGGGGAAGGGAAGGGAGGAAGGAAAGAGGCCGGGCGCAGTGGCTCATGCCTGTAACCCCAGCACTTTGGGAGGCCGAGATGGGCAGATCACATGAGGTCAGGAGTTCGAGACCAGCCTGGCCAACATGGTGAAACCCCATCTCTACTAAAAATACAAAAATTAGCCGGGCGTGGTGGCAGGCACCAGTAATCCCAGCTACTCAGGAGGCTGAGGCAGGAGAATTGCTTGAACCTGGGAGGTGGAGGCTGCAGTGAGCCGAGATCACGCCATTGCACTCCAGCCTGGGGGACAAGTGCAAGACTTCGTCTCAAAAAAAAAAAGAAAGAAAGGAAAGAAAGAACGTGGAACAATTTATCTCTGAGTAGCAATGTCACCATCCAAAAACACAGGCTTGTTTCTGTAAATTTTACTTGATTTTTAGGAATTGCTCTTTAAATTTAAAATTTAAATTATGTAAAACATTTATATGGCTCCAAAACTACATCTGTAAAACAAAATACATTCAAAGAAGTCTAGCTTCTACTTCTATCCTTTGCACCCTATCTCCTCCATAGCTTTCCCTTTAGGTAATTATTAACAACTTATCCAACCACTGTTTTAAGTACATACATGCATATATAAATGCATACATGTCAATGTGAATATAATTATGTATATACTTTTTTTTTTTGAGATGGAGTCTCGCTCTGTCGCCCAGGCTGGAGTAGAGTGGCGTGATTCTGGCTCACTGCAACCTCCGCTACCTGGGCTCAAGAGATCCTCCCGCCTCAGCCCCCAAGTAGCTGAGAGAACAGGCACAAGCCACTATGCCCGGCCAATTTTTGTATTCTTTGTAGAGATGGGGTTTCATCATGTTGCCCAGGGCTAGTCTCAAACTCCTGAGCTCAAGCAATCCACCCACCTCAGCCTCCCAAAGTGCTGGGATTACAAGTGTGAGCCACTGTGTCCGGCGGATGTATATACTTCTAAGTGTACGCAAGCATACCTCACTTTACTATGCTTTGCAGATACTACGTTTTTTACAAATTGAAGGTTTGTGGCAACACTGTTCCAAGCAAGTCTATTGGTGCCATATTTCCATCAGCATGAGCTCACTTTGTGTCCCTTTGTCACATTTGGGTAATTCTCATAAAATTTCACAAGTTTTCATTATTATTACACCTGTTAGGTGATCTGTGATCAGTGATCTTTGATGTTACTGTTGTCATAGTTTTGGGGCGCCACAAACCACAATCATATAAGACCATGAACTTAATCTATGAATGTTGGGTCTGTTCTCATTGCTCCACTGACTGGCCATTCCCCCATCTCTTTCCCTCTCCTTGGGCCTCCGTATTCCCCGTGACACACTGAAATTAGGCCAGTTAATAACCTCACAATGGCCTCTAAGTGTTCAAGTAAATAAAGAGTCATACATCTCTGACTCTAACCCAAAGCTAGAAATGATTACACTTAGTGAAGAACACATGTCGAAAGCCAAGGCAGGATGAACGCGAGGCCTTTCGCACCAGATATTTAGCCAAGATGAGAACGGAAAAGAAACTTTTTTTTCTTTTTTTAATTGAGACAGAGTCTCACTCTGTCACCCACGATGGAGTGCAGTGGCGTGATCTCGGCTCACCGCAACCTCTGCCGCCCAGTTTCAAGCAATTCTCATGCCTCGGCCTTCCAAGTAGCTGGGACTACAGCCGAGCGCCACCATGCCTGGCTAATTTTTTTGTATTTTTAGTAGAGACGGGGTTTCACCATGTTGGCCAGGCTGGTCTTGAACTCCTGACTTCAGGTGATCCACCCGCCTTGGCCTCCCAAAGTGCTAGGATTACAGGCATGAGCAACTGTGCCCAGTGGAAAAGGAAGATTCTTGAAGGAAATTAAAAATGTTATTCCATTGGGAGGCCGAGGTGGGCAGATCACGAGGTCAAGAGATCGAGACCATCTTGGCCAACATGGTGAAACCCTGTCTCTACTAAAAATACAAAAATCAGCTGAGCAGGTTGGTGCACGCCTGTAGTCCCAGCTACTCAGGAGACTGAGGCAAGAGAATCGCTTGAACCCGGGAGATGGAGGCTGCAGTGAGCCGAGACTGCGCCACTGAACTCCAGCCTGGTGATAGAGTGAGACTCCATCTCAAAAAAAAAAAAAAAACAAAGGTTATTCCAGTGAACACACGAATAAGAAAGTGAAACAGCCTTATTGCTGATAGGGAGAAAGTTTGAGGGGTCTGGATAGAAGATGAAACCAGCCACAACATTCTCTTAAGCCAAAGCCTAATCGAGAGGAAGGCCCTAACTCTCTTCAATTCTGTGAAGGTTGAGAGAGGTGAGGAAGCTGCAGAAGGAAGGTTTGAAGCCAAGCCAGCACAGGATGGTTCATGAGATTTAAGGAAAGACACCATCTCCATAACATACAAGTGCAAGGTAAAACAGCAAGTGCTAACGTAGACTGTAAGATCTAGCTACGATCATTGCTGAAGTAGCTACACTAAACAACAGACTTTCAATGTACATGAAACAGCTTGCTATTAGCAGAAAACGCCATCTAGGACTTTCATAGCTAGAGAGAAGTCAATGCCTGGCTTTAGAGCTTCAAAGGACAAGCTAACTCTCTTGTTAGGGGTTAATGCAGCTGGTGACTTGAAGTTGGAAGCCAGTGCTCACATACCATTCCAAAAATCCTAGGGTCATAAAGAATTATGCTAAATCTACTCTGCCTGTGCTTTATAAAAGGAACAACAAAGCCTGGATGACAGCACATCTGTTTACAGTATGGTTTACTGAAGCCCACTGTTGAGACCTACTGCTCAGAAAACGACTCCTCCCAAAATATCACTGCTCAATGACAATACACCTGGTTACCCTAGAGGTCTGATGGAGATGGACAAGAAGATGCGTGTTGTTATCATGTCTGCTGATACAACATCCACTTTTTTTTTTTTGAGATGGAGTCTCGACACCCAGGCTGGAGTGCAGTGGTGCGATCTCGGCTCACTGCAAGCTCCACCTCCCAGGTTCACGCCATTCTCCTGCCTCAGCCTCCCAAGTAGCTGGGATTACAGGCGCCTGCCACCACACCCGGCTAATTGTTTTGTATTTTCAGTAGGGACCGGGTTTCACTGTGTTAGCCAGGATGGTCTCGATCTCCTGACCTTGTGATCCACCCGCCTCGGCCTCCCAAAGTGCTGGGATTACAGGCGTGAGCCATCACGCCTGGCCTACAACATCCATTCTACAGCCCATGGATTAAGAAATCATTTCAACTTTCAAGACTTATTATTTAAGAAATAAATTTCTTAATAGCTGCCACAGACAGCAATTTCACTGATGGATCTGGGTAAGTAAATTGAAGACCTTCTGGAAAGGATTCACCATTCTAGATGCCATTAAGAACATTAATGATTCATGGGAAGAGGTCAAAGTATCAACACTAACAGGAGTTTGGAAGAAGTTGATTCCAACCCTCATGGGCGACTTTGAGCAGTTCTAGACTTCAGCTGAGGAAGCCGTTATAGATGGAGTGGAAAAAGCAAAACAACTAGAATTAGAAGTGGAGCCTGAAGGCCGGGCGCGGTGGCTCACGCCTGTAATCCCAGCACTTTGGGAGGCTGAGGCTGGCAGATTACAAGGTCAGGAGATCGAGATCATCCTGGCTAACACGGTGAAACCCCGTCTCTACTAAAAAAATACAAAAAAATTAGCCGGGCATAGTGGCGGGTGCCTGTAGTCCCAGCTACTCGGGAGGCTGAGGGAGGAGAATGGCATGAGCCCAGGAGGCGGAGCTTGCAGTGAGCCAAATTGCGCCACTGCACCACTCCAGCCCAGGGAACAGAGCGAGACTCTGTCTCAAAAAAAAAAAAAAAAAAAGAAGTGGAGCCTAAAGATGTGACTGAACTGCTGCATCTCATAATAATACTTGAACAGATGAGGAGCTGCTTCTTATGGATGAGCAAAGAATGCAGTTTCTTGAGATGGAATCTACTCCTGGTGAAATTAGGCCAATTAACAACCCTACAACGGCCTCTACGTGTTCAAGTAAAGGAAGAGTCGCACAACTCCCACTTTAATCAAAAGCTAGAAATGATTATACTTAGAAAGACATGTTGAAAATGCTGTGAACACAATTGAGATGACAATAAAAGGTTTAGAATATTATATAGACTTAGTTAATAAAGCAGCAGCAGGGTTTGAGAAGACTGAAATTTCGAAAAAACTTCGACTGTGGGTAACACGCTACCAAGCAGCATTTTATGCTACAGAGAAATCTTTGTAGACGGAAGAGTCAATTGCTGTGGGAAACTTCATTGTTGTCTTATTTTAAGAAATTGCCACAGCCACCCCAACCTTCAGCAACCACCACCCTGATCAGTCAGCAGCCATCAACATCGAAACAAGATTCTCCATTAGCAAAAAGATTATGACTTGCTGAAGGCTCAGATTATTAGCAGCCTTAGCAAGAAAGTATTTTTAAATTAAGGTATGTACATTGCTTTTTAGACATAATGCTACTGCAAAATTAATAGACTACAGGATAGTGTAAACATACTTTTCTATTAATTGGGTACCCAAGAAATTTGTTTAACTTAGTTATTGCAATATTCACGTCATTGCAGAGGCCTGTAACCAAACCCACAATATTTCTGAAATATACCAATATATTGTACATACTTTTAAATTCCCTTTCTTAAACAGAAACGTGATATAGACTTTTCTTATTTCATGAGTCAAATTCATACACACATACATAATATATATATAAAATCTTTCTGTGTGTGGTCTTTGTTCTCTCTTTTTGGTGTATCTTTCAGTTATTTAGAAAAGTTGGTGTTCTTGTTCTCACGGTTATGTTTATACTAATACAGATCAAGGATCCTTAACTCGAAAATCCAAAATCTGAAGTGCTCCAAAATCGGAAACTTTTTGAATGCTAACATGATGCTCAAAGAAAATGCTTATTGGAACATTTTGGATTTTGGAATTTTTGATTAGGGACACCCAACCTATACTTTGTATGATAACTTTGTATATAACACCTTCACTTCTTTGGTGACTGTTTATTGGTTTCCTACTTATTAGCAATATTAATATTAGGGGATAATCTTCTCTCTTCCTAGCTTTTCCCTCCTTTTCGGGAGCCAATTTGAAACAGCATCCTTTTACTTCCAGTTAATATTTACAAGGCAATCAGTAAGGAAATCCTACTTTTCATATACGCTCACCATCTCCTTCTATTTTCTGATAGTTACACTGTATCTTCACTGTCAGAACACAGAGCCACTGGATATTACACTGTCTGCCTTTAACTGTGGTTTAGTCTTCATTCTGTAAGTAAATATATATTGAATGCTTACCCACTATTGTTAGGTAGAAGTCTCTCTAATCATTTTGGTTGGCTGAAATTCATTCTGCTGTATAACAGATTCCCTTAGTAAAGGCTCATTGGAAGAATCATCCCAGAGTCCTTGCATGACCTAATAGTGTGTGGTTCCTGTACCTGGTGGTCAATTTGGCTGGATATAAAACCCCTGGCTGTTATTCCATTGTCTTCTGGCATGAGACAGATACATCTGTTAACAACTGCGTTTTCTTGCCCTTATAAAGGACTTAGCCATTTTGTCTGGATGCCCAAAGGACTTTTTTCTATGAAGTCTAATAGATTTATTGGTAACTATCTTAGTGTTGTCTGTTCTGGGTTAATTTTCCCTGAATGTAGTGTGTCCTTCAATATAATTTTAGTATTTTACTTCGAGAAAGTTTTTTTGACTTCTAGTTTTTGTATTTATATTTTATATTTGCTCTACCACATTGCTTTGGTCTTCTTTTCTAGTGGCTCATTATCACACATATTTCAATTTTTCATTTCAATTTTCAACTTCACTTAAGGACTCTTCAGTTGTTTATTCACTCATGTTCCTTTTAGTTTAGTTTTCATTTATGAAATGTTTTTAAATTTCTTTTTCCTGAATCTTCCACCTTACCTTTTATTTTTGCTAATTATTTTACCTGATCATTTCTGAGTTTTTCGTTTTATGAGTTATATCATTCTTTCCTTGCTTCTACAATTTTCTTATGCTCCCAGAGCTCATGTTAAAATACTAGGTTAGGCTGGGCATGGTGGCTCACGCCTGTAATCCCGGCACTTTGGGAAGCCAAGGCAGGTGGATCACCTTAGGTCATGAGTTTTTGAGACCAGCCTGGCTAACATGGTGAAACCCTGTCTCTATTAAAAAATACAAAAATCAGCCAGGTGTGGTGGCGTGTGCCTGTAATTCCAGCTACTTGGGAGGCTGAAGCAGGAGAATCACTGGAACCCGGAAGGTGGAGGTTGTAGTGAGCCGAGACTGCACCACTGCATTCCAGCCTGGGAGAAGAGTAAGACTCTGTCTCAAAAAATATATACAATAAAATACTAGGTTATAATTTTTTGTGTGGTCAAATCTTTCTTATTTCCTTGAAGAATATTATTCTGTTCTTTATCCTCTAATAAACTGTGTGGGATTTGACTCTTGCTCAACTTTAAGTCAAATTAGTTTTCCACTATTTTTAGAAGGGAGGGGTGGTGAGAACAGCCTTTTTAACTTTAGAGTTGTAGAACTCCCTTTTTTGTTTCACAAAGTATTCAGTTTCCTACACTTTTTCTACAGTGTAAAACATTATCGTGAAAGGGTGTTTTGGTTTGGGAGTTCCAAAGCCCCTGACTGCTTCAGCACCATTAGGCTTTCCTACAGCCCCCTAGCACCTACTCCTAAGTTGCAGCCTGTGAAGTCCCCTCCCAGTTTCTGCTGCTGTTCTCCAAATGGCCCACTGCTATAGTTTGAATGTATCCTCCAAAACTGTGTGCTAGAAATATAATGTCCAATGCCACAGTGTTGGGAGGTGGGGTCCGGGCCTAATGAGAGGTGATTAGTTCATGAGGGCTGTGCCCTCATGAATGGATTAAGGCCATCATCAAAAGAATGGTTTCCTTTATAAGTAGACAAGTTCAGCCCCCTTCTCTTTCTCTCTTAACTTTTCTCACCTTCTGCCTCCCACCATAGGATGACATAGTCAGAAGGCACTCGCCAGATGAAGCCCCTTTGATAAATTCCCAGCCTCCAGAACTGTGAACCAAATACATTTCTCCTCATTATAAATTACTCAGTTTCAGGTATTCTGTTATAGCATCACGCAACAGACTAAAGCACCCATCAGGCTTCCCAAATCTATCTGGTGGGAATTTTGAGGCTGTCTAGCACTCAAGGCTCTCACAAGTCCCTCCCTCTGCATTCTTTCCACTCCCTCTGGCAGTTCTGATACCACAGAAGCCTTTTAGCTGTTGGTGACTTGGCCATTGGTATCATGGGTACCCTGTTGCCTGGTTTTATTACAGATGTAGATTGGTTTTGCTGTGCTAATTGCTCTGTTTTTAGACATATTCAAGGAGAAAAAAAAAAAAACATAAAACTATGCCACTGCCACTGCCACCTTCTCCAGATGGCACTGCAATCTGGAAGAATCAAGAGAGTGTAGTGGAAACTATTTCATTGCTTATGGCAGACTCATTTACATGTACAAGAAAATGGTCTCTCAGTTCAAAGATAAACACAACTAAGAACAGAGAGGGGAGCCATGCAGTTCCATTCAGAGGACAGGTTATTATTCTGGGGCCTATAAATGGGCTTTGGGGTTCCAGGGTGCTCCTGAAATTGCAGTCAAATTGAAGACATATGTTCTCTATGCATTTTTCTAGGGAAAAAAATTCTTAAGGGAGTCCGTAACCTACTAAGAGAACTACTTATTTAAAGGGTTATTTATTGTAGCAGGCAAACTGGTAGTTACACACAGTAAGTGAATTAGTAGCCATACCTCTCTAACAACCCATTAATAATTAATTTAAAAGACAAAAAAAGGCCTGGCGTGGTGGCTCATGCCTGTAATCCCAGCATTTTGGGAGGCCGAGGCAGTTGGATCACCTGAGGTCAGGAGTTTGAGACCAGCCTGGCCAACATGGTGAAACCCTGTTCTCTACTAAAAAAATACAAAATTAGCTGGACGTGGTGGCATATGCCTGTAATCCCAGCTACTTGGGAGGCTGAGGCAGGAGAATTGCTTGAATCTGGGAGGTGGAGGTTACAGTGAGTCGAGATGGCACCATTGTACTCCAGCCTGGGCAGCAAGAGGAAACTCCATCTCAAAAAAAAAAAAAAAAGACAGAAAAAAAGACAAGACAAAAAAAACACAAAAACCCATGACACTATTATACAAAAAAGACGTTAGAAAGTCTCTTCCCTTAAACTCACCATCTGGTGTGCATTTGTTTTTATGCTGATATATTTTTTTTTTTTTTTTTTTTTTTTTGAGACGTTGTCTCGTTCTGTCGCCCAGGCTGGAGTGCAGTGGCACAATCTCGGCTCACTGCAAGCTCCGCCTCCCGGGTTCACGCCATTCTCCTGCCTCAGCCTCTCCGAGTAGCTGGGACTACAGGCGCCCGCCACCACGCCCGGCTAATTTTTTGTATTTTTTAGTAGAGACGGGGTTTCACCATGGTCTCGATCTCCTGACCTCGTGATCCGCCTGCCTCAGCCTCCCAAAGTACTGGGATTACAGGCGTGAGCCACCGCGCCCGGCCTATGCTGATATTTTTAACTGAGGGGTACTGTTCACACTTACCACACAAGGAAGAATATACTAACATTTGTTTATTTATATATGTATATTGTTTCTGGCGTGAAAATTCTCAGAGCAAAGCTCAGCACTCATAAAGCTTGGTTTCTGAAGTAATCTGATAGCATTAGAGAGAAAATGAGAGACTGGTATCATTTAAATTTTTCTTTCAGTCACAAGATTTAAAACCATACGGTGTATATACATACTTATCACGTGTTATATGGAACAGACACTCTGATAAAATTATGTTTTAACCTGACAGTGTCTCTAGTAATCTAACCAAAAACAAGAAATCAGGAGATCAAGTGAAACTCTTGTGCTGCCTTTGGAGGAATTTTCTCTTGATCAATTTAACCCACATTGGAATTAATTAAAACAATCCCTCTCAACTCTTATAATTATTGCACTATTACTTTTCTTTTTGCCTCTAATTTTAACCAACATTTGCTTCATTTTTCGTAACACTTATTTTTCTTTTAGTCCAAACATCACCCGTTCTATGAAAATTTCCCTGAGCTCTCTTAGAAGTTGTTTCTCATGTTGTTTCCTCTTCTGAGCTCCCAAGTCTTTTGTGCTTATTTTATTATAATAATTACCCCATGATGACTCTTTGTTTACACACCTTTCTTCTCCCTAGATGGTAAACTTCATGGAGGTAGGAATTGTTTCCTATTTATTTTTACATGTCTGGTATGAGTGGTACCTCTGCCTCCATTCTCCTCTCTCTTGCTATCAACACCTAAATTTTATTTGCAGTGGTAAAATGCCTATAACAGAGACTACTAGCTATTTCCTATCTGCCTTCCTTTTTGCTACATGAAATACATGCGTAATGGCTGGAGGTCCAAAAGCCACCTTGTAGGCCGAGCATGGTGGCTCATGCTTATAATCCCAGTACTTTTGGAGACTGGGGTAGGAGGATCAGTTGAGCCCAGGAGTTCGAGTCCAGCATGGGCAACATAGTGAGACCCCATCTCTATGAAAATTAAAAAAAAAAAAAAAAAAAAAAAAAGCCAGCCATGGCATTGTAATCTGGAAGAATCAAGAGAGAGTAGTGGAAACTATTTCATTCCTTATGGCAAACTAATTTACATGTACAAGAAAATGGTCTTTCAGTTCAAAGACAAACACAACTAAGAACAGAGAGGGGAGCTATGCAGCTCCATTCAGACGATAGATTACTGTGGTCCCAGCTACTTGGGAGGCTGAAGTAAGAAGACTGCTTGAACACAGGAGGCTGAGGCTGCAGTAAGCCATGATCGTGCCACTGCACTCCAGGCTGGATTACAGAGAGTGACCCTGTCTCAAAACAAAACAAAACAAAAATGCCACCTTGTAAGCATAAAGACAAAGGCAACATCTCAGGGGGATAGAAGGTAAAACTGGAAGAAAAAGCTGACGTCATAGGGCCACCATTCCAGCCCTAAGCTAACTCTAAACTCTGCATATTGTGACAGAAAATTAATCACTTGTTAAATCCACTATTCTTCAGATATCTGTCACTATTAACACATTCCTTACTGATATACATAGGTATTCAATAACTGTTCCATAAAGCATTGCATGAATAAAGTTTGCTAAAAACTAAATAAGGAACTTATACAGGACTATATACTCTATAAGCATGTCTAAATATTTGTTGACTACCATGAGTCTCTGCTCTGCTCCACATGGGAAAGGCCATAACAGTTCCTCCAAGGCTAGAAAGACAGTGGCACAGAGGACAATGCCTTTACCCGCTGATACTAATACATTAATACTCACTGGAAGGATACCACCTGAAAGGTGAGAATGAATCTCTGTCCATAATGTTCACTGGAATCAAGGGAAAAAGAGTTTGTACAAAGTCAGGAGAAAGACAGTCAACTGCCCTTAAATACTAATGAAAACAAAAAGAGAGCTTAAGATAGCCTAACAGGACTTCAATAATTTAAGTAATGCTGCCACCATGTGGCACTTACTCCCTTCTTTAACAAATAAAATTGTATAAAGAAAAAGGTAATTGTGGGCCGGGCGCGGTGGCTCACGCTTGTAATCCCAGCACTTTGGGAGGCCGAGGCGGGCAGATCACGAGGTCAGGAGATCAAGACCACGGTGAAACACCATCTCTACTAAAAAAATACAAAAAATTAGCCGGGTGTGGTGGCGGGCGCCTGTAGTCCCAGCTACTCGGAGAGGCTGAGGCAGGAGAATGGCGTGAACCCGGGAGGCTGAGCTTGCAGTGAGCCAAGATTGCGCCATTGCACTCCAGCCTGGGTGACAGAGCGAGACTCCGTCTCAAAAAGAAAAAAAAAGAAAAAGGTAATTGTTGCCATATACCTTAAGTTTTTTAAACATATAAACAACTTTAGTTTTAAGTGCTAGCCAGTTTTTCTTAAAGTAACCTACATTCAAATGATACAGAAAAGATGATACTTCCAGGAGGTACCAGCAGCTCTGCTTCGCCACTCTTCTCTATCTAACCAAAGACTACATTTATTAATTATCTGATACCATTGTTTTGGCCAAGATAGAAAAGAAGTACAAATAATGCAGATGTATATTCAAACCTAAAGCCTCTGAAACATGTTTTTTTCCTTCTAATTTGAGAGGAGAGTATAACAGACAGAAAAGGCATTTGAGCCTGAGGTTCAGTGCTACACTAAACCCTCAGGAAGGCCAAGTGGGGAGGGAAGACCAATTGGTCTTGTGTTGGTCACTGTGTGAAAAGACTGGATCAAGTACTTTTCAAGAAAAGCAACTCAAACTTAGCTGATAAAATGTTCTTGAGCCCTTCAGAGACCATTCTTCAATAATAAAGACCATTCTTCAAAGCACTGTAAGAATGAAGGGTGGGACTATGTCTGTCTTATTCACTGGCATATCATTACTTCCTGATATTATGCCACACATAAAATAAGTGCTCAACACATTTTGTTTGACTTTATAAAATCAGCTGTTACTATAAGCTGTTTTGACCTGTAAGATTTGTGGTACATTATTACATAGACTTAGAAAATGAATACAGTGCTACATAGAGAAGTAAATTAGGGTGACATGATAAGAGTGTACTGGTGACTGCTTTGGATTAAAGGGCTGGAGGTATTTAACCTGCAATCTAAACCAAAAGTAATGAGCCATGGGAAAAATGAGAAGTAGCGGCATCTTAGGAAGATGGAATTGCTGATGCTGTAACAATTGTGATGTGTTAAAGAAAAAGAAAGGAAGAATTGTTGCTGAAACACAAGGAGTGAAGAGTTGTGTACAATAAAGTCTGAAAGACAAGTAGAGGTCAGAGATCATCTAGGCTTTTAAGTACAGCCAAGGAGCTGGAGTGCACTGGCCATGTAAAGAAAAGCCAAAGTAGGAGGAGGCTAAGCAAGGGTGTGGTACAACCGGATTTGCAGACCATTTGGCTACTTTGTGAGAAAGGTTATTTCACAGAGATAAGACTGAAATCAAGGAGACCAGGTAGGGGCCTACTGCAGGTGGCCAGGTGAGGGCTGACGGTGAGCTGGGTTGGGATGGGGGTAGTGGCAAGGAGGATAAGTAGAAAGATTTAAGATATGTTTTAGAGGTAGATTTGCCGATAATGTGGTTGCTGAAGTGAAGTAAAAAGAAGAAAATATAACTCCCACATTTAAGAACTGAATCCACACTCTATACATGTAAAACTCAACACAATTTTAAAAACATTTATACAACACACTGTAAAAATCTTATAGCAAGTTTGTATAGAAATTTCCACTTTCTTCTTTATTTTTTTGAGACAGAGTCTCGCTCCATCGCCAGGGCTGGAATGCAATGGCACGTTCTTGGCTCATTGCAACCTCCACCTCATGGGTTCAAGAGATTCTCCTGCCTCAGCTTGCCGAGTAGCTGGGACTACAGGCACGTGCCACCATGCCCGGCTAATTTTTGTATTTTTTTTAGTAGAGATGGAGTTTTGCCATGTTGGCCAGGCTGGTCTCAAACTCCTGACCTCAAGTGATCTGCCCATCTCGGCCTCCTAAAGTGCTAGGATAACCTGAGCCACCTCGCCTGGCCTCCACTTTCTTCTTACTAAGGAATTGGTAATCATCTTTACACAGCACAGTAAAGGAATAGTCTCTGGATAATTTTCTCGGTCTGCCACATTATTCTTATTCTTTTATTAGGAATAATAAATAATGATGACAAATAAATAAAATATCAAAAAGATAAAAAAGACTTAAAAATTTGTTTTAAATGATGACGATGTGGTATAATCAGATTGTGGGAACTTACTGCTTAATGAACAATGAACCAATTATACACGTTAATTAACATGTTAACTAAACCAATTATACACGTTAATTAACATGTTAGCTGAACCAATTACACGTTACTTAACATGTATAATTAACTCAGTCATGTACGTAGTTAATTCCTAGGTACCAGACAATATTCTAAAATGCACACATCCTGTGAACTACTACGCAGTTTTTGAGTCACGGCATCTTTTGCACCCAGAAATGGTTATCTAATGCAACAGCTCTGGCCCTCTATCTTGAGTGCTCTGTACCAACTGGGTTTATTAAAAGGTTCTCTCCTTTTGGCACATTTGCACATCCTGATTGGTCAGTCTCATTTGCAAAAAACTGAAACTTACACAGAATCACAAAATTGTTTGTGCAACACCATTTACCATCCCAACAGTAGTTTGAGAAGTTACTGCTTAAAGCACAATAAAACAATTATACATGTACAAAACTACAGTAATATGAAACAAGATGGCATGTTCGTGCATCACTGTGGCTGGAACATAGTATGTAAGGTAGAGAGGCAGGTGGTTAAGCTCGAAAAGCAGGAGCCAGGTCATAGAACAATGCTTGGACTTTATCCTGCTGACAGAAATATTATCAAAGGTTTTAAAAAGTGAAATAATGTTAGATTCCTCTGGCAGCAGGGTGAAAACTGGATTTGACTTGGTTGATAAAGCAGGCAAACCTGTCAGAAAGAATGGACATTTATGAGGTAAACATCTGGGTAACGTCTAAAAGATGTGGTCACTGAATGTGGAATCTGTAAGAAAGGAAATAGCCAAGGATAATTCTCAAGTTTTAATTTGACTGCTTGAGTGATTGGTGATGTCTCAATTGAGGAAAAAAATACAGAAAATGAGTCTGGAAAACTCAGACCAATCAATCTCTAAAATCCCTTTTTTTTTTCTGCTATAGCTCATTTTATAGATTTAAAAAACCTGAGATTAACAGACATTAAATACCCTAGAGTAGGCACCAGAACTTATGTCTCCTGCTGTTTAGTATGGAACTTATCCCATTAAAAACAACAATTTTTACCTCTTCATCATTTTTACTTCGTATATTTTATGAACACATGAACTAAAATCAGATTTTAAAACTGGGGAATTTCTCTTCTGTATAATAACACACTAACAATTAGGGAAGTACTTTTATAAAATAAGTTTAAATACTCACTTCAAATTCTTTTACAAAATAACGGGTTTCACCTTGAATAACTGGTCTGTGATCCAAAAGCCTTGAATGAATTTCTCCAAGATCTATGAAGATAAAATGAAATTCAGGGTTAATCCATGCTAAATGGCATAATCTCTAGCTTGTTTTACTCTCTCCCTTCCCCACCAAGAGATGAAGGTTAAAATCCAGTTTAGACTATGGACTAAGAGGAAATCTCATCCACTGCCAGTGGATGTGTACACTGAAACAACTACTTTTGAGAACAATCTTTCAGTATCCAATAAAGTTGCAGACATGTATACCTAGCATTTTCATGCCTAGATATGTAGCCTAGAAAACTCCTGCACAAATGAATAGGGCCATTTATACTATTTATTACAGCATAGGTGTAATATCAAAAGAAAAAACGCGAAACACCTTAACCATACTCATACAATGGAATTCTATGAATCACCAAGTAAAAATAAATACATCAGTTACACTTAACATAAATATAAAAAATAATACGTATTTTATAACAAATATAATAAAAAAGCAACTTTCAGAAGGATTAAAGCCATTTACATAAACCTTTAAAATATTCAAAATATTTCCTTTTGGGATATAGATAGAAGCAACAAAACTATAAAGAAATGCACAAGAATAATATACACCAAATTCTGGATAGTGGCTACCTTGAGAGGAGGGAGGGGAATGAGTGCAATTAGAGCACGACACAGTGGGGCTTTTAGTAATTTATTTATTAAGGTGGGTGGTGAATGGTCATTGTAAATCTCTTTTTCATAAGTCTGAGAAACTTATTAAGAAAAGGTCTGAATGTAAGTCTTTTGGTGAGTCAGTTTATTATTCTTCTTAGTTACAACTATGTAGTTTAAAATGTAAATCTCAAAATTCCTTGAGAAATTAAATCTAAGTAAGAATATGTATTATTCATGTTCATTCACTGGCAATGTCCCCCAAATTTTTCATTGTTGCAGATAAACGATGGGCAGATTTCAATTCTTTAATTTTATTAGGACATATCATCTTAAGTATGTCAAGTAGAAAAAATACGAATACAAGCACTGTATATAAGCACTTTACATATCTGGTATATACAAAGGACTACAATTCAACTGCCAAAGACTTTCCCGCAGGGAACAGCGTTGTGAGCTTTAGGAGTCAAACCTAATGCAGGTTCTGTGAGAATCTAGGTTGTAACGTTCTCCCAGCTCAAAGCACACAGAACACATGGACATTTCTGAACGTGAATGGTTCTTTACGGTGCTGTAGAGCCCTTTCGTAAGTCTATCTCACTTACTCCTCGCACGACCAGGAACAGATCGGGTAGGAGAGTGGGTAAAGCCAATGACCCGAAGTCACTCAACTCCTAAGCGACTGCCTCCCGCCTCCCAGGTCCAATGCCCTTTCCACGACACGTAAGTCGCGAGGCTGCCCAAAGGCTCTGCGCCCAGGGGTCCTGAGCTTGCGGAATGGACGGGGGCGGGCCTGATGGCTCAGGCTGCGGCAGAGGAAAGCGGGGAAACACGAGGAGTTGGGCTGGTTGGTTGTGGTGGGACGCATTTGGCGCGGGGAAAAAGGCGGGGACCGACCACGACTCCCCCACCCGCACAAACGCACGCGCGCCAGCCCGGGAGCCGGGGGTCGGCCCGGGTCAGAGGGCGCCCCCTGGGAGATGAGGCTGTGCTGGGATCCACCAGGAACTATAGCCCTGACACTCCGTACCCTTGATAATGAGGTGCGCTGAGCCCGCAGTCCCCAGGGAGTCCCTCTTCTTGCTGCCACCGCCCGGGGCGGCCTCACAACCCACAGGGGTCTCTGTCCCTCCGCCACTCATCCCGACCAATTCCGCCCACCCGCGGCCGCGCTGCGCCTGCGCAAACCCGGCCGCCCGCTTACAAGGCGCGCCCGGGTTTTTTTTGCGTCATTATAGGGCGCCGGAGAAATTTAATCTACTCGGCGGGCGGTTCCGGAAAGGCGCCTGCCGTGTAGTCAGGGTGTGAACTGGCAGAAGCTCTTGCCGCCATGCTGGATCAGGGCGGATGCTGCTAGAATAGGAAGGTGCTTGAACGTTGGAGCTAAACTCAGAGCCCTGGCTATATGGCTCAAGGCTGGTGCATTCCAGTCTAGTTGTCCTCCCATATCTGCTGAGAATACATTCCAAGACCCCCAGTAGATTCCTGAAACTGCATATAGTACTGAACCATGTACATACTATGTTTTTTCCTGTATATACATATGATAAAGTTTAATTTATAAATTAGGCACAGTAAGAGATGAACAATTAGAACAATTTAATAAAAGTTATGTGAATGTAGTCTTTGTGAAAATATTTTATTGTTTTGTCCTGCAGGTAATGAAACCACAGAAAGTGAAATCTCAGATAAGGGGGGACTATTGTATAGCAAAGCCAATCAGCTGGGGGCTGTTTCCCTACTATGCCATGAGTGTGGCAGACTGTTCCTGCCTTTCTTTTTTGACACCTGTTTCCTAGAATGTTTTCTTGCTCCCTCTACCTGTTCAAGTCAGTAAACTTATGCTGTATAATAAAAAATTTGATTGGACTTTGACTCTGGTTCCTGGGAAGTACCCTCAATCGTTGAAATTTCCCAAGTGATAGAAGTGTCTTTGTTATTCACAGCGGGCCTCTGGGAATACACCTGAGTTTATGCTAATGAGATGACTCATGGAGGGCCCAAAATGATTTCAGAATGGAGGCTGGCCACGCCAGAAGGGCCGGCCAACCATGAGAGCTTAGGTTTTGAGCCACATAAGCAAGCCCACCTCTGGGGAGCAGATTGGGGCTGGAGACTGAGTTCAGCCATGTGGCCAATGATCTAGTCAACTATGCCTATATAATGGAACCCCAATGAGTACTCTGGACATGGAAGCTCAGGTGAGCTTACTGGTCGATAATCATTCATCAAAGTGTCAGGAGTGAGAAGCGTTCCTGAGGACACGTAAGCTTCTGTTTGGGAAATCTCCCACATCTCGCCCTATGCATCTCTTCATTTGGCTGGTCCTGATATGTGTCCTTTATAATAAAACTGTAATAGTAAGGATAGCACTTTCTTGAGTTTTGTGAGTCATTCTGTGAAACCTGAGGGAGTAAAGCGAATAGCAATGAAATATCCTGTGTAGAGAGAAGTTGCATGGGTGCACCCTAGCAGACAGTGCTCAGGCCCTGGGCAGATGACAGAGACAGCTGGTCAGAAGTGCAGGTGGCCTGGGAACCCCAAAGCTTGTGGCAGGTGTCTGAAGGGCAGTCTTGAGGAGGACCATGCTTTGACCTCTGAAGTCTGTGCTAACTTTGGATAGCACTGCAGTTTAACAAACACTTACATGGCACTTGCTACATGCCAGGTAATCCTGTAAGTGGTCTACAAATTTGCATTCATTTAATCCTCATGGCCAGCCTTTGAAGTAGTTATTATTATTGTTCTCATTTTACAGATGAGAAGGCTGAGGCACAGAGAGATTAAATGACTGCCTGACTTGTAAGTGGCAGAGACAACTGTCTCTGTGTATGTGTTTAAGTATAGGTGGTGGGTGAAGAGAGAGTGGGGAAGGGAGATTTGGAGAGAAGGAAGAGAGAAGCCATATTAACTTTAACAGGCCACATGGGCTTTTCATTTTTTCATTCAAAAACATTTAACAAATACGTTATTGAGCAGCTGCTCTGTGCCCAGCACAGTGCTAGGAGCTAAGATACAGCGGTGAACAAGACTGATGCAGCCTTTTCCTTTCCTCATGGAGCCTGCAGGGAAGCCAACACTGAATAAGTACACAATTACTTTTCTGCAAGTCTGTTGCTTGTAGCCTGTGAATATGTGTTCTAGCCATTTGATTATACACTATTGAGTTGTATTGTTCTCTGGGATGGTGAGGTCCAGCATATGCCTCTGTTCTCTCTCCGCTTTTATATAAATCTTTACACTGCAGCTCAGACAGCTAGGAGACTGAGAAGCAACATTGGCAGTACCATTTCGCCTGGCACATTCAGCTGCTATGAGTGTGTCCTTGGTCATTGACCCATGAAATCTCAAGAGTTTTGAAGCTAAAATGGGACTCTTATCCTCTCCCTGAAGGTCTTGTATTGTCTCTTATTGTCTCTGGATTGACGAGACTTGTCCTGTATTTTTAAATGAAATTTTTATTGAGATATTTGTAGATTCTCATGCAGTTGTAAGAAATAATACAGTTTCCTTTTACACTTTGCCTAGTTTCCCCCAGTGGTAACATTTTGCAAATGCTAATGTTACAATCAGGATATTGACATTGATACAATCCACCAATGTTATTCAAATTTCACCAGTTTTCCTTGTATTCATTGTGTGTATATGCTTAAGTTTATGCAATTTTATTACGTGTAGATTTATGCATCTATCATCACACTCAACATACTGATCAGTTCCGATGCCATAAGGATCCCGTTAAGGTTCTTGTTTATAACCACATTTACCTTCCTCCCTGTCCCCACCCTGACTTCTGGCAACCTATCATCTGTCCTCTATTTCTAAAAATCTTTTCACCACAAAAATATTATAGAAATGAAATCATATATTAAGCACCTTTACATTTTTAAGAATAGCTATACTTACATCATAACCTCTATACAAGATTGGAGAATCAATATCATATACAAATATAACCATGGGATTGTAAAGGGATTTTTCCAATTACTGTACTTTTTGAGAGTCAAGACATCTAAATCATGGAGATATTGTCAACTTAGTAGAAGTAAAGTTCTGACTTTGGGGGAAATTATTTGCTGTAATCCCATATTGAACCTTGTTAAAATTAAAAAATAAATGAGTAATTACATGTATACAAATAATAAAATTATAATGTATTCCTTAGTATAAGTCCATCAAGGGGAACCATAATCGACACAGGGTGGGAGCTGGAGGGACTCCTAAGTTTATTTTGTGTTCTATCAAATCCACTCCATGAGATTTCCGCTCTAACATCTTCTATTGACATTATTTCTTATCTTCGTTTGTCTAACCTATTTTAGAAATGAGTTAAAAAATAAAAAAATGCAAAAACTGATTAAGGCAAAGGAGGAGAAAAGAGTAGGTGGTCTTGCTGGGCACCGTGGCTCACATCTGTAATCCCAGCACTTTGGGAGGCTGAGGCGGGCGGATCACCTGAGGTTGGGAGTTTGAGACCAGCCTGACCAACATGGAGAAATCCCATCTCTACTGAAAATACAAAATTAGCTGGGCATGGTGGCTCATGCCTGTAATCCCAGCTACTCGGGAGTCTAAGGCAGGAGAATCACTTGAACCCGGGAGGCGGAGGTTGCGGTGAGATGAGATCGCACCATTGCTCTCCAGCCTGGGCAACAAAAGCGAAACTCTGTCTCAAAAAAAAAAATCAAAACCAAAAACAAAAAAAGAGTAGATGGTCTTTTTGAGTGAGGTACTAAATATTACTGTGTAGCAATCTCATGAAGTTTGGAAAAGTGGCTGGGTGTGGTGGCTCACACCTGTAATCCCAGCACTTTGGGAGGCTGAGGCGGGTGGATCACCTGAGATCAGGAGTTCAAGACCAGCCTGACCAACATGGTGAAACCCCATCTCTACTAAAAATACAAAAAAAATTTAGTATTAGCACCGGGTGTGGTGGCAAACACCTGTAATCCCAGCTATTCGGGAGGCTGAGGCAGGAGAATCACTTGAACCTGGGAGGCAGAGGTTGCAGTGAGCTAAGATTGTGCCATTCCGCTCCAGTGTGAGCAACAGAGCAAGACTCTGTCTCAAAAAAAAAAAAAAAAAAAAAAAAGTTTTGGAAATGTTTAGGGCACACTGGGCATGAAAGCCAGTTTAGTGTGAAGTAGCACGCTTTGTATTAGCATTAGCAGTCTTCTAGGCTGAAGCAACTTTATAATCCAGTACTGAATCTTCCTATACCAAATGCTGCTAGTTCCCCCTAGAGAAGCTTCTGGTGTAGCTCCATCATTTGGAGAACATGCAGGGCTTACTGCAAGAGCTACTAGAAAGTAACTGCTCCGGTGACAAAGCCAACCCATCGGAACACAGAATGCATTCCATCCACCACCCTGGGCACACCTTCATTAAACTGGACTCAGCTGTGCAAAAAGACAAATGCATGAGTTGTTGTGTGCATGCAGCTAGCTCTATGTATGCTTGTCACCGAAGCTTTGGACAGGTGTAGTACAGTGGTTCTCATGGTATAGTCATCACAGCAGCAGTATTAGACTCCTCCTGAATCAGAAACTCAATTGGATCCCAGAAATGTGGTTTGAGAAGCCCCAGGTGATTCCCATGCATGCTAAGTCTGAGAACCGGTGCTTTATTGCAATGTCTATTACCTGTTTCCTCAGCATCTGATAATGAGAGTCAGTGATAGAGTTCTTTTACCCAAGTGACAGGCCTCAAGCCAAATGGTGAAAATGGTCAGGAACTGGAAACCTCATGAGGTGAGTCTGAGAGTTTGAAACTTCTAAGGGTTTTTAAGACAAGGTATGTGTGTTGCAGAAGGTCAGAAAAATGGGGATGGGGGGAAGGAGAACTTACATTACATGAACAGACTAGTTCATCGACTGCACCAAAGAAGCTTTGGAATTCGTAATCAGGTGGCTGGAAGTTTCTCATCTTGCTCAAAGCAAGCCTGCGGCCTTATTGTTTAGAGCTATGCCTTGTCAAGTTGGTCGTATGGCTACTGTATTTCAAGCTTAACTTGGACAGACAGGCCTGCCAGGCACACATTTCTCAAGCAGATGATGTTGGGGAGAACAAAAATTATCCACTGCAAGACTTTGAGGACAGATGACACCCAGCAGGAATGGCAAGCCAAATCTGCAGGAGCAATAATACAATTGGCTAGCCCTAGGGACCTGGCCTCTTTGAAGTGGAAGAGACAGCACAAGTGAGCCATTAAATTAACTCACTGGGCTGGAAAAGATGCAATGTTTTCATTACCCCCAAAGAAACAAAAGTTTAAAAGATTAAAATATTCCTAAAGGAATCATGATAATGGAAGCAGAAATCCTTGAGATAACAGCAAAAATGGCCAGCATCTCAAATTCTCCTGCTTTCCTGCCTACCTTCTTTTGGCCTCCCTTCCTTAAGTGAAAGATGAGCTTTGCTAGATTAGGTAGCAGTTGGAATTAGTTTTATTTGCTAGCAGTATTGGGAATAAAGGCAAAGCCTGCAGGAATGTGGGTGCCAGCAACAAGTAATCATTATTGCAAAATCAAATTCCCCATCTCATCTCTGATATGCCTGTATGTAACCCTAGAGCTGGGCTTCACAGTGTTATAAATCCAGCATACAAGACACAGAGCAGTGGGATGTGGAGCCCCTTGTGTATCTAAAAGCTCTGCCCAGCAAGAGAGATATATGATGGTAACTTTCTCCCCATTGCTTTTGCAATAAAATTCACCCAGTGCTCCAGGAAGAGTTAGGAATGTAATTCCGCTTCAATAAATCAAGACTAAAATTAAGATGGCCAGATATGTAGCAGCTTGCTCAGGTGTACGGAGAATTTGAAATTTAGTGCCCTGGTAATGGGCAATAGCAGATTATCTAATTATAGAGAGAAAGAAGAAATATTGCTCTCTGGGGTAAAAAGCTAAATGCTCTAATCCATTAAACTACCACAGCCCTGCCAAAGCTAGATTAATATTAAAGTTCATGTAACATCTGACTTTTTAAAAAGGAATTAAGTCCAATGTTAGAAAAAAATATAAATGAAAAAGCTATAGTTCACAATAATTCTAATTTGACCACTTGTCAAATAGTGTATTTTATCTTTGGGTGTGATGTACATGTACCTGATTATAATAGAGTTCTATTCCGTCATAACAATATATCTGCTTAAATTTTTATCAACATATCTTGAAGCTATTCTGGGCAGACTTGCTATTCTGGATGGACTTTCAGCAGGGCTGTCATGAATTACATTTTTTTTTTTTTTTTTGAGACGGAGTTTTGCTCTTGTTCCCCAGGCTGGAGTGCAATGGTGCGATCTCGGCTCACTGCAACCTCTGCCTCCTGGGTTCAAGCGATTCTCCTGCCTCAGCCTCCCGAATAGCTGGGATTACACACATGTACCACCACACCTGGCTAATTTTGTATTTTTACTAGAGACAAGGTTTCTTCATGTTGATCAGCCTGGTTGTGAACTCCTGACCTCAGGTGCTCTGCCCACTTTGGCCTCCTGAAATGCTGGGATTACAGGCGTGAGCCACCGTGCCTGGCCATGAATTACATTTTTAAAGGGGCACTGACAGTATGATGCACTGGCAGTGGGTGATCGTTCACATTCATTCCACTCCTCCCTTCCTGCCTTCTTCATCCCTGTGGGCGATCTAATGTGCCTATTACTGACAGTGGTTAACCATCGGCTCAGGTATAATTGGGTGGGGTAACTGGGAGTTTACCAATACTGCTAGCAAATAAACTGCTACATATCTGGCCATCTTAATTTTAGGTGTAACTGGGAGTAAACATGAGAATTCCTATATATCTGCTAAAAGCCTTAGTGAATAATCTTATTGCTGAACTGGGGGTGTGAGATGGGGTGTTTAACTGGGAAGTCAGGTCATGGATGGATGATTATGTCATTCTTGGAGGTATGTCACCTTTTCTACCATATTGTGATAGTCATCGCTTGGGAAGAGACTCACAACTGCAGAACTACACAAAATACTTTATGATCTCTTGGGTGCTTGGGTCTAACCATGGCTGTGGTTGTTTGACATTGTTCCCATTCTATAATTTCTATCTGTTTTAAAACTCATTTTTATTCTAATTAATGAAAAAGTTCACAGATGTTTGACTGAAGAATGATACTTCCCTACTTGGAATTTTTGGTCTGTTCCTAAAAGCTTCACATGGAATAGGTACGTACATGTGTCTAATTAGGCCAGTTGAATCAAATCCAGTGAACATGGCAACAGATGGTCTTCCAACCCTGAAATCATACAGTTCCCATTTCAGCCATGGTCTAACCAAGGTGGTGGTTAGCATGTGGGTTAGTCTCTGCCTCCTCTCTAGCTCCTAAATTAACATGATATCATATTAATGTTGTAAAATTCCCATACAGAGCTCAGAACATATTAAATACTCAGTAAATGATATCTAATTATTTACTTTCAAACAATGCTGAGTGGCTGGCAGCCTCCCAAAGAGTGCTCTATATACCCTGTTTCAGGAATGTGTTCACAGACCATTGGATTGTAAACTTTATGAGGGCAGGGACGTGAAATCCTTGGAAAGGGGCTTTCACTTTTCAGAAGGAAGAACATTCACAAAGATAGCTACACTCTCTTTTAGACAGGTCGCATCGATCTTTGTTTTTTTTTTTTGAGATGGAGTCTTGCTCTGTCGCCCAGGCTGGAGTGCAGTGGCGGGATCTCGGCTCACTGCAAGCTCCGCCTCCCAGGTTCACACCATTCTCCTGCCTCAGCCTCCCAAGTAGCTGGGACTACAGGCGCCTGCCACCACACCTGGCTAATTTTTTTGTATTTTTAGTAGAGACGGGGTTTCACCATGTAAACCAGGGTGGTCTCGATCTCCTGACCTGGTGATCCACCCGTCTCGGCCTCCCAAAGTGCTGAGATTACAGGCGTGAGCCACCGTGCCCGGCTAATCAATCTTTGTTTTTAAGAGACAGGGTCTCACTCTGTTGCCCAGGCTGGGATCCAGTGACACAATCATAGCTCACTGTAATCTCAAATCTTGGGCTCGCTCAAGTGATCCTCTTGCTTCAGCCTCCCAAAGCACTGGGATTACAGGTGTGAGCCACCACACCTGGCTCATTGATCTATTAGAAACAAAATAAGAAAGACAGCATGGTCCTTTTTTCCAACAGTTTGAAAAATGTGAGAACCCGAGACTTTTTTTTTTTTTTTTTGAGATGGAGTCTTGCACTTTCACCAGGGCTGGAGAGCAGTAGCGCAATCTCAGCTTACTGCAACCTCTGCCTCCCGGATTCAAGTAATTCTCCTGCCTCAGCCTCCCAAGTAGCTGGAATTACAGGCGCCTGCCACTATGCCCAGCTAATTTTTTGTATCTTTAGTAGAGATGGGGTTTCACCATGTTGGCCAGGCTGGTCTTGAACACTTGACCTTGTGATTCACCTGCCTCATCTTCCCAAAGTGCTGGGATTACAGGCATGAGAGACTTTTAAACTGGCAAGTAATGTAAATTCGTGTTTTATCAAAATCCCAAGATGTTCTGCCACCATTTTTATCTGAGATAGGCTCACATGTTGAGCAAGTTGGCACCTCAGGGATGATTGGCAGGTGGGAAAAGTCTTAATAATTTGGCTTCATGATTTTACAATCTTCCATAGCAGTTTGTCCTTTACTCATAACTTTCTACATATTAGGCACAGTGCTGAGTAATTTTTATACATTCCCACTGCAAATTAAACGAGATCAGTCGTCTTTACCCCTATTTCGTATGAGGAATTCCACGTGCAGTGACTTGAGCAAGGTCTCATAATTAACACATGGTGAGGCTGGTGTGCTCGACTCTACTGCTTCCCCACCCCCAAATGTTTTAATGCTGTAATTCACGTATTACAATATTCACCATTGAAAGTTAGA
This sequence comes from Symphalangus syndactylus, assembly GCF_028878055.3. Lineage (NCBI taxonomy): Eukaryota > Metazoa > Chordata > Mammalia > Primates > Hylobatidae > Symphalangus > Symphalangus syndactylus. The sequence goes on along the minus strand of NC_072445.2, from coordinate 62,833,413 downwards.
GGTTTTCCGTATACTCCCAGAGTGGTGCAACCATCTCATTTATTCTTAAAATTATGTACCCAGTTATTTTATCTAATAGCTAAGGCAGATTTTTTCTAGGTTGGTAAAAACTGATTCCACAAGTTAATTAAGCAGAATTTTATGGCACTCCATGTAAAGTAGTTTACAGGTTAAGTTTGAGCCAGACATTTGTGTTTGAATCTCATTCCCTTGACTATTGGTTGTATGATGTTGGGTTAGTTCCCTACTTCTGTGTGCCTCAGCTTCCTTATCTGCAAAAGGTGATAAAAAAGGAGTGAATTCACTTAAAGCACTTAGAATAGAGCCTGATACACACTAAATGCTCAATAAATGTTATCTATTATTGTTGTTATTAAAAGTTTTAACACGTATTTTAAAAAGCATTAACAGATCTTCATAACTCTGCATGCTACAGAATCCTAAAATTAGTTCTGAATCATGAAAATTAAATTGTCAGTGAAATATGAAGTGGTCAGTGGGAATTGTATTATATCCCAATTCTTTGCAAATTGATAATCCATGTGATGTCATCAATTTATTAGCAAAAGATCTTATACAGTTGATCATTTGGCACTCAGAAGGCATTTTCCCATTTAAGTATTACTCACTGTGACAGAGATAGCTGGTTGCCTATGCAGTGTCCTTTTTCCTTCTTTTCTAACTGACAGAGCAGAGCTTTATTCTGGGTGCCCTCAGACTACACACATGGCCTCCTCCCAGCTGGAGTGGCCAGAATTGTAAATCAATACAGCTGAATAAGGCTTCCAGGAAAGGCCCTTCAGGGGAATTGACAAGGTTGGGAGAGAAGCCTTTTGCTGTCCCCCTCTTGCTCTTTCTTTGGATCTTAATCAGACTTATGTCTGGAGCTCTGACGTTAATATTGGACCATATGTTGAACTTAAGAATGGAAACCACTTGTTCAGCATGGAGCAGCAGAGACAGGAGCTGGATGCTTCACACCAAAGGTGGGCTATTTCCTAACTTCTTTTACGTGAGAAAAAAACAACCCACCCTGATGTCATTGGGTCTTTCTGCAATATAAAGCTGTACCAGAAACATATACATGTAATTTACACTTATACTTTTCTCAGTCAGCTCAAAAGGAACTTAAAAAACCAGTACATTCTTTTAACAGATCGAGCACCAACTGTGGTGTGCCAATGATTGTTCTGAGGGATGGATAAGCAAGGGAAAATATAGTCTCTGCTCTCAAGAAATTACTAAGCCTGACAGAAGAAACAGATAATCAAAAACAGTACAATGATGCCAGTGCCAGAATCAGGGGCCAGGGGTGGGACAGACTTGAGGTCCATGAGGACAAGCAGAATACTGAAGAGGTTACCAAGTGAGAAGGAAAGGGCATTTCAGGCAAGTGCCTGACAGAAATGACCCAAGAAGCACAGTAGAAATTCTACAAGGAAATGAATTGTTTTGATCTGCATGCTGAGAATATGATTTAACGCTTGGCTGCAGAAGCCAGGTCTTCATCTTTCGACCATCCCTTCATCCTCCAAGATCTAAGTTAGTTGCGAGAAGTCCTGGTACTTGGTGGTACCAAGTAATACCTGTTCCATCAATGTTTTGCACAATAAAGAATTGCCTAGCAGACTGAGGGATTCAGAGGAGTAAGACACAGGAAGAAGCAGGAAAAGGGGTCGCTTGACAAAGACGTGGTCCCCCTCCCTGTCCTCCCGCTCTTTCCTCACTGCTGACCTAAAATGAAGGAAAAGAGTGAAATAGTTGGGATGAGAATGCTTGGTGGCCTGTTTCCTGTTGCCTCTATCTGTCCTGCTTCAATCCTCCTGCTGAATGGTGGGAGAAGACAGAAGTGTTGGGGCTAGGTGTAATTTGCAGCAGTGAGACATAATGTGGCAGGCTTATAGCAGACCCAGTGGTTAGCATGAAAGGTACACAGACTTGACCTATCCCTGTAAGACACATAACAACTCCCATCATTAATTTGAACCCTGTAGTCTCCGAACATACAAATACAAATTTACAGTTTTTAATTTAAAGACCATGTCTCAAAACTAAAAATACTCCTGAGGGCAATGAATTGTGAAATACATCATGTAAAAACTGTCTTGATCTGTTATAATATACAGGAAGATGTGAAAGAGTGTGGGTTCCTTTCTAGACCACCACAACAAAGTGAGTTGCACAAATTTTTCAGTTCCCCCAACCATAGAAAACTTACGTTTATACTACACTGGAGTCTCTTCAGTGTACAACAGCATTATGTCTAAAACCACAATTTATTCACCTTAACTAAAAAATATTTTGTTGCTAAAAACAGCATTAATGATCACCTGGACCTTTAGGAAGTCAATCTTCTTGCTGGTGGAGGGTTTCGCCTCCATGTCAATGGCTCCTCATTGATCAGGGTGGTGGTTGCTGGAGGTTGGGGTGGCTGTGTCAATCTCTTAAGACAACAATAAAGTTTGCCACATTAATCGACTCTTCCTTTCAAAAAACATTTCTCTGTAGTATGCAATGCTATTTGATGGCATTTCAACCAAAGTAGAACTTCTTTCAAAATTGAAGTCAATCCTCTCAAACCCTGCAGCTGCTTTGTCAACTAAGCTTATGTAATAGTCTAAATCCTTTGTTCTCATCTCTACAGTGTTCACAGCATCATCACTAGGAATAAAGTCCACCTCAAGAAACTACTTTCTTTGTTCACCCGTAAAAAGCAACTCCTTGTATGTTGAAGTTTTATCAAGAGACTGCGGCAATTCCGTACCATCTTCAGGCTCTACTTCTAATTCTAGTTCTCTTGTTATTTCCACCACATCCGTAGTTGTTTCCTCCACTGAAGTCTTGAACTCCCTCTAAGTCATCCTTTAGAGTTGAAACCAACTTCTTCCAAACTGCTGTTAATGTTGTATTTTGACCTCTTCCCGTGAACCGCAAATGTTCCTAACAGCATCTAGAATGCTGAATCCTTTCCAGGTTTTCAATTTACTTTGCCTACTCCATCAGAGAAATCACTATCTATGGCAGCTATAGCCTTACAAAATGTATTTCTTTCTTTTCTTTCTCTCTCTCTCTTTCTTTCTTTGAGAGGGAGTCTCGCTCTGTCGCCCACGCTGGAGTACAGTGGCTTGATCTCGGCTCACTGCAAGCTCCGCCTCCCGGATTCACGCTATTCTCCTGCCTCAGCCTCCCGAGTAGCTGGGACTACAGGTGCCCGCCACCGCGCCCGGCTAATTTGTTGCATTTTTAGTAGAGACGGGGTTTCAACGTGGGCTCCATCTCCTGACCTCGTGATCCGCCCGCCTCGGCCTCCAAAGTGCTGGGATCACAAGCATGAACCACCGCGCCTGGCCTACAAAATGTATTTCTTAAGTAATAAGACTTGAAAGTTGAAATTACTCCTTAATCCATGGACTGTAGAATGAATGTTGTGTTAGCAGGCATGGAAACGTTGTATTTATCTCCTTTTTATCTCCAGCAGAGCTCTAGGGGTAACCAGGTGTATTGTCATTGAGCAGTGATATTTTGAGAGGAGGCTTTTTTTCTGAGCAGTAGGTCTCAACAGTGGTCTTCAGTAAACCATACGTAAACAGATGTGCTGTCACCCAGGCTTTGTTGTTCCTTTTATAAAGCACAGGCAGGGTAGATGTAGCATAATTTTTATTTTATTTTTTGAGATGGAGTCTCGCGCTGTCGCCCAGGCTGGAGTGCAGAAGCGCGATCTTGGCTCACCACGAGCTCCGCCTCCCGGGTTCACGCCATTCTCCTGCCTCAGCTTCCCGAGTAGCTGGAACTACAGGCGCCCGCCACCATGCCCGGCTAATTTTCTGTATTTCTAGTAGAGATGGGGTTTCACCTTGTTAGCCAGGATGGTGTGGATCTCCTGACCTCGTGATTGGCCCGCCTTGGCCTCCCAAAGTGCTGGGATTACAAGCGTGAGTGACTGCACCTGGCCAGATTTAGCATAATTCTCAAGGGCCCTAGGAGTTTTGGAATGGTACATGAGCACTGGCTTCAACTTCAAGTCACCAGCTGCATTAGTCCCTAATAAGAAAGTCAGTTCGTCCTTTGAAGCTCTGAAGCCAGGCATTGACTTCTCTCGAGCCATGCAAGTCCTAGGTGGCATCTTCTGCTAGTAGCAGGCTGTTTCATATACACTGAAAATCTGTTTAGTGTAGCCACCTTCACCCACGATCTTAGCTAGATCTTGCAGTCTACGTTAGCACTTGCTGCTTCACCTTGCACTTGCCTTATGAAGATGGTGTCTTTCCTCAAATCTCATGAACCAATCTCTGCCGGCTTGGTTTCAAACCTTTCTTCTGCAGTTTCCTCACCTTTCTCAACCTTCATAGAATCGAAGAGAGTTAGGGTCTTCCCCTGGATTACGAGAATGTTGTGGCTGGTTTCATCTTCTATCCAGACCACTCAAACTTTCTCTCTATAAGCAATAAGGCTGTTTCGCTTTCCTATCATCTGTGTGTTCAATGGAGTAGCACTTTTATTTATTGATGTATTTTGAGACAGGGGCTCACTCTGTTGCCCGGGCTGGAGTGCAGTGACACGATCATGGCTCACTGCAACCTCAGCCTCCCAGGCTCAGGTGATCCTCCCACCTCAGCCTCCCAAGTAGCTGGGACTACAGGCACTCTACCATACCTAATTTTTGTAGAGATGGGGTTTTGTCATGTTTCCCAAGCTGGTCTTGAACTCTTGGGCTCAAGTGATCTGTCTACCTCCACATCTCAAAGTGCTGGGATTATAGGCATGAGCTACCACTTTTAATTTCCTTAAAACTTTTCCTCTGCATTCAAGTTGGCTGTTTGGTGCAAGAGGCCTAGCTTTCAGCCTGTTTTGGTTTTGACATGCATTCCTCAAGAAGCTTAATCATTTCTAGAGAGAGATGTGCAACTCTTCCTTTCACCTGAGCACTTAGGGGCTACTGTAAGGTTATTAAGTGGCCTAATATCAATACTCTTGTGTCTCGAGGAAGAGGGAAGCCCAGGGAAAAGGAAAGAAATGGGGAACGGCTGGTCAATGGAGCAGTCAGAACACACACGACATTTATTAAGTCTTAAGTCTTATATGGGCATGGCTTGTGGCACCCCCAAAATAATAATAGTAACAAAGATCATGGGACACAGATCACTGTTAACAGATAGAGTAATGAAAAAAATTCAATATAATGTGACAATTACCAAAATGTGACACAGAGATATGAAGCAAGCACAAGCTGACGGGAAAATGGTGCCAATAGACTCGCTTGAAGCAGGGTTGCCACAAACCTTCAATGTGTTGAAGATGCAGTAAAATGAGGTGTGCCTGTGCTCACACAGCTGGCCTGTTAAGTCTCCTGACTCAGTAACTTTAGAGACAAAAATGGCGGCCTGTTAATAATCCTCATTTTGTTATAAACAAAAAAATCATGATTTGCCTGGAGAAGAGAAAGAACTAACCTCACTGATTGCCAAGAGCTGCATAGCAGGCTTTTTTCTTCATGTTGTCTACTTTAATCCTAATTTAGCATTACCTTAATTTTTATTTTTAGAGATTAAGAAAATATGACTGACTGCTTTGTTTAAAGTTCTGCTAGAACTTTGAAGGGTCCATTGGTCAGACTCAGCATCAACACCAAAACATTAAGTAGCATTAAACGGGAAAGCCCCCAAAGACCCCATTTTCTCATTATTTGAAAAGATAAGGTCTTTAGCTCTACAATAACTATTATTTATTCAACCAGCAAGTTATAAAATATACAGATCTTTTAATAAAGTGCCTTTGTTCTTCACACAGCACTTTAACAGCAGTCTTTCCATGAGAGTTGGCTTTCAGTTTAGAAAAAATCTAGTAATTAAAAATCCAAAATTAGTGGGACAGTAAGACTTTTCCATCTCTGTGTTTTTATTTTCCTCCTTACAGCAGGAAGAATTTCCCATCTCTTTTTGGCCACTGCATATTACAATAAGCCCAACAACAAAAAAGAATCATTAACTAGAGAGGAATGTATCTTACTCCAGTTTCCCGCAGGGCAGTTCAGTAGTTAGTTTCACCCCAGTGAGTACTGACTACAGAAAGAAAGAAACAACAAAAAAATATTTTTTCAACCACATTTACTAGCTCACATAAGTATTTTAAAACAAATCCATCTGTCTTCCCTTTTGGTTTCCTTGGCACAATTTATCACAGTTCTTAACAAACTACCATAAATACCTATAAGGGGAAAATGAATTTTAGAATATGAAAGAGAGGTTAATAAATAGCCAAATATGTCAACCATTGAAAGGACCACCAATTTTAAGATTAAGCCCGACTTGCAACTTTTATTGAAATAAATGTCATCTATTAAAAACAAGGTTAATTTATAACTTGATCTCAACTTGTTTAATAGCAATTGAATTTTGACATAAAAATTGCAAAACTTCAACTAAAGAACAAATAAAACATTCAGACACAAGTTTACACTTCAAAAATTCTATCAACTTCAACAAATAATGAATGACTGTATATTAATTTACATTAGTCCTGTGGTCCAGAGTACATTTTCCATTTAAAACATTTTAATAGATCTTCTGTATAGCATGGACAGCTTCTAGTGGGAATTAGTATATAGTCTGTTCTTGATGAAGACAACACTAGACAGATGTTGCCTGATGCCTGGATAATGCTGAATGTGACAAAACCAGCGAGACACATTAAGATATTTCTCCTTTTCTTGAACTGTCAGGTCAACCTAAGTAGAGATTAAAAACATACACACACAACACGGATGTTACATAAGCACAACTATTAATATCACTTAAGTAGGAGATAGAAGTTGAAAAACAACATCAATCCCCCAAGAGTTCTCAAAAGCCAACATATTCAGACAGGAGTAAAAGTTTCAGCCCAGTGAACACTGACTTGTAAAAGTTCTTCATGTTCAATGTTATGTTCAGTACAAAACCTGATGTGCTTCCTGGGAAATATCAAGTTTTCAACAAATGGAAAATTTACATTAACTGAGGATTTGGAGGTCAAATAATTTGTTTTTTACTTCAGTGGAAAGGAAGACAGATTAAGATACAGTTCTTTCTCTGGTGTCCTTTAGTAAACCTAAAAAAAGGAAATGATCCATTTCAAGTCAATATTGCTTAATATAAGGAGGGGCTATTTCCAGTAGTGTGTGACTCAGATGAAGGAGGCTGAGTAAATGCATGAGAACAGACCTTCATAATTCTGTTTGCAATAAAGCTGAACTCAATCTTTCAGTGAATGTAGCAGTTCACCCAATTTGCTATCAAGCTACAAGAATGCTCAGAGATTTGGTTAGAGAGAGATGTGATACAAACTGCAGGTGCTTATCATTTCACTGGGCTCCAATCCCAAAATAGGTGACTCAAAGACTTTTCTCTAAGATAAATTTTAGATTATTGAGAGTTATCAGGTAAAGAGAAAACCAGTAGGGCAGTAACTTGCAGCCATGACCCCATGAATGGGTAGTGTAGTTCCTTCTCCTAAGTCACATTTACTTAACAGATAGTGCAAGTCTCTATAACACTGACAGGAGTGTTTGCAGAAAGAAATAACTCAGCCACCCTACAAGCGGTACAAACCCCCCAGCAGCCTGACTGTTGGGAGACATTTTTAGTGAGAAGAATGTCCTTTGCTTTTCAGAATTTAGCACATATCTGTTCTGCAGACAAACATTCTGGTAAGTTACCAGATCACCAAAGGTGAAGGATAAATCACTCTACATGCAATAATTATTACAGAATACAAAAGGATATTAACAATAAAATTAAAAAGTAGGCAGTATTTTCTCATTAAATGTTGATTTGGACTCGTATTTGTTGGCCCAGTTTACTTAAGTTGTTACCAGGGAGAATCTTCACTGCTTCTGTTTCATAAAAATTTAAGTTTCAGGTTTTAGTGATACATACTTAAGTCCTACACACAAGCTGCTCTAGCACATTATAAAAACATATTCATCTTGTTTAAGGTGTGTAAGGTTGTGTCTACTTAGAAAGATGTTACTATAACTGTCTCATCTATAACATAGTCAGTCCATGGCACAGAGGTAAATAACACATCAGTCAAGAAAACTGGTCAAGTATGTCCTTTTTAATGTAAAAGTTTAATTTTTATTATGAAAATTCATGGTTTCACATGAAAGAATTACATTAGGCTAACTGGTAGATTCAAACTGAAAAGAGCATCTACCTGTCAGGTGTGTTTTCATAGGCAGCATTTAATCTGTGGAATAAACTGAGCATCAGTCTACATTTCAAGAATATTTTGAAAAATATTTTGTAAAAGAGCATTTTGTTCTTTTTCTAAATCTTTACCATATATAAACGTCAGCAAGGACTTCAAAAGAAAATGTACGATTTATTAAAAGCTCAACCAGTAATAAACAGAGCTGCAAATCTAACAAGAAATGGGAGCTTTCTTACCAAAAATGAATAAATGAATGAATAAAATTCAAAATCAACTTCGACAAATCTCTTTGCTGATAGTTAAAGCAAACAGATGTAACAATAAGTTTTACTCCAACTTGATTTCATGTCAGCTGCTGAAATATATGATGATTCAAATCTGACCTCTTTCTTACCATTTTAGTCCTTTCATAGCTCTTTCATTTCAGATAATTCTCCACTCAGCCATTTGGTAAAGCATTTCCAAACAATAGAGTACTAATCCTTGTTTATGTTCAAGTTGTTTACCCAAATTTTAAACTAGGTAAAAAGGGCAATGTTATGTGTGATATCTGTATTTCAGAACAGCATTTGCTGTCACCGAAGACTAGTATAAGTTGCTTACAGGCCTATTATTTAAAGCAATAACAACATACAGAACACAGCAAAATAAATATTCTCCAACTTAAACATTTTACATTTGGAGTCTCTAGAGTCAGGATTATCAACAGAGTCACAGTAAAAAATAGTTTTTATTCCCAGAGCTCCTAAAGCTTCTGAAAATTCCTAATTTATTCCAATAATTTATTTATTTATTTATTTTTGAGACGGAATCTTACTCTGTTGCCCAGACTGGAGTGCAGTGGCACGATCTGGGCTCACTGCAACCTCCACTTCCTGGGTCCAAGCAATTCTCCTGCCTCAGCCTCCCAAGTAGCTGGGACTACAGGCACATACCACCACACCTGGCTAATTTTCTGTATTTTTAGTAGAGACGTGGTTTTGCCATGTTGGCCAGGCTGGTCTCGAACTCCTGGCCTCAAGTGATCCACCAGCCTGGGTCTCCCAAAGTGCCTGGATTACAGGCATGAGCCACTGCACCCAGCCCCCTATTCTAATAATTTTTAACTAGATGATCCATTTGACAATATTTTTAGATGATCTATTTTAAGAATGTACATTTATTCATTTTCCCTCAGGAAACTTTTGCCAGAAACTCACAGAGTTTTTCAAAAAGGATGAGGTTACGGTTACCACTTTCACCTCTTTTTACAGTTTAAACTTTGGAACTTGTCCCTTTGAGTCTGAGACAATTACGAATGACCTTGTTAACTCTGCTACTTTTTTGGAAGACATTCCCTATATAAACATTGTAAACAAAGAAATGAACAGATTTCTCCCCTCACCAAATTTACAGATTTTAAAAACATTTCTGATGGGATCTCCCAGACTATTTCACTTACAACACTGGTTTTCCACCATCCCTTTCTAGCTCCAGTTCTTTTTCCTTTCTTACAACAGGAAACAATGCAATTGTTCTAGTTGCCATTTCCTGCTTCATGTTGATCTGCATGCCTGTGTGTCTATAGTGGTGCTTGGCTCTTTCTGCCTAATAATTCCTTTAATTTGTACTGGCACTCTATCATGACTTTGAACCTTAAAGCCAAGCAGATAATATTCTGAATCACTAATTTTCCATGAAGTCATGTGAGAAACACTTTAAGTGACCCGTTCCAGATCAGGGTGACATGCTGCTTTGCTACCTTTCCAACTGGCACCACGCTGCCGCCTTTGGGACATTCTTTAGGGCCAGTGCTCCTGGACTATTTTGCAGTTATTTCTTTTATTTTTCCTTTCCTTATAAAAGAACCACATGCCTCCCATGGTGCTCCAAACTTCAGAACAAAAGTATTTCAGTTGATAACAATCTTACAGTCAAGCAGCACATAATATTACAAAGGATTTTAATAATCTTGAGTAACAGTCTGTTCACAGGGATGACTATCTACTAGTGAAATCACTTTAAGAAAGCAGTGAGTCACTGGTGTTATAATAAACAGCCACACTAACAGGCAGTATAACAAAGGAAAGGCAACATAATATTCCTCAAATGGAGTTAAGATAGACCAGATCTTAGAATAACTCAGCCATGACTAAAATTGGGCTCACAATGAAACAAAATACAGTAGAATTATCTGATGACTTGAAGGTTCCTTGACTGCTGTTTTGTACACTGTGCTGATTACATATTCCGTATTGAATAATGTGAACAAATTAAGGAATGCACGAGGACAAAAATAAATAATATTGCCAAAGCAAACAAAGCACGAAGACCTGGCAAATATCAGCAGGTGGCCAATCTGCACCTCCCACCCACCCTACCTTAATTTAACACCTAGAAATCATTTATTCCACATCTGTATGTATTTGTACCCGACTTAACTGGAATGTCATTTAACACCACGGTGCAATTCTGCCATTGTGTAGGTTTTAGTCTGTGAGGCCTGTTCCTTGAGAAGGTGTTTATTTCTCTGATTACTTTGCCTGCACTTGGACTAGAGTGGGAGAGATACTTTGACTCATGATAGGAACCCAAAAGGATGGTCAACAGTGATTTACATATTAATCTATTCAATTTCACTTTGAAAAAGATAAGGATATCTTTAATCATAACATCCTAGTCACTATATATGAAGAGGACATACATTCCGAAATAGAAAATGTAAACACACACAGAATGCTAAATATTATTAATGTAACCCTAACTTTAACATGCTGTACTGAATGAAACACTTCTGACCTGCCTAAAAACCAGGTGCCCTCCAGTGCACTTAGACTCGTAATTAAATAACTTTGCAGCTAGTGCTATGAATATTTTGCACTATAGGATTATGACCTTGTGCATTCTGCTGGCAAAGGAATTCCAAACAAGTTCCCTCCTTTTTCAGAATATTTCTTTTCCCTACTGCAAAACCTGCATAAGCTAGAGGAAAGGAAAATTTAATTACACACTTGGTTTATGAGTTGCACTTCAGTATCATTTTTTTTTTTTAATTAGATGGAGAAATACTCTCCTTCTTAATGACAGCCCGATGCTACAGCAAGCCAGATCTTGTGGGTCTGAACAGACATTCACTAGCCTGCTGGCTGTCATCACACAGGGTGACTGATGATATTTTTCCTAATATAAAGCTTAAAAAGTTAAATGTCAAAACACATGTCACATTTAAATATATATTTTTTAAAAAGCCAACAAGTTTGTTATTGTGGTTTTCAGATAGAAATTGTTCTTGGACCCCTGTTGGGTAGCCATGCTCACAGCAGCACAGTCTCACTAAAATGAAGTACAGACACCCCCAAGTTCAAAGACTGTGTTTAGGCTGCCACCAGGAGAGAGATGCTTAGGCAGCAAATCTTCTTTACCTTGGAGGCTTTTTTGTTTTGAAATGAGGTAAGTTGTGCCTCATGACCATTTTAAATTCGAAAAGCTACTAAAACATATTGAACCTAGCATGGAATAAAAGAAGCTGGTAATCAATGTATTTCAGCTCCAATAAACTTTCTCCCATTTAAATAACTACTTATATTACACTTTCACTACAAAGATAAAAAATCTGAAATAGGAACTATAAATAGGTACCAGTTGTTAAATATGGCTTTTATTTATTTTTTTAAGACAGGTCTCACTCTGCTGCCCAGGCTGGAATGCAGTGGTGCAATCATGACTCCCTGTGGCCTTGACCTCCCTGGGCTCAGAAGATCCTCCTACCTCATTCCCCCAAGTAGCTGGGACTACAGGCACAGAGCTACCATGCCTGGTTAATGGTTTTTCTCTTTTTTTTTTTTAAATAGAGATGGGTTTTGCCCTGTTGCCTAGGCTGGTCTTGAACTCCTGGGCTCAAGCTATCTACCTGCCTCGCCTCCCACAGTGGGATTACAGGCATGAGCCATCATGCCCAGCCTTAATATTGCTAATCTCCATAAGCATTTAGCTGCACAAGGCACTGTTTTAAAAGCCAAGAGGGGATGAAGAGAAATAAGACAAATCCTCTTTGGTCCCTTATTTTGTGTAAATTGAATCATATTCTTTGTAAGTATGGGGAACATTCATTCTTCACTCCTGTTGTCCCAATGTAATTATTAATAGGCCTCCTTTCACAGCCAAGTGTTTTGGATGAGAAATCATGTGGTCGCCCTATTTACAAAGAATATTTGTAATCAAACTTACCATAAGCTTTCCAAAACAATGAAAATTCCCTTAGATAGCCAAGACCATCCAAATCTTCAGATATTTTTCCGACAATTTCATGATTCTGTATTCCACTTATATGCCTCATTCATTAATAACATAATATTCTGACCAGAGATTAGCACTGGATTCCATTTTCTCTACTTCATTAATTGCTTTCATGTAAAACAGTCTAATTTCTTCAATAAGATTAATATGCCCCTGAAAATAGTTTTATACTTCTGTTGTCTCCCTCTCAAGTATGGCATAGTGGGCATACACAGTCAGTTCTCAATAAATCATTTAAAACTCATAACAGTTTTACATTAAATTAAGGATCATTCTAAGCCATTACAATAATGTTACAGAATTTAACATAATCACTGAGGCATCTTTGAGGAACAATTCAGAATAAAGTCAAGTAAATTCAAACTGAGGGATTATAGCTTGAGTAGGGGACTAATAACTGTATCACGCATTATTACGGTATGTTTGGGGGGTGAGGGGAAACTAAAAGGAATCCACTTCTATGACTGTCATGAAGCCGAGGAGTGCCGGAGGGAACTGCATTCCATTCTGAATTTTCTGGTTACAATCCCTGTCTTCTCTCTTCAACCTCAACTGAAAACCCAGACTCAAGAGGCCTCAATCTGTGCCCTCTTATTCTTGGCAAATGGCAAAGCCAACTATGTAGGAGGCTTTTTCAGAGGAGAAAACGACTTTGTTTTTCCAAAAGACAAACCCTCCACTTTGCTTTATGAGGCAGATAGCAGCCCCAAACCATGGACAGGTTGGGGCCTGCGCAGGCCTCAATTATTACGGTATTTTACAGTTTATAATACAAAGAGCTTCCCCATACATTAAGACACTTCAGTCAGAAGATCTAGTTTGGCTCTTCCAAAAACTGAGCGCTGTGCCTTTAAACCACTCAAGTTTCCTAAACATTAGTTTCCTTCTCTGTAAAAGGAGGCTAATAACACTGGTCCTATTTCCTTCTTAGTGATGAGGTACAGTGAGAAAGTATAGAGGAAACTCCTTGAAAAGCATAGAGAAATACGTTTAAAAATTTATTCAGTGTTTATGGAGGGGTGACTACATACACATGCCAGGAATTACCTCAGACAATGGTGTTACAAATATGTGTCGCTACAATCATTGAGTCAAGCAGCTTATAATTTAGAGAGATTTTCAAAGAATTACAGTAAGAGTGAAACAAGCTAGACCTGGGGTGTATATGAGGTACAAACACACACAGAGGAAGGAGCACCTCAATATGGTTTAGAGGCCTGAGAGGGATTCAGCCGACGAATGAGTGGGAACCGAGAGATACTTGGGAAATGCAAATGAAGTGGGGAGGAAGGGAAAGGCTGGGACCAGGGAGCAAAAGAGAAGAGCAATGCAAGGACACTGGGTAGAAAGAGCCCAGCATCCAGCAGGCTCTGGGGCACATGTTGTGGCTGAGAGAATGACAGGAAGGAGGACAGCAAGGGAGGCAGGAGTCAGATGAATTAAGACAGAGTTTCACTCTTGTCGCCCAAGCTGGAGTGCCTTGGTGCGATCTCTGCTCACGGCAACCTCTTCCTCCTGGGTTCAAGCAATTCTCCTGCCTCAGCCTCTGGAGTAGCTGGGATTTCAGGCATGCGCCACCACGCCTGGCTGGTTTTTGTAGTTTTAGTAGAGACGCGGTTTCACCATGTTGGCCAGGCTGGTCTCGAACTCCTGACCTCAGGTGATCCACCTGCCTTGGCCTCCCAAAGTGCTGGGATTACAGGCGTGAGCCACTGCGCCCAGCTAATTTTTGTATTTTTAGTAGAGATGGGGTTTTGCCATGTTGGCCAGGCTGGTCTCAAACTCCTGACCTCAGGTGATCTGCCTGCCTTGGCCTCCCAAAGTGCTGGGATTACAGGGGTGAGCTACTGTGCCTGTCTGAGTTAATTATTTTGAGAAAGAAAAAGACACGGTCATGAGAAAGACTGCTCCAGGGGCCACCAATCTCATCTCTTACAGTCCATCCTCTTTCGATGAACAAAAGATTCTAAATACTGGAACTTGGGCAATGTCATCGGGATCATGGGAAAAGACACATGTGAGAGGCATTTAGCAGCTGGAAATCAGGATCTGACTGGATGAATGAGGTGCATAATGCAGAAAAATGCATGAGTTCTTTTTTTCCCAAGGGAGAAGATGGGTGTTGGGGTGATGGGGAGTTGAGCCAAGCTTGTAGGCAGAGAGATGGGTATAAGAAAGCACATATTCTGGGGCCAAAGTGTCTGGTTTCTGGACCTCGTTCCACCACTTACTTGGGCAATCTCAAAGAAAACATTTGACCTCTCTATGCCTCAGTTATCTCACCTGTAAAATGGGGCTGATAACATTAGTGCCTACCCTATGTGGCTGTTATTAGGATTAAATGAGTCAACATTTGTACAGCATGAAGAACAGTGCCAAGAACATAGTGAGTATCATGTCATTGTTCATGAACAAATTTAAAATAAAGAGACTGATCATGTAGGTAGTGGACAAGATTGAAGAAAAAAGAAAGGAAATACAATCTGGAGCAAGATCCAGAAAAGGGGCAGTAGGCGGAGAGGAGATTCAGATAAGAGGCCAGATGAATGGTGATATGGTTTGGCTGTGTACCCACCCAAATCTCATTTTGAAATGTAACTTCCACAATTCCCACATGTCACGGGAGGAACCTGGTGGGAAGTAATTGAATCATGGGGGCAGGTCTTCTCTGTGCTGTTCTTGTGATAGTGAATAAGTCTCATGAGATCTGATGGTTTTATAAGTGGGAGTTCCCCTGAACAAGCCCTCTCTGCCTGCTGCCATCCATGTAAGACATGACTTGCTCCGACTTGCTCCTCCTTGCCTTCTGCCATGATTGTAAGGCTTCCCCAGCCACGTGGAACTGTTAAGGCCATTAAACCCTTTTTCCTGTATATATTATCCAGTCTCAAGTATGTCTTTATCAGCAGCGTGAAAATGGACTAATACAAATGGATTGGCCTAGGAAAAAGGCAAGGCTGAGACCAGGAAAAGGACACAAGATAGACAAGGATGCGCAATCAGGCAGGCTGGAAGATGAAGGGATTCAGATGAACAACCTCCATTTTTCTAGCCGAATAATGGAGGAAGGCTCGGTGATAAGGACTAAAGATAAAGGAGGAGGGAGAAGGAAGGGGCTTAAGGAAGGAAGTAAAGGTTTGGAAGTATCCCTGGGAGAAAAAAAAAAAAAAAAAGGAGCTGATCCAGTATGAGAGCCCAGCTGCAAATGGATAGTAAACATTTTTAGTGGCAGTAATCTACAGTGTTATAATTTCTCCAGTAGAGCTCAGCTTGGATCTTGGATGTAAGAATGAAGACATTTATTTGGACTGGCCAAGAGCCGAGAACTTACAGGGAAAGGGTGGTGACTGTGGGGTAAAGCAAAGGAGCTGAAGATACTAAGAAGACATAGCTGAAGTTACACAAAAAGGGGTCTAGGTTGGGCGGGGAAGAAAGTATACAGATTTGGAAAAGAGTCAAATTACATCAGACAGACATTAGACACTAAGAGATTAAAAGAGCTAAGATAAGCAGTGTATTACTCAGGGTTCTCTAGAGGGACAGAATTAATGGAATATATAAATATATAAAGGGGAGTTTATTAAGTATTAACTCACACAATCACAGGGTCCCACAACAGGCCATCTTCGGGCTGAGGAGCAAGGAGAGCCAGTCCGAGTTCCAAAACTGAAGAATTTGGGAGTCTGATGTTTGAGGGCAGAAAGCATCCAGCACGGGAGAAAGACGTAGGCTGGGAGGCTAAGCCAGTCTAATCTTTTCATGTTTTTCTGCCTGCTTTATGTTTGCTGGCAGCTGATTAGATGGTGCCCATCCAGATTAAGCTTGGGTCTGCCTTCCCCAGCCCACTGACTCAAGTGTTAATCTCCTTTGGCAATACCCTCACAGACACACCCAGGATTAATACTTTGCATCTTCAGTACAATCAAGTTGACACTCAGTATTAACCATCACAAGTGGTTACACAGAAGATGGGGTACTGGAGTTAAGATCTAGAGGTGGAATGGTAGGAATATGGGGCCCAGGGGATGATGACAAAACCTAAAGTGTGGCTGGAGAAGTCACTGCTGAAGAAGAGCAGAAGCACAGGAAAAAAATCAAAGTCAAGGAAAAGGAAGCAACTGAAAGGAATTCCTTTCATTTTTATTTGATAAGCTGAAAATGCAAATCTGATTTAAATTCAAGACAAAGTTTATTATTATTATTATTATACTTTAAGTTTTAAGGTACATGTGCACAATGTGCAGGTTTGCTACAAAAGGCACCTTGTATAAAGGAATTCCTTTCATTTTTATTTGATAAGCCAAAAATGCAAATCTGATTTAAATTCAAGACAAAGTTTTGAAAATCATTCTCAACACTACAGAAAAAAAGCCAGTAACTATACAAATACTCACTATAAAGCGATGAAGTCCGTAGTACAATAGGATATCTGCTAATGTAAAGTTATACCCTGTAAGGTAGACTTTATCTTCAAGATATGAATTAAGATCCTAGAAAAAAGAAAAAACAAATAAATATTAATATAAAAAACAGTAATAATAAAGTTAATTATCATGACTTAAAAGATTTAGGCTACTAGAAAACAAAATATTGCCATTTAATAAATTTACTCTTTGACATTAATATTCATTCAAAATCACAAATAATACGCCAGTCACCTCATTTTAAAAAAATAGACTCAACATTACTAGTCTCAAATAAACAAGAAAACATTAGAAAATGATATTCAAAGTGACATCTATGATCATTTTAAAGTCTAGCTCTTTGTTTTTGGAAATATTTTGTTACTCATGCTCATTAGTTACACTTACTTTTTCCATTAAAATACAAAAATTCCCCAACAATTTCAATCTCTTTAGAGAATTCTAAGAAACTCTATATCCATGAAACAATAATTCGCCCATCTCCCCTTGCCTCTAGGTCCTGGCAACCACCATTCTACCTTGTTTCTATGAATGTGACCACTTTAGATACCTCATATAAGTGCAATCATAGACTATATGTACTTTTGTGACTGGCTTGTTTCACTGAATATAAGTTCCTCCATGTAGTATGCAGCACATGTCAGGATTTCCTTCCTTTTTAGGGCTGCATAATATTCCACTGTATGTACAGATCACATTTTATCGATTCCTGTGTCAACAGACATGGTTGTTTCCACCTCTTGGCTATTGTAATGCTGCTGTGAACAGGAGCATACAAACATGTCTTCAAAACCACGCTTTGAATTCTTTTGGGTATATACTTACAAGTACAATTGCTGGACCATATGGTAATTCTACTAATTTCTTGAGGAAGTGCTATTCTGCTTTTCATAGCAGTTGCACATTTCACATTCCCACCAACAATGCACAAGGGTTACAATTTCTTCATATCCTCACCAACACATGTTACTCTGTGGGATTTTTTTTGGTAGTAGCCATCCTAATGGGTGTGAGATGATACCTCATTGTAAATGTGATCTACATTTCCTTAATGATTAGTGATTCCAGCATGTTTTCACATGCTTGCTGGCCACTGGTATATCTTCTTTGGCTAAATGTACACTAAAGTCCTTTGCCACTTTTGAAATCAGGATATTGGGTTTGTTTGTTGCTGAGTTGTAGGAGTTCTTTACATATTCTGAATATTAACCCCTTATCAAACATATGATTTACAAATATTTTCTCCTACTCTATGGGTTGCCCTTTCACTCTGTTGTCTCCTTTGATTGTGTCCAGAAATGTTTAATTTTGACATAGTCCAATTTATCTATTTTTACTTTTGTTAGAGGTATTTTCTGGCAGACCAGCATGAATACGTCAATTTCCTGAGATGGAAAATGTTGGCTTCTCTTAAAATTAACACTTAATTTAGCAGAACAGGAATTTACATTGAATTATAGTCAATTAAGTGAAACAACAGATTGAGAAAACCTTCAGAGGAAGGTTTTGTAAATGAGTTATATGAACTATTATTAAATATTCTTTGAGGCTCCTCTAAAGACTAGATATAAAACACTGTCCAGTGATCAACAGCATTTATTCTAGAAGAATTCCTTAAACTATAGAGAGGGTATTTTGTTCTGATTCTCAAATCACATCTGTCTTAGTCCACTTGGGCAACTATAATAGAATACATAGACTGGGTGGCATGTAAACAAAAGAGATTTATTCCTCACAGTTCTGGAGGCTGGACGTCTAAGATGAAGGTGATGGCAGATGCAGTGTCTGGTAAGGGCTTGCTTCCTGGTTCACAGGCAGCTGTCTTTTCACTCGGTAGAAGGGGTGAGGTCTCTCTCAGGCCTTTTATTAGGGCAATAATTCCATTCATGAAGGCTCTGCCTCCAGGACCTAATCACCCCCAAAGACCCCACCTCCTAACTCCATCACTTTGGGGGTTAGAATTTTAACATATAAATTTGGGGAGGGGGAGTCAAACATTCAGACCATAGCAACATCCCAAAGTATCTGGAATATAGTGGTTTAGCAATCAGTAAAAAATGTTTGCAGAATATAGTGGTTCAGCAACCAATAAAAAATGTTTGCAGAATTGAATTTAATCTCTTTGAGTTTGCAAAGTTAACATGATACAAGCTCAACATGAAGATAATGATGAAGACCTTTATGATAATCTACTTCCACTTAATAAAGAATAAACACATTTTCTCTGACGATTTTCATTTAAAGACAGTCATTTTCAAAATGGTATATGAATATGAGCCCCTAAAGGTGGTACAGATAAGAATATAAAGGAATATGGACACAAATGAGACAGGCATGGAAGAATCAAAATAAAATTTGGGTGGAAAGGGTAGAATGTATTGGTGTATTAGGGACTACCACTTAAATTTTATGGTACTCTGTTGAATGGATATGATTTCTCTCCAAATATCTTCAGAGAAATCAACTTTGAGAAAGTAAAAGAAATAAAATATCTTCATTAAATTTCAAATAAAACAAATACATCTTTATTTAATTTCAAGAAGTATTTAAAGACCTGAAACAATAACAGTTTTGTATATTTTCTCCAAAAACAGAATCTATATCCATGTTTTTGTGATAAAGACTGTTTTTTTTTTTTTTTTTGAGATGGAGTCTCGCTCTGTTGCCCAGGCTGGAGTGCAGTGGCACAATCTTGGCTCACCACAACCTCTGCCTCCAGGGTTCAAGCGATTCTCCTGCCTTAGCTTCCTGAGTAGCTGAGACTACAGGCACACAACATGACCGGCTAATTTTTTGTATTTTTAGTAGGGACAGTGGTTTCACTATGTTGGCCAGGCTGGTTTCAAACTCTTGACCTTGTCATCAGCCCGCCTCAGCCTCCCAAAGTGCTCGAATTACAGGCGTGAGCCACCGCACCCGGCCAAGACTCTTAAAAATGTAGTTTTTATAAACTATGATTAGGTAATATTTTCTGGGTTCGTGATATAAATAAAATTTTTCCTACCAAAAGACAGAGTTTCACACATTCAAAATATTCACAGGTGAGAACTAATTATGTCTGATGTTCGTTTCCTTTTTTTTTTTTTACTATTCTTTCTGATGCCATTGTCAAACTTGTTAAATACTTCCCCTACAATTCCACCTGATGTTTCTTTTTCCTTCCATCTATTAAACTTTCTAATAATACAAAAAAGTTGAAAAAGCAGTAAAATAAACAACTATATACCCTCCACCTAGACTCAACAAATGTTAGTGTTTTGCAATGCCTGCTTTTTGAAATTATATACTACCTTATTTATAAGGCATTTAAACTTAGCATTGTGGTTTTATCACTGAAATGGCACTTTGACAAGTAAGAATTAAACCCTTTCATAATATCCTAAAAGGAAGAGTTTTAAAAATAAGTAATAAAAACCTATACAGCCCAGTATAAACACAGGCAAGGAATACATGTAAGTGAATTTTTAAAAATAATAACATAGCTAATAAGCAGTATGAAAATGACACATTAATAATTTTATTTAAAAAAAACCAGCAAATAATTTTTTTTTTGAGACACAGCCTCGCTCTGTTGCCCAGGCTGGAGTACAGTGGGGTGACCCTGGCTCACTGCAACCTCCACCTCCTGGGTTCAAGTGATTCTCCTGCCTCAGCCTCCTAAGGAGCTGGGACTACAGGTGCGTGCCCTCACGCCCAGCTAATTTTTCTGTTTTTAGTAAAGATGGGGGTTCCACCACGTTGGCCAGGCTGATTTCGAACTCCTAACCTCAAGTGATCTGCCTGCCTCAGCCTTCCAAAATGCTGGGATTTCAGGCATGAGCCACCACATGCGGCCTCAAACGAATAATTTTTAAATTTTCTTGTTTTGGTAATTACATTGGGGTAGTGAAGGAGAAAGAGGTAATACCATGTTAGTTTTGTGGAAGAGGCCACTCTCATATGCTATGATACTATAATAATGTACTTTTCTAGAGGACAAATGAGCAACATAGCTTTAAAAATATATAGCTTTTAGCCTAGCAGTTTCTCTTGCAGGAATTTAGCCTAAGGACACCAGGTGCGGTGGCTCACTCCCAACACTTCGGGAGGCCGAGGCAGGCGGACCACTTGAGGTTAGGAATTCGAGACCAGCCTGGCCAACATGCTGAAACCCCATCTCTACTGAAAATACAAAAAAAATTAGCTGGGTGTGGTGGCATACACCTGTAATCCCAGCTACTTGGGAGGCTGAGGCAGGAGAATTGCTTGAACCTGGAAGGCAGAGGTTGCAGCCTGTGTGACAGAGCAAGACTCTGTTTAAAAAAAAAAAAAATTAGGCTAAGGAAACAAATGGGAATGTGCTCAAATATTTAGCAACAATCTAGTAACTACCCAGGGATAAATAATTTAAATTGTGGTACAATTACAGCTTAAACCTTGAACAACGCAGGTTGGAATTGCACAGGTCCACTTAAACACAGATTTTCTTCTGCCTCTGTCACCCAAGAGAGTAAGACAAACCCTTGCTCTTCTTCCTCCTCCTTAGCCTACTCAATGTGAAGTGAAGACTATGAGGATAAAGACCTATATGGCAATCCACTTCCACTTAATGAATAGTAAACGTATTCCCTCCTCCTTATGATTTTCGTAATAATATTCTTTTCTCTAGCTTACTTTAAGAATATGGTATATAATACACATAAAATACAAAATATGTATTAATTGACTTTATGTTACAGGTAAGGCTTGCAGTTAACAGTAGGCTATTAGCAATTGAGTTTTTGGGGAATCAAAATTATACATGGATTTTCAACTGCTCAGGGAGTCAGTGCCCTGCACTGTTTAAGGGTCAACTGTATATGATGCAACACTAACATGTTATTAAAAGGAGAGTGTAAGTGAATACTTGTTGACATTAAAAGGTATTGACAACATATTGTCGGTCAACAAAAAAACAGTTTATTGGCCAGGTGAGGTGACTCACTCCAGTAATCCCAGCACTTTGGGAGGCTGAGGTGGGCAGATCATTTGAGGTCAGGAGTTCGAGACCAGCCTGGCCAACATGATGAAACCCTATCTCTACTAAAAACACACAAAAAACGAGCCATGCGTGGTGGTGCGCACTTGTAATCCCATTTAATCGGGAGGCTGAGGCACGAGAATCGCTTGAACCCAGGAGGCAGAGGTTGCAGTGAGCCAAGATTGCGCCATTGCACTCCAGCCTGGGTGACAGAGTGAGACCCTGTCTCAAAAAATAAAAAGAAAAAAAACAAAACAAAACCAACAGGTTACCATGCCCAGTAGGTGCCTGTTTTTTTTTTTTTTTTTAATACATACACACATATATATAAAAGGAAAAAAAATGCATAGAAAATAGAAAAAACACCAAAGGGGTTTAATAAATATCTGATAGCCAAACATAAGCATTAATAGTTCTCTCTTGTTGGTGGGACTATGGATGTTTCAAGTGTCCTCCATTTGCTTATTTGTACTTCCTAAATTCTGTTATATTTACTGCTTTTAAAATAAAAACAACACTGTCTTAAAATAGCAAAACAAAACAAATCAACCCTTTTCTCATCTGTGCATGTGGCCAAAATCACATTGCAATCCACTCTATATACAATCGGTCTCACCCGCCAGTCTGAGTTCTGTAAGGGCAGAAACTGTGTCTAATGCACCACCAGCCCTTGGAACTGCATCCTGGTGCATTGCAAGTGCTTATATTGTAGGTGCAGATGAGCAAACTACGGTCAGACAAGGAAGACAATGCAAATTGCCCAGCTCCACATACATTCCAAAAACAGGAACATCTTAAATCAGAGGCTCCCAATTAAATATTTACATGTCTCAGAGATAACACTTTGGAAGCTATTTCTATGCTTCTAATACCACATCTATTAATATAACTTTTGAACCTTATAAACCCAATTCATTGAAATTCTGTTCCTATCTTTCAGAATCAAGTACTTCATTACTACCCTTTCCCTTGGAAAACTATGAAAGATGGTTGTGTTCACTTATTTGCCTGAAATCTCACATTCACTTAGAGGGAGGGTATGACTGCTTCCCCCTGGAAATGCTGTGAATAGTAGGGGCACAAGAGAAGGGTCCCTGTGAATGACCAATATGGTATTAAGAATAAATGGTTGATCACGACAGACATACAAAGGGCCAAGTTCTGAAACTGACTTTGTACCAGTTCTCTTGATGGCATCTATCAAGAATACAGTTTGAGCCATTTTCCCCAAAGTGATAAAGGACGATCTTTCTTGCACAACTTATATTGCCATGATATAACAATCACAATAAAATTAAGAAACAGAAGGAATTCCTATAGTGATATGCTGTTGCCTGAATAATCTCTAAGTTTCTTTCAAATTTAAAGCTTCAACAAAATCTTAAAATCTGCCTTCTTTTTATATAAATAAATTAACAAAAATAACTTCATTTGGAATTTTTTTTATTCTTGGTAACTCTGAAGCTATATCCAGTAGATTATTTTATTATTTGATGCCTTTGAAAATAAAAATTTAAAGCAATGATTCTCAAAACAGGGAAAGGTGAGCTTTCCCAGATCAGACAGTTTTTTCAAACTACAACCCTAAAAGATTCTGATTCTCTCTTGCCTCTGAGAAAGTACTTTACCCCTTAGAGAATCGGGATTGTTGAGTGGGGCATCACATTAAAAAAACAAAAAAAGTCATAATACTGTAATTACTGACTATGACAAGGGTTTTGAAGGAAAAGCACAGGGTGCTGTGACTGCATATAGAACAAAGAACCTCATCCAGCTGAGAGAGCAGTAGTCAGGACAGTTTTCAAGGCAGCATATCTCAGCTGAGATCTGAAGGGGGACGGTGCTGGGGCGGCGGGGGGGCGGGGGGGGGTGGGGAGGACAGAGTCTGTTCCAGGCAGAGGGAATAACAGATGCAAACTACTAAGGCAGAAGGAAAGAGGTGAAGAAGGCCAACAGCTGCAGCTTTTTAATCTCAGGGGAAAGAGATTTCTGATTAACATTCATGCATTTCAGCCTATAAGTCACGATACCTTCAACAGTGTGTGGATGTCATTTTTACTGGAGTGTCCATCTACTTGAGTGACCCTGTACTCCAACCACTGCTGAACGATTGCTTTTTCTTCTGCAGTACTCCCCAGCAAATATTCTTTGTTGGCTTGCTTGACTAGATGAGCTGCTATAGTAGTCAATCCTGTTAGACTTGGACCATTGTTTGTCTGAAGAACTGGAATCTTAAAAAGAAAAAAAAAAGTTCACAGAATTTAAAAAACAAGGACCACATCATGATTATAACTTCAAAGTAACCACGAAATCCCTCAACTGTTTTTTGAAACAATCCCGGATTTTACTCTAAGATACTAAATTACATACAAATGAAAGTCTGGAAAATAGCAGTTAAATAATTTACAATTTGGTAACAGATGCTTGATGATGAAACTGGTAATAACATTGCAAAAATCAGTATAATATTACTACAATAATTTTAAACTATGTACAATGAGAGAAAATGGAAACTCTAATTATACTGTATTAATTTCAATCAAGTTTACCTGCACCCTATTATATAGCAAAGTGAATATACTTAAATTAACCTGACTTCATGTTTCCCTTATTACAATAGCAATATAAAGGATCGGGTTTGCTTGCTTATAGGAAATTGACAATTAATTTAAATTTTATTGATACAC
The DNA here is from genome assembly GCF_028878055.3 of Symphalangus syndactylus. Lineage (NCBI taxonomy): Eukaryota > Metazoa > Chordata > Mammalia > Primates > Hylobatidae > Symphalangus > Symphalangus syndactylus. Next base: position 62,808,838 of record NC_072445.2, on the reverse strand, counting down.
AAATAAGCACAATGCATTATGAGAAATGTAAAAGACAATGGAAAGTATTACCTAATGGGAAGACCGACCAAACACAAATAACAAGTAAACAATCTCAATGACTTAAGCAAATGAAAAAAGAATTGTTTTTTGGGGAAGACTGCTGCTCTTCTCAGCAATGAAATAGAAGTAGTATCTTTTTTTTTTTTTTTTATTTGAGATGGAATCTCACTCTGTCACCCAAGCTGGAGTGCAATGGCATGGTCTCGGCTCACTGCAACCTCTGCCTCCTGGGTTCAACTGATTCTCCCATCTCAGCCTCCCGAGTAGCTGTGACTACAGGCACGTGCCACCACACCTGGCAATTTTTTGTATTTTTAGTAGAGACGGGGTTTCACTATGTTGGTCAGGCTGGTCTCGAACTCTTGACCTCGTGATCCACCCACCTCGGCCTCCCAAAGTGCTGGGATTACAAGCGTGAGCCACTGCGCCCAGCCGAAATACAATCTTGTTCTCTATAATGATTTATACTTTGCAAGGCATTTTCATACATTTGCATCAACAGGACTTGGTGAAGTATACAAGGAGATTAATACTCTACAGGATACAGATTCAAAGTAAGGAGGTAACTCCAAAGTAAAGGAGGTAAAATTCTTTCCACTTTCCATTCACTATTAATAGCTCCTTGACTTCTCACTTTTGTCTTCAACTCAAATGAAACCACAATCTCTAAGATCACCAATAAATTAAATGTGTTGAAAGAAAACAGTATGGAACCCTCTGAGGGGTGCCAGTAATGTTCTATTCCTTGATTGGGTGGTTACCTGAGTGTGTTAACTTGGTGGTAACATCAAGATGTGTGTACTGAATGTATGGTATATTTTGGGGAAAAAAGAGAAAGCAAATGACTCACAACTGCTGGGTGGAGGGGACACAACTGACTCTAAAGAGAATTATTTGTAAAAATAAATTATCCACAACCCAAGCACGCTCTAAAAAAATTTCCAGTTACATTCTCATCTAATCATTACATCTTCTAAGATAAGGTAAGTCATCTCATCCTCATTTTACAGATAATAAAAACCAAGGTTGCCTGGTTTGCAACGGCAGAGCCAGGGTTTGAATAAAGCCCTATTGGCTCAAACGTCCATTTTCTTTCCTTTACATAGCCTAAAATACACAACTCTTATGCAGTTGCAATTATGAGACACATACTATTTTCACATTCATTTTAAGGTTCCATAGTCTTCAAAGTAATTACTTTTAATGGCTGCATATGCAATAGCATGCGATGCATAATGATATTCTGGTCAACGATGTTCTGGATGGCATATCCAATGGTGGTCCCTTAAGATTATAATCAAGTATTTTTACTGTACCTTTTCTATGTTTCAATATATTGAGATGCACAAACACTTACCATTGTGTTACAACTGCCTACATTATTCAGTATAGTAACATGCAGTACAGGTTTGTAGCCTGAAGGAGCAACAGGCTATATCATATACCTACTATTTGTGAAGTAGGATATACTATCCAGGTTTAAGAACACTAAGGCCGGGCGCGGTGGCTCACGCCTGTAATCTCAGCACTTTGGAAGGCTGAGGCGGGCGGATCACCTGAGGTTGGGAGTACGAGACTAGCATGACCAACAGGGAGAAACCCCGTCTCTACTAAAAATACAAAAATTAGCCGGGCGTGGTGGCACATGCCTGTAATCCCTACTACACGAGAGGCTGAGGTAGGCGAATCCCTTGAACCCGGGAGGCGGAGACTGCAGTGAGCCGAGATCGCACCATTGCACTCCAGCCTGGGCAACAAGGGTGAAGCTCCACCCGACCCAAAAAAAAAAACAAACAAAAAACACAAACAACAACAAAAAAAACCAGAACACTCTATCATGTTCACACAATGATGAAACTGCCTAACAATGCATTTCTTGAAACGTATCCCTGTCTTTAAATAACACGTGACTGTATGTCAATGTGTTGATGTACCATAATTTAAAGAATCATTATCCTAGATAAGGATCTCTGAACTGCTTTCAATTTTTAACTATGATTGGTAATGTTGCAGAGAATGCCTTATTGCTGGCTCACTGCTGTCAGCTGTCTTCCCAGAAAATGGCTGAATCTTATCACATATGGCCAACCCTTTCCCCATACAAGTAAACAGAAACTTTCACTAGCTGCTAACTGCTAAAATGCTTTAATTAAAATTAAATTAAAAACCATACTCTGAACTCGAAAGTCTTCACAGTTGGGCCTCAAACTGTAATTTGGGGTTTACCTTGCATTGCATCATTCCTCATATTGGTTTACTTACTGCCCTAAACTTCCCAATCCTTCATAATTTATTGGTTTTACACATCTTTCAAAGCGTAATCCCTTAAATGCCAGCTCTTCCATGAGTTTATAAATCCATTTTTATAGTCGGAATTAACTTCCTTTTTCACACTCTTCAACAGTGTTTTGCTCCATATGGAGTCCTAATTAGGAAAAAGAAGTCAGGTTGAGGGGACCAAGGGAAAGCAAAAAGAGAAGGGCGATAAGCTACAAGTCTGCCTTTCTTCATGGTCCAGGACACAGCCCTTCTGCACAAATACCTCAACAATCTTTCTGTGTCCAGCTATCACCGGACCTTCGGCTGATAGAAAACTCAAGTTAGCTCACTGCAACCTTGGTGTTATCAGTACTGCACAAACCCCTCTTCAGCACACGGCAGAAGTACTATTCCGTAAAATCCCCAGCCAGCCTTTGTTTCCTTGAAGTTAGCTCCTCTCTTACTAACTTGCCTGTTGCACCTTGCAACATATTTTCATACTTTCTCTAATAAATCTGCTTTTCTTTACCTACAGCTGTCCTGGTAAATTCTTACCCTGGCGCCACCAGCCCCGGAGAGTTGCTGCTCACCCGCGACGGTCCATAAAGTGCTTACTATGTTGTGCTTTAAATTATTTGCTGATGATTGTTTCTCATACTAGATAATACTCGTATCTTGGCAATGGTCCCTAAAAAATATAAACTAGGCCAGGCGCAGTGGCTCACGTCTGTAATCCCAGCACTTTAGGAGGCCAGGGCATGTGGATCACCTGAGGTTACGAGTTCAAGACCAGCCTGGCCAACATGGTGCAACCCGGTCTCTACTAAAAACACAAAAATTAGCCGAGCGTGGTGGCGCACACCTGTAACCCCAGCTACTTGGGAGGCTGAAGCAGAAGAATCGCTTGAACCCGGGAGGCAGAGGTTGCAGTGATCCGAGATCATGCCATGGCACTCCAGCCTGGGTGACACAGCGAGACTTTGTCTCAAAAAAAAAAATATATATATATATATATATATACGTGTATATATATATACACGTATATATATATATACGTATATATATGTATATGTATGTATACGTATATATATACACATATATATGTATATATATAGTATATGTATATACATATACACATATATGGCACTCTTCCAATTTAAATGGTTGCAATGTTTGTCCACTTGGCCATATATATTTATATTACATATATATTATATAATACATACACTAAACTAGGGAGTAGGGGCCAAGGGGACGGAATCATCACTGGGGCAGAGGAAACACCGAAAGAAGGCCACCTTGGCTCCAACGCCTACTCTGCCACCAATCACAGGGCTGATCTTAGGCTGAACACTTAACCTTTCTAGGCTTCAGGTTAACTTAAATAAAAACAATACTACTACTTTCTAGACAAGATCTTCACATGGACCAAATGAAGAAGAGAAAAAATTAAAGACAAAAAACAAACATCATTTGGAAAAAATCTCAAAGGAGCGAAAAAAACATATATCCGAAGTAGTCTTCCTACAACCAATTTCCTTCTCTAATACATTCCCTCTACGACAAACAACTATAAAACACAAACGTTCTAACAGTGCCTCACCAGGCAATCTCATACCTTGTGATGTTTCCCGCATTCTCCGTGGGTCGTACACTTAAATTGATAATCCAAGGCTTTAGAAACGCCTTCCCCGAATCCCCTAGATTGGGCCAAGCCTCCTTAGGTGTTCTCTCTGCCATTTATGGTGCAACGTGGCACTCTTCCAATTTAAATGGTTGCAATGTTTCTCCACCTTGCCAAAAAGCAAGCTGCCTGAGAGGAGGAAGCATGTTCCCCTAAATCACCGCTGTATTCCCCAGGCCCAGCACAGTGCTACCTGGCACCCTGTTAGCTATCATGGAGTCACTGCGCAATAACTGAATGAAAGGTGCGATTACAGAAAAAAAAAAAAAAAAAAAGCCAGTTACTGAATACATTCCAGGTTGGTCTAAGAGCCCTGTGAGGACCCTCCTCCAACTGGTTTTGTTTCCTCATAATGGGATGATGACAATTTCCCAGGAGGTGAAGTTCAGGCCAAGCCCAACCTGAGCTGGTTACCCCCTCCCTCCAGGAGGTAGGACGGCAGGGGCCGAGGCCCAGAGGCGCCAGCCGGCTAGCGGCGCAGACACGTGGGGAGCTGGGTAGCAGCATCCTCACTCCGCCCGTAACGGGTGTCCGGCCCGGGTCCTGCCAGGGCTCGGCAGGCCCGGCTCTCGTCCACCTCTTCCCCTCCGCGCTGCCTCTCCTTCTCACCTGTCGCTCGCCCTGAGCACTGTATTTATTCCCCTTATTCAGTCCCAGGGACTTCTCCAGTAGCGACAACTCTGCGGCCGCCGCCATCTTCCGGCCGTAGCTGCTGGCAGACGCGAGACCTGCAGAACAAGAACCTCCCGCATTGGTGGAAACGGAAGTCCCACCCCTGCAAACTTCAGCGGCGATTGGCTGAACGGAAGGGGCGTGGAGAGCGCGCGCCAAAGCGCAGGAGGCGGGGCCAGTGGAAGGGGCGGAGCTGAGGGCGGGGTGTGAGAAGTGCTGGCAAATTTCCACTCGAACTGTTGGGGAGCTGCTGGTAGAGCGGCCCTAAGGCCGGGCTTCGGTGGCTGCAGTAGACTGGATCTGAATCTCTAAATGGCAATCTATTGACATGGCTGCCAGCAGTAACTCGTTAACTCATTTGCTAGTCTAAGAGAATTTATATATGATGGGAACTGAAATTTACCTTAGTTTGGTTCAGGAATCTGTAAATTTGAACAACCAAATGGAATAGCAAAGAGTTCACAGTCCATTAGGATTTTCTAATGTGTAGCATAATTCATGGGGATTTTAATTGTGTTGTAGTGGTGAATTCGAAAAACTGGGTTTTCTTCTGTTAATCTACAGCTCAACACTAGCAGTAGAATTATACATTTAAAGATTAATCACAGAGCATGGAGTATGTCAGATAGGGGTCAAATAATTACAGCTCAAGGAAATCAGCCATTAATGGAATTAATGATCTTTATTTGCAGTACCAGAAAGCTGGTTACATAATTTGTGAAGTTTTGGTGTATAAATAAACAAGGTGCATAACTTTGCCCCACTAACTTGCTACATTCTTGTATCTTCGAAAAAAAAAAGAAAGAAAATTAGTAGTATATGTTGAATATTTCCAAAAGATTTGTGAAAATACAAAATATTTTCCACATTGAAGAATGAATAAACAAAGTGTGTATTAGTCTGAGAGAAATAGAACAATCCTACAAGGTAATTCATCATTGAATCAGAAATATCAAAGTTTAGTGGGGAATGTTGTTACTGTGTTACACCTTCCCTATCCCAGAATACTTAATGAGTTTACTCTGGCAGCAGAAGTAAACATAAGGAAAAGAAACTTTTGCCAAATCAACATAACAAAATACAAAAGAGATTTCAGTATAAGTGGATTGTTGTGCACTAAATTATCTGTTTTACTTTCCATATTCAGATAATTAAATGACTATTCTACTATTTTTAAAAGACCAACCCTCTAAGATAATTCACATATCTATTTTCAGTGTTTAGGTACACTGTTTGCTTGTAATAAAACATTTTTTTAAAAAATTAACATTTATCCAATGCCAATGGGTGGTATATTTAAAATAAGGTTTGGCCTTTACATAATTATAGAAATAGCAAATTAAAAAAGAAATCCCTAAAAAACTGAAAGCAGAACAAAGCATATTGTATATCAAATTGATGACATCATCACCCAGTGTGGACCTCTTTTAAGTGACTTTATAGCACAGTCATTTAATTGTATACTCTTAGTAAGATATGCTTTGAGGACAAAATTCATGAAAACCTGTTTTTGGTTCTTTTTGTTTGTTGGTTTGGTTAGCATCTTGGCAGTGTCAGCATTGGTATGGTGCTGTATGTGTACTGTGGAATAAAGCAAAGACACAATCATGTGGTGTTGCTGGAAACTTGGGTGTTTGGTGTTGCCCAAAAGAGAAGCAGTTGTAAGGTAGATGAGGTTAAATCAAAACTTTCTGGTCCTGAATTTGAATTGTAATATCAATATGAACTTATGACGCTTTTATCTTAAGGAAAATGAAAAGTATTTCCTATCTCTGTTTACTTAAAAGGCCTAGAAACAAAGACAACTCAGTAGCAATGAGCACCCCAGCACCCAGATTCTGGTTTCAAATACTATTTCTCACAAAAAGAAATGGAGGCTCTTTGGAGACTGGCTGAATCCAAACCTGGGAGGGAGATCAGTCTGGACCATCTAGTTATAGTAGAAAGAAAAGAAAGTATCTAAGAGTAATGAAGGGAGTCAAAGGGTAGGATCAGATCACTTGAGGGTCAATGATAGTCATTACAAGTTGAGGGTCAATAAGAATAATTGCAATGAATTGAAACATGTCGAATATGTTTAAGTCTATGAGTTCATAATGACACTAAAAAAACAAGAATAAAATCGAAATAACCCTCATTGGTTACCTTTGGAGGATACTAGAGATCCAATTAATTATTTTGAAAAATGATAAAGAAAACACATAGAGAAACCAATTTTTTTTCATGATTATCCTATGTAAACTGTATCTCAGGGAAACTAAACTCTGATGAGGAAAAATGTCTTTATAGAATTCTAACTAATAAAAACAGAACAATAGAATATCATTGTTTTGCAGCTACTGATATAATAATGAATCTAGGTGACAATTATCAATAGCTATTCACATCATAAAAACAGAGACAAACAGACATAAAGTGCTTCCGAGAGAGGTGTACATCATCACCCAGTCTTGCCAATCGAATATGAATTTGACCAAGCCTTTTGATCTAACAGCCAATTTACAAGAAATAATAGCAGGAAAGAGGATCATGTTAAATGATGTCAGGGAGATGTAATGAGCAAATTCTAGATCATGAAAACTATAGGACAAATGATCCAGTTGTTTCAACAAGTAAATTGCAAAGCAAAATGAAGAGGCAGAGAGAGGTGAACCTATAAGTTGAAAGCGTTATAAGGGAACTGTCAACCAACTGCAATATATAAATCTTTTTTTCAAGTCTGATTCCAACTAATAAACTGTTAATTTTTTTAAGTGGATTGTCACATCATGATTGTGGCAAATGTCTACTACATTCCATTTTATATACTATGGGTATTAAATTACATGCTCAAATTCACATAACTAATAGATCTGTGCATGAATCATCTGGGGATTTAAAAAAAAATCCATGCCATACTGGAGATTCTGATTCACTTTATCTGGGGTGGGACCGGGCGCTATTATTATTATTTTTTTAATCCCCAGCTGAGTCTAATATGTGGCCAGGGTTGAAACCCCCTATGGCAGATGGAGAATTTCAACTCTGCTTTCTGGCTTTTAAACCCACACTGTTCTGATTTTCTAATGTCTCCTTTCTCTGTTACGGTGAGCAGGTGCAAGCTTTACTTCACTTAACATTAGACATAAGAAAGAGGAGAAAGCTTATATTTTATTAGAAAGAATCAATAAATGTATTTTTAGATGATCTATGTATTTGATCTGGAAATATCTATATCAAGACAGCCTTACTCATAATAAAGGTCACTTGATGAATTGATTTTGTCAAATAGAACACTTCTGTAATCTGCTATTATCACAGTCAAGTTTTAAATCCACAGTACCTTAGGATATAAATTAAACGTCAAATGAAATTAATTTGGCAAGTGGAACATAAACTGGATGGCTTTTCTTTTTGGAGCATGCCTGACAGCTTTCTGTATGTCATACAGGCATCTGTTAAAATGAGCTGCATATGCCAGAAACTGTTACTGTATCAGATTGCTCTTAGCAATGCCATCATCTGCAAATTTTCAGTTTTAGAAGAGTTTAACTTTCTATTTCAGAATATAGTAGGGTTTTAAACTTAGGTGTGAATGATATTAAATATGTAGTAAATGAAGTGATGCAGGTGCTATGCATGCATTTTCTTCTCTCTATAGATACCTCTCATATCTATGTATGTCTTGCACTTATCACGCTTGTTTATTGAGCCATTACTATGCGCCAGGCACTGTATGATGCACTGGGGACACATTGATGAACAACCCCCATCAAACTTAGAGTATCTCGAGAGGAAAGACACTAGAAAAATTTTGCGATAAGGCAAAGATCAGGAAGCGGAAGGCATGATAAGAATGCAGAGAAGGCACCTGGCCAGGTGCGGTGGCTCACGCCTGTAATCCCAGCACTTTGGGAGGCCAAGTTGGGTGGATCATGAGGTCAGGAGTTCAAGACCAGCCTGGCCAAGATGGTGAAACCCCATCTCTACTAAAAATACAAAAATTAGCCAGGTGTGGTGATGGGCACCTGTAATCCCAGCTCCTCGGGAGGCTGAGGCAGAGAATTGCTTGAATCCGGGAGGTGGAGGTTGCAGTGAGCCAAGATTGCGCCACTGTACTCCAGCCAGAGCGACAGAGTGAGACTCAATCTCAAAAAAAAAAAGATTGCTTCCAGGAGGTCATGGTGTTCAAGTTGAGACTTGAAGGATGAACAAGAGTTGGTCAGGTGAGAGGTGGGGTGGAAAACTGAGGGAGCGTTCTGAGCAATGGGAATTGCATGTGCAAAGGCTGCAAAGTGAAAGAGGGCATGATTCTTTGGAGTAACTGTTCAGGCTAGACAGGTAACCAGATGCTGGACTGGAAGGGTCCTTGAACGATGCCTCTAAAAATGTTGGGGCATCCTTTATTTTTGATGGTTAATTTTATGTGTCACCTTGACTGGGCTTCAGGATGCCCGGATATCTGGTTATACATCATTTCTGGGTGTGTCTGTGAGGGTGTTTCCAGAAATGATGAGCATTTAAGTTGGTGGACTGAATGAAGATGATCGCCCTCACCAGCGTGGGTGGACATCATCTGGTCTGTGAGGACCTGGAAAAAACAAAAGTATGAAGGAAGGTGATATTTACTCCTGACCTGACTGCTGAGCTGGAACACTGATCTTTTCTTGCCCATGGTGCTCCTGGTTCTCAGGTCTTCAAACTCAGATGGGAATCTGCACCATTGCTGTCCAGCTCTCAGGCTTTTGAATGGTACCACCATGTATTAGTCCGTTTTCACACTGCTGATAAAGACATACCTGAGACTGGGCAATTTACAAGAGGAAGAGGTTTATGGGACTTACAATTCTGTGTGGCTGGGGAGCCCTCACAATCATGGTGGAAGGTGAAAGGCACATCTCACATGGCGGCAGACAAGAGAAGAGAGCTTGTGAAGGGAAACTCCCATTTTTAAAACCATCAGATCTCATGAGACATATTCACTGTCATGAGACCAGCATGGGAAAGACACACCCCTATGACTCAATAACCCCCAACCAGGTTCCTCCCACAACAGTGGGAATTGTGAGAGTTACAATTCAAGATGAGATTTGGGTGGGGACACAGCCAAACCATATCACACCATCTTTCCTGGGTCTCTAATTTCCAGACACAGATCACTGGACTTCTCAGCCTCCATAATTGTGTGAGCCAATTCTCATCTACAATCATTTATATACACCTATCTCTATGCGGAGGACAGAGTCTTGCTATGTCACCCAGGCTGGAGTGCAATGGTGTGATCTCAACTCACTGCAACCTCTGCCTCCCAGGTTCAAGCGATTCTCCTACCTCAGACTCCTGAGTAGCTGGGATTGTAAGTGTGCACCACCACGCCCAGCTAATTTTTTGTATTTTTTAGTAGAGACAGGGTTTCACCAGGGTGGCCAGGCTGATCTTGAACTCCTGACCTCGTGATTCACCCACCTCAGCCTCCCAAAGTGCTGGGATTACAGGTGTGAGCCACCACGCCTGGCCTCAGGTGATCTTTCTTAGCTGCCAATCTATTTGGTCACTCCTTCCAGAAAACATGCCTGTGGCTCTTCACGGCACTTAGAATTTAGTCCAGACTCCTTCATCTGGGAGCTAAGTTCCTTTATAACGTGACCTCTGTTGACTTTTTCATGCTCACTTCTAGACACTTCCTGCCTGGCATTTTTTGCCCCAGGCCTGGCCATCTCCTCATAGCTCCTGGGAGCCCAAAATATTCTCTTGCCTCTGGGCCTTTCTGTCTCTGGTTCACTCCAGCAGGAATGCCCCCCTTCCTCTCTTAGGGCTGAATTTGAGCACTCATAACAGCCTTGGGAATGCTCCCGACACAAGACAGACCCCACTGTGCTGAGGCTGCCTTCTTGGTATCTGCCTGCCCTGGCCGGCATGCTGACTGAGCACACAGACTGCATCCTGTTTATTACTGAGTCATTGCACCGGGCACCAGCCTTGGAACAGAGTGAGTACTGGATACATTCATTTGCCGAATGAATAAAGAATCATGCAGACATATGGAATGATGTTGAAAGCTAACTCAATGGGTCAAAACAAGTAACATGAGAACTGTGAGGATATCATACAGTCTCATCTTTAAGCAAACATTAAACACCAAAAATTAAAAAACCCTTATCTGGTGGTTGACCAGTGCAAATGAAGATGACTCAAAACTACAAGTCAGGAATGTGCAACCAATGTACTGAAAGAAAAAGCACTTTCCTTCACTAGTCTCCCAAACACTCGTTCGTTGATCCCCCAAACCATCTTCTTTGGGCTCAGAAAGTGGCCATTTATTACATTATCACCATCATCGTCGCCGTCGTCCTCATTCTCCTCCCTCTCGGCATCTGGCTGCCAAACATTTATTGATCATTGCTCTGTGCTGGACTCTGTTCTAAGCTCTTGTATTAACTCATGAATTATCACACCAGCCTTTGAAGCAAATACCATTGTTATCCCCATTTTATAGATGAGGAAATTGAGGCTCCAAGAAGGGTAAGAAAATGAATTTTCTGAGCATCACAGATAGAGAAGTACCTTAGAAAAGAACAAAGTATCCCCCAGATTTTGAGGCCTGCCCCGACATCCTCTCTGTAGCCTCCTAATTCTCCGACTCAGTGGTGACTCAATTTAGAACTCCAGGCTCTTCTTGGGGGACTCCAGTTCATCAAGGCTTGGGTGGATCTTGGCTTGAGAGCCATGCTGGGGACCCTGCTGCACAGTGTCACTGAGATTGTTGCAGAGGAGGTGTGAGAGAGGAGCTGTCGGTACAGCTCCAACCACAGCCCTGGGGACAATGACAGCAGAGAGTCACAGGATTTTTAGCAGCAGAACATCTTCCCCACACTCTCTGGAGGAAGGCTCAAGGGTGGAGCATGTCCTCGGTGCCACCCTTCAAGTGAAGAGTCAGCTTGGGGCCAGCATGCTGGTGACAGGCTAATTCTTTCTGTTCAAGAGCAGCACAGTCCACTGGAGGGACATGTGCCCTAGAACTACTTCCTTTCAGACTCTGCTCAGGGTCACCTTCTCTCTGAAGACTTTCCTAATCCCTTCCTATCCTCGCCCCCAACCCAGGCAGCGCTGGTCACTCTGCGTTTTGGGTTCTGCTGAACCCTGTATCTGCTCCCTACAAAGAAATTTGCCATACTTCATCGCACCTATTTATTCACATTTTGGACTCTTCCAAATAGACTCTAAGTCACTTGAGATGCAACTGACACAGAGTAGGCATTCAATAATATTTCTAGAATGAGTGAATGAAGGTTAATGAATAGTAATCATTGGGGTGAAATATTAGAGGAACAGAGGAGTGTTGAAAGGGAATGGGGCTGGGTGTGGTGGCTCATGCCTGTAATCCTAGCACTTTGGGAGGCTGAGGCAGGTGGATCACTTGAGGTCAGGAGTTTGAGGCCAGCCTGGCCAACATAGTGAAACCATGTCTCCACTAAAAATACAAAAATTAGCTGGACATGGTGGCACACGCGTGTAATCCCAGCTACTTGGGAGACTGAGGCATGAGAATCACTTGAACCCAGGAGGCAGAGGTTGTAGTGAGCTGAGATTATGCCACTGCACTCCAGCCTGGACGACAGAGTGATACCCTGTTTCAACAACAACAGCAACAAAAAAAAAAAAAAAAAAAAAGAAAGAAAGAAGACAGGCTTTAGAGTGGTGCAAAGGTAGCTGGGCATGGTATCATGCACCTGTGGTCCCAGCTACTTGGGAGGCTGAGGCAGGAGCCCAGGAGATTAAGGCTGCCGTGAGCTATTGTTGTGGTTGTGAATAGCCACTGCACTCTAGCCTGGCCAACAGAGCAAGACTTTGTCCTAAAAAACAAAAACAACAACAAAAAACCCAAAAAACAAGCAAACAAAAAGGAAAGGAAGAAAAAAAAAGAATGAGAAACAAAGCTATATACAGGCTCAAGGACTAGCCATCCACACGCTGATGTTGAAGGGCCCCACGTGTTCCCATCTGTGATGGGGACTATTGGTTTCCTACCCCAAAGCTATTTTCCTCTCCTTTTCACCATATAATAGAGCACAGCTTCCATAATACTGCCAGGAAGTACAGGGGCAAAGCTTGTAAAACAAAGGTTGATAACTTTGGTCCCAAGTTGGTAACTTATTCTTTCATGGCCTTTCTCTGCTAATAATTTTTAAGATGGCTTTTAAACAGTTATCTTAGAATCTTTTGTAAACTTCAGTTCATTTTAGACTTTTTCTTTCTCCATAACATTCAGGTGTGTATTAGTTACAGTTGTCTTGATAACAAGTAGTTCCACTGTCTCAGAGACTTAGCACGTAGAACACTCATGCCACAGTTCAATGTGGGTCTCTGACTGCCAGGCATTTAGGAACTCAGACTTACAGTCTAGTGATTCCATCATCTTCTAAGGCTTCAAAGTCCCTTTCTGGGCCCTAGGCTCTTGTCATTTGAACTATAGATGAGGCAAGAGGGAGACCATTGAGGACTGCACTAGGTATTATGGGCTAGGTCTGAAAATGTTGCACATCACTTCTGTCCACATCTCATTGGCTGAAACTCAGTCAGAAAGACACACCTGGCTAAAGGGAGGCTGAGTGAAGTGATCTGATCTGTCTGTCTGCTGGTTATTCTGTACCTGTCCCCCAGTTTTATTCTCCATTCTCCTTGGCCCTGCTCTTTGACACAGATGGCTGAGTCTGTGGATGACATTACCCAGAGTCTTCTACCTTCTGGCTTCCAGATAGGTTCAGTGTGGGAGGCACAGTTAAGAGATTGGGGAGCATGAGTTTGGAGTATTTGTGCCTTTCTTCCTTCCTGCATTTGCCTGTGCAGTAGAGTCTGACTCTGTTTGTAATGTTTCACTGTTCACAGCATTTAGGCCTCCATCCACCCTTGCCCTGCCCACCATCATACATCTGGGACTTCATGTAAGGAACTCCCCACCCCAAGCTCCTGACCTCTTGATGCAGTGGGATGTTTGAACCCCTCAGCTTCATGCCAGCTTGCACCTGCCCTTCCCCAGAAGTCCTCTGTGTGTTAGCAATAGACTTTCTTTCTTACTCTCTTGGTGCATGAAGGAGGGTCATGAGTCTCCACATCTGATCTATTGATTGGGAGGAAGTCCGTACCCTATTGGTGGAATGACCAGAAAACAGGCTGTGTTATCTGAGAGCAGTTGGTAACCTAGAAGTGATAATGGCTTTCTATTCTTGCTAGTCCCTGGGCACCTCAGCTTCCCAGATTGGTTTTCTTAATCCTTTCCATGCTTCTATATCTAGTCCTTTCTTTAGAGCCTCTTGAAACATCAGAGTTGGATTCTTTTTCCTGCAGAAAACCTGATGGATAGGGGAAGAAGAAGGAAGTGGTCTGGTGAGCATTTAGTCAGTTGCTGCCACATTACGGTCAGTGCCAATTTTTAAGTTTAATCCTTGGCTTTCAGCGAATATGGATATATATGGTCAACATCACTTGTCTTATATAAATGCACTAATATATATAATACATATACTGATGAAAGTAGATGGACTTTTATGAGGAACTTTAGTAGATGAGGGTCCTTTTCACATTGAAAAATTTTGCTTTCAGACTTTTTTTGAGATTAAAATGGCATTTGAACATTGGGATGAAGACTACTCATCTGAAACTGGGCTTCAGCTAACTGGGCACAAACATGCTTTATATAAATTTTCCCTGTAGGGTCCAAAGTCGTTCTTTTTTTTTTTTTTTTTTGAGACAGAGTCTCGCTCTGTCGCCCAGGCTGGAGTGCAGTGGCACAATCTCGGCTCACTGCAAGCTCCGCCTCCTGGGTTCATGCCATTCTCCTGCCTCAGCCTCTCCGAGTAGCTGGGACTACAGGTGCCCGCCACCACGCCCGGCTAATTTTTTGTATTTTTAGTAGAGATGGGGTTTCATCGTGGTCTCGATCTCCTGACCTCGTGATCTGCCCGCCTCGGCCTCCCAAAGTGCTGGGATTACAAGCGTGAGCCACCGCGCCTGGCCTAGTAGTTCTTTTTTTAATTTTATTTCTTTTTCGTAACAGGGTCTTGCTCTGTCACCCAGGCTGGAGTGCAGTGTCACAGTCTTGGCTCACTGCAGCCTCTGCCTCCCGAGTTCAAGCAATTCTTCCACCTCAGCCTCCCGAGTAGCTGGGATTACAGGGCCATGCCACCACACCCAGCTAATTTTTGCATTTTTAGTAGAGACGGGGTTTCACCAGGTTGTCCAGGCTGATCTCGAACTCCTGACCTCAGGTGATCCAGGCCCCCCAATCCCCTTCAGGCTTCCAAAGTGTGGGATTACAGGCGTGAGCCACGGCTCTCAGCCGGCCCAAAGTAATTTTTAGTGAAGGGGTACTGCTGTAAAAAAGAGTCTGCAAACTAGATGCATTTCCCCCTCCAATTCATCCTGCTGAGATGCACATAGATGTGTGTGTCTTAGAACCAGCTGATGCTGGGAATAGGTCCCTTGTCATTAAGGAGGAAGATGCCAAGGGAGTCAGGAGGAGAGATGTGTGTTCCTATAGTGCTGTGTGGAATTCCGCAGATGACCTAGCTGCTCATGTCTTACTGTCAGTTTCTGCAGTTAAATCAGGCAGTTGTAACTTGTGTCTCTCTACTTTGTTTGATTCCATATCAAGCATCCTGCAAATTGGCGGGCATTTTTCAAATTCCCTTAAAGTTTGTGAACAAGAATCTCCAAGGAGCACTTGCCATCTCGGTGCCTGATTTGTGTATGCTCACTAGCTTGCAGCTTTTTCCAGGTTCTCTGGTGTTAAATTAATAACAAATGATGTAGAGCTGACAGGCAGGTGAAACTGGGGAGAACCGTGATATTAAAAAAAAATCCCAATCTATTATGTGGCACAATGTGCAACACTTTGTCAGATTTTGCCTGTAGGTATCTTAATTTTACTTAAATATTTTGCTCATATCTTTTTAACCCAGAAGATGGGAACATAGCCCTTAGCATCTCTCAAGCAGACTGTGTAGCATATGTTAGTGTGATACAGAATACCAAACTCTGCCAGTTATTTGGCATTCTTTGAAAAGGCACTAGATAAAAATAAAGCAGATAAAAATACTTTCATGGTGGAGGAATTGTCCGATTCCCACTCGAAGTTATAAGGGGCATATTTTGGATCAATATAAACATTATTTTCTCACAGACAAAGCCATCCAACTATGACTGCCTCAAAGTTAGAGTACTCTTTGTCATTGTAAGTATTTAAGCAATTGGAGATCATCTGCCAAGATTCTTTGGAAATGATTCGTTGCAAGTATGCAAAATATTGGAAGAATACTTTGCAGTTTTAAACTGGATACATTCAATCTGCTTTACATATTAAATTTAAACGTAATCTTTTAAAAATACTATGGAAAATTAATATACACACAAGTAGGGATAATAATATAATGAACCCTTATTACTGATTACCCAATTTCAGCAATGACAACATTTCTTTTAAAGAACAGTGCCACTGCTAAAAACAAATTTAGAAGCTTCTGGATTGGATGATGCCTGAAGTCCCCCAAATTCTATTTTATAGGCAATATAAGAGTCAGCCAAAAAGTGAACACCACTCAATGTCCATCATCTGATAATGAATAAACATAGTATGTCCATACAATAAAAAAAAAAACCCACCAGGCTTTACCGAAGGGTTGAGGCAACTGTAGGGAATGACAGCAAAATGAAAAAACCTAAAATTTCCTTCCGAATTTGACTGTCCATTTCGTTCAAGAACTGGCCCCATCCAGAAGTTACACCTGTCCTGAGGGGTCCCCTCATGGACATTCACAGACCCTAATTTCATTTCTTCTGTCCACAGATTTGCACAATTTCATAAAGGTGCTTCTTTTTGCTAAACTTCCATGATGTGGCTGTCCATTGGTCTTTCAGAAAACCATCTCTTATACACACTAAAATTGATCTCGCTCTTCCAGTCAGTTCATTTCCCCAAGGCTAGTCTGAATTATTCAGTTTAGAATACCACTCCAAAAGAAGGGATCCAGGATGACAGTCAATTCTGGCCTTGTCTTGCCAATGCCATGGAGTAGTTCAAGGAGATATGAATGTTCCAAGCCCACCCTCACCAGTGGGGCCACTATCGCCGTTTATTCTCCATTTTGTTCAGTAAGTAACTGTTAAAACAAATATAATTACTCATTTCCTAGGGATAAACAAATATAATTACCCATTTCCTAAGGAGCGTTTAAGCTGTATACTTGAAACTGAAGGTCACAAACTTTGTAGCCGGCAAATTGGACCTAGTATGTGGATATGTTTTGTTTATCCAGTATAACGTTGGCTTATATAGTTAAAAAAAATTAGAATAGTTGGCAACCCTTAATGTCGAGAGATTTTACATAAAAATCCAGATTTCTGACTTTTCTTGAGGAATAGGAAAACCTGGCAACTGAGCATTCATTCCTGCTCTAGAACCAAGTGTCTGGAAGTCAGTGGGTTCTGCTGCTTCTGGAAGAAGGGTGATCTCTCTTTGCTTCGACTTAGACCTCATTTTCTCGTTAGTATTCCCCAGAACTAAGGCAGTGAATTGGTTACTTTTCATCATCTTGCACCGGTCCATTTCTCTTTCTTACCTGGCCCCTTAGGCATTTGAATTTGTGAGCCTCGATTTAAAGCCATAACGAAGAGCAATATTTTCCTGATTGCTGTTAGCACCCCAATGTTATTGTCTGCTTCTTTTTTTTTTTTTTTTGAGATGGAGTCTCGCTCTGTCGCCCAAGCTGGAGTGCAGTGATGCCATCTCGGCTCACTGCAAGCTCCGCCTGCCGGGTTCCCACCATTCTCCTGCCTCAGCCTCCCGAGTAGCTGGGACTACAGGCACCTGCCACCACGCCCAGGTAATTTTTTGTATTTTTAGCAGAGACGGGGTTTCAACGTATTAGCCAGGTTGGTCTCGATCTCCTGACCTCGTGATCCGTCCGCCTCGGCTTCCCAAAGTGCTGGGATTACAGGTGTGAGCCACCGCGCCCGGCCATTGTCTGCTTCTTATGCTAGGAAGTGTAGGTCCGTTTTTTAAAATATCCTCCCCATGCATTCAAATTTGTCTCCCCCAGTTCTGCAGCTATTTTTTTTTAAAGGCTCATTACTGAGCAAACATCTGTTTACGACCCACCTCTGTAAATCCCTAAATGAATGACGAACTTTGAAATGACTTCATGAGGTTCTCAGATGAAGTAAATTATCAGCTGCACAATCTGGGGAGAAGAGACTAAGGGGAAAGGAGTGACTATTTTTTAGTAATACATGACTCAAAACCTCGACTATTTGTTATATCACCCCTACCCACGCGTGAGTTGCTTCTGGGGTCTCTGAAATAGAGCAAATTAATATTTTCATTTAGTTTTATTCTTGAAAGGGTGAGTTTCTCCACACGCAGCATGGCTTTGTCTTCTGGATAGAGGCAATAAATAAGCAAACAGTAAATAATTGAAATGATTCAGTAGTGATAAGTGCTGTTGAGAAAATAAAACAGATTTATTTTAGGAGGTGGGTTCAGGAAAGATCTCTCTAAAAAGGTGGCACTTGAAATGACACCTAAATGACATGAAAGAACCTCTGAGAAGGTGTCTGTGGTACCGCAAGTACAAGATTCTGAAGCACAACAGATTTTGATTGAAAAGGGGTTGAAGAGAACTTGGTGAATAGAGAGGGGGAGAGATAGGGGATGAGGTCAGAGTGATGTGTAAGGACCAGGACATCAGAGGCCATGATGGGGTCTTTGGGTTTTATTTCAAATACACCGGGGAGCCTTCAGAAGCTTTAAGCAGGGGCATGATGTAATTTGCTGTACATTTTTCAAGATCATACTGGTAGTCATGTGAAGAAAGGATGGTGGGGCAGAATGAATGGCTGCAGGGAAATGAATTTATAAGCCATCCACGGGGTTCAGGTGTGGGATTATGGCATCTTGGTCTATCACTTAGGATTAGGATTGTGATACTAATGGCTGATTATGTCATAAACTCAACTATATTGGCTTCATCAAAGGGGTTTCTCACATAAGAAGTCTGTTGATGGCAGTCCATGGCAGTCCATGGCTGCTCTTTTGTGCCTTTAGAGTCCAGGCTCTTTCTGTTTTCAGCCTCTGTCATTCTAACATGTTGCTCTTGTTCTCATGGTTGACAGATGGCTGCTGTACCTCCATTGCATGTGCCTTTTTAGGCCAGGAGGGCAAAAGGGAAAAGGCACTTCCCTTTTATCATGAAAATATTGTACTGGTTATGGTTACCTGCAGAAAACTGAATTTACTCCAGCAATACTACTGCAATCCTACTTGGCCCCTGTGATGTTCAAGACCAGACGCTAAAGCTTCGTCACCACTGCTCCTGGAAGATCCAGATCAGACTGAGTTCCCAGCACAGCTAACTCCCCTCTTCTCTTCTTCCCTGGTAATGGAACCCCTGATTCATACATGGACTCATGACTGTCCACGAGAAAGACTACATTTCCCAACTCCCATGCATCTAGGTAAGGCATATGGCTCGGTTCTGGTTAGTGGGATTTAGGCCGAAGTGTCATGTGAATGAGCCCTCCCTTGTCTGACCTTCTTCCTTTTGCTGACTGGAAAGCTGATATGATGGCTTGAGCTGCAACAGCCATCTTGGATGATGAGGAGGAAGCCATACATGAATGTGGCAGAAAAACAAGAGAAGAAGGTTGGCTCGCTCATGACTGTAGAGTTGCCAGATCTTGCTTTCTTCAAGAAAAGTGTCTAAATGGCTTTCTTTCTAGCCTTCAGAGAGAATCCAAAAACCTCTGTTGTTAGGAAAACCTCCATCTAGAGGAAGGGCAGAAAGCAACTGAAACCTAGCTCCCCTCCTCACCCCTGTCCCTGCTCCCCAAAGACTAAAGGTTGGATGCGCCTGGGTGATGTGATGAAATATGCCAATCTTGATCACGTGCCAGATGCCTCCATGTCAATCTTCTGGCTTCCCTGGGTCACACTGGAAGAAGGATTGTCCTGGGCCACACATAAAATACACTAACACTAACAATAGCTGATGAGCTAAAAAAAAGAAATTGTGGCTGGGCGCGGTGGCTCATGCCTGTAATCCCAGCACTTTGGGAGGCCGAGGTGGGTGGATCATGAGGTCAGGAGATGGAGACCATCCTGGCTAATACAGTGAAACCCCGTCTTTTCTTTTCTTTATATTTTTGAGACGGAGTCTTTGTCTGTTGCCCAGGCTGGAGTGCAGTGGCATGATCTCAGCTCACTGCAACCTCCACCTCCCAGGCTCAAGCGATTCTCTCACCTCAGCCTCCTAAATAGCCAGGACTACAGGGGTGTGCAACCACAGCCGGCAAATTTTTCTATTTTTTATAGAGATTAGGTCTCTCACCATATTGTCCAAGCTGATTTTGAACTCTTGGGCTCAAGTGAGCCTCTCACTTCAGCCTCCCCAGGTGCTAGGATTACAAGCATGAGTCACAGTGATTGGCACCCAATGACATTTTCTATTTCCATGTTCTCATAGTGCTGTAGTTTAGATATTTCTCTCCTCTGATTCTCATGTTGAAATTTGATCCCCAAGGTTGGAGGTGGGGCCTCAACAGAGGTGACTGGGTCATGGGGCAGATCCCTCATGAATAGATGAATGCCCTCCCTTGGAGGTGAGTGAGTTCTCACTCTGTCAGCTACTGAGAGAGCTGATTGTTAAAAAAAAGGCTGGCACCTCCCTCTTTCTCTCTCGATCATTCTCTCGCCATGTGCCTGCTGCCTACACTGGCTTTCCTTCACCTTCTGCCACGAGTGGAACAGCCTGAGCCCCTCACCAGAGGCAAATGCTGGCATCATGCTTCTTGTATCGCTTGCAGAATCATAAGCCAAATAAAACTTTATTTTATTTTATTTTTTTGAGAGTATCTGTCGCCCAGGCTGGAGTGCAATGGCGCAATCTCAACACACTGCAGCCTCCGCCTACCGGGTTCAAGCGATTCTCCTGCCTCAGCCTCACAAGTAGCTGGGATTACAGGCGTACGCCACCATGCCCAGCTAATTTTGTGTGTGTGTGTTTATTTTTAGTAGAGACGGGATTTCATCATATTGGCCAGGCTGGTCTCAAATTCCTGGCCTCAAGTGATCCACCCACCTTGGCCTCCCAAAGTGCTGGGATTACAGGTGTGAGCCAATGTGCCTGGCCGAAACATTTTTCTTTATAAATGACCAACTCAGATATTTCTTTACAGCAGCACAAAAATGGACTAAGACACACAGGCAACAGTGTTACTAAATTTTTTGCTACTAAATAACAAGGATCCCCTTTCCTTCCTCTAGCTTCTGGTAACATTTTCTTAACTTTTTTATGAGCCCTCTATTACAACCTTTTAGGGGCCATGATCAGTTCTGCTAATGGTCTCTTCAGGGTCCTTAGGACTTCTATCGACCACTGGATCATTAAGCCACTAGTATATATTCTAGGATCTTACTAGAGCAGCAGCCCACTTCCACGTAACAAAATCTGTTGATTTTTCTTTTGAGATGGAGTTTTGCTCTTGGCCAGGCAGTGGTGCAGTGTCCAGGCAGAGTGCAGTGGTGCAATCTCAGCTTGCTGCAACCTCCACCTCCTGGGTTCAAGCATTTCTCCTGCCTCAGCCTCCCAAGTAGCTGGGATTACAGGCACCTGCCACCATGCAACGCTAATTTTTGTAATTTTGGTAGAGACGGAGTTTCACCATGTTGGCCAGGCTGGTCTGGAACTCCTGACCTTAGGTGATCCGCCTGCCTCAGCCTCCCAAAGTGCTGGGATTACAAGTGTTAGCCAGTGTGCGCGGCCCAAAATCTGTTTTTAACTTATCTATGTAGTCCGTAGCACAGCACCTGGTAGACAGTGGATATTTGATGTGGAATTATATTTTTCAGTTCTTTATTTTTGTCTTTTTTCACATTTTAAATGATGGCCATAGGTAGTTATGGTTATTTTCATTTTTTTTTCTTATTAGACGGAGTCCAGTGGGGAATCTTAAAGCTTTCTGCATGAAAAGAGAGTAGTAGTTTTTACAACAGATCAATGACATTTTGAAAAATTTTTCTTTTAAAATTACTTGAGCACACAATTTGAGACACTGTAATTTGTTTTTACTCCACAGGGACATTCACAGGAACCAGGTAATAATTTATAAAATAAACACAAAGACCAAAGTCATTTGAAATTCAGACTGATTTTCTGTCTTTTTTGGGGGGAGATAAGGGGAGGTTGTTGAAAAAGATAAACCTTTCATTCATTTTTATTTAGGGACATTCTTGCCAGCAAGGGAAATTTAATCCATTCCAACCACCAAATCATTGACTGTACATTTATTCATTAAAGTAATCAATCAGTGGGAACAGGGTTTTCTTTCTTTTAATATATTAAATGGTAAAAATGATGGGCTCATAAAAGTGTCTAGGAATTTTCATTTCTTATCTTAGGTCAGCTGTCTGCAACAGTGTAATCCCAACTGTGGGACTTTGACATAGCTTGCCTGCTTTTTCAGTTGTTTTATGAGCACATGTACCATTTGTCCATATATGTAGCTTCCCATACGCCCCTGCGCAAGAGAGCGCTGGAAACAGTAATTCCGATTAAGGGCACAAGAGAGAACAGAAGCATCAGAATTGGCACATATCTGGAGACAGTCACTGGCGCCCTGGTCAGTAGTTGATGCATTCCTCCACCTGTCCCTGCAACTGCTCAGTCCTGGTGTCTATGACTGACAAGCCCTGTGGTCTGTCCTGTGTCATGGACCCTGGCAGGAACACATCCACTCATAGCCTTTGAATTTCAAAAGCAGATAATAAATGAATGCGATCACACAACTATTATTTTTCTGTCATCATAAATAATTTATGAGGAAGGTCTTTAATATTTTTTAAGATGGTTGATATTTTAAAGAAAATAGCACATTTGGCCAGGCGTGGTGGCTCATGCCTGTAATCCCAGCACTTTGGGAGGCTGAGGCAGGTGGATCGCCTGAGATCAGGAGTTTGAGACCAGACTGACCAACTTGCAGAAACCCTGTCTCTCCTGAAAATACAAAATTAGCCAGGCATGGTAGTGGGTGCCTGTAATCCCAGCTACTCAGGAGGCAGAGGCAGGAGAATCACTTGAACCCAGGAGGTGGAGGTTGCGGTGAGCTGAGATTGCGCCACTGCACTCCAGCCTGGGCGACAAGGGTGAAATTCCATTTAAAAAAAAATTAGCACATTTAAACAGTTTTTATTGCTGCACAACTTGCACTCAGAAAAGTGTGTCAATTGTAAACATACAGATCAACATTTCACAAATAGAACACACCTGTGTAACCAGCACCCAGATCAAAAAGCGCCATCTCATGCACCCCTTTCTAATCCTTCCAGTTACTGATCCTAAAAGTAACCATCACCTTGACTTCAAATACCATAGATTAGTTTTGCCTGTTGCTAAAACTTTATATAAACATAGTTATATGGCAAGTAGCCTTTTTAAAGCATTTATTTTTAAAGCTTTCTTCAGGCATGATGTTGTACAATACATTCCATATATTTAGAGGATACAAGTTGATGAGTTTTGACATATGAATACACCCATGAAACCAACACCACAATCAAGATAATGAATATAGCCATCACTCCCAAAGTTTCCTTGTCTACCCTCTCCCTGCCCCTCCTCTACTCTCCCCAGGCCACCACTGATCTGCTTCTGTCACCATAAATCAGTTTGCATTTTCTAGAATTTGATGGAAGTGGAATCATAAGGAATGTACTCTTTTTTTGGTCTTTCACTCCCTATAATTATTTTGAGATGTACCCATGCTATTTTGTGTACCAGTAGCTTGTTGTTTTATTGCTGTTTAGTATTCTGTTGTTTGGACACACCACAATTTCTTTATCCACTCCTCTGTTAGTAAGTACTTTTTTGTATGTGTCTTCCTTTGCTTAACATTATGCTTGTGAGATTCATTCTTAGTAGGACATTTTTGGAAGAAAAGGGAAAGTTACTGAGTAACACACCAAGGGCTAAAACTCTACGCCAGAAAAGATGAATCAATCTACATTTGTGAGGTCATGGTCAACCTTAAGTCATTCATATGTATAATTTAAGAATTTATTTTCTCATGGGTGGAGTGACCAAGGTCTTAATTGTAACTACCACCTACAGCAAAGATTTCCTGCTCACTATCTATATCAGCCATGGGTCAACAGTTGTTCTGATCTGTGTGCCTTCATTCAAATACAGGCTGAAGAACCCCCACCCCAACCCCCATCTGGGGGCATAATGATCTTGTGGCAGAGAAAAAAGGGTTAAGGCTAAACCACCCAACAGCTCTTCAAGCTTCTTCTCACATTTCCTCAGCCAAAGTAAGTCAAATGCCCACCCCTGACGTAAGTAGGGCAGAAAAGTATAATCCTCAGTTAGGGATGCACTGCAAACCACATGGTTAGAGACAAGGATATATCATGTTCTTACAAGGGAAGGCAGAAAACAAGTAGGAACAGTAATACAATCTACCCTTTCACTATATGCTCACTGTCTCACACATCTTGTACAAAGTAGATGCTCAATAAATGCTTTTGAATCTCCCTCCTGGGCTCAAGCCATCCTCACATTTCAGCCCCTTCCTAAGTAGCTGGGATCATAAGCATATGCCACCATGGCTGGATAATTTTTGTATCTTTTTCCAGAGACAGCGTCTCACTATGTTGCCCAGGCTAGTCTCAAACTCCTGGCTTAAGCGATCCTCCCACCTAAGCCTCCCAAAGTGCTGGGAGTACAGGTGTGAGCCACTGCGCCTGACAGCACTTTAAATTTTTAAGACTTTTTCAGGCTGGGCCCGGTGGCTCACGCTTGTAATCCCAGCACTTTGGGAGGCCGAGGCGGGCGGATCACGAGGTCAGGAGATCGAGACCACGGTGAAACCCCGTCTCTACTAAAAATACAAAAAAATTAGCCGGGCATTGGGGCGGGCGCCTGTAGTCCCAGCTACTCGGAGAGGCTGAGGCAGGAGAATGGCGTGAACCCGGGAGGCGGAGCTTGCAGTGAGCCGAGATGGCGCCACTGCACTCCAGCCTGGGTGACAGAGCGAGACTCCGTCTCAAAAAAAAAAAAAGACTTTTTCAGTTTTAATCATCCCCCCTTTCTTCCTTTACCAATGTATTTTCTTTACCTTTAAAAGCAAGTTTACCTTTAATTAAGAAATAAATAATTTCCTGCATGCCTCATTTATCTCATTTAATACTTGGTTGCCTATACAAGTGACCAAAAACATACAAAAAATGTTTAACACCAGTAATCATCAGAGAGATGCAAATCAAGACTACGAGGAGATACTATCTCACACCAGTCAGAATGGCTATTATTAAAACGTCAGAAAATAACAGATGCTGGTGAGGTTACAGAGAAAAGGGAATGCTTATACACTGTTGGTGGGAATATAAATTAGTTCACCCTTTGTGGGAAGCCGTTTGGAGAATTCTTTCTAAAACTAGAATTACCATTCAACCCAGCAATCTCATCACTGGGTATATACCCAAAGGTAAACATATGTACCCCAAAAGAGACCTGCACATGTGTGTTTATCACAGTGCTATTCACAATAGCAAAGACATAGAATCAATCCAGGTGTCCATCAATGGTGGACTGGAGAAAGGAAATGTGGTACATAGACAGCATGGAATACTACACAGCCATAAGCAAGAATGAAATCATGTCCTTTGCGGCAACATGGATGTAGCTGGAGGCCATTATCCTAGGTGAACCAATGCAGAAACAGAAAACCATATACCACATGTTCTTACTTATAAGTAGGAGCTAAACATTTGGTATACACAAACACATAGATGAGAACAATAAATATTGGAGATTCCAAAAAAGGGAAGGGGGAGGGCAAGGATTGAAAAACTACCTGTTGGGAACTATGCTCACTACCTGGATGATGAGATCAATCCCACCCCAAACCTCAGCATCCTGAAATATACTCATGTTACAAACATGCACATGTACCCCCAGATCTAAAAAACCAAGAACTTAGTCATCTGGTTTCTTCTCCTCAGGATACTAGGTTTTAGGGCATGCATGGTGGTGTATGCCTGTAGTTCCAGCTACTTGGGAGGCGGAGGTGAGAGGATCACTAGAGCCCAGGAGTTCAAGGCCAGCCTGGGCAACATAGGGAGATCCCATCTTTTAAAAACTATACTAGGAGGTTTTAGACTGTTTCTTGGGATCCAATGAATCCAATGATCCCAACAATTTTCCCCAATCCCCTCTCTACCCTTCTCAGGCTATGAGCATGGTACTCTCCATTTTTCTTTCCCTACCTGTCGACCTCCTGTTCCTGCATTCATGTTCTACTTGAATCACAGACCCTCCCATCATGTTAGGACAGTGGGCCTGGTGCGGTGGCTCATGCCTGTAATCCTAGCACTTTGGGAGGCTGATGTGGAAGGATCCCTTGAGACCAGGAGTTCAAGATCAACCTGGGCAACATAGCAAAACCCCGTCTCTACAAAAAATACAAAAATTAGCTGGGTGTGGTGGTGCACACCTGTAGTCCCAACTACTTGGAAGGCTGAGGTGGGAGGATCACCTGAGCCTGGGGTGTCAAGGCTGCAGTGAACCAAGATCATGCCACTGTACTACAGCTTGGGTGACAAAATGAGACTCTGTCTCCAAAAAAAAAAAAAAAGCAAAACACAGGATTAAGAAACTATCGGCACCTTGTCAAAATTCCTACCAAAAGGTCTTCCTCTGTTAAGCCAGTGAAGGAGGAGGTCTGGACTAAGATCAACTCGATCAACTCAACCATATTTTCTTATGACCACACTACTGAATGGTTAATTTTCTTGTATTATTAGTTTACACGGGGCTTAGGCTAACTGGCATAGCTGTGCACCTCTCTAAAAGGAGTCTTTTATGTCTTAATATTGTCTGAGAATCCACCTCATCTACACTGTGCTGCAGCCTCTACCTTATATTGTAAAATTAAAATTTACTCATGAACTATGAAAGTCATGCTCTTTATTTGGGCTCATGATCATACTTGCTGTCCCTGGAAGGTTTAAAAATTCTCATTTCTGAAAGCTTAGTTCCAAACTTGCACTGAGTACCAACTACTAATATTACCTGTTTGAAGGAGTCATTATAAAATACTCTTTGAGAATGTAGCTTATGTGTAGGTGTTGGAAAAATACATTTACTTGGTGATTCTTGGCTATAGTTGGCTTCAGGTATGGTTGGATGTGGAGTGATTTTGTGTACTTGAGGCCCTCTATCTTTTTTTTTTTTTTTTGAGATGGAGTCTCACTCTGTCACCCAGGCTGGAGTCAGTGGCACAATCTCGGCCCACTGAAACCTCCGCCTCCAGGGTTCAAGAGATTCTCCTGCCTCAGCCTCCTGAGTAACTGGGGCTACAGGTGCCCACCACCATGCCTGGCTAATTTTTTTGTATTTTTAGTAGAGACGGGGGTTTCACCATATTGGCCAGGCTGGTCTTGAACCCCTGACCGCGTGGTCTGCCCACCTCAGCCTCCCAAAGTGCTGGGATTACAGGCATGAGCCACTGTGCCTGGCCCAAGGCCCTCTATCTTTGCTCTACCCTTAGCTGGGACCCAAGAGCAGCACGGCAGTTGGGGAAAAGCCTGCTATCCAAGCCCAGGCTCCCCATGGCATTCCCTTCCCTACCACTTACGAGGAGCGTAGCCTGGATGAAGCTACTTCACATCTCTGTGTTTCAGCGTTTCAACTGTAAAATGGACTATTTCTAAAATAGTACTACCTACCTCCAAAGTTAGTCACGAGGGCTAAAGGAGTTAATGTAAGGAGAGCACTTAGAACAGAGCCTGGCAACTAAGAAAGCACTATAGAAATGTTAGCATTATTAGTGGGCTGGATCAACCCACTCTGTCCCTCCATGGGGTGAGCATCCTGTTGGGATCTGCTGGGGCATTCCTGTCTGCAAATGGAATTGTGAGGTGGTTCAGTGATGCTGCAGTTTCATCTAATTCCTGAGTAGGACTGGCACCAGGCCACTTTGAGCAGTGAAGTTGGTCTTCAGGAGTATTTGGTTCTTCCCATCAGTTTTTGAGTCTTATTCTTCTCTTTGTCCCAGTTGGCCAATGTCTTGCTGATCCAGATCCTGACAACAATGGCAATGGGATGGGTCCACTCCTATCAGAACCAATGCATACATATTTCCAGTTTCTCATTATACATTTTTTTTTTTTTTGAGTCAGAGTCTTCCTCTGTCGCCCAGGCTGGAGTGCAGTGGTGCAATTTTGGCTAACTGCAACCTCTGCCTCCCGGGTTCAAGCGATTCTCCTGCCTCAGCCTCCCGAGTAGCAGGGACTACAGGTGCGTGCCACCACACCCGGCTAATTTTTTGTATTTTTAGTAGAGATGGGGTTTCACCGTGTTAGCCAGGATGTTTCATTTTACTTTAAATGTATCCAGTGAAAGATCTATCCATCCACACACCCACCCACTCACCCATCCATCTATCCGTCCATCCAACAAACATTTATGGAGCACCTCCTATGTGCTAGGCAAATTCAAGGCTTTGGGATATGCTAGGAAATTGCATCATTTCTGTCTTCAAGAAGCTTGACATTGATATTGGGTTAATCCACAGGAAATGACACAAAATGCCAAGAAGTCTGGCATTTTGATAGGCTACTAAGAGAGATATTGACCTTTTTTCAGGGGCTATTTCAAAACCTTTACATGGTAACATGAAAAGCACCCTCTACTTATTTAAAGACTTGATTTCTTATACAGGTATTTAAAAAGAGCGTGAAGCTGGGACATTCTAAGAGCCAAGAAGTTAGGAAGGCGGTGAAAGGGGAGTAGGTATCGTGGATAAAAGTTAGAAGTTTAGGTAAAAATTGTGTGTCATAAGCTCTGCAGCTGAGACTTATCTGCCCTGCCCAAAATGGGCCAGTAGTTGTGCACTGAGGCTCATCAGCACAGCATGAGGACGAGGTGATGATCAGATCCTTCTTTCTGGCTGCAGGACCCAGGGTGCTATTGCTGCAGCTGGCGAGGATGATCACAGCACTGTCCAGACATCTCCAGTGAGTAAGGCACCTGTCTGATGGTGCTGCAATGCTCATTCTATTTCCAGCAAGTTATTAGAAAAGTGTGCGTAATCATTGTGTAAAATGCCAGCAGAGTTACCTTTGTGTGGTTTTTCTCACTTGAGATCTCAAAGTCAAGTCGAAATTCTTGACGGGCTGTCCCTGTTCTTGGTAGCTGGATTCCCACCTCATTCAGTCCAATGTCTCCCACGACTTTCCAACGTGCCTCTTGGTTCTGTCAAGCTGCTCTCATTCTTGCTCACTAAAAATGACCTAATTCCCTTGGCCAGGTGTGGTGGCTCACACCTGTAATCCCAGCACTTTGGGAGGCTGAGGCAGGTGGATTATGAGGTCAGGAGTTGGAGACCAGCCTGAATAACATGATGAAACCCTGCCTTTACTAAAAATACAAAAATTAGCCTGCAATCCCAGCTGCTCAGGAGGCTGAGGCAGGAGAATTGCTTGAACCCAGGAGGTGGAGGTTGCAGTGAGCCGAGATTGCGCCACTGCACTCCAGTCTGGGCAAGCGTGAGACTCTGTCTCAAAAAAACAAAACAAAACAAATCAAAACAAAACAAAAAAACCTCATTTCCACCTCAAGGCTTTCACTCCCCTTTTCCCCCTTGATTAGATACTTCTTTTTACTTTCTCCCATACTTTTCTGGCTCCACTTAAAACTTCTTCAATGAAGCATTCCAGAATTGCTTCACATCCTTTAATAATCTCTATTTCCCCCTGTGAATTTCCCGGCTACTGTGCACATAATTTGGGTTACACAATTTAGACTTTAATTACATATTGCATCGCAACGCTGGCTAGTTATTTTATGTGCTGGTGTGGTTAATTGATCGAGTAGGAAGCTTCCTGCTCCTTCCCTGGGCATGTCCCAGCACCTAGCACAGTGCTGAGGATATAGTAGGTATCCAACACTTGTACCAGTACGTCCAGTATATACAGTATTGCAGGTATGGATCCCAGCTTTTCAAAGTCTGAAGCTTACACAATTTGAAGGAGCCTTTTCCTTAAAGGAAAAGACTACAAGATTATGAATACAAAATCAGGAGCCAAAGTGAATATTTAGTGAATATATCTCTAAGGCTGCATTTTGGGGAGGAAGCCTTCACAGGAGAGAGACTCTGGAGCTCCAGCAGCCCTGAAATGGACAAATCTAGAGGTGTTTTTGGCCTTCACAATCCATCTTCTCCATCTGTCACATACAAACTGAACATCAGGCCTCATTCTCTCTCCCAACGGCGCACCTTCCCTACCTTGGTAAACCGGCAAGGAACTCCCCTGATTTAGTCTGCGCCAGCTCATAGGGCTGGATGTGTAATTACTAGGGAGGAAAACAGTGGTTGACAATTAAGCATCAACAGTGTCATTAATCTTTTGGGGAAGAGAAGAGGAGCTTGTAGCAGCCAAAGTATCTACACATTTATGTGTTATGTATTTATTCTATAAATGTATTTATGCCTTATATGGCATATGTCATTTAAACTGGAACAGGCAGAGTGTCAAGAGGCCAGGGCTGTATATTTATCACTTGAGCACGGTGCAGGGGGCTGAGCCATTTCCTCTCCATCTAAGCTGTTGTTTGGAATCTGACCAGCTGGTGTCACTATGGGACCACGAATACAGGCATCTTCAGCGCCCTTGGATTAGAAGAATTTTGGATTGGCGTTGCAGCCCTGGGAAAGGTAACCTTCCTCCCACCCAGTGCCAGCCTCCACCAGACCTCCTCTCTCCCCCTGCCTGCATAGTTTATAAAATTGAGAACTAGCTGACGGATTTAATTTTGATGGAGAATTACCTGTAGGCAAGAGGGCAATCAAACTCATACTGTTAGAGGGCGGGGGTACAAAGGTAATGAATCTGTTCTGTACGTTTAGCAAATGGAGAGTGTCAGGCTAATAATCCATCAGCTCCTTTTTCCTATGCAATAAGCTTCCGTTACATCTTGTTAGGTACAACGAACTCAGCGCTATCTATAAGGGGCTGATTAAACAAGCAGTGCCTTTTCCGAGCTTCTCATTTCCTGTGTCCTTTCTGCCACCTGCGCTTCATCTAGTTGGACCATCAAGGAGTCCCAGGTGAAATGGGGATTTCAATTGAGTCTCTCAGTCACCAAGTTTTACAAATTATGGATGTTTGGTGGGGGAGAAGCTCGAGAATAAAAGCTGAGAAGTGCTTTGGAATTCACTGCAGGTGGAAGGCATTTCTGCCTGCGTTTCCTGTCACTGTTGCAAATCATGTACAGTCTTTCATGGACAACAGGGGATCAGATAAAGCTCTCCAAGTTTAACTTTTGTTAAAAGAAGAGTCCTGCTGACCCAGGGTCATTAACTGGTTATCCACAGTTTGCCAAGGCTGCCATAATAAAGTACCACAGACCAAGCGGCATCAACAGCAGACATTTATTACCTGACAGTTCTGGAGGCTGGAAGTCCAAGAGGAAGGTGCAGGCAGGGCTGGGTTCTGATGAGGCCTCTGTCCTTGTCTTGTAGATGGCACCTTCTCACTCTGTCCTCATGCGGTCTTCCCTCTGTGTGCTCGCATCCCTGCTACCCCTTCCATGGCCACATTTCCTCTTCTTGCAAAGACACGAGTTAGCTTCAATTAGGGCTCACCCCAGTGGTCTCATTTAACCTAATCACCTCTTTACAGGCTCTGTCTTCAAATACATCTCATTCTGAGGTACTAGGGGTTAGGGCTTCAACATAAGAATTTGGAGGAAACATAATTTAGCCTCTACCCCTATCCCTATCCCTTCACTGGTCTGGATTGAAGTTGGCCAGTTTGAGATGCTGATTATCTGACTGAAATGTGTCTCCTCGGCTTTTATTTTATTTTATTATTATTTTTTGAGACAGGGTCTGGCTCTGTCACCCAGGCTGGAGTGCAGTGATGTGATCTCAGCTCACTGCAGCCTCTACCTCCTGGGTTCAAGTGATTCTCGTGCCTCAGCCTCCTGAGTAGCTGGGACCACAGGTGTGCACCACCACGCCTGGCTTTTTGTAATTTTTGTAGAGATGAGGTTTTGCCACGTTGCCCGGGCTGGTTTCAAACTCCTGGGCTCAACCGATTCACCTGCCTCGGCCTCCCAGAGTGCTGGCATTCCCTTCAGCTTTTTTTTTTTTTGAGACAGAATCTCGCTCTTTTGCCCAGGCCGCAGTGCAGTGGCGCTATCTCGGCTCACTGCAAGCTCCACCTCCCGGGTTCACGCCATTCTCCTGCCTCAGCCTCCTGAGTAGCTGGGACTACAGGCGCCCGCCACTGCGCACGGCTAATTTTTTGTATTTTTTAAGTAGAGACGGGGTTTCACCGTGTTAGCCAGGATGGTCTCGATCTCCTGACCTCGTGATCCGCCCGCCTCGGCCTCCCAAAGTGCTGGGATTACAGGCGTGAGCCACTGCGGCCGGCCCCCTTCAGCTTTTATATGCCATTCTGAGTAGCGTGGTTCATACTTGCCAACAGTCCATGATCCTCCTCTTCAGAACCATGAGAACATAAAGAATTTCTTCTCGATGCCCACAGACCCTCCCTGAAGACTGCAGAACCTGGGAGGACAGAGGGACCTGTTCAGGTGACAGGACCTAGGGCCTTGCCCAGGGTTCCTAAAGAGTTTTTGATTGATCCCAGGGTTCCCTAGCTTGGTCTTCTTTCTTTTGTCTTCAGGCTTTTGCTGGAGTGCAGTGGTGTGATCTCAGCTCCTGCAACCTCTCCTTCCTGGGTTCAAGCAATTTTCGTGCCTCAGCCTCCCGAATAGCTGGGATTACAAATGTGCGCTACCACACCCGACTGATTTTTGTATTTTTAGTAGACATGGGGTTTCACCATGTTGGCCAGGCTGGTCTTGACCTCAAGAGATCTTCCCACCTCAGCCTCCCGATGTGCTGGGATTACAGGTGCGAGCCACTGCAACCAGTCTTCAGGCTTTAGATATGCATTTTAAATAAATTCTTCTGCCAAGATGTTGTAAAGTTAATGTATTGAAAATAAAGTTGATTCAAAAATAATTGAACTCACAGTGTATTTTTGCTATGCAGTACAGAAAGCTTTCACCTTTTACCACATAAAAATAAAGCAAAACGAATTAAAATAATGTGCAGATGTTATGCTCTTATCAAATTAGCAAGTAATAATGTTCATGCTAGAAAATTTAGAAAGTATAAATAAACAAAAGGAAGAAAAATCAATTATATACAGCTCTTAATATAGAGTTATTTATCTCTACTTCTTTTTAGGTGTAAACATATTTTACCAAAAAAAAGAGAGAAAGATTATACCATATTACTGCCTTTTTTTTTTTTCAGTTGGAGTCTTGCTTTGTCGCCCAAGCTGGAGAACAGTGGTGCCAACCTCCGCCTCCCATGTTCAAGTGATTCTCTCACCTCAGCCGCCCAAGTAGCTGGGATTATAGGCACGCGCCACCACATCCAGGTAATTTTTGTATTTTTAGTGGAGATGGGGTTTCACCATGTTGGCCAGGCTGGTCTTGAACTCCTGACCTCAGGTGATCTGCCCGCCTCAGCCTCTCAAAGTGCTGGGATTATAGGTGTGTGCCACTGTGCCCGGCCTATAATATTGCTTTTTAACAAAGAGAAAAAAGTTAACTAAACCGCCACCCCCAACCAAATCAGCAACCTAATGGAATTAATGAATCCAGTCTTGTATACAATAAATGTTGCTTGCCTACCATACCAGCACTGTTCTAGGGCTGGAGACATGGGGGTGAACAAAATAGACAAAGTCCCTGCACTCACATTCTAGTGGAGAGACATAAACAACAAGTAGCAAATCAATATGTGCAGCATTTCATGGATTCCAAATGCATATACATTTTTAGAGCATCTCTGATACTGGGATGCATCTTAGGGTCACTGTTGGTCTGTAGTGGTCACTGCCTGAAAACGTGTGACATCAAAAACTTCAGGATAGGTGTCAAGAGCATGGAAGACAATCCTAGAGACAATATGGCCCACTCTCTTAGTGTCTATGAACAAATGGTCTTGGGGTGGAAGTCGGGGCAGCAACGAATTAGCACAATGTAGCAACCTCCTGGAAGCGGGAGTTAAGTTGTCCTGCACTGCATGGTGCATAGCTGGCCAGGAGGCCAGCACTGGTGGCTTTTTGGTCTCTTATGAATTTATTTTAAGAAATGCTGCAAAACCAATGATCTTAAGGTACTGAAGATGACATTGTTTAGCAAAATGTAAACATAAGACAGCTGTAAGCCAAAAAATGAGTCACACGAGTGGGATTCTGTGAGGAAGTTTTAAGAATATCTTTTTTTTTTTTTTTTTTTTGGGGATGGAGTTTCACTCTTGTCACCCAGGCTGGAGTCAGTGACGCGATCTCTGCCCACTGCAACCTCTACCTCCCAAGTTCAAGCAATTCTCCTGCCTCAGCCTCCCGAGTAGCTGGGATTATAGGCATGCACCACCACGCCCGGCTAATTTTTGTATTTTTAGTAGAGATGGGTTTTCACCATGTTAGCCGGGCTGGTCTTGAACTCCTGACCTCAGGTGATCCACCTGCTTTGGCCTCCCAAAGTGCTGGGATTAGATGCGTGAGCCACTGCACCCGGCCTGTTTTAGGAATATCTTAATCGATCTATTTCATGTCTTCAAAATGCACGCACAGGGGTGATACATGATAAAATCTATCCCCAGTCAGGTCTAAAAAAGCTCTTTTAATGAGCATAAAATGATTGTCTACGTAGTAAGAAAGCATGATGTCGTTGTTGAGTTAGCAGTGGTGTTTCTCTTAGTGGTATATAAATCGTGCCTGCATGTCACAACCCACAGTGTCTTAGATTTTGTGAAATATGGTGGTCCATTAGGCAGTGATTAAGTGGCTCAGATAAATTTACGGTAAACTTGGAAGCACCCAGCAGGACAAAGTGATTTGCAAGGTGGGATGTGGAACTCAGCTTCAGGTCGGCCTGCAGAACCAGGAGCACCTGTGTTTTCGTCCTGGCTCTCCTGTGAAGTTCCTGTGTGATTCCGGGGAAATCCTTTAATTTCGCCCAGTCTTAGCTTCCTCATCGGTCAAATGATGCCATCCTGCCTATTTGGTAGGGGGTGAAATGATGGTCAGATGATTTATGGGTAACAAAGTTTACCTAAGGCCATCCTGCGGGTCTGTGCTTGGCGCTGGGAGTATGGCACTGAAGAAGGCAGAGATGGTACCACTCCTTTAGGGGATAACATTTGATGACATACCGATCCAGTTTCCCTCGCCTATCCGGGAGACCTTTTCTGGTTCTTTCTGCTTTCTCTGCCCAACTAATAAAAAGTAATATGCAATGTGTCAGGAAGTGTGTGGGCATTTTTCCTCACTCATTTAAGCCATATTTGAAAGAAATAAGTGGACACTATTAAATTGATTTTTAAGACCTGACAATTGTTTAATTCATTTAACATTTGTATTGGGCCTTGGCAAAAATGTAAAACAAAAGAAGTTCACCTTCAGAAGGCCAAATATCATTTTGGATAAATTTCCTCTTAGTGTTGTGGATATAACCTTTTAAGGAACTAGTGCCTCTAATTCCTTCACCCCATCGTTTTACATCTACATATTTGTGTTTTCTTTTTCTTTTCTTTTTCTTTTTCCTTTTTTTGAGATAGAGTCTTGTTCTGTTGCCCAGGTTGGAGCGCAATGATGCCATCTTGGCTCACTGCAACCTCTGCCTCCCACATTCAAGCGATTCTGTTGCCCCAGCTTCCCGAGTAGCTGGGATTACAGGTGCCCACCACACCCAGCTAATTTTCATATTTTTTAGCAGAGATGGGATTTTACCACGTTGGCCAGGCAGGTCTCAAATTCCTGACCTTGAGTGACCTGCCTGCCTCAGCCTCCCAAAGTGCTGGCATTACAAGTACGAGCCACTGTGTTGGGCCCCTTTGTGTTTTCAAATTTGGCTTTTGGGAGCTAGCTTATACTAAGTGGTAAATGACTAATAAAAGCCTTGAAGCACAACCCTTCTGAAATGTTTGCATTTTAACTGGGATCAGTGCTTTGAGGTAAAATATATATATATATATATATATATATATATATATATATATATATATATATATTTGACACATGGATTTCAGGTCATAATCCTTAAATAAATAACTTGATTTCCATCTGTCTCCCCCATCATCCTTCTCCCCTCCTGAGGGCTGTGTAGAAATACTTAAACCATCACAGTTATGATTGGTTACTTTGCTTTCAATTAAGGTTGCTTCTATTTAGGAGGAAGTTTTGTTGTTTTTGTTGTTGTTCTATTTATTTCTTATTACAATTAATTATCAAATATCTCTGAAACTCAAACACATTTTTAAGGAAAATCTCTTCTTTAACTCTTAACAGCAAAAGCCCTGTGTCTAACCCCAGAGAGTTATATTTTACATTTAATTTATTTGAGAGCCTCATATCTATGTGTTGGAATATGCTCTGGCATTTTTTTTAAAAAAGTAAGAATAATACGAATGTAAAATAACATATTTTCTTTATATTCCTAATTCTCATGTCTGATTCATTTTATTTAAGGAAAAAAAATTGTGATTCCTTGATTTAACCATAAGAGTGGCCTTTTTTTGAGTTTAAAAGAATTTCTCTCTCTCTTTGCTATTAACACCATCTGACAGGATTTTAGCCAACAAGCAGCGCCTGTCATTTTGAACAGTGACGGATGTTTGTTATAGCCGAGGCTTGACTAATATTATCTGTGCAACTATGTTTTTATCATCAAGTCAGCCTAATTTGATGTGAGTTTTGGGAAATAACGCTCTCAACACCAAACAACGACCAAATAAAACCACTTTTATTTGGTTAACCAAGGTTTAATCAATAAACACATCAGCATTAAATTTGCTGCACTGCCCTGTGTTGTAACGTGGTTGTTCCCTCCCTCTGGTTATGCATTTTGTCACTTATGGAATGGAAGTTCACTGTGCATAGCAGTTCTGGCACTTGGGAAACAGAGGCACACGGATAAAGGCCTCTTTTTTAGTTCGAATTCTAGGGACATTTAGCCAGGTTCTGTCTTTGGTCTATGGGCTTCAGTAAAGAGCAGTGGTTGGGAGAAATAGTCTATCTTCGCTGATCCTGCAGCTGAAGGAGGGATGAGAGCAGGAAGAAAGGAATGAAGAACTGCCTTTCCTGTGCAAACACTAACCATTTCAACAGCGTGAGCGTCACAATGCAATCCGGATGGAAGAAGCCATTGCGTTAACAGATAACGATCCACCTCCATTCTCTTCAAAGTGATTTCTTTTTCCTCTTGGACTCCCATCAGGGAGCAAAGAGTGAAGGGACTTCAGGTTCATTTAATGTTTACTATGCCTCAAGCGTTTCCTTTGATGTCAGTATCATTCCTCTCATTTTACAACTAAGGAAACACTGGGCTCAAAAGGGTTAAATCACTTGTCCAAGGTCACATAGATGTCAATAGAAGAAGTAAGCTTTTGATTCCTAAAATATATATAATTTTCAAATTATTATATATATTATTATATACATATTAAATATATAATTTCTAATATGCATATTAGAAAATTGCACTGCTTATTTGTATAGACAACAGTTCATATTTGTAGAACTTTAAATCTTGTGTTATAGGCTTTTTTTTTTCTTTTTTGAGACAGAGTCTCGCTCTGTCACCAGGCTGGAGTGCAGTGGCATGGTCTCAGCTCACTGCAACCTCTGCCTCCCTGGTTCAAGCGGTTCTCCTGCCTCAGCCTCCCGAGTAGCTGGGACTACAGGTGCGCACCACCACGCCTGGCTAATTTTTGTATTTTTAGTAGAGATGGGGTTTCACCATGTTGGCCAGGATGGTCTCGATCTCTTGACCTCGTGATCCACCTGCCTCGGTCTCC
The DNA here is from genome assembly GCF_028878055.3 of Symphalangus syndactylus. NCBI lineage: Eukaryota > Metazoa > Chordata > Mammalia > Primates > Hylobatidae > Symphalangus > Symphalangus syndactylus. The sequence continues at coordinate 62,771,268 of NC_072445.2, read as the reverse complement.
CAAAGTGCTGGGGTTATAGGCAGTATTATAGGCTTAAAGAAAAAAAACCCTACATGCCATAAAGGTAAAAGCTACTGTTAGAAACTTTTGGAAAAGTGGAAGACGAGTGGCCTTTGTAATTAAACGTAACTGGGCTTGAAGCCCTCAGCTAGCGGTGTGGCCTTGTGTGACAATGATTTTCCCTCCCCCCACCTCATATTCTTCATTTATAACAGGAGAATGCTTCTACTGAGAAATTGTGGACACTCTGTAAATGTTACTTTGGGATAATTCTAAACATATCACATGCATTGATCACAATGAAGGAACTTTTTTTAAGTATGTTCAATATTTCTTTAGGGTGTTATTTAATTAATCTCCACACTTCTACAATGTTCATGCATGATAATTTGGGCAGAGAAGTCGAGTTGATAATATGCCCTATTAATAAAACGGGTCCAATTTAATAGACTATAATGTACAGATGGGAACAATTTATAGTTTTCCTTATTGTTTTTACTTGAATGTGCATAACTCAGCCTCCATTCTTACAGATGACAGAAAGACATATTTGACAAGTAAAGATAATGGTCTTTTTCTCTTTAAAATCATCCCTTCCAGATAAATTGGTTCAACTAATAAACTTCAGATTCCCTTTTAGGGTCTTTCCTCCCACTCATCTTTCCCACAATGTCACCTGAATGAAAGGAGAAGCTCATGAATTTCTGGGGAGCTGAGACGCCCTCTCCTTCCTGGTCACTTTGTACCTTGCACAGGGACCTGCTGAAGTGTGTTAGGTCCTGTGTGGCATCCTCCTGGTGCCTGCTGGGGAGTTCTGTTCTCCCGAACTCTGAGATGTCTTTGGACAGACCCCAGACCTCCTCAGGCCATTGGTTCCTTCAGCACTTTCATTTGAGTGTCTGTTGAGGGAAGCAGGGTAGTTAAACAGGCAGTGAGTACACAGCATAACAAATGCTACGACGGAGGAAGCGCTCAGTGTCAGGAAGCACCATCTCTATGAAAATGGAAAGTCCAAAAACAGTCATTACTTTGCTTTTGCCGGAACCCAGGTGACTTCTGGCATCAATGTAGAAATCAGGGGTGCTGAATCCACACTCTGCTTTCTGAGAAAACTTCCTGTGAAAACTGGCTCTCGAGTTGCAAGCTGAAGGAGGTGCAGGAGGCAGCTGGCCAGACCAAGGGTTTTGAGAGTTAGGGATGGAAAGGAGGAGTGCACGTGTGAATCAGAGACTGTAGCATGTGAGAGGGCCCAGTGGGAAGCTTTTTTGAGAAACCGAAAGGTGGGGGCTGGTGTGGTGGCTCATGCCTGTAATCCCAGCACTTTGAGAGCCCAAGGCGGGCAGATGGCTTGAACCCTGGAGTTGGAGACCAGCCTGGGCAACACGGTGAAACACCATCTCTACAAAAAATTTAAAAATTAGCTGGGGATGGTGGCATGTGCCAGTAGTCTCAGCTACTTGGGAGGCTGAGGTGGGAGGATCGCCTGAGCCCAGGAAGTCAAGGCTGCAGTGAGCCATGATTGCTCCACTGCTCCACTCCAGCCTGGGTGACAGAGCAAGACCCTGTCTCAAAAAACAAAAACAAAAACAAAAGAAACAAAAGGTGGGGTACCATGTGTGTGGGTGGAGCTGGAAGTGTCATGCAACCAGGCTGAAGGAGGAAGCTGGGATCAAGTTAGGAAGGGCCTTCGTAACCATGGTAACATTGGTCACCATAGCCAGTCACTGTCAAGAAGCCACAGAAGTCTTGGAAGCAAACGAATGACATGATCCCCTTTGTGGGAAGATGACTGAGCTGTATGTACACGATGGATCTGAAGGCCTGTTCTAAGAGTCTAGAGATTTATTAGAAGAAAGACATGATTAGCTGAACAAAATCTCATTTTTGTGGCATGGGTTGATATCCAAGATCATGAAACAGAATTCCCATTTTTTTTTTTTCTGAAAAAGTAGAAGTCAACAACATACACTAAAATGTTATCAGAAAAGTACTCTATGTTAACATATGGATAATTTTATATTCTATATATTCCATATAATATATTCTATAGTCCATGGCTCTTTCCATCCACACTCCATTGAAAATAAATTATGAAAGTATTAAAACACTCAATGAATAATAACTTAAAGACTAAAATGCATACATTTAAAATCTTGCCAACTGGTCCATTACTGTAGGAGCTCTTATTAAGGTTCACATATATGCATCATCTTTCCCGGGCTCAGATCATAATCCCCCATGTTCATGTGACGTGTTTTAGACAATAAAAATGTTCAGAAGAGACATGTCATGCTGTAAGACACTGAGATTTGGGGGACAGTTTGCTACCCTAGCATAACCTGGTCTATTCTGGTGAATATAACTCTATTACATCATAAAATAATATACCAAACATGGAATTTTAAAGTATCTCAGTCTCTTATACAAATGGAAAATTTGAAAACAGTAGTTAACTTGCTTTGACTGGCACCCAGGTGACTTCTTGATGAAAATGAATGCTTCCTAGGCTTTTAGGTGTGCCAGCGATGGGAAAACTGAGAATGATGAGGAAGCGAAGGAAAAAAAGAAGTCTTTCTCCAGACCTGGCTTGGGAACTTCCCATTATCTCATCCATCTCCCTTCCCCAGCTTCCTATCTCAATCTCATTAAGCTCAGCAGGAGACACATTGGAAGAATTTCCCTTGAAGAAATATTACTTGTTACTTTCCAATAAGTGGACTAAATGGATTTAGCACCTGGGCAGTTTGTGCTAAGATGCTTATCAGCCCGAGCTGATCTGTTCACAAGTTCTGAGCACTGTGCAGGGGGATATCCAGATCCTGTTTACAGGTGCTTCAATGACACAACCGTGAACAATAATTTCAGTGAAAGTGTGCAAAAGTCGAGCCACCAAAATGCATCTTTTTTATAGTACTGTATCAGTAATTTTGCCCTCTTTAAGTCACTATAACATTTAAATTCTGGTATCTCACTGTATCAAAATGCTTTGGATGCCTGTTCATTAAAATTCTCTGCATGTTATTTATCAGCATCGTATATGAGTTGGTTCTTGGTAGTGATTTTAACATGCTTCATTCTTATTTTGTGTTCTTTTATTCCTTTCCCTGTATCGATGTGTTGCAAGGCTTTATCTCTAAAGTGCTAATAGAATTGTTACTGGAGGAAGCAGCAGCTACAGAAACAGGCTCTGATCTTTTGGTGCAGCTTTAGTTCCTATGCTAGCAACAATTGAAAAATTAGAAAGCAAGCTCTGCACAACTGATGACTTGATAAGCAAAGTGCAAAGACAGGCACAAAACAGGCCAAAACATTTGCTGCTTCAAGAATATTAAAGAAAAATAATAATACAAAAAAAAATAGTAAAGATTTGGGATCGGGGTCTTTCACCTAAGGAGAAAAGCTTTGTCTTTTCTGCAGATTTCACCAGTCACTGACATTGTAAGTGAATAATGACATTTAGTAAAATAGTAAATGAAGGGAATAAAATTTATGGTTGCATGTTACTTATGATTATGTAGATTATAAGGGGAGGTTGTATGGTTTCCTTAGGTTCTTTGGAGGGAAGTCTACAGTCAAGTTTACGAAATGGAAATATGGCCCACGAGGAATAACCTCTCCTACAGCACAGGGAGGCCTGTTTCCTACTAGAAACCTGCTTCCTGTTTTTCACGTTTTTAGTCATTTTATCTAACTATTCATTTCTTGTGCCAAAATTATTTGAAGCAGTTTATGAATATTTGGCTTTTAGATGGAAAAAAACCCTACATTGTCATGAAATGCAAATTATTATTGAAAGTCCTAACTTTCCAGATTCATTCCTACCCTACCAAGCTTTAGCCACTCAATTTACGTACAGGCATACATTTTTATTTTATTTATTTTTTGGAGACAAGGTCTCACTCTGTCGCCCAGGCTGGAGTGCAATGGCGTGATTTCGGCTTACTGCAACCTCTGCCTCCTGGGTTCAAGCCATTCTCCACCCTCTGCCTCCCGAGTAGCTGGGATTACATGCGTGTACCACCACACCAGTGATTTTTTTGTATTTTTAGTAGAGACTGGGTTTCACTATGTTGGCCAGGCTGGTTTCAAACTCCTGGCCTCAGGAGATCTATCCGTCTCCACCTCCCAAAGTGCTGGGATTATAGTCAAGAGCCACCGTGCCCTGCCCAGAGATACATTAAATATCTCTTATTAATATCATCGGTGTTTGTCTAGGGTTATCATCCACGAATGAAGCAAGCCAACCACCAGCTTCAAAAGGCAGGATGTGTTACCATTGATTCATCAGAATCCCAGTTGGAGTGGCTTAAGATTTTCGTACTTCTCTTTGTTATGTAGCATCAAAGGTGAGACACTGGGCACTGCTTGAGATAAAATACCCAGGAAGGGGTTTTGGTTTATGCAGAGACACAAAGTTGTGTTACTTGTGCTTCTCCCAGCTGTGGGGGATCTCCAGGTCGTCTTTCTGTGCTGAAGAGAAAACACAGTTACTGCATTCAGGTTTATGTTTTTAAATCTCCTTTTACTGAGATAACTCTATGTGACTGTCAACGCTCCTAATGGAGTTTGAAGCCCGGCCATATTAAACCAGGGAGCCATCGTGTTATGCTGGCCTCCGTGAGTGCACACTCCCTGTCCAAGCCGACGTGGCATTAGACAGCCTTCCAAGTTCTGGGCTCAAGCTTTGGATGTACAATCATGTTTCCTTTGGAAAATGATTTTTTTTATGACTGAAATAAGATTGATTTTCCTTCTGTATGTTAGTTGCACTTGTAAAAACAGCTTTAACCAAATTTTAGGGTCATTCTAACATTAGTCATTTCTACAATTAAAAGTGTTATGTTAACTATTTTGCAGATGAACACTTCCTTCATCATGTGTCCTTCCCTTCCTACATAAAAGCAAATAGAATCTTTTTTCTTTTTTAGATGGTGTTTCGCTCTTGTTGCCCAGGCTGGAGTGCAGTGGCACGACCTCGGCTCACTGCAACCTCCGCTTCGCAGGTTAAAGTGATTCTCCTGCCTCAGCCCCTGGAGTAGCTGGGATTACAGATGCCCACCACCACACCTGGCTAATTTTTTGGTATTTTTAGTAGAAACGGGGTTTCACCATGTTGACCAGGCTGGTCTTGAACTCCTGACCTCAGGTAATCCTCCCGCCTCAGCCTGCAAAAGTGCTGGGATTACAGGCATGAGCCACCATGCCAGGCTGCAAACAGAATATATGTTCTCTGGAGAAAAGGTCAGAGGCTCTGTCTGGGTATGTGTGTGTTTTCTGGAACATTCTTTTTCACAGCAGTCTCTGTGAACTTCCAGATGTATGTAGCCTGTAAAGGTGAAAGCAAATGTAAAGAACATTGTTTGGTTTCCTTAGAAGAGAGGTGCAGAAAATTTGTCTGGTTCTATTACTTGAATAATAAAATAAATCAGGGATTTTGAGCCTTTTTTAGAACATGTTCTATGTTACTCCAGTTAGCAATTTGCCTATTTTTTATTTTTATTTTTATTTATTTATTATTTATTTATTTTTGCAGTTTGGTACAGGAAACCTTATACAGGTTGGTGTTAGAATAGACAAAGCAAAAGTTCCCTCCTTGAGGCCCAGTTCCTCAACTGAGGTAATATGAGCCACCTCACAATATTTTTGTGAGGGTTAAATGAGATAATGCATGGAAAAAAATAGCATCACATCAAACATAAAATAGTCACTCCATAAATATCCATTGCCTTTCATTTTATAATCTGACATCCTCTTTCCTTAAGGAAAATCTTACATTGGCCTTATAGTCAATGAGACAGAATGAACGAAGGATGGAAAAAGGAAGGGAGAAAGAAGAGAGGAGGCCGGGTGCGGTGGCTCACACCTGTAATCCTACCACTTTGGGAGGCCGAGACAGGTGGATCATCCGAGGTTAGGATTTCAAGACCAGTCTGGCCAACATGGCGAAACCCCATCTCTACTAAAAATACAAAAGATTAGCCAGGCATGGTGGCAGGTGCCTGTAATCCCAGCTACTTAGGAGGCTGAGGTAAGAGAGTCAGTTGAACCCAGGAGGTGGGGTTGCAGTGAGCCGAGATTGTGGCATTGCACTCCAGCCTGGGCAACAAGAGTGAAATGTCATCTCAAAAAAAAAAAAAAAAAAAAGAGAGAGAGAGACGAATAAACAACAAAGGAATGGTATCAACATCACATGAAAACCAGTTCAGAAGCACAATTTTAGTTAAAATGGTCACTTGGTATCATGCTAACCAAAGTAATTGATTCAGCCTTTAAAGAATTGGTTGTATAACATTTACTCAGCACCTACTAAGTACCAGGTACTGGGTTAGGCAGTAGGTATTAAAAGGTGAGCAGATGGGTTCCAGCCCTCTGGGAGCTCAAGTTCTGTGGAGAAATAGACACAAAAAATCAATAGCTCCAATACAATATGCCAAATTCTGTAATAGAGAAAAGGCTGCACAGGGGTGATGTGCTTACACTGAAAGGATTACTTAGATTTAGAGCCATGAGCTCCTATCGTCTCTAGCATATTACAGATATTTTGATGCAATGCTTTTCCCTTGTGAGAACTCCTTGTCATTGGATGGGCAGTTAGGATAATTTGTTGCTCAGACTCAACTTATTTTGGCTTCTGTAAAAATTATCTGAGTAGTGAGGCAAAACGCTTGAGTATTAGGGATAGCCATAGACATCAATTTCCTCAAGGGGTAAGAAGTTTTATCATTTGTGTTTTCGTCTGTAGCAAAAAATACAAATGCATAAAAGATCAGGACCCAAATGAAACATTTCACCACCTGGGCCTCTAAAATAAGTTGGCAGCTCCAACGAGAAGGTGTAGGTTGAAAAGAGGTCCCTGTCCCTCACAGTTTAAGCAGACCTGACCGTTTCTTATTTAGAGAGAGAATGTTCCTTAGTTGACATGAAAAGTTTTGATGACACACCACCCTAATTATCCCCTACCTTCTGGAAGAGCTGAATCCACAACCCAATTCTGGGTGACATGTTTTTACCCTTCTTGCTATTATCAGTCTCCACTAATTGATCATCACGTCAAGTTAACCTACAAATACAAACTCCTGAGCCATTTAATGAGACCCTGATCTGTGGCCAACTTCAGGCCGTCCTTGTCCATCTCTTCCCCCATTGAACAACAACATCAAATAATGCTTCCAATAAAATTGACGCATCTTTGTTAGAGATGTCAGGTTTAGGGGTGTCTGGCCTCTGAAGCTGGCTAAGGCATGAGTCCTTTTCTAGACAAGGTAGAGGGCTCACTGGAATGATTAGAGCAATTATTCACGGTTACCTGTCATATTTAATCAGCTCTGGCCCATGTGGTGGGAAGAGGTGACCTAGACCTGCCTTTTCAGACCAGCTATTGCTATTGGATGGCATCTTTGCCTTCGGCATCTCCTTAGATATGCTCGGGTTCCAAACATCTATTGGCAAAACTTAACTTTCTTGCATTTTTTTATTCTATTTTAATAGCCCTCTTACTCAGAGGAGGTCATCTGAGGCTTGTTATGATTTATTTTTCTTCTGTAATTTCTCTTTTATCCTACCTGACATATTTTATTGCTAAATTTCCCATGTGATAAAGCAGTAGTCCTTCTGAGTTGTGGAAAACTTCTTATTTCCTTTCATCTCATCAAATCATCCTGAAGAGCAGATAAAAGCCTTTTAGTGAAACCTGGTATTACTGAAGAAGGAAAGGAATTCTAAAACCATAGAAAAACGGCTTATATCTGGTGCAGAAGTTATTGATGAGGTAGACTTTATTGTTAATTCTTATGAGCCTTATCATCATCATTATTATCATCATCATCATCTTCACTGGCATTAATTCTTGTTATCTCCTCCTTTAGGTACTTGTGTGTATGCGAGTAGCACTAGAAATGCCATAACAATGGAATCATATGTCCACAGTCCTACCTCTTTGAGCCATGCAATTTAAGGCAAGTAAATTCAAACATGCATTAAAAGTAACACATTACATTTTGAGTAAAGAACAAACAAGAGCTTGGATTGTAAAAATAATTGAAACATTGCCTTTATGTATAAAGTTTTATTTTTTTAAGCGTGAGAAGTGAAGGAAAACCACAAATGCTATGTATGTCATCCAGGAGAATGTTTTTACCCCCTCCTTTAATTTCTCAGAGGGAGAATTAGGGCAGAGGTGGGACATTATATTATGAATTACTTTAGAAAAGGGAAATCGATGTCTGGTGTGATAGGGCATTTCAGCCATATTACCACCAAAATTAAAATTAGGTATCTTGGTAATTTTGATAAAAGTGAGATTATTTTCTTTGGCTAAGGCTGAACAGCAGTCATGATAAGATTGGGATAGTATCTCCTTGGTGATCAGAAATACCCTTGATATATGACAAAGTATGTGACTCAATCTGGGTCAGTGAAAATTTTCTCTCCCCCACGCCGATTTCTATTCATTATAAGTACAAACTCACTCTAGAACTCTGTGGGAACTCCTCTTATTTGTGGCCCAGAAATAGCATTTAATAGTTACTTGTTATCATTTCCAAATCAACACATTTCCAAGCAGAATCAAAGCGATATCCTCTGCCGGGATGGATCTAGGAAAATGGTAACCACTCATGAGAGCCGTTGTTCCTTTTGTTCTTCTTGCCACAGGTAGCTTTGTGGAGCACCAACCTGCTTTCCCATCCTTGTCGGACCCATGTTGCCATTGGGAAGTATTTTTTTCCAACTAAAGTTGTCTCAAGTGTTATTTGGGGCTTGGGAGGGTGGGGTGGTCCCACTGAATTCCGTAGTATTTACTGCCTTACAAAACAGATATTACCTTTTATTATTATTTTTCATTTTCTGCATGAGTTCTGTCTACCTAACCACACCTTATGTCTTTTCAGGCAGATGTGACCTGGTAGAAGTCATGTAATCTCACTGAGCTTCAGAGTCCCCATTTATAATGTGGGGGATAGTAATACTATCTTCCTGATCCACTTCACAGGCTGTTTTGACACGAAGCTTAAGATAATACATGTTGAATGAATGAATGAATGAAAATATGTTGAAAAGTATAACATACTATGCAAATTGAAGTCCACATGTGCCTAGAATGATAGATCTCTTCAACATGACCTAGCCCAGTGCTATTGCTTCAGAGGTGAGGAAACTGGAGTCCCTGCAGGCAGTCACAGAGTGAGCGCCTTAGTGCAGCTGAGCCTGTGTTCAGGTCTCCAGACTCTCATCTTGGTGCTCTCAGTTCTCTACCATGTTGCTTCTTTCATTAAGCAGGGCCTTCCATGTGATGGGAACCAAGTAACTGTTTGATTATTACCAGAGGCAGCACAACCAGAGGCAGCACAGCCTGGTCTCCCTTTGGGGTGTGAAAAACCGACACTACATCCTTTCTTGAAAGCAGAAGGTGACAGAAAGGTAATGAGAATGTTGGTGCCTGTAGGAGGGATGGGAGAAGCAGGGCTTCAGAGGATGAAAAGGAGTACCAAAGAGGGTGGCTAGGCCCATGGAGATGACCTTTGCTGATGTACATTTTCCAGGTTGGTTATGGGAAGCTTAAGGTGGGAAAACCCTATGGGGATTTATGCTTGGATGGGAAGCTCACTTTCCCCCTTCTAGTAGTACTCCGCCTTCCATGTGTGGCCACTCATGCCTGCTATCCAATGGGTGACTCATTTCTAATAGGAGCTACCTGCAGGGATAGGACTCAGGTTGAGAATTTGCTTCCAAACAGCAAGGTCATTATCAGTCTCAGATCCAGTTCAAGGATCTGGCACACCATAGCGGGAGAGAGATCAGAATTCAAAGATCTGGAGAGGTAGGCATTTCGAACATCAAGCTTGTTGGGGAGAGATGGGAACCAGAAGGGCTGTTGACAAATGAGCACAGATCTGTAACAGTCAAGATACGGACTGGGATGCAACTGGGTCAATGTGGCAGTTCTGGACCAAACTTGATACAGGTTGAGAAACTGCAGGCATTCCTTTTACATGAAGCTTGCTGTTCGTTGCCACACTGGGCTGGCTAATGGGTCACGCTGGCATCCTTTATAAACCTTTGATTGGTACTTGTGTTAGTCCATGTTGCATTGCTGTAAAGGAATACCTGAAGCTGGGCAATTTATATTAAAAAAAGGGGTTTATTTGGCCCAGGGTTCTGCAGATCATACAGGAAGCAGAGTGCCAGCATCTGCTTCTGCTGAGGGCCTCAGGAAGCTTTCAACCATAGGGGAAGGTGAAGGGGGAGCAGGCATGACACATGGTGCGAGGGGGAGCAAGAGAGAGACGAGGAGGGATGCCAGACTCTATCGACCATGAACCATTGTTCATGAACTCTCATGAACTAATAGAGCAGAAACGCATTCTTGTTTTTGATGGCGTTTCACTCTTGTTGCCTAGGCTGGAGTGCAATGGCTCAATCTTGGCTCACCATAACCTCTGCCTCCCAGGTTCAAGTGATTCTCCTGCCTCAGTCTCCTGAATAGCTGGGATTACAGGCATGTGCCACCATGCCTGGCTAATTTTGTATTTTTTAGTAGAGACGGGGTTTCTCCATGTTGGTCAGGCTGGTCTCGAACTCCTGACCTCAGGTGATCTGCCCTCTTCGGCCTCCCAAAATGTTGGGATTACAGGTGTGAGCCACCGTGCCTGGACAGAAACTCATTCTTTACTGCAGGCATGGCACCAAGCCATTCATGAAGGATCCTCCTCCATAACACAAATGCCACTCACCAGGCCCCACTTCCAACATTAGGGTCACATTTCTATATGAGATTTGGAGGGGACAAACATCTGAACTATATCAGCATTTAAAAAAACTAGGAGGAGAGGATGGAAATGCAGTCAAGCTATGCCTACCATACTTCTCCTTGGGGTATTGCTGTAGGAAGCCAAGCCAGTGTCTCATTTCAGGTGGTTGAATCATCTGTGCTCTTCACACCTCAGTCAGAATACAGCTGCTCCTTCTCTGCCACCCATGATAAAAAGGAAAATATTTATTTGAGCAACCAGGGAGTTCAATTTCTTCCAGTACCCTAGAAGTAACTGAAGCAATGCAATTATTCTTGAAGAAGACAAAAGAAACTGCTGCCAGACGTCTTAAATTAAAGACGCAGTGCAAAACCTGTTATATGTCTGAATGCTGTACTGAATGGCAAACTCACATACTAAAAAGATTTAAAAACACTTATGGTAGCAGAGTTGTTCACTTCTATTCTTGATCCAGCTGCTGGTGAAGTCTTGAAGAGACAGAATTATTCTCTTAATATTTTGATACTTGTATTCAAAGTCTATTTGAATTAGCAGGTTTTGAAAAACGACATGTTTGCTCCTGTGGTTGAAGAAAAAAAATCTAGGTCAATGATAACCTCACTTTAACCTTCTCACTTTGAAATGGGTGTGTTCCTCCTCATTGCAGATGAGCGGTCCAAGTACCCCCAGGCACACAGCCTTATTCACTGCCATCACTTCTCTCAGGAGCAGAATGATAACACTTGTAAATGGAGTTTTGTGCAGGCACACGAATTAATGCTCTTACTGGCTGGCCTAACAGGTTCATCAATTAGCAAAAGGATCCTATGCTACCACTCAAAACTAAGAAAACTTAGGTACAACTGCCTCTCACCAATTCACTGTACCTGGAAACATCCCCCTTTAAGGTCTGGTGGGGGAGAAAGACTCTCCTGGTTCGTTGGTAGGAAGGAAATCCAAATCAAGTGTGAACGATGGAAGCAGTGCCAGTAATCTTGCAAGTGGTGTGATTGCTCTGTGTGATATTTCAAAACCTCCTCTGAAGGGAAAAATCAAGATGATCGGGCCAGTCAGTTTCACACCAAACTGGCCTGGAGAATGACAGCCTTTTCGTTGTCCAACAGTTAAAGAATGTCTCTGTGTGATATTGATGTGGCATCTATTTTCGAACTGTAATCCAGTAGCTCTGGCATGCAGGGTTTTGTATTTCTGCAAACTCTTTTGGGTTTTATATTTCTACAATGTTTGCCTGAGCTAACATTTTTCATGAACAGAAAATTGAAATTTTAAAAAGCAATTATAGATGGTGTGAAATATAAAGACACCAGGGACATTGTTTTCGGGATTTTTCAGAGAAACAGAGCCAGTCGGGTGTGTGTGCGTGTGTGTGTGTGTGTGTGTGTGTGTGAAAGAAAAATGCTTATGTGATGATGAAGGCTGACAAGACCCTAAGTCCTAAGATGTGCAGTTGTCATGCTGGAGACCAGGAGAGCTGATGGTACAGTTCCAGTCTGGGTCTGAAGGCCTGAGAAAGAGACGGAGTCTCAGTTTGAGTCCATAGGCAGGAAAAAAGCTGATGTACCAGTTTGAAGGCAGTCAGGTAGGAGCAATTCTCTCTTACCTGAGGAAGCTCAGCCTTTTTGATCTAATGAGGCCTTCAACTGATTGGATGAGGCCCACCCACATTTGGGAGGGCAGTCTACTTTTCTCAGTCTCCTGATTCAAATGTTAATCTCATCTAGAAAGGCCCTCACAGGGACATCCTGAACAATGTTTGACCAAATATCTTGGCACCCTGTGGCCCAGTCAAGTTGACACATTAAAGTAACCATGATAGATTTTGACTGAGTTCGAAACTGGAAGCCAGTAGGTCTGTGAGGTTAGGTATTTTTTTTTGAAAAGCAGATGAGGAAAATTCCTGTAACGCCCTGCTGTCTCTTCACTCTTCTAATCTTCCCTGTCATGGGCAGGTTAGCCGCAGGTCACTCAGATAATGGCCAATTGCTCAGCTGCTTGCCGGCTCTTTGATTGGAGAGTTTGATATCCTCATATGCAAAGTGGTGCTTATATCGCCTGCCTTCATGGCCTGTAGGAATGCCTTGAGGATCACCTGCTTACCAGGAATCAGGCACCCTGGCTTTTGGTTTGGGTTTGGCCGTTGATGTGTTTTGTGTTCGTGCAAATTATTTGAGCTTGAATTTTTCTTTTCTTTTTTTTGAGACAGGGTCTCACTCTGTGACAGAGTGCAGTGGTGTGATCTTGGTTCACTGCAGCCTCTGCCTTTTGGGCTCAAGCAATCCTCCCACCTCAGCCTCTGGCGTAGCTAGTACCACAGAAACAAACCACCATGTTTTTTTTTGTTTTTTTTTTTTTTTTTTTTTTTTTGTAGAGACAGAGTTTCACCACGTTGCTGAGGCTGGTCTCAAACTCCTGGGCTCAAGTGATCCACCTGTCTTGGCCTCCCAAAGTGTTGGGATTAAAGGCATCAGCCACCACGCCCAGCTCATTTTTCTTATTTGTAAAATAATCCACATGATCTCAAAGATCCCTTCCAAGTTTCAAACCTTGAAATTAATAAATGACTTGGAAACTACACAGAGAACTTGCCTGTACGTGAGTAATCTGGGTATGCGGATAAAATCTTTCACTTTGAATTCCTAGTCAAAATGTGGACCTAAAACACACAAAAGAGTAGGCTGAGAGGAAAACTTCCTTCTTACTGCTGTTTATTCTTTATTTTTATTTGATTAGTGTCTTATGTTTGAAGGATATTTGAGTTCTTTTAACTTTTTGATACCTAGAAATGATGAGCTGCTTATTTCCACATTTGGAATGAATTTTATTCTAGGTAATTGCTTCAGATGATTGCTTCTATGATTTTGTTTTGGTCCTCTGCCTAAAACATACCTTAAAGATCTTTCGAAAATAAGTTTCTTTCTTTCCACAGCAATAAAAGTACATTTTGTGGTAATACTTGACATGCTATGTGCTAATACAGATGCTCTTTGATTTATGATGAGGTTATGTCCTGGCAAACCCATTTTAAGTTGAAAATATTGAAAGTAGAAAATGCACTTAATACACCTAACCTACTGAACCTCGTAGCTCAGGCTATCCTACCTTAAATATATTCAGAACATCATTATGAGGGAGTATCATATTGCATGTCACTAGCCAGGGAAAAGATCAAAATTTAAAATTTGAAGTATGGTTTCTGCTGAAAATCTTATTGCTTTTGCACCACGGTAAAGTCAAAAAATCCGAAGTCAAACCACCATAACTCAGGGATTGTCAGCTTATGACTTGTAAGTTCTAGATTTCATAGCTCAAGACTGGAAGCCAGCCTTGTCTTTTCATCAGTCAGTTTTGAATCCAATGACAATTATGTACCAAGAAGACATTCAAGAACATTAATTTACACTTTGTGTACTTTTCTATAAAATGAAACTTTAGCATAAACTACAGTTGGATTTATAGTACACGGGATAGAAGATACACTTCCTATTGCTGTTTCTTTTGTAGAGAAGGCAAAAAGCCTACTGCATAGTGATAAGACTGCTAATCTCCTAACTTCACATTTGAAACTCAATTTCCACCTCTTTTAGTTCCACACCATGTGTCAACGACAGAGACGGAGGCTATTGATCAAGATCTTTGTGGACCCACGCACACATTCTTCATAGAATCATGGCTGACAAAGTGACATGCTATGTGTTTTCACAATGACATAGAGATTGAAAATGGAAAAGTTAAATATAAATCTTCATGGAAGTTTCAGTAATTTTTAATAATTTGTTCTTTTGTGGCATGCATATGTGAATGATATATTTGTCCTAGAGCAATAAGAATTCATTTCCCCACATCTGTAATATCTGCAGTAAGCTAAATTAAAAATGCATTTGTACTTGTACAGTTAAATGATCATATTTAATGAAATGTCAGAGATGAATCTTAGCAAATAGTCAGGAAATTATTTCAGGGAGTGCAGCATTTCATTACTAGCAGTCAGAGAAAAGCAAAGTGATTAAACAAATGGTTTACTGCTCTAAGGTGGTGGCTGCCCAAGAAGAATAGAATGCCAATGCGTGGAGGTGAGAGACAAATGCTGCCTTTTCTGTGTCCACCATCTCTCTGCTCTGGTCCCCCTCTACCCCATGGAATCTTGAGTCTGATAGTAGCTCAGAGTAGGGGCTGTGGAGACTTTTCTCACGCAGTGAGGGAAATAGCCATTAGGAAATGACTATGGTGTACGGGAATCACCTCACATGAGGTCCAGGACCAGGCTTTAGCAAGGCTTAGGCAGATGAGTTGAGTAGGAGTCTCAGATTAAATGAATGAGGACTGGAAGGAGCTGGTTGAAGAACAATGGATATTTGGGCCTCCAGATCTTTACCCATGGGGGACAATTGGATGTAGGTGGCAAGCAACATGGAACTGGGAAGAGACAGGAGATTAGTAGCTGTGCTGTGGTTAAGAACAGAGTGGAAGAGAATAGGCAGTAAGTAATAGGCAGCAAGCAGGCACAGAGGAGAAGGAGCATCAAGTGGATAGGAGGGAGGTTGAAGGGAGGACACTGGTCATTTGAAAGGGCAGAGTGCAGCTAGTTTATTTGTTACCTATGTGAAGTCACGCCCCACACAAATCTCACACAAGCAACTTGAATCATCAAATCATCAACTGTTTTGGTTGGTGTTATGGGTTGTATGGTGTCCCCTACGAAGGTATGTTTAAGTCCTAACTCTTAGTACCTCAGAATGTGACTTATTTGGAAATAGGATTGCTACAGATTTAATTATTAGGTTCGTGCAAAGGTAATTGAGGTTTTTGCCATTAAAAATAATGACAAAAACTATTATTAACCTAATAGTTAGGAAGAGCTCCTACCGAAGTAGAGTGGAATCTCTATCCAGTGTGCCTGGTGTCTTTAGAAGATGATGTGGCCGGGCACGGTGGCTCACGCCTGTAATCCCAGCACGCTGGGAGGCTGAAGGGGGTGGATCACCTGAGGTCAGGAGTTCGAGACCAGCCTGGCCAATATAGTGAAACCCTGTCTTTACTA
The DNA here is from genome assembly GCF_028878055.3 of Symphalangus syndactylus. Classification (NCBI taxonomy): domain Eukaryota; kingdom Metazoa; phylum Chordata; class Mammalia; order Primates; family Hylobatidae; genus Symphalangus; species Symphalangus syndactylus. The sequence goes on along the minus strand of NC_072445.2, from coordinate 62,755,461 downwards.
AAAGTACAAAAATTAGCTGGGCGTGGTGGTGCGCACCTGTAGTCCTGGCTACTCGGGGAACCAAGGCAGGAGAATCACTTGAAACCAGGAGGTGAAAGTTGCAGTTAGCCGAGATCGTGTCACGTCACTCCAGCCTGGGGGATAGAGTGAGACTCTGTCTCCAGAAAAAACAAAAACAAAAACAAAAACAAAAAAAACAAGATGATGTGACACAGACAGAAGAGGCAGAGAGTGGGAAGACACAACTGCAAGTCAGGGAGCCCCAGAGATTGGCAGCCACCAATACAGGCTGGAAAGAGACAAGAAGTCTTCCCTAGAGCCTTCAGAGAGCGCATGGCCTTGCTGACACCGTGATCTCAGACTCTTCCAGAGCTGCGAAACAATAAGCTGTGTTGTTTTAAGCCACCCAATTTGTGGTATTTTCTTACAGTGACCCTAGGAACCTAATACAGTTGGTAAAACCCAATTCTGAATGGCCAAATCAATAAGTTATATTTCTCAGTCTTTTGAATTGTTTCTTAAGGAAATTCCATTACTTTTCATTTAAATTTTTGGTACTGTCATCCAGGGCTAGGGTGAGATGAGTAAGGCACTTACCTCAGCTGCAAAATTTAAGGAGCTGCCAAAAACCTTGGTAATTAAGATAATATTTCAGGACAATATTTTAAAAAATTAAAATTTATGCAAAAAATTATGATGAAGAGAATATGAGCATTTTAAATACAGGATCACTATTATTGATTTTTTTTCTCTTGAGTCTGTATGGCCTGGTACTGCATTGTCAACATCTAAATAACACAAGTATGTTTAAAATACATAGAGTGAAAGACATAGATGCAAACATATTCATATAAGATATATTCTATATTCCAATTTTATCTTAGGAAGACATCCAAAAAAGATGACAAGGTAACAGCAAGGTGACTTGGGTTGAATTCACTTTTCCCCATGTGAGAACTCAGATTGTATTGACAGTGGGAAGACTAGATCAGCAACATTGGGTTACAAGGAGCGCCCAGGTAAGCATTGTTTAAACATGAAATCTGCATAAAAAAGGCAAGCTGCTATAATCGCAGTAGCAAAGGGAATTAGATTCTTTGGCCTTTACCACATGACAGTAAATGACAGCATAATAAATAAAGCAAAAATGATTTCTGACTTATACTTTTCACATCATATCCTGGAGGCACTTTGCTATTGTTACAAGTGTATTAAATGTAGGTCTAATTATTTCTCAGAAGGAGCTGACAAGAGACATAGTCTGGTACATGGAGCTTCTGGCCTACGTTTGGTGGTTAATATTTACTGGCATCATCCTTCTCCTGAAGCTAAGGAGAGATCATTGATGGAGCTAGGAGAGACCAAAAGTGGAATGCCTTTTCACACATGTAATTCACATTAACTTTCTTCAGTTGCTTAAAGATGTTGTTGAGTGTTTGCCTAATATGCGAAGTTGGTTATTAGCTATTCTCTCATCCTATGTGCAAGTATCACTCCAGTGGCCAATGGAGAGGGCTTAGATATGGATTCTATGACTAGGAGAAAATAGATAAGATGGACATAGATGAAACATGGGGATCTATGTTACTGAAAAACAATTTTATTGACTTGTTTCTTGGTGTATATAGTTCTATATATTTTAACACATGTATACATTCATACAACCATCACCACAATCATATGAAAACTGTTTTATAAACTCTCAAACTCTCACATATGACTTCTTTATAGTCACATTCTCTAAAACTTTTGTCTTTTCTTTGCAGAATGCTCTGTAAATATTGATTATTTTAGCTCTCATGTTTAGGTATTTAAGTTATTCTGAGTTAATTTTTGCAGATAGTATAAAGTAAACAGCCAATTTCATTCTTTACATCTGGATAGCTGTTTTCCTGGCACTATTTGTTGAAAAGATTGTCTTTTCCCCATTAAATGGACTTGGCACCCTTGTTAAACACAACTGAACCATGTATGTGGGAGTTATTTTTCTGGGCTCTTTGTTCTGTTCTGTTGGTCTATATGTCTGTCTTTACTCCAGTACCCACTGTTAGGATTTTTGTAACTTTGTAGTAGGTTTTGAAATCAGGAAGTGTGAGACTTCCAATTTTGCTCTTCCTTTTAAAGACTGCTTTGACTGTCATTCAAGGTTTCTTGAGATTCCATATGAATTTTAAAACGCAAATTTCTGTTTTTGCATAAAACATCATTGGGATTTTGACAGAGATTGTATTAAATTTATAGGTTGCTTTGAGTAGTATAGACATCTTAAAATATTATGACTTCCATAACATAGGTTGTCTTTTCACTTATTTATACTTTCTTTTATTTTTCATCAACGTTTTAGATTTTTAGTGTATATGTTTTTGCCTTGTTAAATAAAAAAATATTTAATGATACTTGCTAAAGCATGGTAAAAAAGACTGTATTCAGGACCATCACAATAAGTATCGGGACCAGTGCAATGAGATTTGTAGTCGGGGTGAGAGACTGTGTGTTTCTAGAAATTTTTCCACTTCATCTAGGTTGTCCAGTTTGTTGGTATACAATTATTTACAGTACACTTATAATTCTTTTTATTTCTGTAAAATTGAATTAATGTCTCCTTTTCTGTTTCTTATTTTAGTTATTTGATACTTCTCTCTTACTTTTAGCCAATATAGCTAAATCTTTGTCAATTTTGTTGATCTTTTCAAAGAACAAACTCTTGATTTTATTGATTATCTCTATTGTTTTTCTGTTCCCTATTTTATTTATCTCTGCTCTAATCTTTATTATTTACTTGGTAATGTAGGCTTTGGGTTTAATGAAATTGTTGATTTGAGATCTTTTTTAGTGTAAGCATTTATAGCTATAACTTCCCTCTTATTATTGCTTTTGCCCTATCTCATCAATTTTGATATGTTGTTTTCATTTTTATTTATTTCAAGATATTTTCTAATTTCACTTGTGATTTATTCTTTGACTCATTGCTTGTTTAAGAGTGTGTTGTTTAATTTTCACAGATTTGTGAATTTTTCAGTTTTCCTTCTGCTGTTGATTTGTAGTGTCATCGTATTGTACTGGAAAAGATAGTTCGTATGATTTCAATCTTTTATAATTTATTAAGACATATTTATGCTTTAGCACATGGTGTATCCTGAAGAATTCCCCATGTGCACCTGAGAAAAATGTGTATTTTGCTGTGTGGGGTGGAGTGCTCTGTATATCTTAGGTCTAGTTGGTGCATAGTGTTATTCAAGTTAAGGGAAGTTTAAATTTTTCCTGTGAAGGGTTAACTTGAGCCTATAAAACAAACTGATAATGGAGTAACAGAAAAAAGTGTACCAATATATTAATGTGCATTTGGGCATGGAAGTCATACAAAATATGAAAACCTCAAAGAAATGACCAGATGGTTGATGCTTCTAAACCTTCTTGAGGTTATGGAAAGAATAGGGGCTTGGAGGAAGATGGAAAAACAGGTTATGGTGCCAAGCCAGGTTACGGGAGGAAGAAAAGGGGACGAAAGGAGGGAGAAAAGGGGACGAAAGGAGGGAGAAAAGAGGACGAAAGGCATGGGGCAAAGGTAATCTTATTAAGGAGATGAAATGTCACAGGGATCAGCACTCAGAAAGAATGAATGGTAGCCTTGGTAGTTGCTTATCAGTTAGACCTTCAAAGGTGTAAGACTCTCAGTTAATCTTTTCTAGATCTGGATAAGCAGGGAGGGTCTCAGAGAAAGCTTATTTGCATCTGTTATTTACTTCATTTTATTTCCTCTACAGATGTAAACTTTCCCCTCAATAGACAGCTTTGCAGGGCTGTTCTTGTGTTTGCAGGCCCTGTGTATAGCCTTCTCAAAACATGACAAATGGCATATTTTGAGGTAAAATATTTTCAGCTCCTTTAAGTGTTTGTGTTTCCTTACTGATTTTCTATCTGGCTGGTGTATTTATTATTGAAAGTGGGGTAGCAAAGTCTCCTACTGTTATTGTAGATCTATCTATTTCTTCCTTTAAGCTGTCAATATTTCATGCATATATTTTGGAGTTCTGATGTTTGGTGCATACATGTTTATAATTGTTATGTATTCTTGGTGAAATCACTCTTTATCATTATATGATGTCCTTCATTGTCTCTTGTAACAATGTTTGACTAAAAGTCAATATTGTTCTGATCCCAGTATAGCCACTCCTGATCTTTCTTGGTTACTATTTGTATGGAATGTCTTTTTCATCCTTTTACTTTTAACCTGTACATGTCTTCAGATCTAAAGTGAGTCTCCTATAGGGAGTTGATAGTTGAGTCCTGTTTTTTTTTTTATTTACTCCATTCTGTTAATTTATGTCTTTTGATTGAGGATTTTAATCCATTTACATTTAAAGTAATTACCGACATGAAAGGACTTACATTTGCCACTTTAGTAATTGTTTTCCCGTGTCTAATAGCTTTTGTTGTTCCTCATTTCCTGCCTTCCTTAGTGTTTTTTGTAATGACTCATTTTCATTCCCGTGTCATTTTCTTTTGTGTATATTCTTTTTAAAAAATTTTTTATTTTATTTATTTATTTATTTATTTATTTTTGAGATGGAGTCTCACTCTGTAGCACAGGCTGGAGTGCAGTGGTGTGATCTCAGCTTGCAACTTCTGTTGCCCGGATTCAAGCGATTCTCCTGCCTCAGTCTCTTGAGTAGCTGGGCTTACATGCACCTGCCACCGTGCCTGGCTAATTTTTGTATTTTTAGTAGAGACAGGGTTTCAACGTCTTAGCTAGGCTGATCTTGAACTCCTGACCTCATAATCCACCCGTCTCGGCCTCCCAAAGTGCTGGGATTACAGGCGTAAGCCATCACGCCCTGCCTCTTTTGTGTATATTCTATAGATATTTTATGTGTGGTTACCATGAAGATTACTTGTAACATTCTAAAGTTATAATGATGTATTTTAAATTAAAACCAACTTAACTTCAATTGTATATAAAATCTCTATTCTCTTATAGTTCAATTCATCAACTTTAGCTTATCAATGTCATCAATTACATCTTTATGTATTATGTACCCATTATCATGTACAATTATTTTTATGAATTTGTTTCTAAATCCTATAGAAAACAAAAAGTGAAATTACAGCCAAAATTAAAATACTACTGTTTCTTATATGTATTTACTTCATGTATTTACTTTTACCAGAGAATTTTATATTTTCAGATTGCTTTGATTTACTGTCTAGCATCCTTTCATTTCAATTTGAAGGATTCCCTTTGGCATTTCTCATAGGGCAGGTCTCATGGTAAAGAATGACCTCAGCTTTTTGTTCATCTTAACATGTCTTGGTTTTTCCCTCACTTTTGGAGGACAGCTTTGCCAAATATAGAATTTTTAGTTGATGATTTCCCCCCAGCATTTTAAATATATTGCACCACTACCTTCTGGCTTGCAAGGTTACTCTTGAGAAATCCACCAATAATTTTATTGAGGACCTCTTATACATGATGAATCACTTTTCTTTTGCTGGTTTCAAGATTCTCTCTTTCTCTTCAGTATCTAAAGTTTGATTATAATGTATCTGAGTTTGGGTCTTTTTGGGTTTATCCTACTTGGAATTTGCAGAGATTCTTTGTAACTACATGTCTTTTCTCAAATTTGGGAAGTTTTTAGCCATCGCTTAATGATTTCTGCTTTTCTCTCTCTCTTTTCTCCTTCTGAACTTTCATACTCGTCCTCTTGATGGTGTCCTATAAGTCCTTTTGGCTCTCTTCACTTTCTTCATTCTTTTTTCTTTCCGTTCCTCAGACTAAGCAATTTCAAGTGATTTGTCTTCAAGCTTAGTGATTCTTTATTATGCCTGGTCAGGTCTGCTTTTGAACTTCTCTAGTGAATTTTTCAATTTAGTTATTTTAGTCAGCTTCTAGCTTTTTTTGTGTGTGTTGTTTTAAAATTTTGCTGATAGGTGTGTAGTTTAATCCTGTGGTCTGTCATGTTGGGTAACCTGCTACATTGTCATCAAATGAGTTTAATAGAAAATGCTTATATCACTGAAGAAGAGGTTAGGGTGCATTTTAACGTCCTGGAGAGCAGAATTGATAAACTGATATTGGCCATTAAATCTCTCAGAGGTTTATCAGTATAAAGATCACTTTCTTTCAAAATGCTCTATATTTTAAAAAATCAGCTTTCAAAATATTCTTATACAATGGGGAAAATATTATGCCCTGAATTTTAAAAGACAGGCACTGTCAGGTGCAAGGTTTTGTTAGAGGTTACAGAACAGGACAAGGTTAGATTTCAGGCGGGTAGTGTTTTCATCATCAGAATGTAACATTCTTCTCTTATGCAGGACACATAAATCATAATATATCTGTGAAAAACCTCACAGTTGTGTGATTGTCTATCAATGGGCTGTCTCTAAATCCTGAACAAAGTGGCAGCTGGAATAATAACGCCTTAGGTTTAGTTTCTGTTTCCCAAAACACAGACTCATTGCATGGCAAAGAGAAAATATATTAAGGCAGGGCGCAAGCATGAGGCATCATTGACCTTACACATAACTTAGCTTATTCTTTGCATTGTCCTTAGTAAGAAATTCACTCTTTGATTATTTGTTTGTTTGTTTGTTCTTGAGATGAAGTCTGGCTCTGTTGCCCAGGCTGGAGTGCAGTGGCATGATCTTGGCTCACTGCAACCTCCGCCTCCTGGGCTCAAGCAATCCTCTCACCTCAGCCTCCCAAGTAGCTGGGCTATAGGCTCATGCCACCATGCACGACTAATTTTTGTAATTTTTTTAGACGCGGGGTTTTGCCATGTTGCCCAGACTGGTCTTGAATTCCTGAGCTCAAGTAACACACCTGCCTTGGCCTTCCGAAGTGCTGGGATTACAAGTGTAAGCCACTGTGCCTGGCTAATTAGCTTTTTTAAAGTGCTAAAGATTTTTTAAAAATTAAACAAATTTTAGGGGATTTATAGAGATGCATTTTCAGGAAGCTGGATTATGTAGTTATGTTTGATGTGTCATTTATATGACCCCAAACAAATTAAAAGAGAAAAAACTTCAGTCAATTCACTAGTGTACACAAAGACAGGTGATATTTTTGATAAATTTTCTACCATCAAATTAATGAAATAACTAATTGCTTTGATTTCTGTTACACAAAGCCCCAAAGCTGTCACATGCTAGAAAGTAGCACAATTAAATTCATTTGCTTTTTACAGAAAATGAAGGGCCTTAAAATGTTTGGAATATTGAAAGCAGGTATTGGATACTGGGTTGGTCCATTCTCATGCTGTTATAAAGAAATAGCTGAGGCTGGGTAATTTATAATGAAAAGAGGTTTAACTGGCTCACAGTTCTGCATGCTGTACAGGAAGCATGATGCTGGCATCTACTTGGCTTCTGGGGAGCCCTCAGGAAACTTACAATCATGGTGCAAGGTGGATGGGCAGCAGACATGTCACATGACTAGAACAAGCGCAAGAGAGAGATGTGGGAGGTGCCACACACTTTTAAATAATGAGAACTCACTGTTTTGAGGAAAGCACCAAGGGGATGGAGCTAAGCCATTCATGAGGAATCTGTCCCCAATGTCCCCATGTATCCATCCCCAATCACCTCTCACCAGGCCTCACCTCCAGCATTGGGGATTACAGTTCAACATGAGATTTGGTGGGGACACAGAAAGAAACCATGTTAGATACCTTCTTAAACTTGCTGGGGAATACATGCAAATAACCTTATTTACACATATATAGTAAAATGGAAGAAAACAGAGAATCTCTGGCTTAGTCTGGATAGTTAGTCTAGTTTTTTTTTTTTTTAGATGGAGTCTCGCTTTGTTGCCAGGCTGGAGTGAAGTGGCACAATCTTGGCTCACTGCAACCCCCGCTTCCGGGGTTCAAACGATTCTCCTGCCTCAGCCTCCCAGGTAGCTGGGACTACAGGCGTCTGCCACCACACCCAGCTAATTTTTGTATTTTTCGTAGAGACAGGGTTTCACCATGTTGGCCAGGATGGTCTTGATCTCTTGACCTCGTGATCTGCCTGCCTTGGCCTCCCAAAGCGCTGGGATTACAGGTGTGAGCCACCACCCCCAGCCTAAATTTCTTATTTGTTAATTGAGCATAGATATTTCATATAAAATTTTCTTTGAATGCACATAATTTGTTATTGATTTATTTACTCAAAAATATTTTTCAAGTGCTTGAGATGCACCAGGCCTGTAAGGCACCGATTCTGAAAGAAGGTACAGATGGAGACTGCACCCTTAGAAAATTTGCTTTTTGGGGGATATAGGCCTTAGAGCTGTGATGACTGCAAACACAAAGTGAAGAGTTGCAAGAAGCTCAAATACAAAGTTTAGGAAGCTCAGAAAGAGGAGTACTGTTTTTGCTGGGCAGAAGGGTGGCTTTGTGGGAATGGTGCTATTTAACTTGAGTCTCAAAGACTGGGTAGGATTCAGATATTTAGGGATGGAGAACAGCACTCCAGGCAGAATGCACAGAGCGAGTGCTGCCAAGGTGCCATGGCGCAGGCTTTGAAAGGGAGCCCTTGGTTTGAGGTGGGATGCAGGATAAAATGCTGTGAGGTTTGGAATAAGGCTAGAAAAGAAAGAAAACGTTTGAATTTATTGAGTGCCTATGAGAGTTGCTTGTGAGAACGTCATAGTTTTCAACCCCTAAAACTACTGTCCCCAAGTAAGTTTATTTCTCACTTTTTAAATTTCCTTTTTGTAAAGTGTTATTGTTGCTTTCCTGCGGTTGGGGCAACTGAGGTGTAGATAAGTTAAAGGACTTGCTGGAGGTTGCCTCTTACCGAGTGGCAGGACTAGCATTTAAACCTAGTTTTGACCAACTCTTGTTGTTTTTTTTTTTTTTAATTTTTTTGAGACGGAGTCTAGCTCTGTTGGGCAGGCTGGAGTGCAGTGGTGCAATCTAGGCATCTCAGCTCACTGCAAGCTCTGCCTCCTGGGTTCACTCCATTCTCCTGCCTCAGCCTCCCAAGTAGCTGGGACTACAGGCGCCCGCCACCACGCCCGGCTAATTCTTTGTATTTTTAGTAGAGACGGGGTTTCACCGTGTTAGCCAGGATGGTCTCGATCTCCTGACCTCATGATCCGCCCACCTCGGCCTCCCAAAGTGCTGGGATTACAGGCGTGAGCCACCGACTCTTAAGTACAAGCTCTTTCCAGTCTACTGCACTGCCTTGAATGAAATCCTAATGAAATGGAAGGTGAGAAGCCTCTGAACCTCTGAGGGTTTTTTTTTTTAATATTTTTATTCTTTGAGACAAAGTCTTGCTCTGTCGCCCAGGCTGGAGTGCAATGGCGCACTCTCAGCTCACGGCAACCTCCACTTTCCAGGTGCAAGCGATTCTCTCACCTCTGCCTCCTGAGTGGCTGTGACTTACAGGCACATGCTACCATGCCTGGCTAATTTTTGTATTTCAGTCGAGACGGGGTTTCACCATGTTGGCCAGGCTGGTCTCAGTCCTGACCTCAGGCGATCCGCCTGCTTCGGCCTCCCAAAGTACTGGGATTACAGGCGTGAGCCACCGTGCCCGGCCCCTCTGAGGTTTTGAGCAGTTGAGAGGCAGTGTTAGGGATCCTTGTTTGGAAAGCTGGCGGAGCCTGAAGGCTGGGCTGGAGGAAACCTGGTTTTTCAGTTTATCCTCACTGAAGAAACGTACTAATTTGTGTTTGAAGAAAACTTAACTTAGTAATACACCTTTTTCTACGTGTATTACTAAGGGATCACTAGGCTACAGTGATCCCTGGGCATCTGAGTACAGGATTACACTTACAAAATTGTAAAATTTTATCAAGTGCGATATCATATCAATTACTGTGCCCAGTGCATTAACAGACATTAAGTAACGAATAATCATAACAACTCGAAGCTTGGTGTTATCATAATTCCACTGAAGAGAAAAATTGCGGCTTAGAGAAGTTAAGTCACCTGTTCAAGGGTAGAGCTAATCAGCGCCATGTTCAAATATAGGATTGTTTCCATAACTTTGTAGTAGTCTCCTACTATTTGCCCAGAAAGGCAAAGGAATATTAATTTAAAAAATGAGTGCACCCCAATTCTGCCACCTGTGCAGGTAGCCTCCTTCTGGACTCCAGATGCCACTGTGATTAACCCATCTTGACCCACTCTTGGAGCTTCCTGACTGTCACCAGCCATCCCTCCTCTTCTCTGTCTTGGTTCACTCCTGAGGGCTTCCTGTGTTATCCTAATGTACACCCTAATGTACACCAACCACTTTCACAGACAGTGTTATGAGTATAAGGTGACAATTCATCAACATCAACATATCTTTGATGAATGGTGGTTTGTCTTTGCAAGGCCTGAAAGAGTCCAGTGAATTTCTATTTGCTGTGGCTTGCTGGGGATTGAAGGGATTATGGTTGGCGAGAGGTTTGAAATTCAACCAGTTTGTTATTAGTGGGGGCACATGAAGTTTGAAAATCTTGGTTGTCTTGATCTATCTTTCTTTTCTTCTTTTCCTTCTTCCTTTAATCTTTTCCTCCCTCCCTCCTTCCCTCCCTCCCTTCCTTCCTTCCTTCCTTCCTTCCTTCCTTCCTTCCTTCCTTCCTTCCTTCCCTCCTGTCTCTCACTCTCTCCTTTTAAATGTAAGGGGAAAAGGGCACACTGGTCAGAAATGCAATGAGCTACTTGTTGGTTTTTGTCACAATTATTCGTATGTCCACTTCTATTTTTTCCCACTTGATAGTTATCTCAAACATCTAGTTTTTACTGCCTTCTCAAAATGCATAATTCATTTAGGTTCAGTGTACTTATTGAGTGACTACTATGTGCAAAGCATTGTACTAGGTGTTCTAGTACTAGTGTAAAGAGTAATTCACATTAAAATAGAAAGATGATGACTAAGCGAATGAGCAAAATTTGGGATGCCTTGCCTCTTGTGTTTCTCACATAGGTGTTGGTTACTTCAAATGACATGAATGAAGGTCCTCATGTAAAGCTGGAGAAACACCAAAGAAAGTCAATTGCTTTAAGCTATGGTTGGTACTTGGTAATTCGTAACACTAATTATGGCTGATATGAAGACTACAATAGATTTGTTAGAAGCACCTATAATTCCCCTTTATCATGCTTGAATTATATTCCATGCAGCTTGGATAGCTTACAGTCACTAAAGGCTCATGTATAATATACCTACATCTCTAGACACAACACTTCTTTTTGTCAATCAGGGAAAGAATATAGTGAGGATTGACAATTATTTTGTTATGAAATGAGCCATCTTTTCTCATCCTTGACAAGTTCCCTTTTTCGGCTGGCCCTAGTGGCTAGGGAAAAGTCTGAAATAGTGATTTTCCAGTCCATCCTTTGCGTTTGAAGAAGCATTGCTGTTATTATAAATTTATCCTAGGAAAATTAAACAAAATAATAGCTTCACAGAAAATTAAGCTTCAGAAAATTTCCTTGTCAGATGAGAAAAGGCTGAGGATTGTCTTTATTTGGTTTTGACGACTACGTATGAGAGTGTGGGGTTCTTTTTCCTTGCCTGGGGCTGTATCAGATTGTGGGTCCTCAGATACTTAGGCTTCTCATAAAATGCAAGACATTTAAAAAATATTGGTGAACTTTGGACTAGAATGAACTTCATGTTTTGGGTAACTTTGGGATTTTGATGGAGACTGGTTTGGGACAAGACTGATTCTGGAGTTGTTGTAAACACCTAGAATTTTTGTTTTTCTAAGATTGGTGACTATATTTCTTGTTTCTTGTTGCTGCTGCAGCAAATTACCAGCAACTGGATAGCCTAACACAGCAGAAATTTATTCTATCACAGGTCTGGAGGCTAGAAGTCTAATATCAGGAAGTCTGCACGCCCGTGCTCCCTCCACAGGCTGTAGGGGAGGATCCTTCCTTGCTTCTTCCAGCGTCCGGTGGCTCCAGGTATCCCTTGACTTGCGTGCACACCACACCAATCTCTGCCTCTATGATCACATTGCTTCCTTCTCTTCAGCCTATCTCATATCTCCCTCTGTCTTTCTCTTATAAGGACATGTGTCATTGGATTTAGGGCTCACCCGTATAATCAAGGATGATCTAGTCATCTTGAGACCCTTATCTGAATCACATCCACAGAGAGCCTTTTTCCACATGAGGTCCCATTCATAGGTTCCAGGGATTAGAATATGGACATATCATTTTTGGAGCCTCTATTCAACCTACTATAGTGGTTTTCAAACTTGTTTTGAATCAAAGGAAGAAATACATTTTATAGCATAACCTAGCCCATTGTACACAGGGAAATAAATAATTTCAGAAAACAGTGCTTTCTCTTAACCATAGGAGATGTGTTCCATTCATTTTCATTCCATTCTATATTGTTGCATTAGATTCCAACAAAACCTTGTTTAATAACCCCCTAAACAGATCTGATGATCCATCAATGATGTTGCCACCCACAGTTCTGGATCTCAGATGATCTTGGGTTGTATCAGAACATCTGGACTCTCTGCACTGGGGAGCACTGCTTTCACTTGGATTCCTTAGGGCCGGCTGCACTGAATTGGCTTTGAAGGAGTGGGTGGGAGGTTGAGAGGTGTTATCAGAATGTTGCATTATTTGATGACATCGTAAATACATTAAACACAAATCACCAAAATTTACTGACATATTTTCATGCATGAGGCATTGTGTTAGATCTGAGAACCAAAAAAAAGATGAGAACCACAAAAATGAATTACCCAAACCCACTTCTCAACATTTCCTAAATTTTCTTTTATGTTGTATTATACAAATTATTTTAGGTATACATTCTTAATCACCAATTTATCTGCCAAGGCAAATAGCTGCAAATGTCCACTTATTAAGTTTTCACTTTTACTTAAGTACTCGAAATATGGTGTCCCACCGAAGCACCTAAATTCGTACTTTATAAATTGTTTTAAGAGGATTTGGAGGCAATTAGGAGAAAGCCGTTTCAGAGAAGATGCCAATCTGAATTTCTCATAACTGTGTGGACATTTTAAACACTTTGCAAGTGAGACTATAAATGTAAAAGCAGCGACCACAAAGTTCTGCTTCATTTCAAGCAGGTGACGTAAGAGAACTAAAATCCATGATTAAGAAAAATGAAATTGTATAAATTATAGCAGAAATGCCTGTCATCGCCTGCTAAAATGCCTCCAGGGGGTTAGATTAGAAAAAGAAAATTACTTATCTGTAATTCTTATTCTCTTTAGGTAGCAATTATAATAGATATACACTCTTGGGTGTAAGTCATTGGTGTGAGAACCAGGAGTAGACTCAAAGTCAGCTAAAGAATTATAACCCTCAAGGAAGGCATACCCTGGGACGTCAAGGGCAAAATGTATATGGAATGTCATTGCCCCCGAATATCATTCCTATCTGACCATTGAAAAGCGCAGGCGAATTTGGTCCCTCAGAAGAAAAGAGTGGCTGAGTGGATCTATTACTATTATCATCGTATATTAAATGTAAAAAGGTCTAGCCGCAGGCAACATTTGTGAGTTGGGTCTACTCATTTTCTCTGTGCCTTTCTGCCTACTTCAGGAATCCAGTACCCACTTACTCGCCATCCCCCTCACTCTGCTCTTAGGAAATACCTCATTCAATTTATTTACACCGAAGCCAAGGCATTCACAGGAGCAAGAGCCTTGGAGAGGGAATAAGAAGCCACAGGCCTGCCTGCGGCTGGCTCGGCCACCCATTTATTCTGAGATACTAGGTGAGCCATGTTAGCTCTTCAAGTGAGCTTCCGTGTCCTCATTCACACAATGACCAGGTAGAACGAGGGAGCGCATTTCCTTTTTTTTTCTTTTTTTCTGGGGGGGACGGAGTCTTCGCTCCGACACCCAGGTTGGAGTGCAGTGGCGCGATCTCGGCTCACTGCAAGCTCCGCCTCCCGGGTTCACACTATTCTCCTGCCTCAGCCTCCGGAGTAGCTGGGACTACAGGCGCCCGCCACCATGCCCGGCTAATATTTTTGTATTTTTAGTACAGACCGGGTTTCACCGTGTTAGCCAGGATGGTCTCAATCTCCCGACCTCGTGATCCACCCGCCTCAGCCTCCCAAAGTGCTGGGATTACAGGCGTGAGTCACCGCGCCCAGCAGAGGGGGCGCAATTTCTAGGAACACTTTCATCTCCATGATTCTAGGTAAAGAAGACAGGACAATTAAAAATAGGCTAATTTTAGGGTAAACTTTTAGGCTAACGATGATACCCTTGAATATGGCCTTTAAACTTGGGAAGAATCGACACTGAAGCCATAGAAATGAAGACTAGCTAGAGGCATCCATTGGGACCCAGGCAGGTATTCGGGGGGATCATGTTTGTTTGATCTAAGTCTTTGTGGCAGCTACACAAAAACCCAAGACTGGCCCTGAATGCGCCTACGTGTAACTTGAGTTGGGACACAATTCACCTAGGAGCCCCTGGGTAAGGGAGCATTTTCTGAAGCTGCCACTGGGGCAACATTAGTGCCGAGAAGCAATCATTCCTGAAGGGTTACTCCAATGTCTGAAAGAGCTAGGGACATTCCCAGCAATGGCTGCATCATTGCGAAGGAGCAGCTTACACGTGGGAGTGTTTCTCTTTTTATTTCTTTTTAATGTGCGCAGGGACTAGCTGCTTGCGCCTCTTTGAACATAGGGGCAGAGTAAGGACTTTTATTCTTTTCTCTCTTTCTCATACCAATCTATGTATTCCTTCTCCTCTGAGGCCATTCCAAGCCAAATGGAAGGGAAAAGTACTGGGAGGCCTTACCCAGGTTTTATATGGTTTTAAAGGGAACGAAATGTTTTTCCTTGGGTAGGAATGTCCAGAGGTTTGCAGGGGTATGTGCTCCTGTGACCCATCACCTGCTTTGGCTTATAGTCCTAACTAGATGCACCACTAACCGATTCTCCTATCTGGATCCCTGCTAGGGACCCCCCAGCTGACACAGAGGTACTTCATATGCATGTTTGAGATTTTTTGTAGTGAGGCATGAGTGCGTATTGCTCAGCTGGGTCCCCCCTGAGCTCACATCCTAAGAATTCAACATTGCTCTATGGCCTAAGGCCTGCAGACCTGGGCACGGAGGCCAGAGGAATGCACTTACAGCCCAGGGAAGTTTTGTCCTTTTCCTCTATTTATCCTGCGATTTAAGGGCCAAACACTGATAAGAGCTAAAGATACAACAGAAAACAAGACACTGTGCTGTCTTCAAGAATTTTATTGTTTGGGCTGGGCGGGGTGGCTCATGCCTGTAATCCCAGCACTTTGGGAGGCTGAGGTGGGTGCATCATGAGGTCAGGAGATCGAGACCATCCTGGCTAACATGGTGAAACCCTGTCTCTACAAAAAAGTACAAAAAATTAGCCAGGCATGGTGGCAGGTGCCTGTAGTCCCAGCTACTTGGGAGGCTGAGGCAGGAGAATGGCGTGAGCCTGGGAGGCGGAGCTTGCAGTGAGCCAAGATCGCACCACTGCACTCCAGCCTGGGTGACAGAGTGAGACTCTGTCTCACAAAAAAAAAAAAAAAAAAAAAAAAGAAAAGTATTGTCTGATGGCGTGAGGACATTTCCAAATCAGAACTCTGCAAGATTTGGGGTTGACCCAATCATAAGGTCATGCTTGGCACCACACCTGCTTTTTCACTGTTTCCAATGTCCCTATTGTGACAACACATAAAGTATGGTCTTGTCCAGAAAGTGGAATCATATGTAATTTTGGAAAACTCTAAAAAATTATTTAATTGTTAATATATTGTTCAGGGGAGTCAGAGCCATCCCCAGGACACAACTCTTTGGAGCAACAACCCTTGACCCTCGTGTGCTGACACTGAAGCCACAGGAGGCAACAGGAGATGGGACATTGAGTGGGATCCAGAATACACCAGGGGCCCATGTGACATCATTTGCCTGTTCCAGTTGCCCTTTTTCTATCAATATCTATCAATATTTTCTCACTTCAAATGACTTGGGATGTATGCATTTTCTAGTTCCCTGGAAAATACACTCATGAGTTCCTTAACTATAGGAAAACCTTCTGAGAAATGCATCGGTAGGAATTTTGTTGTGTGAACATCATTGAGGGCACTTGCACAACCCTAGCTGGAACAGCCTACTTCCCCTCTAGGCTAAATGGTACAGCCTATTGCTCCTAGGCTACAAACTGGTACATCAGGTTACTGTACTGAATACCGTAGGCAATTATAACACAATGGTATTTATGTCAAAACATATCCAAACATAACAAAGATATAGTAAAAATACAGTTTAAAAGATAAACATGGTATACCCGTAGAGGGCACTTACCATGAAATGAACTTGCAGGGCTGAATTGCTCTGGGTGCAACTGTGAGTGATTGGTGGTGAAGTGAAGGCCTAGGACATGACTTCACACTACTGTAGACTTTACAAACACTGTACAGTTAGGCTACATGAAATAATAAATTCACCTTAGCTTATTGTCACCTTTTTACTTTATAAATTTTTTAATTTTTTTAACTTTTGACTCTCGAAATAACACTAAGCTTAAAACACAGCCATATTGTACAGTTGTCCAAAAATATTTCCTTTCTGTATGTTCTTATTCTTTTTTCTATTTTAAATTTTTTCCTTAATTTTGTTGTTGTTGTTGTTAAAAATGAAGACAAAAACATACATGTCAGCCTAAGCCTACACAGGGTTAGGATCATCATTATCACTGTCTTCCACCTTCACACCTTTTCCCACTAGATGGCACTTGATCAAATATCACTTTCTCCTGGTAGCTGACCCTAGCTGCTTCAGGTCTTCAGGGACAGTGACATGCAGGGAGCTGTCCTCTCCTATGATAACAGTGCCTTCTTCTGAGATCCCTCTGGAAGGAACTGCCTGAGGCTGTTTTACAGTTAACGTTTTAAAAATAAGTAAAAGAGGCCGGGTGCGGTGGCTCACGCCTGTAATCCCAGCACTTTGGGAGGCCAAGGCAGGTCGATCACCTCAGGTCAGGAGTTCGAGACCAGCCTGGCCAACATGGTGAAACCCCATCTCTACTAAAAGTTCAAAAATTAGCCGGATGTGGTGGCGTGCGTGTGTAATCCCAGCTACTCAGGAGGCTGAGGCAGGAGAATCACTTGAACCTGGGAGGCGGAGGTTGCAGTGAGCAGAGATCGCACCATTGTACCCCAGCCTGGGCAACAAGAGCAAAACTCCATCTCAAAATTAAAGAAGGATAAAAAGTATAGTATCGTAAATACGTAAACCAGCAACATAGTTGTTTATTATCACTATCGAGTATTCTGGACTGAACATCACTGCATGAGCTAGACTTTTATATGGCTAGCAGCATAGCAAGATTGTTGACACTAGCTTTGCCACAAACACTGGAGTCATGCCCTGTGCTTCGATGTTACCATGGTTATGACATCACTAGGCAATAGGAATTTTTCAGCTCTGTTATTTTACAGGACCTCAGTCATATATGTGGTCTGTGGTTGACCAAAACATTGTCACATGGTGGCTGAGCACAGTGGCTCACTCCCGTAATCCCAGCACTTTGGGAGGCTGAGGCGGGTGGATCACTTGAGGTCAGGAGTTCAAGATCAGCCTGGCCAACCTGCTGAAACCCCGTCTCTACCAAAAATACAAAAAAAATTAGCTGGTGTTGTGGCGCACGTCTATAATCCCAGCTACTCAGGAGGCTGAGGTAGGAGAATCACTTGAACCTAGGAGGAGGAGGTTGCAGTGAGCCGAGATCACACCACTGCACTCCAGCCTGGGCATCAAGAATGAGACTCCATCTCAAAAAACCAAAAACAAAAAACAAAAAACATGGTCACATAGTGCATGACTCTACCACATAAACTGAGTAAACATGGATGTCCTGTATAGGAGATGGAACTCTTCTGTAAGTGACGTGAACTGTAGAGATCACTTAGATCATGTCCTCATCTCAGCTGGAGAGCATCTGCTGTGGAGAGGACCTGGCTGCTTCCAGACCTCTCTGCCTGACCCCTGACTCTTGATGACTTGTGAACTCAGAATGACCAGGAAGGCTTGACACTGAGCAGTCTCTAATTCACCTGAGATTGATTTGACAGTCTCATCCTTTGTGTCACTTCAATTTGCAGATCGTTCCATTATTGGCAGCTACTTTTCTTAACTTTTTCCAAGTTGCATTTGACAATTTTTTTCATTCATTCATTCATTCGTTCATTCTCTCATTCACTCACTCAACATATATTGATTGTATGCCTACTTCATGCCAGATACTCTTCTAAGTGCGGGGGATATAGCAGTGAACAAAAAAGACAAAAATCCCTGCCTTCATGGAGCTTACCTTCCAGTGGGGGATGATAGGCAACAAATACCAGTAGGAAAGTAAATGATATTAGAAGGTAGAAGTCATGAGTACCACTGGAGAATAAAAAGCAGGATAAGAGAGATGGGGAATGCAGTGGGAGGTGTAACGATTCCAGATGAAGCGGCTAGGGTCAGCTTTCATGAGAAAGTGACATTTGATCAAGTGCCAGAATGAGAGGAGCCATGTGAATGCTGGGGGAGACCTTTGTGGACACAGGGAGTGGCTGGAGAGGTGGGAGCCTGTGTAGTCAGTTTGAAGCACAGACGTGTCCTGTGTGGCTGGACAGAGGACAGCAGAGGCCCAGAGGGGTGAGCTGGTGTTCGCTCACAGATCATTTAAGGCTTTAGGGGCCATGGGAAGGCTTGAGTTTTTCTCTGAGTAACATGAGGAGACCTGGGAAGATTTTGAGCAAAGGCGTGACATGTCTTGACTTGCGTTTTTAAAGGATTGCTTTGACTACCGTTCATTTTTAACCAGAATTCACCTGAAAAACCTGTGGGAGTGAAAGGTGGTGGGCAGGGGCCTGGAGGGACCCCTGCAACACTTTAGAGGCCGGTTTATGCAAAACTTGCTCAGAGAATGGGGTGCAAGAAGTCTTCATGGAAGACATATAAATTTGTCCTGAGCATCATTTTAAATAAAACTTTGTTAATTTTGAAATATAGCACACTTAAAGAAGAAGGTGCATAAATCATAAATGCACTGCTTAGTGAAATATAATAAAGCAAATACTCCTATCACCATTGCTGGGGGTCCAGAAATTGCACATTTGCACAGCCTTAGAGGCTCCCGTGTGCCCCTTTCTAATCACAGCTCCCAGCCTACTCCCCAAAGGCAACCGGTTTCCAGACTCTCGTGGTGGTCACTTCCTTTATCTCTTACCATCTATGTGTGGACACTGATGCTCTGTATTTTTGCCTACTTTGTTGGGTGTCTGGCTTCTTTCTCTCAAGTTTATGTGTGTGACTCATCCAGGTTGTTGTTTGAGGCTGTGGTTTGTTTTCACTGCTATACATTTCATTGTGTGACTCTCTTTCAATTTTTTTCACCTATTCTACTGTTGACAGATATTTGGATTGTCCCCTGCTATGAATATCCTTGTACAAATCTGATGTCCACATGCAGCCATGTCTGTTAAGCCTGTAACCCAGGACCAGAGCTGCAGGGTTGTAAAGTATATGTATATTCATCTTTAGTAGATTAGTTTTTTTTTTTTTTTTTTTTTGATACAGAGTCTTGCTCTGTCTCCTAGGCTGGAAGGCAGTAGTGCAATCATGGCTCACTGCAGCTTCAACCTCCTGGGCTCAAGTGATCTCACTTCAGCCTCCCAAGCAGCTGAGTAGCTGAGACTACATGTCTCAGCCACCAGGCCTGATTTTTTTTTTTTTTTTTTTTTTTTGAGACATGTTCTTGCTTTGTTGCCCAGGCTAGTTTCAAACTCCTGACCTCAAGGAATCCTCCTGCTGCGGCCTCCCAAAGTGTTGGGATTGCAGGTGTGAGCTACTGCGTCAGGTCAGATTCTTATTATTAGTAGTAGACTATCTCTTCCAGAATGATTGTATCAGTGTACACTCTTTCCAGATGTGTGTCGGAATTATCCTTGATATATATTCTTGTCTATACTTGACATGTTTCTCTTTTTAATTTTAGCGATTCTGCAGGGTATATAGTGGCACCTCAAAAAGTGGTTTTAATTGGCATTTCCTGTGTTACAAAGGAGTTACACACCTTTTCACATTATTGTCCGTTTGCATGGCCTCTTTTGTGAAGTCCTTGGTAAGTCTACTGCTGATTTTCTATTGGCGGATCTTTTTCTTATTGATTTGTAGGGTTTAAAAAAATTCAGGATATTGAATCTATAAATTACCTTGGGCAGTATGGCCATTTTCACGATATTGATTCTTCCAACCCATGAGCATGGAATGTTCTTCCATTTGTTTGTATCCTCTTTTATTTCATTGAGCAGTGGTTTGTAGTTCTCCTTGAAGAGGTCCTTCACATCCCTTGTAAATTGGATTCCTAGGTATTTTATTCTCTTTGAAGCAATTGTGAATGGGAGTTCACTCATGATTTGGCTCTCTGTTTGTCTGTGATTGGTGTACAAGAATGCTTGTGATTTTTGTACATTGATTTTGTATCCTGAGACTTTGCTGAAGTTGCTTATCAGCTTAAGGAGATTTTGGGCTGAGACAATGGGGTTTTCTAGATATACAATCATATCATCTGCAAACAGGGACAAATTGACTTCCTCTTTTCATAATTGAATACCCTTTATTTCCTTCTCCTGCCTGATTGCCCTGGCCAGAAATTCCAGCACTATGTTGAATAGGAGTGGTGAGAGAGGGCATCCCTGTCTTGTGCCAGTTTTCAAAGGGAATGCTTCCAGTTTTTGCCCATTCAGTATGATATTGGTTGTGGGTTTGTCGTAGATAGCTCTTATTATTTTGAGATACGTCCCATCAATACCTAATTTATTGAGAGTTTTTAGCATGAAGGGTTGTTGAATTTTGTCAAAGGCCTTTTCTGCATCTATTGAGATAATCATGTGGTTTTTGTCTTTGGTTCTGTTTATATGGTGGATTACATTTATTGATTTGCGTATGTTGAACCAGCCTTGCATCCCAGGGATGAAGCCCACTTGATCATGGTGTATAAGCTTTTTGATGTGCTGTTGGATTCGGTTTGCCGGTATTTTATTGAGGATTTTTGCATCAATGTTCATCAAGGATATTGGTCTGAAATTCTCTTTTTTGGTTGTGTCTCTGCCGGGCTTTGGTATCAGGATGATGCTGGCCTCATAAAATGTGTTAGGGAGGATTCCCTCTTTTTCTATCGAATGGAATAGTTTCAGAAGGAATAGTACCAGTTCCTCCTTGTACCTCTGGTAGAATTCGGCTGTGAATCCATCAGGTCCTGGACTCTTTTTGGTTGGTAAGCTATTGATTATTGCCACAATTTCAGAGCCTGTTATTGGTCTATTCAGAGATTCAACTTCTTCCTGGTTCAGTCTTGGGAGGGTGTATGTGTCCAGGAATTTATCCATTTCTTCTAGATTTTCTAGTTTATTTGCGTAGAGGTGTTTGTAGTATTCTCTGATGGTAGATTGTATTTCTGTGGGATCGGTGGTGATATCCCCTTTATCATTTTTTATTGCATCTATTTGATTCTTCTCTCTTTTCTTCTTTATTAGTCTTGCTAGCAGTCTATCAATTTTGTTGATCTTTTCAAAAAACCAGCTCCTGGATTCATTAATTTTTTGAAGGGTTTTTTGTGTCTCTATTTCCTTCAGTTCTGCTCTGATTTTAGTTATTTCTTGCCTTCTGCTAGCTTTTGAATGTGTTTGCTCTTGCTTTTCTATCAAGCTACCAATGACTTTCTTCACAAAATTGGAAAAAACTACTTTAAAGTTCATACGGAACCAAAAAAGAGCCCACATTGCCAAGTCAATCCTAAGCCAAAAGAACAAAGCTGGAGGCATCACGCTACCTGACTTCAAACTATACTACAAGGCTACAGCAACCAAAACAGCATGGTACTGGTACCACAACAGAGACATAGATCAATGGATCAGAACAGAGACTTCAGAAATAATGCCACATATCTACAACTATCTGATCTTTGACAAACCTGACAAAAATAAGCAATGGAAAAAGGATTCCCTATTTAATAAGTGGTGCTGGGAAAACTGGCTAGCCATATGTAGAAAGCTGAAACTGGATCCCTTCCTTACACCTTATACAAAAATTAATTCAAGATGGATTAAAGACTTACACGTTAGATCTAAAACCATAAAAATCCTACAAGAAAACCTAGGCAATACCATTCAGGACATAGGCATGGGCAAGGACTTCATGTCTAAAACACCAAAAGAAATGGCAACAAAAGCCAAAATTGACAAATGGGATCTAATTAAACTAAGGAGCTTCTGCACCGCAAAAGAAACCACCATCAGAGTGAACAGGCAACCTACAGAATGGGAGAAAATTTTTGTAATCTACCCATCTGACAAAGGGCTAATATCCAGAATCTACAATGAACTCAAACAAATTTACAAGAAAAAAAACAAACAACCCCATCAAAAAGTGGGTGAAGGACATGAACAGACGCTTCTCAAAAGAAGACATTTATGCAGCCAAAAAACACATGAAAAAATGCTCATCATCACTGGCCATCAGAGAAATGCAAATCAAAATCACAATGAGATACCATGTCACTCCAGTTAGAATGGCGATCATTAAAAAGTCAGGAAACAACAGGTGCTGGAGAGGATGTGGAGAAATAGGAACACTTTTACACTGTTGGTGGGACTGTAAACTAGTTCAACCATTGCGGAAGTCAGTGTGGCGATTCCTCAGGGATCTAGAACTAGAAATGCCGTCTGACCCAGCCATCCCATTACTGGGTATATACCCAAAGGACTATAAATCATGCTGCTATAAAGACACATGCACATGTATGTTTATTGTGGCACTATTCACAATAGCAAAGACTTGGAACCAACCCAAATGTCCAACAACGATAGACTGGAATAAGAAAATGTGGCACTTATACACCATGGAATACTATGCAGCCATAAAAAATGATGAGTTCGTGTCCTTTGTAGGGACACGGATGAAACTGGAAACCATCATTCTCAGTAAACTATCGCAAGGACAAAAAACCAAACACTGCATGTTCTCACTCATAGGTGGGAATTGAACAGTGAGAACTCATGGACACAGGAAGGAGGACATCACACTCCGGGGACTGTTGTGGGGTGGGGGGAGGGGGGAGGGACAGCATTAGGAGATATACGTAATGCTAAATGACGAGTTAATGGGTGCAGCACACCAACATGGCACATGGATACCTATGTAACAAACCTGCACATTGTGCACATGTACCCTAAAACTTAAAGTATAATAATAATAATAGTAAAAAAATTCAGGATATGAACAGGTCATGAATGACAAGTAGCCTGTCTCACTCTCTGGCTTAGCTTTTCATTCTCTTATTGATGTCTTTTGAAGACCAAGTGTTCTTAATTTTAATGTGGCCATATATTTATCAATATTTTCCTTTATGGTTTGTGCCTTTATGTTTTAATTAAAAAATCTTTCTCTTCTTTCTATATTATCTTATAAAGTCTTTCTATTTTGCCTTTCACATTTAATCTAGAATACAACTGGATTGATTTTTGTGTATGGTATGCGGCAGAAATGCTCCCTTCCACTCTCCCTTCCTCCTCCCTCCCTTCGTTCCTTCTTTCCTCCCTTTCTTCTTTTCTTTCTCTCCTTTTTTCTTTCCTCCCCCCTTCCTTCTTTTCTTTCTTTTTGAATCTTTTCCCCGCTGCTCTTCAGTGTCATCTCTACCATAAATCAAGTGCCCATAGATATGTGGGGGATTGTTCTTCAGATTTCATTCTAAACTAGCTCATTTGCTTTTTCCTTTGAAAGAAAAGTCTAAACACCAGAAGTCTGACAGTGGTTCTCAAATTTGGCTGAGGTTTGGAATCATGAAGATACAGAAGCCTGGGTCCCTCCTCCAGGGATTCTATCTAGTTGGGCTGGGATGTGATCTGGTCATCAGGATCTTTAAACCTCTCTGACGGGCAACTATGGCTGAGGCTCAGGGGAAAGGAAGACAGGGAGAGCACACTGTTATCATTATGGTTGCCCCACAAATAACTTTTTAGTATGAATGTGTCCCAAATAGGGCATGAGACATACTTATGCTTAATAATTACATGGTATACCTGACATTTATATTTAACTGAGTGTTCTTTCTCTCTATAGAACTGTTATATATATATATATATATACACACACACATATATATAAAACTGTTATATGTATATATATAACATACATATATATTTATACATATATTTTTCAAGACAGAGTCTCACTCTGTCGCCCAGTCTGGAGTGTGCAATGGCGCAATCTCGGCTCACTGCAACCTCCGCTTCCTGGGTTCAAGTGATTCTCTTGCCTCAGCCTCGGGAGTAGCTGGGATTACAGGCGTGCACCACAATGCCTGGCTAATTTTTTTTGTATTTTAATGGAGACGGGGTTTTGCTATGTTGGCCAGGCTGGTCTCCAACTCCTGACCTCAAGTGTCTGCCCGCCTTGGCCTCCCAAAGTGCTGGCATGAGCCACCATGCCTGGCCTGTGTTCTACATTTTTATTTGCTGCATCTGGCAATACTTGTTATCATAAAATGATTCCTTACACGCTGACCTTGTTGGAACCCTGGTCTTCAAATACCTTTCATCTTCCCCACTCCATCATGTTGCTGTGCAGGGCTGCTCTTGTTGGGTTGATTTCTCTTTATGTCTCCAGCTGCCTGAGTAGCTCCTGACTGCTCCATGAAACAAAATACTCAGAACTGGACTACCTGGTGGCATTACAAAAAAATGTCACTCGTCTTAATGGGGTTTCAGACTTAAGAAGGCAAATTTAAGAATAAACAATTGGGGCAACATTCTTTGGAGAATGAAAAATGAAAAGACTGACAGAAAATGAAAAACTGTCACAGAAAAATGAAAGACTGACAGAGCAAAGATTCACAAAGTCAATGATTTATACATGGTACAATTAAAACCAACAGAGGGAATCATGAGCACCTTCTTTCTCATTATTCTGGACTAGACTAAGTGGAGTAGTTTAATTAGTTGGGTGATTCATAGATAGGACGGTGTCACAGATGGTCAGTTTGTAGAAACAGACAACAGAACCTCCCACTTCCTTCCCATGTCTGTAGATGTATGCATGCCCAAGTCTCTGCCATCACTGGAGAGTCTGTCCTTCACTGCTCAGCCTGGCAGGTATTGCTCTCGAGTCCCTTGGAAGGTTCTAGAAGGAAAAGACTTTTCACTCCCCCAGTTGGACTGTCACTGTTTGTGTGATCATGAGGCTTAGAATCCCTCACAGCAGTAGTTTTGCTGCTGGGTTGTCATAGTATCAAGAAATTATTCCACTCCCACGTTTTTTGGGGATTCCTGACTCTTGCTAAGCACTGAAATGCCCACTTATTCTCAACTTTGAGAGATTATGTTGTCTTGAAGGCAGAAAAGGGTACATGCATGAATAAATGGTTGAGGCTAAGTTCATTATACTAATGGCGCTTTTTCAGAACATTGTCCCTTTCTTATAGCATCCTATTTGATTTTAACAGTAACCCTGCCTGCTGGGTAAGTAGTGCAGGCATTACTTCCCTTCCTTTACAGATGAGAAAACAAGCTCAGCACAGTTAAATAATTGCACAAAGTGATACAGCTAGTAAATGACAGGTAGCAGAATGCAGGTCCTCTGGCTCCTAATGTCTTGCTTTTTCTAGTATTAGTACTCCCTGACAGAGCAGTACCTAAATTTGCGTGATCCTAACCACCACTTGAAGATCTTGTTCAAAATGTGTGGATTCCTAAATCCTTTCCCTGACTATTCTAATGCAGTGAGGTTAGGGTGGAACTCAAGAGTCTGTAATTGAAAGACTGACCTCAGCAAATTAGCAGAGACTATTGTATTTGAAAATTATCATTGGAATTCGTTTTTTTTTTCTTTTTGAGGCAGGATCTCACTGAGTCACCCAGGCTGGAGTGCAGTGGTGCAAACTCGGCTCACTGCAGCCTCAACCTCCCTGGCTCAAGCGATCTTCCCATCTCAGCCTCCTGAGTAGCTGGGACCACAGGTGTGCACCACCATACCAGGCTAATTTTTTAAAAATTTTTTGTAGAGACAAGGTCTCACTATGTTGCCCAGGCTGGTCTTCAACTCCTGAGCTCAAGTGATCCACCTGCCTCAGCCTCCCAAAGTGCTGGGATTACAGATATGGGCCACCACGCCTGGATTCGTTAGAATTCTTCATTAAAGTTCTGGGGATCCCAGCCACTTTGGGAAGCAGCACAAATAAATTTAAGTGGAAATATTTACTACATCTTTTGCAAAAATTGTTGTTATTTATAGTTAGCTTCTCAAAATTAAGTTGCCAGGTGGGAATATAAAAGTGAGTTAATTATTGTCCATTTGTTTGGACAATAATTGTTTTGGACTTGTTTGTTTGACACCAAAGCATGTCTGCTTTTGGTGTCAGTGGGGACTAGTTGAAGAAGAGGTCTCTCTCTTTTAGGTTTTCGTTAATTTGATCCATTTATCTAATGAATATTTACTGAAAATCTATAATATACCAGGTACTGTGCTGAACACTGGAGTTAAAGAGTTGGATGAGACACAGTGCTTAGAGAGAGACTCATAGTTTACTAAGCAGACTAACATGCAGATCTATAGATTATAATACATGTGATTGACGGATTAATAGGGATGTGGATTCCATGTTCTGGGAGTACAGAAGAGGGAAAATTCTGCTCTACTGGGGTCAAGACAAGCTCCACGAGACGAGGCAGGGTCTTGCCTTGAGTTTTCTTAGATGTTGATGAGCCTCCAGCCTTCACTCTGTATTGTATTGACAACTTCAGGACCACTCAACCCTTTCCTGCAGGGCCAACTCAGAAGACAAATATCATTCAAAACTGAAGTTAAATGGCTGGTACCTCCCAGCCTGCTGGGTTTCCCACATCCATCGCTTCCTAGGGAATACCTGAAAATGAGGTCAGCACGAACCAGGTGGGCTCTGAGCTTGGGTCCAGCCAGCCCCTTTTGTAGTTTGGAGGAGAAAGGCGGTTATTATGCTAGAAGCCCGCCGAGCCCACAGTGCACCTCTTCTGTGTTTCAAGAAGGCTGTTTTTGTATTTGCAGCCTGATTTCAGGTGTGTGGATGTCAGAGAGATTGATGCCGTCTTCAGTGACCTGTGATCACACAGCCTTACAGCCCTTCATCTTTCTGCCTTGCTTAGCAAATTCCACGGGCAATAACTCCAAACAGAGCCTTTGGAAAAGGGCAACAAGGACAAACCTGGCCTGTTTAGAATCTAACTTCGAGCCACTCTTCTCAGCTCTTTATTCCCCTCAATTAAATTGTTTATTTGTAGAGTTTCCCTGTCTCATTTAATACAGTTTTAATTTCTTTTCTATCATTACTCTTTCTACCGTCTCTTCCTCTACTCCCCCTCTTTCAACCAAATTGCCTAAACCATTTTTCACCCTTTGCTTTGATGGCAACCAGTACAAATAAAACCAGAGCAGCAGCAAGTACCCCAGGAGAGGGGTGAGGGGTCACCGAAGCTGCTCTTGGAGGGCTCAGCTGGGCTTTCTGAAGTCAGATGGGCAGCCTGTTTCATGCCCCAAATCCCTCTCTCTTATCCTCCCTGCGGGCAATATTTTTGTTTTTACTGTGGTTCAGCTCCCTGGAATGCAGAGCTCTTTTAGAAGCTGACTGAGTGGGGAGGTTTGTGTCTGGGTAGCCTTTCTCTTGACCTGGAGAGAGAAGTTGGGGGTGGGGAAGGAGGGGTGGATAGAGTCCGGAGGAAGAAGTGGCTTTCTAAGACAGCAACACTGAGCATGTTTTATCTCTGAGACTGTTGACTGTGTTTCATCCATGAAGATGGGTTTGCTTGTTAATGCACCTTCCTGTTTTGGAGGTGTCGCTCAAAAATATTAAAGCTTTTAGTATTTGAGCTCTGGAGGAAACATGATTTTTGTGTGCCTGGGTGCCTGAAACAATCCAGGTCTACCGAATTCTGATTTTGAATGCCTGAATAAAGATGAGAAAATCAAAGCAGACAAAGAAATAAACATGTCTTGACTGCTTTTCCTGTGCCAGGACTTTTACCTACACGTCTCATTTAATTGTACAATAGCAGCCCTCTGAGTTGCTGTTAGTGTTCTCATGTTACTGATGCCAAAGCTAGGGTCCAGGGAGCTTAGGAAGAGAGCACAGAGCTGGCAAGGGGCACAGCCGGGACTCTTCATCCAACTGTCCACTCGCCTAAGAGACAGCGTTTGTGTCTTACCAACTTCAGGGAGGTGTACACATTTTGTTCTGTTACTAGCAAATGCTACATACTAGACTCTCACTACAACATTATTAGGCGTGCCTGAACAGAAATGGCACCTGCAAATAGAGCTTTATATAGAAAACTGAAGGGCATGATAAAGGTTGGATGTGCTAAGCACTTCTTAAAATCTTTCTGCTTCCCTCCCTCCCTTCCTTCCTTCTTCCCTGTCTCCCTCCCTCCCTCCCTTACTTTCTTCTCTTTTCTCTTTTTTCCTTCTTTCCTTCTTCCTTTCCTTCTCTTTTTCCTTTTTTCCTTTTTCATTTTCCTCCTTTCTTCCTTCCCTCATGTCTCCTTTCTCCCTCCCCCCTCTTTCCTACCCTTCCTTACCCCCTTTCCCTTCCCTTCCTTTTCCTTCCCTTCCCTTCCTTTTCCTTCCCTTCCCTTCCTTTTCCTTCCCTTCCCTTCCTTTTCCTTCCCTTCCCTTCCGTTATTTTTCCTTCCCTTCCTTTGCCTTTCCTTCCCTTCTTTTCCCTTCCCTTCCCTTCCTTTCCCTTCCCTTCCCTTCCCTTCCCTTCCCTTCCTTTCCCTTCCCTTCCCTTCCCTTCCCTTCCCTCCAATTTCACTTGCTATAGAGATGTGATGTACACACAGTTCAAAGACTGAGTGTACATCATATCAAGGACACAGTTCCTGTCCTTGAGGAGTATCTGTCCATCTAGGGGGTGGCCATATAAGCAAATTGCTCTGATGTCCCATGGCAAGTTCTGTTGCAGAGGTTTACATTCAGTTCTGGAAACAGAGATGAGGGAGCAAGTAATTTTGCTTGGGGAAGTTAGGGGAAGATAAAGAGAGGAAGTGCCATTTCATCTGGGCCTTGAATATTGGGGAAACATTTACTGGGGGCTGGGGAAAAGGCATTTTATAAGAGATGAAAATGCACTTTAATTCAGGGGCACAAATAGGACCAGGATAGTTGGATTTCAAGCACAGTTTGAGGGCTGAGGCTGGGAAGGCAGCCCTCGGGTTAAGTCTTCTCCTCTGGAAGGGCTTGGGAAGATATTTTGGGAAGAAACAGAGTTTGACATGAGTCCCGGGGTCTGGGTAAAATTTTCAATTATTGCAGGAGTCCAAATGTCCCTGGGGAGTGGGGCTGTACAGCCTACACTTTCACTCTCTTCTCTGACCCATGGACATTTTCCACAGACAGTGTAACAAGTCACTCACCTCACAGAGCCCTCTGGGAAAATCCCACAGAAATTCAGAAGTAATCTCTTCCTACTTGCAATGGTTACCAGACTCTTTCTCAAAAAGCTGAGTCTATTCATGTAATAGAACTGCCCTTGGAGAAATACTGGAAGTTATTGGGAAAGAATTTTTATTTTTGTCCTGTGGAAATACATGAAGAAAAATCAAATGAGAATAAGCAAAGGCTGTTTATTTACTCAGAACTTGCTATGAACGAGTCATCTGCCATCACTTGTCTTTTGGCAGAAACTCGGAGGCAGGCAGAGGAGTGGGGAAGCTTCACAGTGGGGGAAAGGGAAGGCTCCGAGAGCGTGCTGATTGGAGGCTGCTGGCGCGGGAAACTGAAGGGGGCTCACTGGAAGTGAGGTGTCCCATGGGATTTGGTAGAGTGCAAACTTGGCTTTCTCTGCCTGGTCCTCAGAAATAGGGACAAAAATGAGAAAAACTGTCAGTTTTTAATGAAGTCCTGGCCCTTTTGGAGCAATTGTTACAAGGGCTTTTGTTTGGCTTCCTGGATTGTTACTAGAGATAGTGTGTGACTTCCTAAAAGTCTGCGTCATAGACACCAGGCTGGCTTCCTGGGCTGGCTCTTGCAGATGATGGGTTGGTTTCCTGGGCTGGTTGCATAGATTGTGGGTCACTTTTTAAAAATATATGTCTGCTTATTTATATAGTCAGCCTCTGTCTATTTGTATTTTCAGTCTCTCAGTCCACATACCTATGTGAAATAAGAGATCATCTCTGGATTTCAGGTGGGCACTATGAGTGGAGTGTGTCTGGTAGACACAGAAGGAGCTGCACACACAGCTGAAGAGCGCAGGGCCGAGTTGTGTGGGTGTTCACAAGGGTGCCAGGCTGCTGGGGCTGGCATGGGGCTGAACTCGAGCCTGCTGCTCGTAGGGGCAGCATCCCTGGAGGAAGCAACTTTGTTAGGACAGCTCTGGAAATGTCCTACATGAATGCTTTGGCTTCTGTATTCCTTTTGACAGACAGCAGCTTGGACTCCATCCCAATAAAATGTTTGACCTCTCTCGGATGGAAAACAGGAGCTGGAAGCTTATTGTTGCTACTGGAAATAAAGACCAGAGAAGAAAAGACACTTTGTTTTGATGAGACCTTATAACAGATGTGCTGCGTAGGCATAGCAACATACGACTTTAATAGAAAAGGAACTTTCCTCTTCTCCACCCACCCTCAGTTCTGGAAGGCTTGATTGCAAAGGGGAATCTCTCTCTCTCTCTTTTTTTTTTTTTTTCCTTTAACTAGTATCAGGTGTCTTACTCAGGTGGTTGGGTAAAATAGTCAAAATATTTTTACAACAGCTGTAAACGGTTTTACAATACACTTACTGTTTATGAGGAAGGCTGACGTGTTGGAGAGTTTTCATGGCTGTGATGGGCACAGAGCAAGCAACCAGCATTTCTTATGGAGTTTTGCTAAAAGGCATTAATCCTGGTCACAAAGCCAAGTATAAAATTTTAGTGGCTTCTGAAACTGTCGCCTTTTTTTATGTCCTGTGTCTGAAGCTCTCTGGAAACCAACGGAGTCTGACACAGCTAAACATATTTGCTTCTGTGGACTGTGTTTATGAGGCCATGTTCACTTACAGGCAGAGGGCAGATGGGAAAAGAAAGTGGAAATATCGCTTTTAAGTAATTAGCGAAGTAAAACAGTATTACTAGTGTTTTGTGTAACTTTCTAATTTAAATTGAAGGTTTTTTTCCCCAAGTCAAATGGCATCTTTTTACATAGAAAAATTTAACAATCGAAAAATTGAAAAAAAGGGCCATAATCATTCTCTTTAAAAAATTGCCTTGCCTTATTGTTTAATTTTTTAAATTATATAAATTTCTTTTTTTTCTTCAATTTTTATTTTAAGCTCAGGGGTACATGTGCAGGATGTACAGGTTTGTTACATAGGTAAACATGTGCCATGGTGGTTTGCTGCACAGATCAACGTGTTACCCAGATATAGATATAATTATATATCTCTCATATATATATATATATATATTTTTTTTTTTTTTTTTTGAGACGGAGTCTTGCTTTGTCACCTGTCGTCCAGGCTGGAGTGCAGTGGCGCGATCTCGGCTCACTGCAAGCTCCGCCTCCCGGGTTCATGCCATTCTCCTGCCTCAGCCTCCCGAGTAGCTGGGACTACAGGTGCCCGCAACTGCACCTGGCTAATTTTTTATATTTTTAGTAGAGACGGGGTTTCACTGTGTTAACCAGGATGGTGTCGATCTCCTGACCTCGTGATCCGCCTGCCTCGGCCTCCCAAAGTGCTGGGATTACAGGCGTGAGCCACCACGCCTGGCCGTGTTACCCAGGTATTAAGCCCAGCATATACTAGCTATTCTTCCTGGTGCTCTCCATCCTTCCCCTCAGCCCCCACCCACCAACAGGCCCCAACCAGTGTGTGTTGTTCCCCACAACGTGTCCATGTGTTCTCATCATTTAGCTCCCACTTATAAGTGAGAACATGTGGTGTTTGGTTTTCTGTTCTTGTGTTAGTTTGCTAAGGATAATGGCTTCGAGCTCCATCCACGTCCCTACAAAGGACATGATCTCATTCATTTTTATGGCTGTATCGTATTCCATGGTGTATATGTACCACATTTTCTTTATTCAGTCTATCATTGACGGGCATTTAGGTTGATTCCATGTCTTTGCTATTGTGAATAGTGCTGCAGTGAACATGCACATGCATGTATCTTTGTAATAGATGATTTATATTTCTTTGGGTATATACCCAATAATGGGATTGCTGGGTCAAATGATATTTCTGCCTCTAGGTCTCTGAGGAATCGCCACACTGTCTTTCACAATGGTTGAACTAATTTACATTCCCACCAACAGTGTAAAAGCATTCCTTTCTCTTCACAACCTGCCGGCATCTGTTATTTTTTGACTTTTTAATAATTGCCATTCTGATGGGTATGAGATGGTATCTCATTGTGGCTTTGATTTGCATTTCTCTAATTATCAGCGATGTTGAGCTTTTTTTCACATGTTTGTTGGCCACAAGTATACCTTCTTTTGAGAAGTGTCTGTTATGTCCTTTGCCCACTTTTTAATGGGGTTGTTTTTTTTTTCTTGTAAATTTGCTTAAGTTGCTTGTAAACTCTGGATATTAGACCTTTGTCAGATGGCTAGATTGCAAACATTTTCTCCCATTCTGTAGGTTGCCTGTTCACTCTGAAGATAGTTTCTTTTGCTGTGCGGAAGCTCTTTAGCTTAATTAGATCCTATTTGTCATTTTTTGCTTCTGTTGCAATTGCTTTTGGCATTTTTGCCATAAAATCTTTGCCTGTGCCTTTGTCCTGAATGGTATTGCCTAGATTTTTTTCCAGGGTTTTAATAGTTTTGGGTTTTACAGTTAAGTCTTTAATCCATCTTGAGTTGATTTTTGTATAAGGTGTAAAAAAGGGGTTCAGTTTCAATTTTCTGTATATGGCTAGCCAGTTCTCCCAGCACCATTTATTAAATAGGGAATTCTTTCCCCATTGCTTGTTTTTGTCAGGTTTTTTGAAGATCAGATGGTTGCAGGTGTGTGGTCTTATTTCTGAGTTCTCTATTCTGTTCCATTGGTCTATGTGTCTGTTCTTGTACCAGTACGATGGTGTTTTGGTTACTGTAGCCTTGCAATATAGTTTGAAATTGGGTAGAATGACGTGTCCAGCTTTGTTGTTTTTTGCTTAGGATTGCCTTGGCTACTCGGGCTCTTTTTGGTTCCATATGAATAAACCTATAAATTTCTTAAAATTTAAATTAAAAAATTTAAAATATTGTAAATAGGATGATACCATATTTGTTAATGTTTTGTGATCTTATTTTTTCTTTTTTGTTCAACTTTCACATACTTCTTTCTTATTCTTTTCTCCTATGTAATCCTCCAACAGATGTTTACAGCCTAGAATATATCTTTATTTTTCTTTATGCTCAAATAAGTGTATACACATATATATTTATAGGTATTGCATATAAATGCAAACATAAGGGTTTTGATCATTGCATTATATAGAATTAAATTTATACAGTCATAGGGCATAGTATGATTTGATCTGATCTTAGGATTTAAATGGGGAAATTTATCCTCAGGCCATGTAACATGGAATAATCTTTGGTAATTTTTATTTCATTCATTCAAGCAGAATAAATAAAACAATGCTCCAGCTCTCTTTAATCATTGCTAAAACTTGTAATGAAAAAGGCAAGAGCCTCTTTTCTTCCTTGGTCTACATGCTGCCTCTTAGCCAGCTGAAGTGATATATTGTTCAGAAATTGAATTTATTGATCATATTACGTTTTCCAGAAATTCGCCAAATAACGGGCTCTAATACCCCCGCAGACAGGTAGGGAATAACCCCCAAATGTACCTGGGTTATATCCTACCCCTTAGACAAATGGTAATAGGGCCTTGCCCGCTCAGGTTTGGTGATGATCAGATTTAGCTGCGTCTGTCACTGGTTGTTGCTCTTCCTATTGCTCCTAGTGGTAACTCCAGGCTCTACTAGAGAGTGACTAGTTTATTCATGTGCTTCTTTAAGACCACTCTATTACATTTAAAAATAATCAGACTGATCCGCACATACAGAGGCCTAATGAAGTCCTAATCTTGTCTTCCTTCTGCTCCCAAATGAAGAGGATGCGGGGAGAGAGAAAGCAAGCTTGAAGGGAAGCCCATCTCTGTCATTTCAGGACAGGCTTGGTCCTGTGCAGAGCTTTCTTAGAGCCCAGACTTTCAAGTAGTACCAACAGATTGGGGCTCCCAGTTCTTGGTGCCTGATGGTCAGTCACAGAGCTGATCTAGCAAGGGGGATCTTGAGAGGATCCATGGAAGATTGGTTTTATTCACAGGCTGTCCCCCTACCAACAGGTTTTCCTACCAGCAGGTCCCAGGCTGCTACCCCTCCCTGCAGTAAGGATTTTTGGAAGAATGCTAGTTGTCTGAGTATCTTGCCCTAACTGCCAACTTCAGTAAATTCTTTACAAATGGTTCTCAGAGAGCTACACAAGTTGTGTAGGAATTTGGTGTATGGGACAGAGGAGTGGGAAGGAGAATGGGACAGAAAGGGAGGAAAAGGTAGAGGAAGTGGGAAGAAAGGGAGGAGGAGAAGAAGGGACAGGATGAGGCTTGCCTAGAACCTCAGCTCCATTAGGAGAGACAGACTGGATCCTATAGTGTGGGATGGTAACTCTGTTCAGTTAGTTTTAAAAATGACATGAGTAATGAGTGGGGAAGGAAAGAGCAGCCAATGGGATGGTTCAGAGGAAGCCATGAGACCCAAGGGAGGAAGTCTGGCAAATGAGGGTGAAGCAGAGTTATTTGATCCTTTGGGAGAAAAATCCTGGAAGACTTAGGCTGATCCCGTTTTCGTAGGGATCACTCACACCATTATCTAGTGGGGCAATTGATGCATGACAGACTGCCCATTGATGTCTGTGAAGGTAATTGCTTGCTTTAGTTCATTCACGCTGCTAAAACAGAATATCATAGGCTGGGTAGTTTATAAACAAAAGACATTTATTTTTCACAGTTCTGAAGGCTGGGAAGTCCAAGATCAAGGTGCTGGCTGATTTGGTGTCTGGTGAAGGCCCACTTCCTTGTAGATGGCATCTTCTTGCTGTGTCCTCACGTGATGGAAAAGTGAATGAGATCCCTGAGGTCCCTTTTATAAGGGCACTAATTCTATTTATGCGTCTCCACCCTCATGATTACCTCAAAGTGGCCCCACCTCCTAACACCATCACATCGGTAGTCAGGATATCAATACATGGGAATTTGGCGGGGGGGCACACATTCAGTCCATAATAATGCTACAGACAGATTTTCTTGGAAGTTGGTTGCCTCCTTGGGAATAGCAAGAAGGTACTCAGATGTAAAGTTTGCAGTTAGCATCTTCTTTTGCTTTAAGTTGGTTTATCATGATAAAATTAGAATTGGCACCCTTAAAAATACTTAAGACTATTTGTACACATCTCTTCTGCATACATTTTCTTTCCCTGAGCCCATTTTTATAGTCTTTGAAGCTTAAAAAATAAACCTCCAAATGAGCAACCCCATCTTTTGCTTGGCATTCTAGTGATCTTTATTTTTTTTTTTAGAATGGCCTCAGGCACCAACATTGTGGCAATGTGTGGGGTACAGAAGAGTGGCTGTGATAAAGTAACTCAAAAGAGGTTAAGGTTTTATTTAAGTACAGGGTAGGGAACTATTCTAAGTGTGACAAGCCATCTTCCTGACCAGTGAGGAGCTAGTGAAAGGTAGCTGACCTTCCACAATACTTCCAGAGGGCTGGAAGCCCTGACTTTTTGTAGCTTGGCAGGAACATCTGTAAAGGCTTCGGACTGGAACCTGCAACTTGCCAGCACTAGTGGGAAGCTAGTGATCTCTGTGTCTGAATAAAAGGGTTGATGATTGTTACGTAGATACAAATTCAGAGAAACAAGTCAGTTCTCTAATAACAAATGGAAAAATTCTAAATTATAAAATTTGTATTATTTTCTTATTAATAAGAAGATACTTTTTGCAGCACTTATCAGAGCCCTTTTATCTAGACTTGTGAGATTTAGCAAATAAGAGCAGTGTTTTATCCAGCAATTTTGCCTTTATCTCATTAGCAAGATTAGCGTTTCCATCCAAATAGATCATGCTTACTTTTTATTTTGTTTTGTTTTTTTGAGACGGATTCTTGCTCTTTGGCTCAGGCTGGAGTGCAGTGGCATGATCTCAGCTCACTGCAACCTCTGCCTCCTGGGTTCAAATGATTCTCCTGCCTCAGCCTCCTGAGTAGCTGGGATTACAGGGGTATGCCACCATGCATGGCTAATTTTTGTATTTTATGAGTAGAGACAGGTTTTACCGTGTTGGCCAGCCTGGTCTCGAACTCCTGACCTCAGATAATCTGCCCACCTTGGCCTCCCAAAGTGCTGGGATTACAGTTATGAGCCACCGTGCCTGGCCATGCTTACTTTTTTAGAATATTCACAGAATTGCGTGTCCATCACCGCAACAGATTTTAGAGCATTTTCATTAGCCCAAGAAGGTACTCTGTCCCCCTGTGCCATCCATCTTTCCCTGATCTTCCCCGCCCTCTGCCAGCCCCAGGTAACCGCTAATCTACTTTCAGCCACTATAGATTTCCTTATTCTGAACATTTCATATAAGTGGAATAATCCATTATTTGTCCTTTTGTGAAAGGCCTATTTCGTTTAGAATGTTTTCCAGGCTCATCTGTGTCGTAGCATGTGCCAGAATGTCCTTCCTTTGTAAGGCTGAATAGTTTTCCATTGTAGGGATAGACCACATCTTTATTCATTCATCTGTTGATGGACATTTGGGTTGCTTCCACCTTCTGGCTGTTATGATTTAATGCTGTTATGTGCATTGGTGTACACGTATTCGTTCAAGTTCTTTCTTTCATTCTCTTGGGTATATACCTAGAACTGAATTGCTGGGCTGTGGGGTAAGACCATTTGAGGAATTGCCATGCTTGCTTTAAAAGCAACATGCAAGTTTTTTTCTTTTTTTTTTTGACAGAATCTTGTCGTGTCACCCAGGCTGGAGTGCAGTGGCACGATCTTGGTTCACTGTAACCTCTGCCTCCCGGGTTCAAGCAATTCTCCTGACTCAGCCTCCTAAGTAGCTGGGACTACAGGTGCGTGCCACTATACCCAGCTAATTTTTGTATTTTTAGTAGAGATCAGTTTTCACCATGTTTGCCAGGCTGGTCTCAAACTCCTGACCTCCGGTAATCCACCTGCCTCGTCCTCCCTGCTGGGATTACAGGCGTGAGCTACCGCGCCTGGCCCCAACATGCAGTTTTTCTATGATTTTAATTGTAAACAAATTTTTTAAAAATTTCTATTCATCCCTTTTGCTGTTTAAATTGGGTAATGTTCATCTAATGCTGCGAAAGACTTTCTTACTATCTGCTTTCCTGCCCCCAGTAAAAAGGAAGAAAAAATGGAAAAATTATTTCTACATCAAATAAAATGCAAAACAGGAGAGGGAATTCCTTACATAATTACATTAAAAACTGATAGTGAATTTTTTGAGGAATACTGAAAATCCTTCAAGCACAGGAATGTTCATAAAGTTCTGAAGCTCTGCTTGTTCCTGAATATTAAAACAGAGCCAAAGGTTTTTCTTTTTATTATTTTGAATAAAAAACTCCAAGAATCCTTCATGTAAATCTTGACACTAAGCCCGTCTCTCCTTGTCTTGCCCCTTGAATCATTTATTTAAGCGGGCAATAATAAAAGGTGCCAGCAATTCAGTTGTGAGCTCTGGAAGATTTCTGTGCGCATTGACCTTTAAGCGTTTGCATCTTGACAGGTGAGCTCTTCTTACTGTTTCCTGTGAGATATGGTGCGGCCAAGGGGTCAGGCATGCTAATGACAAAATTACCATTTACCTTTTACCTGGCAGGCCCCGTGCCTGACATTATAAATGTAGGCAACCTTTCACCTGAAGCTCTTTTTTGCTCTACTAGAGATTATGTCGGAATGAACTTACTTATGGTGGCAGAAGAGTTATGGGGGAAGAAGGACTGAATTTAGTGCATTTTTGTCCCTTTGGGTTTCTTTTTGGGGATGCCTTTTCTCTCGCAGTCATTCTGCATAAAACATTACTGCTCTTGGTGTGGGGCTGGGTGGGGGGGCGATTGGAGCAGGGCTGGGGGAGAAGAACACTGTTTTTGTCATCTTGTGTTCTTGACATTTTTGAAGCATGGCCGTTTCTCTCCTTTCTCTAAAGCTGCAGGTATTAATGAGGTTTTACTGGTGGCCCACCTTCATCTATAACTGCCGTCCTTTTCCTGCTGATTCCAACAGAATGGCATTTCAGGGCTACTGGATACCAGATACGGTTAAGTAGTTAGGGGAACTGGTGGCGATTGGCAGAGATGCAGGCGTCTATCAGATGCAGAAGAAAAATAAAACACAGAGGGGCACCGGCAACAGGAGGGGTCTGAAGAGGCAGAGGGCAGCTTGGCCAAGTCAAATAAAGTTAATGAAAGATGATGCGATTGCCAACTTCCTAGGCTAGCCAGTTGATGCTGTGTATGCCGTCTTTTGACATATTCATTGGTTAGTCTTTAAGGTGTCATGGGATGAGTTCATTCTCTATAATAACACTTAGCCAAATATCCTGAGACTGGCCTGGGCCAAAATTAAAATAAGAATGCTTACATTATTAGGTAGTAAGATTCATCATTGAGTGTCTACTTCCTGGTGGTGCTGAGTGGAACGAATGAAGGGGGATAGAAGGAAATGAAAGAAGAAAAGAAAGAGAGCGTGAGGAAGAGAGGAAAGGAGGGAGGGAGAGAGGCAAGGAAGGAGGAAAAGAGGGGAAAGGAGAAAGGAGAGAAGGTGGGGAGGAGAGATGGAGAGGGAGAGAGCAGGAGAGAGGGGAAAGCCTTATTTTCCACTCTTGTTGGAAAGCCCTTCCAAAGCAAGAAACCCAGGTCACTGCAGCCTAATAAGAGAGAGTGGAGGATGCATGGGGCTCTCCTGCCTCCGAGCCCTCTTCTCCACCTTCAGAGAGATGGATGGTTAATAAGGAGCCAGGAATCCAGTGATCTCTGGCCTCTGCAAAGATGTCTTTCACTTAGTTTTTCTTGGTAAAGTGGTGCATAGGACTTTAGTGACATTTGCCTGGTGGTTATGAGATACTTTTGTAAATCAAAAATAAAATGTGGAGGCCCGCCCCCAATCATCTGAATGGATTTCCTCTTCTAGGCCAGGGCCCTCCAAACTGAACCTGAAAGGCTGGCTCAGGCCATGATGGGAAGATGGGGCGGACATGCCTCATTATGCCCTCCTCCCTTTTGGATTTAGAAAAGCTGACCAGCATTTAACACCAGCACAGATCTTAAGTCTGAAGAAACCTTAAGAAACCTTTACAATCGGCCAGGTGTGGTGGCTCATGCCTGTAATCCCAGCACTTTGGGATGCTGAGGTGGGTGGATCACCTGAGGTCAGGAGTTCCAGACCAGCCTGACCAACATGGTGAAACCCTATCTCTACTAAAAATACAAAAATTAGCTGGGTGTGCTGGCGCACACCTGTAATCCCAGCTACTTGGGAGGCTGAGGCAGGAGAAGCGCTTGAACCCTGGAAACGGAGGTTGCAGTGAGCCGAGATAGCGCTGTTGCACTCCAGCCTGGGCAACAAGAGCGAAACTCCATCTCAAAAAAAAAAAAAAAAAAAAAAATCTTTACAATCTGGAAAAGGATTGAATCGTGGCTTTATTATCCTTGAGGACAATTCTATGTAATGTGTGGAAGATGAGAGGATTCCAAAGACATTCCTTTCCTCTTACAACCTCTTGTAAGCCGGACATTCCTTTCTATTGATAATAACTCTTTCAACCAATTGCCAGTCAGAAAAATTTTAAATCTACCTACGACCTGGAAGCCTCCCCACTTCTAGTTGTTCCACCTTTCTAGAGCGAACCAATGTATATTTTGAATGTATTTGATCGATGTCTCATGTCTCCCTAAAATATATAAAACCAGGCCGGGCACGGTGGCTCAAGCCTGTAATCCTAGCACTTTGGGAGGCCGAGGCGGGTGGATCACGAGGTCAGGAGATTGAGACCATCCTGGCTAACACGGTGAAACCCCGTCTCTACTAAATATACAAAAAATTAGCAGGGCGTTGTGGCGGGCGCCTGTAGTCCCAGCTACTTGGGAGGCTGAGGCAGGAGAATGGCGTGAACCCAGGGGGCGGAGCTTGCAGTGAGCGGAGATCCCGCCATTGCACTCCAGCCTGGTGGACAGAGCGAGACTCCGTCTAAAAAAAAAAAAAAAAATATATATATATATATATAAAAAACCAAGCTGCACCCTGACCACCTTAGTTAGGTACATGTTCTCAGGGTCTCCTGAAGGCTGTGTCAGGGGCCATGGTTACTCATATTTGGCTTAGAATAAATCTCTTGAAGCATTTTACAGAATTTCACTCTGTTCATTGATACTTTGTAAATAATGATAATTAGGAACCCAAGAAGTACTGCCTGCTTGTTTAGCGTGTTCATTTAGCTCAAAGTTTGGTACCTTGTAGTTGTCATATGGGGTAAATCTTTAGCCACAATATCTCATTATGAATGTGTTCCAGGAAGGAGATATAATTTTTTTTGACCATTTGCAGCATATTCAAATGAAAGCTGGTGCTAATGAAATTATTCTCATGTAATTAGATGTATTAAATAATGTCCCAGGTTGGTTCAATGACATGGTTGGATTGCTAATTTCTCTTCTTTCCAGGCACGGAAAGAATTCTCCCTGAAGATTTGAGCCACAAATAGCCGCAGAAGCTGGCTGATTTTGGAATCATTGCTGCACTGAACCCAGAGTTCGCCATGGCATCTTGTTAAAGAAAATTAAGTTTTCCCATTCTTCCTCTATAAGCTGGTGACCCTGGGTGGCATGTTACAGGAAAAGCTTGGAACTCTTGAGCTCAAATCCAGTGTGTTGACAAGGTCCCAGTGGGAACCCCATTCAGGCTGAATGAATTGGCAGTCATTTCCAGGCTTATCAGATGACATTCTCCTTGTCTGGCTTTATTTTGTGAATCAACCCCAACTCAGGAGACCAGAATTACAACAAGAATTTCATTTTTACTAGACAAAGGGCTCAGCCGTGCATTCAGCCATCGAGTTTTCCTTGTCCTTCCCTGGGTCTGGAGCGATATGGACTGAGACGGTGGATCCGTGTCAGGTTTTACTCATGGCTGGACCGCCTTGTCACGCTCCTTGGCACCGAAGGAGTGTGATTAAATGTGTGTAGCTGTCAGAGGCAGAGGGGAGTCAATAATACCTGATATTTTCCTTGAATTCCTGTTTTACCTTCACACAATTAAATCTTGCCGTCACATTATTTCATTTGCTTTACTTGGAATGGAGCCCTAACCTTGAAAATGATTGAAGTTGTGGCTTTATTATCCTTGAGGACAATTCTATGTAATGTGTGGAAGAAGAGAGGATTCCAAAGACATTCCTCTCTTGTCTTTTCCACATCAACTGCTTTGAGTCCTTTGTTCTCTTTCCTGGGCTCTCGTGTGGGGGACACATCTGTGTTTATATACAGCAAGGCCATACCTCTCTCCCAAAGAGGCAGAAGAGTCAAACTACATGGCTTCAGGAGAGAGAAGCAAGTTTTTCTCAATCTTAGTGAATGATGTTTCTAGAACAGGGTGGATCTCTAAGCCCTTAAGGATGATGCTGTCTGTTCCAGAGAATCCTATATAAAGTGTATGTGTGTGTCTGCTTCTTTCAGTTTTCTTCTCTTAAGAGGACAATTAGCAGTAGCATTCAACATAGAGTCCTCAAAGGATCAAATGCTCCCAACATTTAACTTGGGTCATTTAGGAATGTGTAAATGTAGTTACTCTTCCAGGCCACCATGGGGGGCTATTTGTTGTACTCCTAAACGTAGGACTTTTCACATTGAAAAGAATAAACTGGAACAGACTTCCTGATTCACATCAACCAGCCAGGCCTGATCCTTTCATTACAAGGTGATGCATTTTGTAGATTGAGTGGGAAACTAAATAGGCAACCCTCTTCAGGGATGTAGATATCTCTGCTTCTGAAAATGTTTATTGATTCTTTAGGTTCAGAACAACATTAATCATGCAAAAAGCCAAAGGCCCGAGACTCAGAATCTGGTATCAGGAGACAGGGGAGCTGCTTTTCTTTTCACTGTAAGACTTATGTCAACACATTTCTGAAAATGAATCAATAGTCAAATAACTCAAGTGACAGATTGATCATTCTGGCAGAGACCAAAGTCTATAAGATGTCATACAATCAAAACAGCAACAACAAGTAAGGCATTTTATTTGACATTACTCAAAGTTCTACTGATCCTATCACATTTAATACGTCTTTTTCTATCAGCCTCTGGAGATAGGGAGATAAAAGTAACAGTGAGATGAAATGTAGCCATTACATTAGAAATATGAACTTGCAGGGTGCTTAACGCTATTTCATCTACCATTTAAAAAAAATAAGGTTACACAGTCCATATCCGTTTAAAGTAGACTATGTAATATGTTATTTGTAAGGTCTAGTTTAATAGATTATAAAACACTTTTTAAATATCATTTCAGTTAAAATTTGACTTTATTTTAGCTGTTTTTTCTTTAAAAATTTTTTAAAATGAAATTTTAGCCTTGCAATTTTCCTCCTATAAAATGGTCTGTTTTTTACTTGCTCATCAATACAGTGTTTCTTTTCTCATTTTTAGTTCTTTGCAGGTTGAACCTTGCTGTGGAAGCTTGAGAGCTTTTAACAAAGGAGCCTGGGGGAAGATAGGTCAGAGTTCAAATTCCTATGTCTGCCTTTTATTGGCTGCTTGACCTGGGCAGGTCTTCTCGTCTCTTGAAATCTCCATTCAAGCGCAAAAGGGAATCAGAAGAGTCTGTTAAAATGATTGTAAGGCAAGGATGAGTTATATGCTTGGCATGTAGTCAGCACTCATGATATTATTGAATATTATGATCAATATCATTACTACTATTACTCCTATATGAAAGCTGTTATTCAGTATTTTTCTCTGGAAATCTCTATCACAGAAATATAATGCAATCCCTAAAATAAATGTTCAAAATAATGATCACGAGGCATTCAAAAATTCTGAATTCTTGAATCATCAAAGAAAAGTTATCTTTTTGGCAGTGTAGCTTGAATGATATGTATATTATAGTATACTCTAACTCTTAAATATTGTTTATTTATATGTTATATATACTGACCCTTGGTGTATATATTACTTCACTGCTATATTCAATTAATCAACACTTAACTAGGCTGGATAATTTAATTTTTTTTAATTTCAATAACTTTTAGGGTACAAGTGGTTTTTGGTTACATGGATGTATTGTATAGTGGTGAAGTCTGAGATTTTAGTGTACTGATCACTCGAGTGGTGTCCATTATACTCAATATGTAGTTTTTTGTCCCTTGCTCCTCTCCTACCTGTCCCCTTTTCTTAGTCTCAAAGTCCACTGTACTGCTCTGTATGCCTTTGCTCCATAGCTTTGCTCCTACTTATAAGTGAGAACATATGGTATTTGGTTTCCCATTCTTGAGTTACTTCACCTAGAATAATGGCCTCAACTCCATCCAAGTTCCTGCAAAAGGCCATTATTTTATTCTTTTTTTATGGCTGAGTAGTATTCCATAGTGTGTATATACACCCACTCTGTATATATATATATATATATATATATATATACATATATATACATGCACACAATATATATATAGATACAACATATGCTATATATATGCTATCTATTATATATACATAAACTTTTTTTCCTTTTTTTATTTTTTTATTTTAATTTTTTAAATTATATTTTAATAGTTTTTGGGGTACGGGTGATTTGTGGTTACATAGATAAGTTTTTAGTGATGATTTTTGAGATCTTAGTGCACCCATTACCCAAGCAGTGTACACTGTATCCAATATATAGTTTTTTATCCATCACTCCCCATCCAAGTCCCCAAAGTCCATTATATCATTCTTATGCCTTTGTGTCCTTATAGCTTAGCTCCCGCGTGTAAGTGAGAACATACGGTACTTGGTTTTCCATTCCTGAGTTACTTCACTTAGAATAATGGCCTCCAGCTCCATCCAAGTTGCTGCAAAAGGCATTATTTCCTTCATTTTAGTGGCTAAGTAGTATTCCACGGTGTGTATATACCACATTTCCTTTATCCACTTGCTGGTTGATGGGCACTTAGATTGGTTTTATATCTTTGTTATGGCAAATTGTGCTGCCATAAACATGCATGGCACCTGTGTCTTTTTCATAAAATGACTTCTTTTCCTTTGGATAGATGCCCAGTAGTGGGATTGCTGGATCAAATGCTCGTTCTACTTTTAGTTCTTTAAGGAATCTCCGTATTGTTTTCCATAGTGGTTGTATTAGTTTACATTGCCACCAGCAGTGTAACAACATTCCCTTTTCACCACATTCACGCCAACATTTATTGTTTTTTGACTTTTTAATTATGGCCATTCTTGCAGGAGTCAGGTGGTATCTCATTGTGGCTGTGATTTGTATTTCCCTGATGAAGTGATGTTGAGCATTTTTTCATGTTTGTTGGCTGTTTGTACATCTTCTTTTGAGAAGTGTCTATTCATGTCCTTTGCCTACTTTTTGATGGGA
Source organism: Symphalangus syndactylus (assembly GCF_028878055.3). Lineage (NCBI taxonomy): Eukaryota > Metazoa > Chordata > Mammalia > Primates > Hylobatidae > Symphalangus > Symphalangus syndactylus. Next base: position 62,710,856 of record NC_072445.2, on the reverse strand, counting down.
TTTTTTTTTTTCTTGGTCATTTGTTTGAGTTCCTTGCAGATTTTGGATACTCATCCTTTGTTGGATACATAGGTTTCAAACATTTTCTTCCACTTTGTGGGGTGTCTGTTTACTCTGCTGATTATTTCTTTTGCTGCACAGAAGCTTTTTAGTTTAATTAGGCCCCATTTATTTATTTTTGTTTTTGTTGCATTTGCTTTTGGGATCTTAGTCATGAATTCTTTGCTTAAGCTAATGCCCAGAAGAGTTTTTCTGATGTTATCTTCTAGAATTTTCATGGTTTCAGGTTTTAGATTTAAGTCTTTGATTCATCTTGAGTTGATTTTTCTATAAGATGAGGAGATGGGGATCCATTTTCATTCTTCTACATGTGGCTAGCCAGTTGTCCCAGCACTATTTATTGAATAGGATGTCCTTTCCCCAATTTATATTTTTGCATGCTTTGTCGAAGATAATTGGCTGTAAGTATTTGGCTTTATTCCTGTGTTCTCTATTCTGTTCCATTGATCTATGCACCTATTTTTATACCAGTACCATGTTTTGGTAACTTTAGCCTTGTAGTATAATTTGAAGTCGGTATACCACATTCTTTATCCACTCATTGGTCAACGGGCACTTAGGTTGTTTCCATATCTTTACAATTTTGAATTGTTAGGCTGGATCATTTTAAGTTTCTTATATTCTGTGTGTCATCAGGCAAACCAATAGATATATAGTGGAGAGAAATTATAATTCAATTCTGAGCAGTGAGTGAAACCGATAGATAATAATAGTAAATAATGCTTAATTTTATTTCTTTATTTGTTTAGACAGAGTCTCCCTCTGTCACCCAGGCTGGAGTGCAGTGATGCAATCTTGACTTACTGCAATGCCTCCTTCCCAGGTGCAAGTGATTCTCCTGCTTCAGCCTCCTGATGAGCTTGGCTTTCAGGCGCATGCCACCATGCCTGGCTAATTTTTGTATTTTTAGTAGAGATGGGGTTTAACCATGTTGGCCAGGATGGTCTCAATCTCCTGACTTTGTGATCAGCCCACCTCGGCCTCCCAGAGTGCTGGGATTACAGGTGTGAGCCACTGCACCCGGCCGAGCAAGGGTCTTTTGAGAGGTGACAGTGCCCACTACTCAGATCGGTGCACAACTGGTAACTTATGAATTGTTTTATTTCTGAGATTTTCCATTTTATATTTTCAGACAGTGGTAGACCACAGGTTAACTATGAAAAGTGAAACCATGGATAAGGATGGACTACTGTATAATTAACCTAAGTATCTGTCAACGGGTAAATGGATTAAAAAAACTGGTGTATATACACAATGAAATACTATTCAGCCTTAAGAAAGGAGGGAATCCTGTCTTTTGTAACAACATGGATAAGCCTGGAGGACATTATGCTAAGTGAAATAAGCCAGGCACAGAAAGACAAATAACACATGATCTCACTTATATGTAGAATCTAAAAAAGTTGAACTCATAGAAGCAGAGAATAGAATGGTTACTGGGTTTGGGGTGGGGATATGTTGGTCAAAGCGTACACAATTTTGGCTGGACACAAAGAATAAGTTGAAGAGATCTATTGTTTCTGTAATTGGTAACAATGTATTGTGCACTTGAAAACTGGGAAGAGAGAGGTATGTGAGGTAATGCGTATGTTAATTAGCTTGATTTAGCCATTTCACAATGTATACGTATTTCAAAAAATACAGTTTTCAACAAATATTTGGTACACCATAAATAGATATAATTTGTATTTGTCAGTTAAAGAAAGAGAGTTTCTGAGACCACACTCTGGGAAGGTGTGGAAATTGGTCTGGTATAGGAAGCCCTTATTCATTAAAACTTTTCAAGTGATTCTGATGTGCATTTAGTCTTTTGGTTGCAGTGACCCTGAGGAGTGCTTTACTCAAAGAAATTAGTCTCTTACGAAGAAAATTTAGGCCTGATGACAGATCAGTGGAGGGCATAAGTTGAGGCTCGTAGTAGCCTTCCTATAACCCCTAAAAATCACAATATGTAAGATTAGTTTTATTATTCTCTGTACCAGAATTCTCTTTAATATGCTGGATGCGGATCATAAAAGTTTATACCTAAGAATCTGATTATTTCAAGGTGTTAGTTGAGCCAGACTTGGCTTATTTCAATTCCTATTTCAGAGAACGATATAAAGCTACTTCCTGAGAGTGTTTCCATGTGTATGTTTTTCTGTGGCTAAGCCAATGGCTAAAGTGAAGAATACAGAAGAAAAACACTGCTGTGACTTGGGTGGTCACTATAGGCCATATTCTGACTCAAATAAGCTACTGCAGTTGCAGGTTCAGGCCTGCAGTATGTCCTCGGACTCCTTAAGGACTGATTTGATGGGTTTTTTCTCATTAAAACTTTCTGGAAGTACAAGTCTGAGGCATGTGGAAATAAGTGAAGACCAACCAAATGGGAAGAGGCAATGGTTACTTATTCAGAACTTGTCATAACAAGGGAGTTGGTCACCATTACTTGTGCTTTGTTAGCAACTCACATGCAGGCAGAGGCATGGAGAAGCCTCACAGTGGAACAGAGCAAAGGCTTCAGGCACGTGCTGATTGAGGCTGCTGGATTGGGGAAGCTGGAGACAGCTCACTAGAAGCAGGGTGTGTGGTATGAATGTGTCTCCCCCAAATTTACATGTTGAAACTTAATTGCCAGTGTGATAGTATTTAGAGGTAGGGCCTTTAGGAGGCGATTAGGTAGCGAAGGTGGAACCCTCATAAATGGGATCAGTGCCCTTATAAAAGAGGTTGTTGGGGGAGTGAGTGCATCCTTCTGCCTTCTGCCAGATGAGGGCACAGCCACAAGGCACCGTCTTTGAAGCAGAGAGCAAGTCCTCACCAGACACCAGGTCTGCTGGCCCCTTGATCTTGGACTTCCCAGCCTCTGGAACTGTGAGAAATACATTTCTGTTATTGTAAATTACTGAGTCTAAGGTCTTTTGTTATAGCAGCGTGAATGGATGAAGACACAGACATCCCATGTGATTAGTTAAGAAGACATATTTGACTTTCTCTGGTTGGTCCTAAGTTGGAAGTGGGAGCAAAAGTTAGAGATTAATTTTTCAAGGGACAATTAATGAAGTCCTGGACATTGTGGGCCAATTGTTATGGATGTTATTGCTTGACTTCCTGAACTGGTTGCTAGAGGTAATGGTCTGACTTGTAGATGGACAGTGGGCTGGCTTCCTGGATTGGTTACTATAGATAAGGGATTGGTTTCCTTGGCTGGTTGCTGCAGGTCGTGGGTTGGAGTTCTATTTTTATATATGATCTGACTATTGTCCGTGTGTATTCGATCTCACAGGCATTATCTTCTATTGCAGAGGCACCTGCCATTAGAGGAACTATGTTGGACTTGGCTATTGATGAGAAACCTCTGTTTCACTTTTGAATCCACAACCAGAAATGTCCAAGTGAGCAAGAGATATGCAAAGCTCCAACTGGCACAGACCGAAATTCTAAAGTAAAAGAAAATCCTCGGGACTCCACATGGTACCCTTTAAGTACCAAGCTGCTTGAAATATCATTCCGTTTATTGTAACTTGATGTGTGAAATTCTGGCAGGCATTTACAATTCAGATCCCATTCCTAAGGGATTCCCATTTGGGTGTGTTTGTATGATTTATTCTGAGCCTTTCTTCACGTATGGACACTTGAGATTATTAGGTAAAATGCACATAGATGCTCAGAGATGAAGTGTTTATCATCATTGCCTCAATGAATCATTCCCCAGCCTTGACAGGTTCTAATGTCTCCCATGCTTCAATGCCACCCACTCTGTCTTACTCTTTGTCCCAAGCGTGTTCTCCTTCCTTCTGTCCGCCAGCACCCCCATCTCAAAATTTCAAAGCATTCCCCTCATCAATCATTTGGATTTAGCTGGGGGCAGGGAGGGCGGGGGTTGCTGGACAGCAGCAGAAGCTTTGTCCAAATACCTTGTAACAAGAACAACAACATGGTCATGGCCCCTGTTTGCTGGGTCGGGGAGAATGGAGGCAAGAAGGGAGGAGGGGGGCCTGCTGCGACAACAGACCCAGGCTTTTCTCAAGGGGTTGATGGTGTGGAGTGGCAGCTCTCTTGGTGAGTGCAGTCCCCTTTGCTAAGAAAAAAAATGGGGCTGTTCTCACGGCTCGACCTTCTGTTCCCTGGGGCTACTCTGGAAAGGGTCCTCATTTCTCTTTTCCAAACAGGGGGCTTCCATGTCCATCAAAGGTGATAGCTGAGTTAGGAAAACTGAGTCTGGCCTGGTGAGGCTGCATTTTTCCCATTGCTGGCTCAAGGGAGACTGTGATTCTCATGACAAATTATGTGTTCTACTTTTAGCTCTTTCCACCGGGTTATACTATGACCTTGGGCAAGACCCTTGACGTTTCCGGGTTCCCCCTCCTCCCCTTAGTTTCTCCTCATCTGACCAAAGCACTTTTTAAAAAAACCATGACCGTGTTGTAAAACAAAATGTAGACTAGATGAAAGGAAATTGTGTGATCATGAATCTAACGGGAACGTTGTTGCTGTTTCTTCCCATCCCTTTTTCTATGCTTTAAAATCATAGTTGCAATCATTGAATCTCTACCTGAATAGCTTGCTTTTTTGGGGGGGGGGACATGTTCCTAGGCTGCTGAATAATCTTTATAATCATGATTCTTAATAACTTTAGAATTTCAAGATGTATTTCTTAGTCTCTTCCATTTAGCTCACCTAGAAAACATACTGGAATTGAGATACAGTAAAATCCACTGAGAAATTCCCCTTGAATTTCCTCTTGTTATTTTCCCTTTCCTTTGAAATATTCAGGGGTTTCTTTTTTAGAGTAGGAAATTAGCCAGTGCCTTAGAGATAAAATGCCCAAATAAAAACAAAAATGAACCTCAACCCCACACTGACCCCAGAAAAACCCAAACACTGGTTAACTATCTTTTTAAAGTTAGTCTGGGCCGGGCGCGGTGGCTCATGCCTGTAATCCCAGCACTTTGGGAAGCCGACATGGGTGGATCACGAGGTCAGGAGATTGAGACTATGCTGGCTAACATGGTGAAACCTGGTCTCTGCTAAAAATACAAAAAATTAGCCGGGCATGGTGGCACATGCCTGTGATCACAGCTACTCAGGAGGCTGAGGCAGAATCGCTTGAACCAGGGATTCGGGTTGCAGTGAGGTGAGATCGTGCCACTGCACTCCAGCCTGGTGACAGAGCAAGACTCCATCTAAAAAAAAAAAAAATTAGTCTGTCCATATTCTTTCAGTAAAATGTTGGATTCTTCCAACTCTTAGATTAAAATGTCCCAAGGAGCAGCCCTTGGGGTTTATTTTTGGGATTTGGTGGTAAATTCTTCCTCTGGATGTCAAGTCTCCTCAAAGTCTGCAGGAAATCCTACTGGGACTTGGAGATTGTGACATTAGATCTAGTTAGAGCTGCTGAATGCAAGGAACTGCAGATGTCTGAACACACCAGGAGAGAGAACTTGCAAAGACCTACAACCAGCATCCAGCTGGATTAGATGTGTGGCTTTTTCTGTCCTCAGGTTACCTGGGGAAACACTGAGGAAACAAATCCCACAGAAATTATTTGATCGCCCCCCTCCAGAGCATAGAGTGAACAGATGACAGAAGGTATCTGTACTATGAAAGCCTCTCTCTATTGTGCTCCCCATAAAAGGCCAACAGCCTAAGAAGGCTTCACTTTCTCTGGGGTGCTACTGCACTGCATCATGTACAAATACCCATATGAGGGGAAGAAAGCAAAACTTTTCCTTTTTTTTTTTTTTTGAGACGGAGTCTCACCCTGTCACCTAGGCTGGAGTGCAATGGCCTGATCTCGGCTCACTGCAACCTCCACCTCCCGGGTTCAAGCGATTCTCCCACCTCAGCCTCCCGAGTAGCTGGGATTATAGGCACTCACCACCATGCCTGCCTAATTTTTTTGTATCTTTAGTGGAGACGGGGTTTCACCTGTTGGCCAGGCTGGTCTCGAACTCCTGACCTCTTGATAAGAGAGAATTTTTCCTTTTTTGGATAAATCGTTTCCAAGTGAATTCATCATGGCCATCCATCATGTATCACCCTTCCCCCTCCTACCATATTGCGCCAAATCCAGCTGCTGCTCACCTGGATTTCATTGTAGTTAGGTAACTGGGGGTCATCCTAATTTTGACTTTTAGTTCTCACATCCAACATTCACATGAGTTTATTAACTCTGCCATATACAGCTTTCATATCAATGTGCTTCTCCACTCCCCTGCGGTACTGCCTCATTTCATGTTCTCATCATTTGTAAACTAGATTTCTGGGTTACCACAATTTCCTAACTGAGCCACATACTTCCAGCCCTGTCTTCACACCGCATGGTGTCCTTTCTCATGATCACCCAATGTCTGCCAGTCACTTGCATGGGAGTCTTCATTCTCCTTTGTCTGTCTGACCATGCCACTCATCAGACCACATTGCTCCTCAGTAAGTTACATGCAGGATTCTTGGCATGGCAGACGTGAGACTGCATATCTGCTGCCTTCTTTCCTGCCCAGGCTGATCCTCCCTCCTGATCTCTTAAATCAAAATATCACTTGGTGCAGTCTAGGAAGACACATTTGTAAAAAGCTCCCTGGGCAATTCTCATGTATGGGATCCATTGATAATTATTTGGAAACTAGTATTCCAGAAGCTCAATAGGATGCCATTTATGTCTCAATTTTCCTATAATCAAGCCTCAGGAAAGGATGCATCATAATGTATTTCAGTTACTGAGCCCCCTTGGGTTGGGTCCAAGATGGAATTCTGTTACGGTTAATTCTGCATAAAAGATTTTGTTTATAGTTAAACTGCGGGATATTAATGTTGCTTGTACCTGAAAAGATCGTGTGTGGTAAGCCTTCCTGTGCACTAAACCAGTCGTGTTATTCCCCTGTCTTAATTCAGGGGCAGCATGCCTCCTTATACCCAAGTCTTAATTTGAGAGGAAGAGAAAGGAACAGGAAAGAATGTGGCGAGATATAAGAACAAAAGAAGACTGCCCCACAAAACAGCATGGCAAAATAGCACAAATGGAAATATTGAGTTGCCAAAGTTTAGGGAATTAATGATCACGTATACTTTCATATTTTATAATTTTACCATCAAACATGAGTTTTTAACAATAAGGAAAATGCTGATTCGATAATGTTCAGGGAAATGTCAGGATGCAAAATTGTTTCTGTAATCTCAGTCGTGTAAAGTATGTTTAGAAAAAGAACACTTTAAAATACTGTATTAAGTTAGTATTGCTTCTCTCTGGTGCTGAGATTATTGATTTTTAACTTTTAAAAAAAATTTCTCATCCCGATGCTTTTAAATTTTTTTGAGTTCACAGACAGTATGTTTGGAATCAGAAAAATATAAGCTAACTTCTGATTGTTGTTGTTGGAATATAACTGGAAGAGATATGAAAGTGATAGAGAAGTAGGCAAAGGATGGTTGGGGGGGAGGGAAAGAAAAGGGAGAGGAACAGAAGTAAAAGAAAAGGAGAGAGAATATGGGGGAGGAAAGAATATGGCCATAGGGTGAGGACATATTATGTCTGAAGCCTGAGGACACATCGTTTTAAGATTCCATCTTCAAATTGGGGCTTCTGACTTCCTTCCTTCCCTCCTTCCTTCCTTCCTTCCTTCCTTCCTTCCTTCCCTCCTTCCCTCCTTCTCTCCTTCCTTCCTTCCTTCCTTCCTTCCCTCCTTCCCTCCTTCCCTCCTTCCTTCCTTCCTTCCCTCCTTCCCTCCTTCCTTCTTTCCTTCCTTCCTTCTTTCCTTCCTTCCTTCCTTCCTTCCTTCCTTCCTTCCTTCCTTCCTTCCCTCCCTCCCTCCCTCTTCCCTCCTTTCTTCCTTCCTTTCTTTTTTTGACAGAGTCTTTGACCAGTCTTTGACCAGTCTGTTGCCCAGGCTGGAGTGTGTAGTGGTGCAATCTTGACTCACTTCAGCCACAACCTCCTGGGCTCCAGTGACCCTCCCGCCTCAGCATCCCAAGTAGCTGGGTCTATAGGTGTGCGCCACCACGCCTGGCTAATTTTTGTTATTTATTATTTTTTGTAGAGACAAGGTCTCCCTATGTTGCCCAGGTTTGTTTTGAACTCCTGGGCTCAGGCAATCTGCCCACCTTGGCCTCCCAAATTGCTGGGATTACAGGTGTGAGCCACCGTGCCCAGCCAGGACTCCTGATTTTCTAAGCAGACTAGTACTCGATCAGAAGATGCTATAAAAAGACTGCCCTTGTCTAATGCACTGGTATTCTCTACAATGACATGTGCAAGCAGCTGCTTCTTTTTATCATCAGTATTGAAAACAGCAAAGAGCTCCTGGACATTACTTTGAAGTCCTTTGCATATTGATAAATGAGTCACAAGATGGCAAAGCTTCGATGTTTTAGGAAAATATTTCCTTATATCCTTTCTGCCTCTCTCTACTGTCCAGAGTCCTCTCACATTAATCAAAGGGATAGGAAACTCCAACCCTGAGGACCAGGATGGTCCTTTGTCCCCAAGGTGAGTCCAGTGCTGACCTGGAGAGGGACTCCAGTCGTTGTAAGATTGGAGGATGGATTAGGCCATGAATATGCAGAGGCAGGATGAAGGGAGTGAGCACCCAATCCATAATGACTGAATTACAATTTTAAAATGGAGTGAATTAGATAGTTATTATCAGTGTAATTATTCATAAATGTGCCTAATTATTCATAATTATTCAGAAGCCTATTACTTCCCTGATTGCCATAAGTGATCTCTGAGGCCAATTACAATTGGATTCTGGTCACAGGACTCAGTGACTATTACCCGTCTGTCTTGGTGAATCCAGAGCTTGGTCTCCGTCCCGACAGCACGGAGAGCCCTTTGTGTCATCTGGCCCTTTAAACACACACAACAAACCCGTTGCTTTAAACCCAGCTGATTTCAAAGCCCCCATTGTCTTTTTCCCCCTTTCCGGTCCCAAGCTCCACTTATTTGGGTTCAGGCTGTTCCTTTGAGGGCACACGCTGCTGCTGTTTAATTAGGACTCTCTTGTTGTCATTCCTGCATTTGATATCTTAATAGCATTGAGAGCATATGTAGGGAACTAGGCAAAAAGGAAAGTACCTTCGTGCACATAAAGGTGACATGGAGAAGCCAGAAGCCCTGGAAGGCTTGGCTGTGTTTTAAAGGTTGCACTGTCAAATCAGTGGTTTGAGATTTTCTGTAATCTTGAGGCCCTAGCACACAGGTGAGGGAACGCAGCTAGGTTTAACACAGTCGGCTACAGCTTGCTGCCTCTGATACTTATCATGCTTCTGAGGATCATTTCAAAATAGTGTGGCCTAGGAGAGCATTTCCAATTTTTCCAGAATGATTTCATTCTGACCTCAGTGTGGCCAATTGCTGGACGTGGGCTCCAGCTTGATATCCCGTCTGTGCAGAGCGTCTCGTGACTGCACAGGCATCAGCGCTGAAGCTGTGGCTCAATTTCTACTTTTTTTTTTTCTCCCTGGAAAACATTACGGCAATTACCATATTGTGGGGCAGCATTATCAAGTGCAAATTAGCATATAGATTAGTTCTGGGGAGCAGGGAGGAGAGGTGGGTTAAGAACTTTAAAATCGTGTGTCATTAGGCTGCACAAAGAGTGGCATGCAGAAATCTTCCAGGCCCTGGTCGACCTAACCCTGTATGTACATCGACGGATCTGATGGGTGTCAGCTGATCATTTCTAGGGGAACAAAGGCAACTCATTTCTGACTGTAGCTACCAATGGGGCAGTGTAAGAAGTGGCGGAGCTGTTGGTGGATTTTAAGACTTTCATCAGCTTTTTGTTCTTGGACAGAGAATCCCTGATTTGGTTAGTAAGAACTCCCTATAATTAATTGGAGTCACTAAGTTCACATTTTGCATTTGGTCCAAGAAATGAAAATGGTTAAATTTTTGCTGATGGGATAAAAAAGAGTATAATCTAGAATTGAGACTTTTGAAAAGAGTGTGGCAAAAGATAGGATGCAAAAAGGAAATTAATTTCCTACCTTCCATCAGAAGAATATAAAAATAGATTTATTGAAAAATAAACATTTATAGGACCTCCTTTATCTTTCTAAGATCTCCAACAGTACAGGAGACTGATTTAGAAACAGTCAATCCGTCACTTGGTTAAGTGTTTATTGATCATCTACTATGTGTACAACACTATGAATGGTATAAAATATAGGATACGGAACTAATCACCAAAGTTCTCACATACAATCCTTTAAAGAAATGGCACAGAGGCTCCCTATTGGCTGCTGTGGAAGAATTCAGAAGAGAGGGAGAACTTTGAGGACTAGAGTGGTCAAGAAAAGTTCAACAGGATTTAGGAGCTTCCTTGACCACAAAGGGTAAGTGGGGTGTGAACGGGCATTCGTGAGGATATTCCAAGCCAGGGTGATGGACCACAGGACTCAAAGGTCAAGAGCAGTGTGAAATGGATGGCTTAATGAGGAGACCAGCCTGACAGCATGGAGGGTCTACATGGAGGTGATGGAAAGTGTGTATGAAACAAAGGTATGAGACTAAGGCAAATGTCTTAACCTCTTTCAATCTCAGTTATCTATTTCATTCGAATGGATTTAACAGTAACTTCCTTGAAAAATGATCATGTAATAAATGAGATCAATTATTTTTCTATATGCAATTTCTGGCATACGGTAAGCACACAGCCTTTGCTAATTAATTAGTTAAATGTGATATTGCTTAATTGAGTTAGATTTAAAACCACTTAGGGTCAGCTCGGGGCCCAGTGTTAAGCATGCAACTTTGTCTGTGGCAAATATTATCGCTCAAATTAGCAACAAATAAAATATGTTTTTAAAAAATAAACACAATTCCTCTGAAGAAAATAACACCCCAAATCCTTTTTGGGATCACCTCTTCAGCTACCCTGGTTGGGGGCAGGCTCCGATTGGGATGTAGGAGAAACTGCCTCAGGAAAACAGAAAAATAAAGGATGTGGATGTGGATGGATGAACTGGGAAGACTGATGAGCCGGAAGGAGTTGCACTGAGATTTATTTTCCCACAGTGACTTGAAAGGATAAAAAGCAGAAGAATACAGCTGCAGAGCCTGATGGGTCTACCTGACTACCAAGCAGATCGGGTCAGCACGGCCACTTTGATTACTGGAGACACAACACATTTCATGGTACATTAGGTAGATTCTAAAGCCTAATCTGGTCCCATGAGTGGTCAAGGTATGGATTGTTCAATGGGGGATGGGCACAAAAGAGCCATGTGCAAATGTGTAATTGAACACGATATCCTGGGTCTCAGCCCAGCATCATCCACCATTCATGGAAGGAAGGCCCCATCAACTATGCACTCCCTGGACCCCGAAAAGTCATCCAGGTGTGTTCTTTCATATCTCCCCTACCCAGATTCTCCAAATGCTGTGAGAGGCAGGAAAATAAAAGTACAAGGTCTTCAATCTTGGAGAAAAGTTCCTGACACACAGTAGGTGCTCAATAAATATTTGTGAAGAACTGTTTGTTGAAAAAAAAAAAAATTTCCCTTTTACTCAGTTTGAATCCTCAGGTCCCATAGCTTTTATTGGCCTGTATTGATTTTTCTTATCTATTTTCAAATGTTTAGTACTGGTATCACAGTTATTTTTTCATCCCATGAAAGTCTTCTCCCTGTCGGATTTTGAGCTGCTGCAGGAACTTTTGTTCTTGTTTCCTCTGCAGTGTCCAGGTCTGTGCTTTGCTTAGTGCCTGTGTGCGCTGAATAGTGACCGGGCAGCTGTGATCCAGTAGGATGGGCACTAGGTTAGGAATAACAAAATGTCAGTCTGTCTGTGCTCCAACAGGCAGCATGAGGGTGAATAAGGCATCATCTCTATGAACCTCAGTTGGGTCACATGTAAAATACGGATAATAATTCACATCTTATCTATAGAAGAGGATCAAACAGTGTATTTGTAAAGATTAAATATATCACTGTACACTAAAGTATTTCAGCAATGACTTCTTGCATTTGACTGTGATTGTACCACCCATGCATTATCATTTTTGTACTAGAGGCCTTCCCATTCTGAGAGGAGTTGAATCCGCAAAAGCATTAGTGGGATAGAGGTGAGCTGATACTGGTCTCGTATTTGCTTGCAGCTGAAATTAGGCTAGGCCAAAGCCAGGAGGGCTTGTCTCCCCTTCTGATATTGTGTGACAGGTGACACTGTTGGTTTAAAAGCAGACAGCTTTGAGCATAGGAAGCAAGAAATGTATGTTTATGAACCTGATCCCCCACCTCCTTCCCTTAAATAAGAATTGATGCTGGGAACAGAGAAAAAGATAGAAAAGATTATCCTGATTAGACAAACAAACCCATCAAGCTAAGCAAATCTCATCAAATGCAAAGTTCTAGGGCGTTAGATTCCTTGGAACAGAGTTCCAAGGACCACCAAGCTTTAGCGAGACCTTTTCCTAACTCTATTCCAAGGAATCGCATGCCATGAGGCACATCACTGTGATGGGGAGGGTGTGGTTGAAAATGTCCACTTTGCTCAGTTCCTACTGAGCCGATTTCCAATGATAATGCGGTAGTCTGGTCCAGACCTTTTTTTGTTTGTTTTTTGAGGCAGAGTCTCACTCTGTCACCCACGCTGGAGCACAGTGGTGTGATCTCAGCTCACTGCAACCTCCGCCTCCTGGGTTCAAGCAATTTTCCTGCCCCAGCCTCCCTCCTGAGTAGCTGGGATTACAGGCGCCTGCCACCATGCCTGGCTAATTTTTTGTATTTTTAGTAGAGATGGGGTTTCACCATGTTGGCTGGTCTCGAACTCCTGACCTCAAGTGAACCGCTCACTTCAGCCTCCTTACCATGTCTTTATTTCTCTCCTACTGCATGTTTTACTAGAGAGTTCTCAAGCCATTGCTGATCCACCATCACCCAACCCATCACAAGTCAGGACATTTTCCCCCTGCTTACTTCATTTTCTTGGCAGCATTGTTAATAAGTGGTTACATTTAGTATCTGATAAAGAGAGGAGGACAAACTGTTCTTTAAAAGGGACTCAGTCACATATTTTCACTGCAGTATTATAAGCAGCTCAAATAATACACGCGAGTACCCAGAGTAAGATTGGCAGGTCATATTTCACACATCTCAGTTCAGTCTCCCGTCTCCCAGCTACCATCAGTTTGGGAAGACACCCTTCTAGCCACATTTCTGTGCATTTCTGTACCTCTCTGCTAGTATCTAATGACGCATATTAATGAGAGTGTATTGGATGCTGATCTCTTTTGATTCTCCCATCAATCCACTTTTTAGACACTGCAGGTGTCTCTCCTTCATTTCACAGAGGTCAATAACCTGGCCAACATGTCAGAGTTAGCCGGATTCCAAGTCTGTCTTATTTCCAAGCTTAGGAGCTTAAGTTCTAGATACTTCTTTAGTTACTCTGATACTTCTTACCTAGCAGCTGATTTAGGAATGATGTAGGCTGACCACAAAATAATTGTTTGAAAAGATAGAAAAATTGGATGATGCTAGATAAGATCCAGAGAAAGCCATTTTGATTTTGGATTTTGAGTCCCATTAGGATTAACTTACATGGTGTGTTACACTCAGTCTTGGATAGAGAAGAAAGGAAATTTTGCATGGTAGGTTCTGATGTTGACAGTTGAGTTCAGGACTTATGGCATGGCCCATAGGTGAGAGAATAACTCAGACCTTCCATCACTGGGATTCTGCATTTAAATTCTATGAGGAAACTTCCTCATAGGGTTGGAAGGCTGACAAGCTGTGAGAAGGCAGAATGGGAATGGTTGGGGGCTGGGCTCTTGGAGCTCCTTGGGCCTTCACTGGGGGTCCCACCTATGCCCAACGCTTAATTTTAGTGGTAACAGAATTCCAATAAGGATACCAGTCTGGTTTTAACTTGTGCCCACACCATTAAAAACTATCGCTTGTCAGAAGAGAGAAGAGAGCTCAGGGTAAGGCCTTTCCCAAAGTGTTGGTGAAAACTACCCCTCCCCTACGGGAACTGTGTTTAACCCAGCTGCCTCATCAACATACATTTTACAGATTCCCAAATGGAGCACAGATGAGGTGGAGGTAGGAGATGTTTGCAGAGTGACAATGACGATTATGGCTATTTTATAACTTGTAGCAACCACAATTTATTTTATTCAAATAATAATGTAATTATTGGTTTAATTATGCCTTTAAAGAAATTAAGTGTTTTTAGTTTTTCATTTTGTAAAGTTTGTATATTTATTTTTTGAGACAGGGTCTCATTCCCGTTGCCCAGGCTGGAGTGCAGGGGCACGATCATGCCTCACTCCAGCCTCGACCTTCTGGACTCAAGCAATTCTCCCACCTCAGCCTCCCAAGTAATTGGGACCACAGTTGTGTCCCACCATATACCTGGCTAATTTTTTGTATGTTTAGTAGAGATGAGGTTTCGCCATGTTGCCCAGGCTGGTGTTGAACTTCTGGACTCAAGTGATCCACCCACCTTGGCCTCCCAAAGTGCTGGGATTACAGGTATGAGCCACTGTGCTGGGCCAGAAATTAAATTTATTTTACATTTGAAAGGTCTAGCGTAGGGTCCATCAGTCAGAGGTTTGGGGAAGAAATCTGGCTTTATTTTTTTCTTCTAGTTTCACATAGATAATTCTATTGAATATTAAGCATACTATGACTTTCATTCTAATTTAATTTCCCCACAGCAGACACCTCCCTACTTAGCATGAATGTTTGAGGTTATCCAAACAATATGGCACCTTGATGGGTTATCCTCATAAGTTCTGAAGAACTCTCCTCACTCTAAGTCTTAGCTCTGTTCCTGAGAGCAGTAGCCTCATGACCTTCAATCCTGGATGCATTTTAAAATCATCTGGATAGCTTTATTCACCAGTTTGGAGTAGAGACTGGGAGTAAGTATTTTTCAAACGCTCCCCAGAAGAGTAAAATTGTAGCTAGAGCTAAGAAACAGATTGTTAGATAAGTAGAAATTCTTGAGCCATATTATTAATATGCATTGGTGTTTAAAGGAATACGGCAATGGTCCTTTTGTGATGCAAATAGCCTCTCTCCAGCATTCTAATTTTTTTATTTGGAAGTCTGAATATGTACGCAGTAATGTATTGCTTAATGATGGGGATATGTCTCAAGAAATGCATTGTTAGGTGATTTCATGGTTGTGTGAACATCACAGAGCGTACTTACACAAATCTAGGTGGTACAGCCTGCTACATACTAGGCTATATGGCATAGCCTGTTGTTCCTAGACTACAAACCTATAGAGCATGTTACAGTACTGAATTCTGTAGGCAGTTGGAACACAATGGCACATATTTGCATGTCTAAAAATAGAAAAGCTACAGTAGGAATATGTATTATAATCTTTCAAGGACCACTGTTGGATAGGCAGTCCATTGTTGGAAACGTTGTGATGTGCATGACAGTATCTAATATTGAGTGCAAGTGTCTGTATGAATAATACATAATGAGACAACTGCACAGGCTTCATTACATAAGAAACTTCCCTTAGTCCACTTAGAAGATATCTGACCCCAGCGCTGACAGTAAGTCTTCATTTATACTCATTAAGGGCCCTATAATCTTGCAAAAGTTATCACCTAATATTTATTTATATTGACATTTAATACACAAGTGAGAAACACCTACAAATTCCATGAGTTTTCAGAGGTGTTATTTTCCTATCATAGTACTTTTGGTGACATCTTTTTTTTTTTTTTAACTTTTTCTTATGGACATTGTAAAAATGCATCGGAAAGTAGAGAAAATGGTATACTTAGTCCCCATTTTCTAAACAGCCAGCTTCAACAGTCATCAACGTTTTGCCCATCTGGTGTTTTGTCTTTTCTTCTTCCTTTACCTTCCCATAGAGACAAACATAACTTTATAATTCTTTCACTTTCTTTGAAAAAATCTTAATAATTGTTTAATATTACACTGCCAACAACCCTCACTCATCTCTTGATTGAAGAGGCAGGCTGTAATTCCATCTCTGGTTTGCAAGGTTTCCTTCTAAACCTAAACCCTTAAGCTATGTTCTTGCAGACTGGGACATTAGCAAGATCTCTCGATTGAATTACAGAATTGCATTCCACCAAGGATTCAGTTTTGTAGAGTACTTAACATTGAACTACATGACGAGGCACAGGAGTAATGGGTCTTTTCAGTAATATCATCTTTTTTTTCCCTTCTGTAAATCAAAGGCGGTATTAAAAGACCTTTAGCTATTCAGCATGAATGGAGTTAAAAGTATACAGGGGCTGGAAATAGCCCCCAAATTAAGGCAATTCTGTCATCTCCTGAAGGCTTATTCTTTTACCCGTAGTTGTTAATATGAATAATTGAAGAATCTGAGAGCTTTTCTGTGATTTGAAACTTTTTGGGTGTATAGATTCCACAGTTTCCATTGCCCTGGAAGCTGAAACAGAAGAAATTACCTGACTTGTTTCTGCTTTCTACTGGTGACCCATTTTGGGGCTCTGATGCAATCCCCAGGCAGCGGGGTGCTTTGCCTTCCAACTTTGAGGCTGAGAGTTTAGAGGTCGCTACTGGCTCTGAGACAGCCTGGACTTTCTTCTGGGTTTGACTCTGGCAATACAATAAAGAGACCATTGTAGAGAATTTCCCATCCTCAGGAAGGTCCAAGGACAACACTCTTGAACCTGAGCAAACTTGTTGTCCATCTGGGAGCTCAAACCAGGAGGCTGTGTATACTTCTCACTCAGATTCGGTTAAGCTCAAGATTTTGCCATAGTAGTTCTGAGCCTTCGAGTCTCAGCCCTCTTTTGTCTTCTGTGACTTCAAAGATAATATGAATTTTCTGGATGATTTTGCAAAACAATACTTAATTTTATTTTTAAAAAATGTTGTCTGCAAACGTGGAAGCAAAGAGAGGAATTAGGGAAAGAGAGAAAGCTATAAAAATTTGGGAACCCAAATCCCACCAATGTTTGGGGGACAGGTAATTGAACTGTTTTATATCCCAATTTTGGTGCTGGTTACACAAATCTATCTGTGTATTAAAATTCATAGATCTGTGTACCAAAAGAGAAGAAGCAAATTTTACTGTTACGATAATTTTTAAAAGAAAATAAATTGTTAATCGGGGAAAAATAAAACACCCAATCCTGCTCATGTTTGGAAGTAAAGAAAATTCTTGAAAGGGAAACAGCACCTTGGGATTATCAATTATTTCAAAAGTTGTTTAAATTTTTGTTGAAGTTTTTAAATTTTTACTTATTGTGTAGATGATATTGTACTGACAGAAATTTTAGAAGTCACCAAGAATCATGTATCCACAGTAAATCATTTGTTTACATTTATTTTTTATTATTTTATTTTATTACAGACAGGGTCTTGCTTTGTTGCCCAGGCTGGAGTGCAGTGGTGTGATCATAGCTCCCCGCAGCCTGGACCCCCTGGGCTCAGGCGATCTGCTCTCTCTCTCTCTCTTTCTCTTTTGTAGAGATTAGGTCTCGCTATGTTATTCAGGCTGGTCTCAAACTCCTGGCCTCAAGTGATCCTCCCGTCTTGGTTTCCCAAAGTGCTGGGATTAAAGCGCGAGCCACTGTGTCCTTAATGTTTGCATTAAAAAAAAAAAAAAAAAAAAAAAGTCCTATAGGCTTCAGTGAAGTTTCTGCTTCTCTTTCACTTTACTGGACAAAGGCCAGCCTGAGTCAGAGCTTCAGGGAGGGAAGGAGAGGGGATCATCCACTCCGCTCCAGACCTGTGGAATCAGAAGCTGCCTTAGGTGATTCACTACACGTTAAAGTTTGCAAGTGGCTCGTTGGGGATTTCTGGTTGCCATGCCGATTGCTGCAGAGGCCTGAAGTCAGTCCTTCCTCCTCGGAGGGTGGCCACAGAACACACACCTCTGCTGTTCCCCGCAGTTGAGTGTGAGGTTACTTTCCTGTCTCTATCTGTCAGGGTCCCTTCCAGCGAAATGAGATCAGTATATCAGAGTTGCCCATGGAAAGTTCGCTTAACTCCATTTTTAATATCACAAAGGATTAAAGGATTATCACAAAGGATTTAATATCACAAAGGATTGTTTGAGGATTATTTCCCCCTGCCATCCTAAAACATCTGCCTTTTCTCTTAAATTTAAGATGTAAATCATCTTCTAGCCAGTTGAGGGGAGCAGTTGAAGTGCACGGGTGAAAACAGAATCTGGGAGAGATGTGGGTATTTCATTGGAAGTTATGGAAGGCTCTAGGTAGCCAAGATGGGTGCCTGGGGCAGAAAGAGTTCTTGTTGTCTTGCGTTGCTTGGTGAAAACAGAATGTTCCACGCAGAGTGGCTGTGTTCACGCACACTGGTGTGGGTGGGTCTATCTGGTCCTGAGGCAGATGCAGATATGTCAGGAACACTTTGTCCTGGGCATGCTTTCTGACTGCTTATGTCCGAATGCAATATGAGCCCCAAATGTTGGTGCAGAGAAGACTCCATGGCTTGCTGTCACCAGATGAGCCGCTAGTATGAGAGCTACGAGACCAGCTGGTGTTTCCCTGTGGGTGACGTGCCTGGGTCCACATGCCTTTAACTTTATGCAGAAAAAAATATCCCAGTAAAAGCATGAGTTAGCACTCACTGAGATTACTTCTATCATGTATTTTTTCTTTTTAATTAATATTTCATGACCAGTTAACCAGCAGTCTGTTATCCTTCTAATAAAGAAAAAGGTATTATAACCAGTAAAATATATTTATTGCCCTCATTTCAAAGTCTTGATTAAGGACTCATCCCTCCCTTGTGAAAGTCTTTTTTAAAACATCATCAGAAGTACACAATCATTGGGGACAGAAGCCCTTGTTTGTTTAAAGAAGAAACATATTCCCCAACAGAAGATATAAAAACATAAGTCTGCAAATAAAACATGTGGGTCTGTTTACTTAGTATAGATTTTGTATCTAACTCGTGTAAAGTATAGTCATTCTCAATTTTGAGGGATTCAGGAATTTTTGCTTTTGTAAACTCAATATATGAGATATAATGCAACTCGAACATAAGAAAATAACTCGTTTTCATTCATATTATGAGAAAAGGGATGTAGTGCCTATAGGACCATCTTATATGGACACAACATACATTTCTTTTTTTTTTTTTTTTTTGAGACAGAGTCTCGCTGTCTCCCGGGCTGGAGTGCGGTGGCGCGATCTCTGCTTACTGCAAGCTCCGCCTCCCAAGTTCACGCCATTCTCTTGCCTCAGCCTCCCAAGTAGCTGGGACTACAGGCGCCTGCCACCACGCCCAGCTAATTTTTTGTCTTTCTAGTAGAGACGGAATTTCACCGAATACAACATACATTTCTAAAGTTATGGCTATCAGTCGTTCTGGAAGCTTACGTTGTGGGTTCCAGCAGTTGGAATGTGTTAAACAGATCTATACTATTGAAGATTCTGTGCAAGACAGCTAGAGAAAGAGCTTAATGGATTCATTCTGAGGTGGCTAAATATCAATTAGCCAGAGTAAGTGAAGAAATTGTAAAGCAAAGGGTGTGTGTAGAGCTCTTCCTTTGTGTAGTGAGAGGTCTTAGTTTTACCCATCAGAGGAGATGGAGAAGACTCCAAGCCATCTGCACACGGCTACCATCACTCAAGGTGGTCATTGCTTTAGGAATTTTTCCTAGCTTTTCCTACTTTGATGAATTACTTTGAAATACTTTATTATGCTTTACAATATAAGATTCAAATATAGAAATAAAATCATACAGTTTTAAAAGTAAAATAGAACCTTAGAAAGATTCCACTTTATTTAATTTTTCACTTGAGAGAAAGAAGGTATAAAGAGTTTAAATAACTTGCCAGAGGCAACACAGCTAGCAGGTGGCAAAACTGGGACTAGAATTCACCTCATTCTGCCTTGTGATTTTAGAACTGAAAGAAGCTAAATTCTCATTTGTGCAGCCCATTTCATCAATGGACATTAAAAGTTCTGTTTAAAGTGCTAGTTAATTTACTGATTGCCAGGACTTAGTCAACTGAGGTAAATCCAAAATGTGTTTGATATACCTCAGTAAACAAAAAGGGTACTTTTTTCAGTAAACTGGAGTTAAAGACGTATTTACTTTTAGGCGGGAAGACTATTTGTAAGGCATTATGACAATTCCTGAATCTAAATCGGTATAAACAGAGAATTCCGTTAAAAGTATTTAAAAAATTGGGTTGATTCTGGTTATTTTGCCAATGAAGTCATTGAATAAATGTTGGAAAAAGCTAGAGAAATCTGTACAATGTTCAGAATTTGACCTAGATTGCATATGGGTTTTAAAAAATGCCACCCCATTCATTACTGTGAGTAATTACTTATAAATATATAACAATACACTTTGCAAATATGAAATGCTCGTGTAGAATATTAAATGCTGGTAATCCTTAAGTATTCTGAAAGGTAAAATTATTTCCCCAGTTGTTTCTGCTTTCATGTAAAGAATAATCAATGAGCTTATTTTTATTAGCACTTCTGTTAGTTGATGTGTTTACATCGTGTTGGCTCAAAGCTTAAAGAAAAAGCAAAGCAATATAAAGTCTACTGATAGTAATAAAAATATTAAAGCTGAGAAAGAACCACTTGTAGCTTCATATCTTTATGTGGCTAAGTTGGTTTTGGTGAATTTTCTGTGCAAAAAACAACCAATAAACTAATTTTCTTTTTCTTTTTCTGTGGTTTTTTTCTTTTTCTGTGGTTGAATGGTGGAAAGAAGGCAGTAGTGTGCCACCTGGTGGTTCAACATGGATTGACATAGTAGAGTTTCCCCAATCCTGTATCAACCGAATTTAAAACATAACCAGTATTTCCTCAACTACCAATTCTTTCCTCCTTGGAGATATTTGTTTTTCTTATTCTAAAGAATACTCATCAGGTACCGTTATTCTGTTTGGAGATTGGAAATACGTTAAAATTAAAACAATCACCTCTAATGTGCTTCTCAGATCATGTCTATCCACAGACATCTGCCATTTGTGTTATGCCAATGATATTTAATTACATTCAGATACAACTAAGGACTAGAAATAAAAATAATGCCATCCCGGGGTGGGCATGGTGGTGCACACCTGTAATCCCAGCACTTTAGGAGGCTAAGGAGGGCAGACCGTTTGAGCCCTGGAGTTCGAGACCAGCCTGGGCAATATAGTGACACCCCATGTCTGCAAAAAATACAAAAATTAGCTGAGCATGGTGGTGCGTGCCTGTGGTCCCAGCTACCCTGGAGGCTGAGGTGGGAGGATTGCTTGAGCCTAGGAGGTTGAGGTTGCAGTGAGCCTTGATCATACCACTGCACTCCAGCCTGGGCGACAGAGACCCTGTCTTATATACACAGTCAAAAGATTGGGAAGGAAGGACTTATTACAGTATAGTATGACATTATGCCCTTAATATGACATGTTACTGATGTCAGTGTGCTAGAAATGGAGATAAATTAACAAGATATTGCCTCTTTGACTGAAGATGAAGTGATTTTGAATAAAGAATATCCAAGTTTCAAAACCAGAAATGAATACTTTCTGTTTTATATGCCTACACAAAAGAGAATCTTTATTCAAAATTTATATTTTTAAAAAATCAGATGAATGCATTTTACTCTTTTTCTAACAGTGTCTGTTTTTTTCACTTTCTACTTGAATGGAATGCAAATTTATACTATAACTTCTAAGATTATAACCTTTTTAAAAGCCTTCATAACCTCAAGAATCCCGGCAGGCCAGGTTAAATAACAGCATGACTGCTTTCAGCCAAAGGCCTATGCAAAGCTAGAGCAAAAAAAAAAAAAAAAAAAATACAATTTCTTCAAAACACATCCGTTTCAGACAGAAGAAAATTAGGATTTGGAGGGAGTAGAAAAAATATGATTTCAAGTTTAATTCTGCAAGGTGAACCTCAGAAGACTACCTCATTGATTGGGCTGATTTAGCGGCACTGTCTAAAATTCTTCTGGCTCTGATTTGAAAGGCAATCTTTGCACTAGGACGAAAGATGAAAAGTTAACATCTGGGTTGGTGATAGTAAATTACCATTTCTGGATTTTTTCTTCAGTGATATTAATTGCAATACCCCTCACCCAGTGAAATTTCAGCAAGGATTTTAGGTAAATAAGGCACAATCTGAGGTAGAATGAGAATCTTGAAACCCTATCCTAAGCTCAAGGACAGTACAAAAATAGATTCTTGGGCTAGAGTTGTAAGATGGGTCTGCCATACACATGTGACAGACATACCATAGTCTAGAATGCAAAAGCTTATCTAGACTTGAGAAAGGCAGGGTTAACTGTGGAGAGTAACATTTTGTGGTCACTGTTGATTATACTCTTTCAAATAGATAAAATGCATACTGATTAGGCTGAGCATCTGATTAAACATCAAGTTGTAGAAATCAGTGTTTATTTGAAAAGTGAACTGAGCATTCACATAGATGAAATAATTTCTGGTATCTTAATAGCCTCTGAACTACAGAATCTCATCAGTTCTGTAGTTGGGATGGCATTATTATTATTATTATTTTGAGACGAGGTCTCACTCTGTCACCCAGGCTGGAGTACAGTGGCATGATCATGGCACACTGCAGCCTCAACCTTCTGGGCTCAAATGATCCTCCTGCCTCAGCCTCCCAGGTAGCTGTGACTATAGGTGCACACCACCATGACTTTTAATTTTTTGTAGAGATGGGGTGTCACTATGTCACCTAAACTGGTCTCGAACTCCTGGACTCAAGTGATCTTCCCACCTCAGCCTACCAAAGTGCTGGGATTACAGGCATGAGCCGCTCTGCCCGGCCTCAATCATTTTTGTACAAAGCCAGATGTCTGAATATTCTAGTGAGTGGCATCTACAGTTCTTGGTGCAAACTTGGAAGCAAATGTTAGAGCTCCATCAAGCATATGCAGATCACTGTCCAAAGTCTTATTGATGAGAGAAACCAGCTTCATTGGGTTATAATGAAATCATAGCTCACTGCAGCCTCAAACTCTTGGGGTCAAGGATCCTCCTGCCTCAGTCTCCCGAGTAGCTGGGACTACAGGCATATGCTACCACTCCCAGCTTATTAAAATATCGTAAAGGTGGAATCTTGCTATATTGTCCAGGCTGGTCTTGAACTCCTGGCCCAAAGTGATCCTCTTGCCTCGGCCTCCCAAAATGCTTATATTACAGGTACAAGCCACAGTGCCTGGCCAGTTCTGCATCTTTTAGACTATTTAGAAAATAGCAGGAGGCTGCATGGCGGAGAGGAAAGAGCATCTAACTTAGAGTCTCTTCTGCAAGTAGAAATGCTTTTAGACTCTGGTCTCAAAGAGGTTTATTTCTGACTAGATTTCCTATGTATTAAGCGAATTCTGCAACTATCTGTAAGATAATTGAGCAATCCTTAGATCTATCTGGCCTCATATGGAGCCCTCATAATTTGGGGCATAAAGTAATTAAAGAGTAATTACAACTAACCGACTCTGTGGTCCACTTTCAGTTCAAACTTTAAGTAGGAAGCGAGTCTTTTTAACAGAGGGGCTTTCACGTGCTCCTCACATTGCCAATGCACCTCACTGAGCTGATGGGGTCAGAGAGAACAAGACCACTCAAGTGGACACAGGTATAGGACAAGGGCTCAGAAGGAAGGAGGCTGCTGTTCCAGAGTCATCTTTCTTAGTGAGGAGGGCCGGCAGCCAGCGTATTGGAGGGAATCAAACTTCTCCATGGAAATCAAGTCCTGACCGTAAGCTCAGTGAGACCAGTGTCCAAGAACAATTCTGGAAAAGAGCAAAAGACCAAAGACGTCAAACCAGCTTCGTTTTGAAATATTTTTCATCAAAGCAGATTCAGAGTCATTACGTGTGCCTGAGTGAGGGGGAAACAGTGATGGTTATCAGAATCCCAGGGCTGGACTACTGTACTCAACAGTATGTTATAAGCCATTATCTAGTTCTCATTGCTATTTAGGTTGGTGCAAAAGTAATTGCAGTTTTTGCCATTAAAAGTGATTTGTTGGCCGGGCACGGTGGTCACGACTGTAATCCCAGCACTTTGTGAGGCAGAGGCGGCTGGATCACTTGAGGTCAGGAGTTTGAGACCAGCCTGACCAACGTGGTGAAATCCCGTCTCTACCAGAAATACAAAAATTAGCCAGGTATGGTGGTGGGCACCTGTAATCCCAACTACTTGGGAGGCTGAGGGAATTGCTTGAACTCGGGAGGCGGAGGTTGCAGTGAGCTGAGATCGTGCCATTGCACTCCAGCCTGGGCGACAGAGGGAGACTCCGTCTCAAAAAAAAAAAAAAAAGCAATTTGTTGTGAGTTGAATCCTGTCTTCCCCCACAATTCGTACATTGAAGTCTTAACTCCCAGTAATTAAAAATGGAACTTTGTGTGCAGATAGGGTCATTAAATATGTAATTACTTAAAATGAGGTCATTGGGTGAGCCCTAACCTAGTATGACTGATGTCCTTATAAAAAGGAGAAATTTGGACACAGAAACACGCCCACAGAGAAAATGCCCACGAATAGGAAGGTAGAGATTGGGGTGATATGTCCACAAGCCAAGGAGTGCCAATGATTGCTAGCAGTCATCAGAAGCTTGGCAGGGCATAGAACAAATGCTCTCTCAGAAGGAATAGGACTTCCTCAGACTTCCAGTCTCCAGAACTGTGAGACAATACATTTCTGTCCTTCAAGCAAATCTATTTGTGGTACTTTGTATGGGAGCCCTAGAAAACTGATATAACGTCATAGTTCAGCAGTTCTCAATACTTCTTGTTATCATCTTCATAAGGGCTTGAGTTAGGATTGTCAGATCATGTACAGGATGCCCAGCTGAACTTGAATTTCAGATAAAAATCAAACATTCCTTTTAGTGTCAGTATGTCCCGAGTATTGCATGGAACATACTAGTGCTAAAAAGTTATTCATTGTTCATTTGAAATTCAAATTTAGCTGGATGGCCTGTGTTTTTATTTGCTAAATCTTATAATCCTATCTGGAGTGCATTTGTCATAGTTATGACAATGAGTAAATGAGTCAATTACCTGGACTCAGTGGATTCTTCTTGGTGCCTACTAGAGTCAGCAAAAGCAGAAAAGTGGAAATGCTTTTAGACTTATGTCTCAGTGATGTTTATTTCTAACTATATAGTTGGCCATGTGTATCCTCGGTGTGATGGTTAATACTGAGTGTCAACTTGATTGGACTGAAGGATGCAGAGTATTGATCCTGGGTGTGTCTGTGAGCATGTTGCCAAAGGAGATTAACATTTGAGTCAGTTGGCTGGGGAAGGCAGACTCACCCTTAATCTGGATGAGCACAATCTAATCAGCTGCCAGCAAATATAAAGCAGGCCGAAAAACGTGAAAAGGCGAGACTGGCCTAGCCTCCAAGCCTACATCTTCCTCCCATGCTGGATGCTTCCTGCCTTCAAACGTTGGATTCCAAATTCTCCAATTTTGAGACTTGAACTGGCTCTCCTTGCGCCTCAGCTTGCAGACAGCCTATTGTGGGACCTTGTGATCATGTAAGTTAATATTTAATTAACTCCCATATCTATGTCTGTATCTATATGTATCTATCTATATCTTATTGGTTCTGTCCCTCTAGGGAATCCTGACTAATACGCTCGGGCTCCAAATTTTTGGATTCAATCAACCTCGGATTGACAATATATGACAAAAGCATAATAAAAAAAGTTGGAAAACCAATACAGTATAACAACAATTTACATAGCATTTACCTTGTATTTATTAGGTATTATAAGTAACCTAGAGATGATTTAAAGTACGGTATGTGTTGATTAATGACGAGATACATTTTGAGAAACGAATCGCTGGGCAATTTCATCCTTGTGTGAAAGAACACCATGGAGTGCAGTTGCATAGACCCAGATGGTGGAGCCTGCTGCACACCTAGGCTGTGTGGTAGAAACCTTTGCTCCCAGGTCACAAAACTGCACAGCCTGGTACTGTACTGAATACTGTAGGCAATCGTGACACAGTGGTAAGTATTTGTGTGTGTATGTGTGTGTGTGTGATGGAGTCTTGCTCTGTCGCCCAGGCTGGAATGCAGTGGCACAATCTCGGCTCACTGCAACCTCCGCCTCCCAGGTTCTAGTGATTCTCCTACCTCAATTCCCAAGTAGCTAGGACTACAGGCGTGTGTCACCACACTCAGCTAATTTTTCTTTTAATTTTTTGTAGAGATGGGGTTTCACCATGTTAGCCAAGATGATCTCGATCTCCTGACCTCGTGATCTGCCCACCTCAGCCTCCTATTGCTGGGATTACAGGCGTGAGCCACCGTGCCTGGCCTGTAGTGGTGTACAGGTGTACCATTTTTGAATGAATGGTGCTCACAGGACTGGAGGCTGCTCTGGGTGAGTCACTGAGTGATTTGGCAGTGAAAGTGATGGCCCAGGAAGTTACTGTACCCTACTGTCAACTTTGTAAACACTGTACACTCAGGCTACACTACATTTATTAAAATTGTTTTTTCTTTCTCTGATGATAAACAGCCTATGGTAGCTTTTTAACTTTATAAACTTTAATTTAAAAAAATTTTGACTCTTATGTAATAAAACTTAGCTTAAAACACAAACTCATTATACAGTTGTACAGGAATCTTTTTTTTTCTTCTTCTTTTTTTTGAGACGGAGTTTTGCTCTTATTGCCCAGGCTGTAGTGCAATGGCATGATCTCAGCTCACTGCAACCTCACCTCCTGGGTTCAAGCAATTCTCTTGCCTCAGCTTCCCGAGTAGCTGGGATTACAGGCACCCACCACCACGCCTGGCTAATTTTTTGTATTTTTAATACAGATGGGGTTACACCATGTTGGTCAGGCTGGTCTTGAACTCCTGACCTCAGGTGATCCACCGGCCTTGGCCTCCCAAAGTGCTGGGATTACAGGTGTGAGCCACTGCGCCCAGCCTTCTTTCTTTATATTTGTATTCTATAAGCTTTTTTCTATTTTTAAAATTTTTATTTTTTTTTCCTTTTTAAAATGTTGTTAAAAACTAAGACACAAACAGACACATTAGCCTAGTCCTACACAGGGTCAGGATCATCAATATCATTGGCCTCCACGTCCACATCTTGTCCCACTGGCTGGTCTTCAGGCATAATGGCACACATAGGGCTGTCATCTCCTATGGTAACAATGCCTTCTTCTGGAATCCCTCTGAAGGACCTGCCTGAGACTGGTTTACTGTTAACTTTTTTCCTTTTTTTTTTTTTCTGTTGAGATGAAATCTCGCTCTGTTGCCCAGACTGGAGTGCAGTGATGCCATCTTGGTTCACTGCAACCTCCACCTTCTGGACTCAAGCAATTCTCGTGCCTCAACCTCCTGAGTAGCTGGGATTACAGGCGTGCGCCATCACTCCTGGCTCATTTTTGTTTTTTTTAATAGAGACGAGGTTCCACCATGTTGGTCTCGAACTCCTGACCTCAGGTGATCTGCCTGCCTCAGCCTCCCAAAGTGCTAGGATTATAGGCATGAGCCACCATGCCTGGCCAACTTTTTTCTTTTTTTATAAGTAGAAGGAATGCACTCCAAGATGATGATAAAAAGTACAGTAAATACATAAACCAGTAACACAGTCATTTATTATTGTCATCAAGCGTTATGGACTATACATCATTGCATGTGCTCTACTTTTTTATGACTGGCAGCACAGTGGGTTCATGTACTCCAGCATCACCACAAACATGTAAGGCATGCACTGGGCCACCATGTCAGGCCCGGGTTAGGATGGCTAAGCCATCACTGGGCAATAGGAATGTTTCAGCTCCATTATAATCTTCTAGGGCCACTGCTGTTGATGCAGTCTGCTGTTGACCAAAACATCATTATGCGGTATGTAACTGTACACAGGAGGGTGTGCAAATATGCAAATAATATGTCACTTTATATAAGGAACTTGAGCATCCTTGGAATTTGGTATCCTTGGGGGTTTGGGGGATCCTGGAACCAATACCCCCTGTGTTGTTGAACCATACCAAGGGATGACTGTATTTGCTACATGTTAAGCTGATTCTACAACTAACTGGCTGTAGGACATTGTGCAAATCACCTGACGTGTCTGGGCCTCAGTGTTCTCATTTGTGAAATGAAGGAATAGAACTATCTGCTTTCAAAGGTCTTTTCCAGTCATTTATGTCTGTCATTCAAGGAAATGCTTCTTAAGGGAACATTTTAAAAAGCCTAGCTTATGAAAGCATTAGGAAGCACTTAGCTATTTTTATGGTTTGGGTCAAAATTATAAGCTGTCGCTTCTTGGAAAGCTTTATTACCTCCACTTCTTAACAAAGGCTGAAGTTTAATATCATTATGTGCCCCGTAATGAGGAGGCCCTAATTTAGGAAGACATTCATGATGATGTTCACTTAAAAAGATCACTGATTTGAGAAATGGTTCAAGTCTTAATGGGCGCTGAGAATGAAGGCTGAGTGATTACTTCTTTCCTGGGCTGGTAGTGTTGATGTTTGCTGTGCTAATTGTACTTAATTTACTGTGAAGTTTTTTAAGAGACTTCTGTTGCTCTGAGTGATGGTGCTACTGGGTGAGGCACTAAACTTGGAGACTAGTCCAAGCTACATGAGACTTAATAGTAAAGACTCCTGAGTTTCTTTTTAAGTGATTTTATTTTGAGTAAATTTATTTTATTTTTTGAAAGTCCATTTAATTTTTAATTTACAAAGTCATTCATGATTGAGTCAATTTAAACAGCTCAGGAAAAACCTCAAACCCCAACAAAATTCCACTAGCTAAGTGGATATATTTTAGTAAGTTTATTATGTTAAAGAAAGTGTGCTGGAGTTAGCTGAGGACTTTTGTATCTTTTCTTTCTTTTTTTTTGTTTTTGTTTTTGTTTTTTTGATATTGAGTCTTGCTCTGTCGCTCAGGCTGGAGTGCAGTGGTGTGATCTTGGCTCACTGCAGCCTCTGCCTCCCGGGTTCCAGCGATTCTCTTGCCTCAGCCTCCTGGGTAGCTGGGATTACAGGCAGATGCCACCATGCTCGGCTAATTTTTCTATTTTTAGTAGAGACAGGGTTTCACCATGTTGGCCAGGCTGGTTTCAAACTCCTGACCTCAGGTGATCCGCCTGCCTTGGCCACTCAAAGTGCTGGGATTACAGGCATGAGCCACCACGCCTGGCTGACTTTTGTTCTCTTCTTCACATTACTTCTTAGACACAGAAATAATTTTGTCCATCTGTTTGTGAAAAATTTGTGAAAAATCAGGAGTTGGTAATATCACCAATGGTTCTTAAAAATGAGACCAGGCTAGGGGTGGTGGCTCATACCTGTAAGCACTTTGAGAGGCTAAGGTGGGTGAATAGCTTGAGCCTGGGAGGTCGAGGCTGCAGTAAGCTGAGGTCACGCCCCTGCAGCCCAGCCTAGGGGACACTGGGGACAAAGCCAGACCCTGTTTTTTGCTTCTGTTTTTGTTTTTTTTAAAAAAGAGGCCAGATGGGTATTCCTTAAAAATGGTTCTAGAGGAGCCAGTCAGCAGTTGGGATAGTGGAAATGGGAATGTCAAGAACTGAAGGGAAATGAAAGAGAATAACCTGACGAAAAAGCTGGCCAGCCATGGTTGCTCACTCCTGAAATCCCAGCACTTTTGGAGGTCGAGGTGGGTGGATTGCTTGAGCTCAGTAGTTCGAGACCAGCCTGGGCAACATGCAAAACCCCATCTCTACAAAAGGATACAAAAATTAGCCGGGCATGGTGGCACACACCTCTAGTCCCAGCTATTCAGGAGGCTGAGGTGGGAGGATCACTTGAGCTCATGAAGTCAAGGCTGCAGTGAGCTGAGACTGCCCTTCCCTGCAATTTCCTTCCTCTAACTGGGACATGATGTCTGAAGCCACATGAGGTGACAAGTCAGCAGGATGAAAGGGAAGAAAGATAAAAGTCAGTGTCTTTCACTTTACTGACCCACAAATTACTCTGAACCTCCAACTTCTGGGCATTTTGTTTTATCAGGTCCTAGTTGGTTTTTGATTTTGGGCTGCATCATAAGAGGAACTATGTATTTTCCCTCAGTGAATCCCATTGTTGAAGTAAGAAGGGGCTGACTTATATACAAAGAGAAATTGACATTAACTAGGAAATATATCACCCCTGGAAACAAACCATTACCTGGTGATCTATTTTTCCTTGATTTAACGTGTTTCTTAATTGGAATTGTTACCTGCTTGACTTGGACAGTTTTGTTTTCTATTTATTTTCCACCCACCACACAGGGGTATTTGAATAATCTCCCACGGTAAGCTATCAAATGTAATTTAAAATAAGAGGAGTCATTATTCATTATACATTGTGTTCACATTCACAATAGCTTTCTTTACCTTGTTAGACCTCAACCACCTTCAGTTCACTAAGGAAAGCTAAGCCACAAATCAGTAGTCTTGCGATTTAAGTTGTACTTTTGCTCCAAAGATGATACGAGTGTTGAAAAACAAGACCATTTATTTGCCTGGACCTGGGAAAGTGAGTCTCATCTGAAAACCAGGTGTCTCTTGTTCTTCCACTAAGATTGATTGCGTTGAGTGTCAGCCAGCCCAGGCTGAGCATTCCTGAGTAATTAGGATGCACTTCATTGGCAGGCGAGTGCCGACCTCACCTTGCAAAGCGTCTGAGCAGAGGAGCCACTCCTCCCCAGCATACCTTTGCAGCAATATCCTGGCAGATACTTTATGTCATGTTGCCATGAACTGCATTGTTCTGCCCCAAGCCCCAGGCTACTGGAAAAAATGGTAAGCGTTCCAAGTTTAAGCTAAATAATATGTTTTTAATGAGATCATGTGCGTTGCGGATCAAAAGCATCACCAAAAGGTAAAAAGTTCAAAACCCCCTTTACATGCACAGTGAGTTTGACCAAAGTGGCTTTCATGATCTTTCTGATAGAATTTTAAAAAGCACTTTCAAGTTTCTGATCCTAAATGCTACACTTCAGCAGGTTTTCTCCTTGCCTTTCATCTCAGAGAGACAGGAACGTTTCGGTGGTGGGGTACATCTATTAGCAGGACAATAGCAATGCTTTGCAATCTGTGTGCTGCTGAACACAACCGGGTCTAGGAGCACTGGGGAGTGTTGTTGGGGTGTCTGGCAATCTGACAGAATATTATCCCTTCAAAGCACTGGGGAAACCCACTAAAGCAAGCCCTGGCTTAGGAGAATTGGAGTCCTTCTCAAACCACATCTACTTCATGAGACTTTCCTAGAAATCTCAATTAGAATTAACAGGAGGAAGGGAGAAATAAATCAACATTTGCTGAGTTTCTACAAAATAATAAATACAGGCTGGGCCCAGCGGTTTGCGCCTGGAATCCCAGCATTATGGGAGGCTGAGGCGGGAGGATTGCTTGAGGCCATGAGTTCAAGGCCAGCCTGGGCAATATAGTTAGATCCTTGACTCTATTAAAAAAAAAATAGCCGGGCATGGTGGTGTGTGGCTATAGTACTAGCTACTTAGGAAGCTGTGGCAGGTGCATCACTTGAGCCCAAGAGTTTCAGGTTGCAGTGAGCACTGACCACGGCACTGCACACTCCTGCCTGAGTGACAGAGCAAGACCTTGTCTCAAAAACAAAAAAAAAATCACATGTTGGGGCCTTTAGATGCATTATTTCATTTAAACTTCAAATATCCTTATGAGGTGGCGACTGTTAACAATCTGTTATTCCTGGCCAGGTGCGGTGGCTCAAGCCTGTAATCCCAACACTTTGGGAGGCCGAGGCAGGTGGATCACCTGAAGTCAGGAGTTCAAGCCCAGCTTGGCCAACATGGTGAAACCCCCCCCCCCCTACTGAAAATACAAAAATTAGCCAGGCATGGTGACATGCGCCTGCAATCTCAGCTACTTGGGAGTTCGAGACAGGAGAATTGCTTGAACCTGGGAGGCGGAGGGTGCAGTGAGCTGAGATCGTGCCGTTGCACTCCAGCCCAGGCGACAGAGCAAGACCCTGTCTCACAAAAAAAAAAAAAAAAAAAATCTTCTTCTATTGAACATTATTCTAACCATGAATATGCAATTTCTTCAAATCATCCTTGTATAAAATTAACTTTTTAAAATAGCCTTAACCTTTAGGCTCTGTGAGGTGAGAGAGCAGAGGCCATGCACTTACTACTGCCATTCATGGGCCCACTGAATGTTGGCTTCAGTACCAGATTCTCTTATATGTATGTCATCTCCTTTAATATTTAAAAATCTCTGGAGTTTGGCATTATTTTGCTCATATCATAGATGAAGAAATTGTCTGAGAGATTGAGTAACTTGCTTAAAATCACCCAGTTGGTAAGTGGCGATGCTGAAATTTGCACTCAGTTCTGCGAGTGTAAAGCCCACATTTCTCTAGTAATATCTAGTATTTCTCTAGAAAGAACATTTCTAGAGTCCTCTTGCCTCCAATCTTGGTGTTGCCCCTAGCAAAGGGTGCTTCAGTGTTTGTCCAAATGAATGTATTGTGAGTGATCCATTTTCCAACAAGTAGCCCTGCCTTCCAGGCCCTCATCACCAGATCGCAAGCCACCTCAACACATTTGCCCGTGCCATCTCAACACGCTCCCAACTCCTGCATGGATAAAGTGTGGCTCAAGGACAGTAGCATCAGCGTCACCTGGCACTTCATGGAAATGCACATTCTTGGATTTGTTTTCAGGCTCTGAATCTGGGGTGGTTCCCAGGAATGTGTATTTTAAAATCAAGCTTTGCAAGTGATTTTTATGCATGTTGAAGTTCAGAAACCACTCTCTTAACTGGTCTTCTTGCATCTAGGCATGAATCATTCCCTCTATCCTTTAGAGAGCTGCCAGTGATTTTTTTTTTTTTTTTTTTTTTTGAGACAGGGTCTCACTCTGTTGCCCAGGCTGGAATGCAGTGGTGCAATCACAGCTCACTGCAGCCTCAACCTCCCATGTTCAAGCGATTTTCCTACCTCAGCCTCCTGAGTAGCTGGGACCACAGGTACATGCCATGATGTTTGGCTAATTTTCTGTAGAGATGGGGTTTTGCCATGTTGCCCACTCTGTCTCAAACTCCTGGGCTCAAGCAACCCACCCACCTTGGCCTCCCAAAGTGCTGGGATCACAGGCCTGAGCCACTGCGCCCGACCTGCCAGTGATTTTTTGAAACACACTTAGCCTCATGTTATGTAGGCTATAGCATACTTGCTCCCTAAGGAGACACTGTACCCTTGACATGCTTCTTTTCAGGAACCCATAACATTTTATTTGAGGGATTTGCTTACATGACCATTACACTCATTGGCATGGGCCCTTTGAGGAGTTGGTCTTCACCTATATAGCCCTAGTGTCTAGCACCTCTGAAAACTATTGAATAAATTAAGGAAACTGCTAAGTCATGTCATTTGCTTGTGGCAAGAGGGGCTGCAAAATTAATTAATCAATCTGACATTCCTTTTTCTAAGTTTTTTTGATGGTAGATTTTTCCCCAATTAAATCATATAGCTAGGAGTTGCTGGAAAAATGACAGGAGGAGAGCCTGTTGTTAAAAGTCATCTGCAAACACACTGCTACTCTACTTAAGGAACCTACAATGAGATGGGTTATGCTAATTGTCCAAGCAGCCACCACTTCACAAAGAAGCAATTGATGAGCAAAATGTTTATTTTGCAACTAAAAAAGATTAGGAAGATTAGTCCCCCTACCCTGAAATTTTGTTGAGAGTCTCAAATTAAAAATGTCATTGACAAGCATAGTGTCTTTCTTTCTCCCTTATGGAATCCAGAGGTAGAGGCTGCCCTCTCTATAGGCAGGGCAGGAGATTGACAAAATGAGGTAGTTTTAAGGCTACTAAAGATTCCATTTTGTGACTGAACACATGGAGGCTTATGGAGTTTCAGTAGTTTATCTGGAGTTCCACTGGTGGTAAGCAACGGGGCTAGGATGGAACTCTGGTTTGCCTGATGTAACAGGTAATGATCTTTCCCTGCACACTGGCCTCTCAACAGAGTTCGCAAAGGCCTGAGCCTCAGCATCAGATCAGGTGCTTTAAAAAAATTTCTAGGTGCCACCATGGGCCTACCAAATTAGAATCTTGGAGGTAAAGCCAGGGGAATTTGTATTTTTAAAAAATGTTTGGGACTGGGTGCGGTGGCTCACGCCTGTAATCCCAGCACTTTGAGAGGCCAAGGTGAGTGGATCACCTGAGGTCAGGAGTTCGAGACCAGCCTGACCAATATGGTGAAATCCCCTCTCTACTAAAAATATAAAAATTGGCCGGGTGTGGTAGTGAGCACCTGTAATCCCAGCTACTCAGGAGGCTGAGACAGGAGAATTGCCTGAACTCAGCAGAAGGAGGTTGCAGTGAGCCAAGATCATGCCACTGCACTCCAGCCTGGGCGAGAAGAGTGAGACTCCGTCTCAAAAAAAAAAAAAAAAAAAAAAGGCCGGGCGCGGTGGCTCACGCCTGTAATCCCAGCACTTTGGGAGGCCGAGGCGGGCAGTTCACGAGGTCAGGAGATCGAGACCACGGTGAAATCCCGTCTCTACTAAAAATACAAAAAAAAATTAACCGGGCGTGGTGGCGGGCGCCTGTAGTCCCAGCTACTCGGAGAGGCTGAGGCAGGAGAATGGTGTGAACCCGGGAGGCGGAGCTTGCAGTGAGCCGAGATTGCGCCACTGCACTCCAGCCTGGGCGACAGAGCGAGACTCCGTCTCAAAAAAAAAAAAAAAAAAAAAAAAAAAGTTTGGTTATTTGTTGGTTTATTCTTTAAATTCTGATGCTTGTCCTTGTTTGGGAAATGTGGAAACAGGCAGCCCCATATTCAGAAGGACTTGAACCTGCCTCAGCCAACCTGGTAGGTATCACCACAAATTCAGTGGTTCTCAAGGGTGGTCCCCATACAGTGGCAGCAGCATCATGTGGGAATTTGTTAAAAAATGCAAATCCTGGTGCCCCACCCAGACTGCCTAAAGGGGATCTAGGGTGGTGCCTACCAATCTGTATTTTAATAGTCTTCCAGGTGATTCTAATGGTTGCTAAGATTTGAGAAACACTGATCTAATTGTTTACTGTATGTACGTATTCCAGACAGGCCAATTTCTAAGCTATTATCAGTTACTTGGAGCTCAGGGTAGATGAAGACTCTAAAGGAGGTGAGGAGAGACGCAGCAGAACCAGCAGCAGAGAGAGAGAGAGAGAGAGCACGCACGCGAGAGAGTGAGGTGAAAGGGAATGAGTGGGGTTAAGAAGAGAGGCAGGTAACTGAACAATCTACCAGACTTGCCAATTTTGCCTGAGGCCAGTCCTGTCTACCTTAGCTCCTGCCTTTCTTCTACGAAGTAAATGTCAAAAGTAGTTTTCTTTGAAGGTGACATAGGTATTTAACACCTCAAACAGTTAGAACCCCACCAGACAGTTTTACGATGTGATAATTTACCTCTTACAAGTAAGTACACTTTGCCCAGGTAGAAACTGACTAGCTGAATCTGGGTTTCAGCAAGGAATTCTACTGAAACAATTTCTTCCTTTTTGAAGGCAAATCTGATTGAGTTTTTTTTTAATTGGAAAATTATGTTCCTTTGGGCTCACTGTATCACCAAAATACTAGGCTAATGATTGGTCTAAAAACCAGAGTGTCCAGGGATTTCTGTGGTTTAAAAAGATTAAATGAAGGGCTGTAGTCTTACTTCTGCACAGTACAGAATGAACACATTTTTTTTTATTTAAAAGTATTCAAATAAAACATTCCCTTTTCTGCTTTTTTAAAAGTCAAAATTTTCAAATAACTTCCAATGTGCACCAAATATGTGTTGGGGATACAAGGATAAACAAGGCAGGATTCTGATGCCCAAGGAGCTTCCAGTCCAGTGAGAAACTTGTAGTCATGATTAACATGCACATCCTCTATTCTCTGTCAGAAATCTCTTTGCCCAAGCTATATGCCTAGATATTAGTTACATAGTTGCCCATACAACTAGGTCTCTTACCCATAAGTATATCAAGTACATATATCAAGTCAAGAGAATAGCTATCAATTTGGGCATTTCAAACAGAGAGAGTTTAATTTAGTGTATTGATAACATAGGTATTAGAAGAACTGAGGAGGCAGACAGGACCACGGGGGTGCTCAGAGACTAGCAATGTGAGGAAGGGCTGAAGAGACACAGGGAAAGATGGTGTTACTAGACCCCAGAAGTTGGCTCCATTGTATGGTTCTAGAACCACAATGGGAACTGCTTGGTAGAAGCTGGAATCCTAGACAGATGTAGCTACTGCTGGAGGTGTCCATCAAAGTAGAGTGGGGAGACAATCTTTGGTTCCCCCTTTGTCTTGTGCTCCATTCTTCTGTGAGCACCTCCCATTGAACAAATCTAAGTGGAAGCCAAGAGGACAAGCATTCTGGAAACCACCATCCCTGAGGTACAGACAGAGCAGGGGGAATGTGGAGAATGGATCCAAGGACAAAGTCCAAGGAGGGCCAAACTCCAGCTGTCCTCTGAAGGAACTTCTGGTTCTTTCTTGGCTGGAGGAGGGTAAGAAAGATTCTGGAGAAGTCAGGACCACTTCCCGGGGGGAATGTGGGGAGATGCAACCTCATGGAAGGCAGCAGAGATAGATAGAGAGGTAAAAGCTGTGTGGAGGCACAAGGACCCCTGTCAGAATGAAGATTCTTGGATTCTCCACCAAACCCTACACTTAACCCAAATTATTTTATTTATTGTTATTGTTATTTGCTTTTTTTCTTCTTGCAACAGTGGTCAACATCTGCCTTCTACACTCAGTGAAAATCAGTCTAATGGTGAACCCACACTGATACCAATGTATCTACATTGATTTGCCTTTTAAGAACTTGGGAAACTGAGGCAGGAGAATCGCTTGAATCTGGGAGGTGGAGGTTGCAGTGAGCCGAGATTACGCCACTGCACTCCAGCCTGGGCAACAGAGCGAGACTCTGTCTCAAAAAAATAAAATAAAATAAAATAAAATAAATAAAATAAAATAAAATAAAATAAAATAAAATAAAATAAATAAAAGAACTCAGAGAAGAAATGCTTAGCTCAAAGAAAAAAATTGCAAGCATCATGGCATTTAAGGCAAACAGATTTCGGGCAGAAGATTCCCCCTGGGACCCTCAATAGGCTCCTGCTTCTCTACTGTAAAGAGTTTTCTGTATAGAGGCCTGGTTCATCGTAATTTTACTAGGGCCATTGCAAGTTGAATACAATAACCTCAGCTCAAGACAGTCCTTTTCCAGGGCCAGCGTTTAAAAAAACTTAAAAAAAAAAAAAAAGCTCCAATCCATTATGGGCCCATACTTTGATAAAATATATTATAAAAATTACTAGAAGAGTTTTATAGAAAAAGACATATAATACATAGGATCTTTTTTTTATTAGATTCAACAGGCATATAGTGACTCTATCCAATGGTGGTGAAAGTTTCTAAATTCTTATTCTTGGTCCGGTGCGGTGGCTCAAGCCTGTAATCCCAGCACTTTGGGAGGCTGAGGCTGGTGGATCATTTGAGGTCATGAGTTCGAGACCAGCTTGGCCAAAATAGTGACACCCCCTCTCTAATAAAAATACAAAAATTAGCTGGGTGTGGTGGCACATGCCTCTAGTTCCAGCCACTTGGGTGGCTGAGGCAGAACTGTTTGCACCCAGGAGGCAGAGGTTGAAGTGAGCCGAGATTGCACCCCTGTACTGCAGCCTGGGCGACAGAGTGAGACTCTGTCTGAAAAAAAAAATAATAATAATAATAAAAAAATTCTTACTCTTGACTCTGTACTTGCCTCCTTGTAGACCAGCCAGCCAGTTTCTGGACAGGTTCTGGTCCACTGTCCACACAAGCCTGGAAACACCATCCAAGACTGTCGCTGTGATTGCAGGAGGCCACTCTGAAGGCAACTCATTTTTCCCCTTCCTGCCCTCTGTGGCCTGTGAGTTTTGGAAGTCATGGCCAAGACTGAACAAAAAGCAGGATCTGTGAGTCAGCAAGGACCTGGTGCAGAACAGATCTGAGGAGGATGCTTAGCAATAGCTGAGAAGCATCTCACCCATTCTGCCTTTTTATTTTTTATTTTTTTGAGATGGAGTTTTGCTCCTGTTGCCCAGGCTGGAGTGCCGTGGCACAGTCTTGGCTCATTGCAACCTCTGCCTCCCAGGTTCAAACGATTCTCCTGCCTCAGCCTCTGGAGTAGCTGGGGTTACAGGGGTGTGCCAACACAGCCAGCTATTTTTTATATTTTTAGTAGAGACAGGGTTTCACCATGTTGGCCAGACTGGTCTTGAACTCCTGCCCTCAGATGATTCACCCGCCTCCGCCTCCCAAAGTGCTGGGATTACAGGCATGAGCCACCATGCCAGGCCCAATTCTGCCTTTTAAAGCATCTCTGTGCTTCTCATTCAGTGGAACGGGGTCTACATCTTTTCCGACTGCCTCGTTTTATGTTCTTTTGATGCTGACAACTTGGAAAAGGCAGCAGACATATCTAAAAATGACAGTTATCTTCAGGGAAAGGAAAATGGCAAATATTAGACAAAAATAGTATGAAGTAAATTTTTCACCCCGAAGGGCCAAAGAAATCATTAGAGTTATCTGACAGCCACAGTCTCCAGGCACATGACTTGCCCCCTGGCTATCTCATTGCTATTTATATGAGCTGGGATGTCTATCTTGCGGCCAGGGCTCAAATCAGGTGGGAGCTATAGGAACTTAGATATGGCCCAGAGTGAAAGAAACCAGGAAACCCTTATATCTGGCTTTCTAAAGTCCAGATTTCAAATTATTCATCTGGAGTTTATAATTAGCTATCTTCTCCCAACACACACACACACACACACACTCACTCATACTTTTTTATTCTTCTCTCCCTCAAAACACCACACTGAGCAAATTAAAACTTTTAGAGTTAATAATTATTTCTCTTCTCCAAGATATTGCTATTATTTACAGAGTGAGTGGGTATTGAAATAAGGTGAAATAAAAATTGCTGCTCTTCTTCTAGGACAAAAATAATCCAATAGACCATGAATTGGGAAATTCAAAAGCCCTCTTACTAACTCTCACACTTTTTAAAATCTACCAAAATCTGTATTTAAAAAGTTGCCATGATTGAAGTGTTATTAGAGTAATAATAATTGAAGTTCAATACATACCTACAGAATATATTGTCAAATGCAATTACATAGCGGTGCCGTGTTCCTCTCCCGTCGAGGAATAGGTTCTTTCTCCTGCCCTTTATTAAAGTTTAAAGGGAGTGCTGACTTGGTGCTAGGAAAAGGGGTGGGGAATGAGCTTTCTTGCAGCTGACCTTCAGGAATGGCTGTGTTGCCTGCAGCACTGCTCTTAAACATGCCAGAATGCAGTAATGTTTGAGAAGGAATGTTAAAACAAAACAAAAAAACCCAAACCAAAAAACCCTCATCTCCAAATCTGCCCCCAAATTCATCTCCCAAGATCTGTTTTTGACATGTCTTGATCATCATTCTCCTGGCAGCTAAAATCCTAAGCCACATGTCAGTGCGCTTATCAAAAAGAGGCTTGAGTGCATTTTCTTCATATTGTTTCAGTGATAGATTCTAATCACCAGAACTTAAAAACTTGTTCCCACAATCTTTTGACAAGTCAAAATTTCTCCATTTCAGCCTTTAGCATGATAAAAAAAAAAAATCAAAAACCTCCTTACGTATTGAAATTCTCGCTGCTGCCGAGTATCTGCCTTCTCTCTGAAGATCACATCTTCTTTTGGACTAGGTTGAAGACCTGAAAGCTGTGACCCCTGTTGCCTAGCAACTGAGAAGCTCAGCTTCAACCCCGGGTGGGGGAGATGATGGAGAAAGGTCAAGGAAAGAGGCGGGCCTGTCCTTATCAATATGCCACTTTGGCAGCGACTTTTATTTCTTTAGAGTAATATATCATAATAAGTTTTGTAGGTCTTTATACTGTGGTTCTCCCTTTTGAATAAAAGCATAACTAAGACTTGAGGGGATGTCTGATATAACAGAAAATGTAACCATAAAAAAAAAACCCAGAATAGAAATGATCTGACTGCCGAGTACCCTGCCGAGCTGCCCGAGGCAGTTACACATTTCCATTGAGTTATTTTATGATCAGGCCAGTATGTTATTGAAATATTATCTCTTTAGCCTTTCTCATTCTGATAAGAAATGACAGGCTCTCAGAACAGCAATACATACAGAGTACAAAATATGGAGCTGTGGACAAAATTCAGCCGGGCTGAAGAACATTGGCTTTGGAGAACTTCCATGAAAACCAATTATCCTTGGGTTGTATTTTCAAATAGGCCATGGTACACACTCAAATGTCCACTTTAATTGTGATGAGAATTTGCAGCCTCCGTCGATGATTACATTTAGCCCAATTATTGAACAACATTCAAGAAAAATTGCATTGTTTTTAGTAACCTCACTTAAGATGCAATTTCTTTAGCAAATAATGAAATGCTGTAATGTTTCAGAAGCACAGGGAAGAGTTGCAATCAGGATTTGAAGGGTCACTCAGGAAAAAAGGGGAAGGAGATGAAACAAAGAATATAAAATTTCAAGTTAAGTCCTCTGAAAGTGGTCTGATTTAGAACTATTTTGGAAACGATACGCAATACATACAGCTTTGTTAGCTTATTTATCAACATATCACTGAAGGATCCTGATCTGATTATTGTCTACTCCTTGCTTCTTTATTGTTGCTTAATATGTAAGCCATTTCACATACGTAAAATCGATATGTATATATTTATAGATACGTAAGGGAGACACATGTGTCTCGGGCTGGGGGTCAGGAAACCTGCGATTTATTCTCCAATCTGCATGTGACTAGCTGTGTAACCTTTGGGAAAGCTACAGCTTCTCAGGGTCTCAGCATTATCCCCTGTAGAATGAAGAACTTGAACTACATAATTTCCGCCATCCTTCCCTATGATTCTTTTCACTCCCTATCAGCTACATTTTTTCCTCTGTTCTTTCTTCTGTCACCTAGATATAATCACATTTTTTCTTATGCAAAGTTTGATATCCATGTGATTTTGTATAATCGCCACTTTGTGTGTCTTTGAGACTTTTTGACCTTCTGACAAGTGACTTGTAAGAGGATATAAATTTAGGTGTTCCCAATTATTAGCACTGTTTTCAGTTTTTATAAATTGACCTTCCACAAATCTGAAGTTAGCATTTTCTTCTGTTCAGCCCAGTCTCCATGAACTTATGGGATTCATGACTGTTTTGCTTTTCTCCTCCCTCCTTCTTCTTTTTTTTTTTTTTTTTAAATAGCATTAATGTAGAAGCAGATGCTGTCTCTCTTTTCACAAATGCTGCACAGTGAATCATCGTAGCCTCTCTGTAAAATTTTAACTTAATGGAGTCCTGGCATTTCTGATGAGACGAGGAACTTAATTTTATAGAACAACCTATTGAACAAGCTGTTCTTGGACATTCCCATCTCAACTAAATGTTAAAAGTATTAAAATTCACATTAGCACCAGAGGAAATTTTGCATGGGTAATCCTTTAATACAGTGTTTTATGGCTCTATTAGCTGCACAGCAGCTGGTGACATGATGAATTTAATCCATTAAAAAATTCAGTAAGAGGTTTAAAAGTCAGCTTTTTAAAACATTATCTTGCTGCCAGGAAAGAGAACTTCTCCTCGGGGCCAGAAACAGGGTGGCTTCACACTGAGGCAGACACAGGAAACACACCTGCACGCAAAACTTTCACATGCTTGGATGTTTGCACTTAGAGGAGGGCTAGAATGATAGGTGAGAATTCAGGACACAGGCTGAGAAGGGGCTGACGCAGTGCAGCAACTCTGACTTAATCTCCTACTTGTTTCTTGCTTTTAAGAGAAGCTTTAATATAGATATTAAATGATGGTGTTATGTTTGAACGTGCTAACATGTTTTCTTGTGCTGATGTATGTCTTTGTGTAAAATCAGAAATGCTTCAAGCCTGTATTTAGAGACCTAATTATTTATCTTGTGAGAATTTAAGTAAGAAAATGTTTTCCACCCTTGATATAAATAAGCTTCTTTGCAAAGTCAACTGTGTGGAAAGGTTTTGGCCTGAGGAATTTGAGGTCTTACTTCAAAGAAATGCTATAGATTTGTATGTCTATAGGGCATTGGAATGGATCCTGGGCACGGGATGGCTAAGTTGCACCTTGGATGGCTTAGTGAGTAACGACCTGTCCAGGAATAGACTAACGGTTTTAACCAGTAGGCTTTGAATTCTTACATTGATCTTTCCAAATAAGACTTTCTCAAAAAAAAAAAAAAAAAAGGTAACTTGTCCAACCCTAACAGATTTTGCAAGCTACTAGGTAGGGTTATTGTTCTCAAAGTCATGAGTTTGGTAAAAGGAGAATTAGTTTGTAACAAATATGTATTTCTGAGCAGAGGCAATAATAGGTCACCTTGGATCAAATCGCCCAACATCCACAAATGAGTTTGTCACTGTATTCAACCCTCATGAGTGAAAAAATAGGTAGCTTAACTTAGCAGTGGTTTTTACCTAAACAACTCATTTATATAATTCCCATGTTCACGTGAAGTCACTTATGTTATATCCTCACTTAGCATAACGTGATGTAGAAGGGGAATTGCTATTTCTTGTGGTGCAGCTATTATGGATCGTAAGAGCAGAAATGAAATCCACTTCATCTGCCTCGCAGGAGATCCGTAATGGTCCCGAAAGTGTAAATAAACCACCAGGTTGGAAACGGAAAAGCCATTGTATTCTTGAGTATTAAAAATTGGTTTATTTTTCTTCCAACATGAGAGGCTTCATTTTTCTGGAATTGCTACCTGGCTATGAAAGGTCCTTCCCTCTGTCCCATGGAAGGGGACATGAACATTCTAAAATTATTTTCCATAATCTCCCCCACCAAAAATGCTACCAATAGTTTGCCTGTTAATGGAAAATTTGATGTATTAGAAAACAGCCGAACTTGAGAGCTAAGAGCTGTTAGCTTGAGTGAAATCTGGTTTGATAATATCTAACCCTGTGTTGGAGGCTGATTGATCTAGATGCACCTCCCCGCTCCCTGTGCTTTTACAAAGACCCCTTTCATGGGTGTGCAATAACGTGTTTCTTTTTCCAATCTACATGGTTCCTTGTGATTGAGCCTGTTGTAAGAAGGGTTATGCAGCCTGAGTGCCCGACTAATGATACTGCCTTCTGGAAAAAAAAAAAAAAGGAAACACAAACTCCATGACAATGATTTCCTTATTGAAAAAAAAATGCATAACCAAAGTCCAGTCAATAGTGTCATCATAACCATACACGCCATTTCCATATACACAGTATTTTCTTAAGCAAGAAGGATTGTGGTTGACATTTTCGATTTTATAGCAAAGCATCAAACAAATGTAAAATAATGACATCTTTTTGACAAGCATAGGTATTTTGATAGCATTTAGTACGGTACTTCCATTCCCAAAGAATCTGTAAATTAGAGCACTTTGTATTTCTCTGTGGTTTGATTGAGTCCAGTGATTCTTGAATTGCCACTACAGGGTAGTACAGGGTGGGCCATGCTGGGTTACTTAATGTGTAATTAGCTAATCCTAGCATTCAAGAAAAACTCCTTAGCCACTTCCACCTCTTCTCTGCTTTCTCCACCTCGCAGCGCAGTGCTGGGGAATGTTTGACACTGTCCTTCTCTCTCATATATGTGAACATCGATAGCCTCTGCGACCTGGCCCCACAGTTGTTAATTTTTTGACTGTGGGCTGAGACCCATTAGCTCAAATGCTCGCTAGTGCCCAATCCAAATTTGTACACATCAATTATTTTTAAAATAGCTCAAACAAGCAAATTTTAAAGCCATTTAGAAACTGCCTGCTTTGCATACCTGCATAACCTCACCCAACAGCTGTCATCTATTGATAAGACACGGCCTTCCCACGATAAAATCCCAAGCTGCTATTCTTTCCAATGAGCCCTCCGAGCTCCCTGCCCTAGAGACTCCTCACTGTGCTGCTGTGCCACATCACTAGACATGTGAGCCCCTCTTCTCCCCTGTTGTCCTGGAGAGTTGCCTATGCTCCCCCATTCTGAGCATTGGCGTCTGCTTTTAAGCCTCTGAACAGACTTCCTCTATGAGGGACTTTCTCCCCCATGCAAAGCTGTCCAAGCACCGAGCTTGTTATGTGTTGCTGTTTCTTATGGTCCTGTCTTCCTTGATCACTCCCAAATCCCTCAAACTCCTGACATCCTTCTCCCTCCTCCTCTTTCCCATTTCTTCACAATAAACAAAACAACCTTGAGGGCTATACACTTACAGGAGGAGGAGGAGAAAATAGAGGAGGAATATGGAAATGGGGAAAAGGCTGCCAGTATATATACAGACTTGACTATTGTGAGACAAAGTAACTAATATAAGAAGCCACGTTTGCTCATTTCTGCTTGAACCTGCAACTCTGATGAAATGCAGCTCTCTGGAAGAAT
Organism: Symphalangus syndactylus; assembly: GCF_028878055.3. Lineage (NCBI taxonomy): Eukaryota > Metazoa > Chordata > Mammalia > Primates > Hylobatidae > Symphalangus > Symphalangus syndactylus. Next base: position 62,666,440 of record NC_072445.2, on the reverse strand, counting down.
GCCTTGAAGACAAAACGGAATAGAGCACACAGCCTCCCCACGTCTCTTGCCTGAGTCATTACATTCCTTAAAAGATAAATGACCTAGCCTTGCCTTTTCCTACACATAAGATAACATCTGACAGGGTTAGTGATTATGCGTCCACAATCTATAACCAAATGTACTTTAGTAATCTATAACCAGAAGTACTCTTACACCCAAACTGTCATGAGATTTGCACATACTGAATCTTCACCACCTGTATATAAACTGTGAGTTGCAATACTATGTTGGAGAAGTCTGACAGAACTGCCCCCAAGCTGTAGGCCTCCGTCTATAGTTTTCAGTGAGGCTTCTAAATAAAACTTACTGTCAATCCTTCAACAGTCCTGGGTCCTCTGCTGAGCAACTGACATAGGGAAGGCACATCTGAGTAAGACAAGGGAGAGCACAGGTACACTTGAAAAGGAAAAGGAAACAGATGTAGTGGCTGCTCTTTCTGATACATGTTCCCATAGTTATGAATTGGTTTCTTCCTCTGTTTCCCATCTGCTAACATTCATTCTCTTATTCTTTTTTTTTTTTTTTTTGAGGCAGGGTCTTGCTCTGCCTCCCAGGCTGAAGTACAGTAGTGTGATCATAGCTCACTGCAGCCTCCACCTCCTGGGCTCAAGTGATCCTTCTGCCTCAGCCTCCCAAGTAGCTAGGATTACACGCATGTGCCACCATGCCTGGCTAATGTTTTTTAAATATACAAGGTCTCGCCATGCTGCACAGGCTGGTCTCGAACTCCTGGTCTCAAGCGATCCTCTTGCCTCGACCTCCCAAAGCAGTGGGATTACAGGCATGAGCCACCACACTCACCCCCACTTTTTTTTTCTTGGAGACAGGGACTCACTTTGTCATCGAGGCTGGAATGCAGTGGTGTGATCATGGCTCACTAGATCCTTGATCTCCTGGGCTCAAGCAATTCTCCTGCCTCAGCCTCCTGAGTAGCTGGGACTACAGGCATGCACTACCACGCATGGCTGGTTTTTTAAAAAAATTTTGTAGAGATAGAGTCTTGCTATCTTGCCCAGGCTGGCCTTGAACATCCGGCCTCAAGCAATCTTCCTGCCTTGGCCTCCCAAAGTGTTGGGATTACTGGTGTGAGCCACTGCATCCAGCCCACTTATTCTTTCGTTCCACAGATTCTGATGGACTCCCTCCTATGTGACTAGCCCTGGGCACTGGGGTACAGTGAAGAATGAAGTATAAATTAGATTATGGTGTAGGGGAAATTCCAACCAAATAGGAAAGGAAGCTATGAAAAGAGCCCACCTTCCTAAGCCCCAGTGGGCTGTGGGGAGGGCGAGAAGAATTTAGACAGCTGGGTGGTTAGGTGCCGGGAGCCTTTTTTTCACTCCTCTCAGGCCTGAGATCTGAGCCATCAAGTTCTCTTGGGAGAAGTTTTAGACAGTCGGGCATGGTGTGGGGGAGGCTGCAGGTCCCTATGAACACTCATATCACAGTGATCCCAAAGTGAATTCCCCGTAATCCCAGGAAGTGCCCAGCGTAGGACTCCACAGACACATTTGTTTGGCGAACACTCCATACTGCACAGTCCTCTAAGACAATGCTTGATGTGCATGCAGATCACCTGGGATGATGCTAACTCAGTAGGTCCGTGTGGGGCCTGAGCATCCACATTCCTAACCAGCACCCCAGTGACGCGATGCTGCTGGTCCATAAGCCCTATTTTGAGCAACGAGGCTTCTGAAATTCTTTCTGCCTCTTGGTGTATTAAAGGCACTAAGACAGCTTTTCATGAACCCAATTTTATTTGTCTAACATGGTCATTTACAAAGTAACTACAGCACAACTATGGGAGCTTTTGGAAGCATTTCAGGAAACTTTGCACTATTAGCCTCATGGTATTTTGCTGCATTATCAAGCAAGAATTCTGTTTATTGTGTATGAGTGTGTGTGCATTGGAGTGTGTACGTGTACCACAGAACTCTAGGTGGCAGAGTGTATTTTGCAAAAATAAGTGACCACACTGTTTCCCATGTTATCTAAGAACCTCACTGACTCCACCCCAAGAGGTGGCATGTATATTTCTTCACCTTGAACCTGGGTTTGTGTGACAGTCTCGGCTAGTAGAGCGCGGCCAAAGTGTGATTTGTGATGTTAGGTCATAAAAGGTGATTCTGCTTCCACCTGCTCCCTCTCAGGACAATTGCTCTGAGCTTTCAGTCACCATGTGAGAAGACTGGCTACCCTGAGGCCAGCACATGCAGAGACCACATGGAGAGATGAAAGGCAGAGAGAGCTGCCCAAGGAACTCCAGCTGTTCCAGCACCCAGCTGTTTGAATCCTCCCAGCCCAGGCACTCAACATGAATGAAAAGCTCTCAAGACAACCTCAGCCCTCGGACCCAGCCACAGACTGATTGCCACTGTATGAGAGACCTCAGATGAGAATGCCAAGTGGAGCCCGGCTAGCTAACAGATTTATAAGCAAAATAAGTGATTGTTATTGTTTCTTTTTCTTTTTTTTTTTTTTTTTGAGACGGAGTCTCGCTCTGTCGCCCAGGCTGGAGTGCAGTGGCGCGATCTCGGCTCACTGCAAGCTCCGCCTCCCGGGTTCACGCCATTCTCCTGCCTCAGCATCTCCGAGTAGCTGGGACTACAGGCGCCCGCCACCACGCCCGGCTAATTTTTTGTATTTTTAGTAGAGACGGGGTTTCACCGTGGTCTCGATCTCCTGACCTCGTGATCCGCCCGCCTCTGCCTCCCACAGTGCTGGGATTACAAGCGTGAGCCACCGCGCCCGGCCTATTGTTTCAAGCCACCATTTTGAAGTGGCTTTTCTGCAGCAATAGATGCCTGGAGGAGTCGTAATAATAAAAATTAATCAGATGGAGGATCTGCTTTTTTTATTTTCACTTAGGACTAAGGAAAGCCTTGGTATAATCTTTGAACTGAGATAAAGAATGAGTTACTCTTAAAATTTTCCAACAAATGGAGTCCTTGTTGTCTGTAGTTAGTACCCAAAGCTTAGACGCTTTCTCTCTACATACCCTTCCAAGGATAAGGCTGTATTTCGTAATGCCAGATGACACAATCTGATAAACAAGCAGACACCCATTAAAATGAATGACTATCAAAAGTTTTTCATGCTTATTTGTTATTAACGACTAAGAATGTGAAGGTGCAATTCAAATAGTTTATTATTGTTATAGGTTTGTGGCAATATATTACAGTTTACGCCTTGGCTTGGAAGTTGATTACAAGTTTTATGAGACTCAGTGCCTGTTATTGGCAATCTTGATGTTTTCTTTTTCCCTGTAACATGTCACAGACAATTGATTTATATGTAGTCAATGATTTTTTATACTATATCATTTCAATAAAAAAATTAAAGAAGAAAGTGTGTAGTAGGGAGTGGAAAGAAGACAATGAAGACTACATCAGTCATATGGTGGGATTTAAAAGTATATTAATAATCTGCATATACTCTATGAAATCCATCTGAGAACGTTTTATATTCTTGGCAAGAGACAAAACAAGAAGTCATCAGAGACTTCTTATAAACACAGGTGGTGCTTATTAACCGAGAAATAAAAATTTTACACTCCTGATGATTAGCTAGACAAGTTTTCATGTGCTCCTGCACTTTTGGGAAATGGTTTTTATTTTCTTTCCTATTTTTTTCTCTCAATTCTGATTACCTTCATTCTATATGAACAGCTTGAGTTAGTGGTGCAGTGATACGTAAAATATCTCTGACAGATTTTGGGTGGGGGGAAGATATTAGCAGTCTATTTTACAGTGATCATCATAATAAAATATGACACTCTGCAAATTTGAACAGATATGGCCATGCAGCCTTAATGCAAATAAACAAAGACTTCATATGTGAATAGGGAATTATGTTAGTATCTACAAATAATTGGCTAAATAGGGAACATCTAATTTACCTTTTCTGTTTTATCTGTCATTACCACATATTGCTTAAGTGATTGTTCTTAAAATTGCCTGAGTCGACTGGTTATTTTGTGACTGTTTCAATACATATGAAGGACAACAACAACAACACAAAACAATAGAAAAATTAAGAGAATTTTGTGAATGAATAGGGACAAAATACACAAATGAAAAAGTCTTATTCATCCAAACGAAGCTGAGTTTGGAGGTTGGTTTGATCACATATATACTCTTTGAGGAAGAAAGAGATTATAGAGAAAGTTTTTGACAGGATCTTAAAACACTTAAAAATTATAGTGTAAAGAGATCTGAATTTAAACCTCTGGAGTGTAGAGATGTGAGAAGTATAGATGGACATTTGGAGCATCTAGAGGCAAAGACACTGCATGACATTAGAAAACCTGGGTCAGAGTCTGAACAGAAAAACATGAATTTAATGCATGTTGTAGAGACGGTTTATAGGACAATCTTCAGATGCAGGAGTCCTTTTACTATGAATAAGATTTATATCTCACAAGCCTTTGTATCAATTCAATTTCCTATTCAAAGTGCTATAGAAATATTGTATATGAGCACAGACTGGTGTGTATGAAGGTGAGCAAGCACAAAATATTACTTTAGTTAAATATATAAACATCTATCTATCTATCTATCATCTATCTATCTATCTATCTATCTATCTATCTATCTATCTATCGTCTATCTATCTATCATTTCTCTCTCTCTCTCTGTAATTCAACATCATGGCATAGAAGAGGATAATCGAAAACCATTCAGTATTAATTGAGATGAGATAATAGCTAAAGAAAAATGAATTGTATAAAAAAGTAAATGTATGCATCAAAGCAGGGGACCCAGAGTACAAATGATTGAGAGACAGAAGCCTGGATGATCGGTCCTGGCTATTAGAGGCCATTTGTCAGGGTGGGGTGCCTCATAGTCAGATGAGAACAAAGAAACTTCCACCTGCTGCAAAGAATTCGGTAACTGACACCAAAGAACAGGTTTCTGGAAAGTAATCACTTTCCACAGTATATAATGGAATGGACTCTTCCAGATGTTTAAAACTCAGCACAAGTTAACTCCAAGTTGAATCAGGTCTCAGAGAACTTTCACCTCTGAACTACTTAAGGATCACTTCTATTACCAGTTTATCTGCCCACTTGCTTGGGGAACTGGCTAGACCTTCTATCATCCATGGATAAGCCTCCTTGGCTGACATTAAATGAACCAAGAGCTGGGAGAGGATAGAGGGAGGAAAATAAATGTCTGCTAAAGAAGCTTTGAGCCTTTTAGTTTCTAGTTTATTATCAATCATATTTCGAATTAAATATCTACTAGGAGAAATATTAAACATAATTTGGGGTTTGAGATATAGAGCCAAGACCGTGAAGAATATTCAATTAAGACTGTTTTGTCTCTTAGCAAAGGAATTTCTGGCTGAAGTAGTGGCTCAAGAAAAATGTACAGAGGCATAATGATGGATGAGATTCTTTCATTCACCTGAGTATTTATTGAGCACATACTACATGTTCAGCATCTGTGAGTCTTGCTTTGGGAATGAAAAGAAATGCAAGTATTACTTTGAAGAGAGAAGTAGAAGTTGATAATATTTGCTGTGTATTTCAGTAGAGGCAGTGGAGAGGTAAGTGTCAGTATAAAGTGCCTCAAATTTAACACCTGGGATTTTGTTTCCCGGAGAATAAAGGATGGGATACCTGTCTATTTAAGGTGAGGGTGAATTGAGACTGAAGAATTAAAAAGAGGTAAAATAAAAAAATGTAGTGAGGAAAAAAAAGGAAGTATATCGATTATACAGATAGGTAGTGAGGAAAAAAAGAAAAAAAGGCAAGTATATCTGTTATACAGATAGGTGGTTTTCACTAAGTTTTTTTCTGTAAACTTCTAATAGTCCCTAGTGGTTGGCATAATTTCTGTAAGTAAAAGGGCAGTTTCAAACAAGTAACGATGAAATTATTTTATTCATATACATTACTCAAATTTGAAAGCTTTTGATAATCACAGAAATTCCATTATATAAGTTGCATGACATCCCCAATTTTAGAAAAACACAAAAAATATGATCAAAAGTGATTAACTGGTAATGATATATTAGCTCCTATAAACTCAGCACTTTCACAAATAATAAAAAATATCCTTGAGACAAAATATTAAAAAACAACTACTTTAAGGCACCAGGGAGCAAATAAAAGCCGGCGGATACTACAGGAGCACTAAAAGCTAAACCAAGGAAGAGAACTGAGTGAGTCCCACATTCTTAAGGCTTTTAGCTTGAGGGCAAGTCCCAGTTGTTGTCCTGTCAGGTTGTCAAAACATGGATAAAAACCCATCATCCTACTGGCTTAAAGAACCATAGGACAGAAGTCCACATATTAACAGACAAGGATTTTAAAGCAGCTATTACAATTATGCTTAAGGGTAGGGGAAAATATACTTAAAATAAACGAAAATATTGGAAATCTCACCAGAGAATTATAAACCATAAAAAAGTGAAATAAATGGAAATTACGTAAGTAAAAAATACAATACCTGAAATTTAAAAATTGCTGTATGTGCTTGACAGCATGCTGTATACAAAAGAAGAGTTCATGACCTTGAAATTATCCAAGTTGTAGGCCAAAGAGATAATAATTTAAACAGAAATAAATTTTAGGCCGGGCGCGGTGGCTCACACCTGTAATCCCAGCACTTTGGGAGGCCAAGGCAGGCGGATCACGAGGTCAGGAGATCGAGACCATCCTGGCTAACACGGTGAAACCCCGTCTCTACTAAAAAAATACAAAAAATTAGCCGGGCGCGGTGGCGGGTGCCTGTAGTCCCAGCTACTCGGGAGGCTGAGGCAAGAAAATGGCGTGAACCCGGGAGACGGAGCTTGCAGTGAGCCGAGATAGCGCCACTGCACTCCGGCCTGGGCAAAAGAGCGAGATTCTGGCTCAAAAAAAAAAAAGAAATAAATTTTAAAAACCCACGTGAAACCATGGAAAATATCAAAGTATCAAATATATGAGTAATTTGAGTCCCAGAAGAAAAGAAGAATGAAAATTGGCAGAAAAAGTACTTGAAGTGGGCTCGATATAAAAAGAAAATATCTAAACCAGCTAGAGAAAAATGACATTCTACATACAATAAGACAACATTCTGAATAATCACTGATTTCTCATGAGGAACTCTGGGGACCAGAAGGAAATGGAATAACTTCTTTAAACTGCTGAAAGAAAAATACAAGCTTTCAACTCCAAATTCTATATTCAGTGAAAATATCCTTTAAAATGAAGGCAAACAAAAAGCATTTTCAAGTAAAAAACAATCAAGAGAATTTGTCAACAGCAGACATGCACTAAAAATGCTAATGAAGTTATTCTGACTGCAAGAAAATAATACTGGATGTAAATTTATATTTTCACGAAAAAAATATTAGAGATGGTAAATACCTGGGTAAATATAAGTTTTTTCTTTCTTTTACATTACATAGATCTGTTTAAAGCACTGATCACACAAAATTCTTGTGGGGGCATATATTATCTGCAGATGTAATACATATACCAACTGTACCATAGAATATGGGAAGAGATACAATGTTGACTGTAAAAGGACTGAAAAGTTTATAGTGTGTATTATAATCCCCATAGTGTCCAATGAATAATATGCAAAGCGGTAAGGCTAAAATGCTGACAGATAAATAAAATAAATTTTTTTAAAAATTCAAAGAATCTAAAATAAGGCAAGAATAGAGGAACTAGGGAGCAAGAACTTAAAAGGACAGATGGTGAATAAATAAAATGATAGGCCTAATTCCAATTATATCAACAGTGCACTAAATATTAATGAACTAAACACTCCAACTAAACTGCATAGATGATCAAACTGCATAATAAGCAATACTTAACTATATACTGTATACAAAAATGCTCTAATTATAAAGCTATAGACATCCAAAGGAAATGGATAGAATAAGATATACTGTGCAAATAGTAACAATAAGTAGAGTGGAGTGGAATTCATATCAGATAAAACAGACTTCAAGACAAAGAGCATTACCAGAGATAAAGATATTTTGTAATGATAAAAGAGTTTGTTTTTCAGGGAGTGATAGCAATCTCAAATGTGTTTAAGTCTAATAATGGGTTTCAAAATATGCTAATAAAAAATTGATAGAATTAAAGGGAGAAATAGTCAATTCCATGAAAATGTGAGACTGCAACATGCCTCTCTTAGCAATTGATAGAACAACTAGACAAAGAAATCAATAAAGTAATCGCTGTGGTTTGAATATTTGTCCCCTCCAAAATTCATGTTGAAAATTAATCCCTTTTTTGGTTCCATATGAACTTTAAAGTAGTTTTTTCCAATTCTGTGAAGAAAGCCATTGGTAGCTTGATGGGGATGGCATTGAATCTATAAATTACCTTGGGCAGTATGGCCATTTTCACGATATTGATTCTTCCAACCCATGAGCATGGAATGTTCTTCCATTTGTTTGTATCCTCTTTTATTTCATTGAGCAGTGGTTTGTAGTTCTCCTTGAAGAGGTCCTTCACATCCCTTGTAAGTTGGATTCCTAGGTATTTTATTCTCTTTGAAGCAATTGTGAATGAGAGTTCACTCATGATTTGGCTCTCTGTTTGTCTGTTATTGGTGTACAAGAATGCTTGTGATTTTTGTACATTGATTTTGTATCCTGAGACTTTGCTGAAGTTGCTAATCAGCTTAAGGAGATTTTGGGCTGAGACAATGGAGTTTTCTAGATATACAATCATGTCATCTGCAAACAGGGAAAATTTGACTTCCTCTTTTCCTAATTGAATTCCCTTTATTTCCTTCTCCTGCCTGATTGCTCTGGCCAGAACTTCCAGCACTATGTTGAATAGGAGCAGTGAGAGAGGGCATCCCTGTGTTGTGCCAGTTTTCAGAGGGAATGCTTCCAGTTTTTGCCCATTCAGTATGATATTGGCTGTGGGTTTGTCATAGATAGCTCTTATTATTTTGAGATACGTCCCATCAATACCTAATTCATTGAGAGTTTTTAGCATGAAGGGTTGTTGAATTTTGTCAAAGGCCTTTTCTGCATCAATCCTAAGCCAAAAGAACAAAGCTGGAGGCATCACGCTACCTGACTTCAAACTATACTACAAGGCTACAGTAACCAAAACAGCATGGTACTGGTACCACAACAGAGACATAGATCAATGGAACAGAACAGAGCCCTCAGAAATGATGCCGCATATCTACAACTATCTGATCTTTGACAAACCTGACAAAAACAAGAAATGGGGAAGGGATTCCCTATTTAATAAATGGTGCTGGGAAAACTGGCTAGCCATATGTAGAAAGCTGAAACTGGATCCCTTCCTTACATCTTATACAAAAATTAATTCAAGATGGATTAAAGACTTAAATGTTAGACCTAAAACCACTAAAATCCTACAAGAAAACGTAGGCAATACCATTCAGGACATAGGCGTGGGCAAGGACTTCATGTCTAAAACACCAAAAGCAATGGCAATGAAAGCCAAAATTGACAAATGGGATCTAATTAAACTAAAGAGCTTCTGCACAGCAAAAGAAACTACCATCAGAGTGAACAGGCAACCTACAGAATCGGAGAAAATTTTTGCAATCTACTCATCTGACAAAGGGCTAATATCCAGAATCTACAATGAACTCAAACAAATTTACAAGAAAAAAACAAACAACCCCATCAAAAAGTGGGCAAAGGACATGAACAGACACTTCTCAAAAGAAGACATTTATGCAGCCAAAAAACACATGAAGAAATGCTCATCATCACTGGCCATCAGAGAAATGCAAATCAAAACCACAGTGAGATACCATCTCACACCAGTTAGAATGGCCATCATTAAAAAATCAGGAAACAACAGGTGCTGGAGAGGATGTGGAGAAATAGGAACACTTTTACACTGTTGGTGGGACTGTAAACTAGTTCAACCATTGTGGAAGTCAGTGTGGCGATTCCTCAGGGATCTCGAACTAGAAATACCATTTGACCCAGCCATCCCATTACTGGGTATATACCCAAAGGACTATAAATCATGCTGCTATAAAGACACATGCACACGTATGTTTATTGCGGCACTATTCACAATAGCAAAGAGTTGGAACCAACCCAAATGTCCAACAACGATAGACTGGATTAAGAAAATGTGGCACATATACACCATGGAATACTATGCAGCCATAAAAAATGATGAGTTCATGTCCTTTGTAGGGACATGGATGAAACTGGAAAACATCATTCTCAGTAAACTATCGCAAGGACAAAAAACCAAACACCGCATGTTCTCACTCATAGGTGGGAATTGAACAATGAAAACTCATGGACACCTGAAGGGGAACATCACACTCCGGGGACTGTTGTGGGGTTGGGGGAGGGGGGAGGGACAGCATTAGGAGATATACCTAATGCTAAATGACGAGTTAATGGGTACAGGAAATCAACATGGCACATGTATACATATGTAACAAACCTGCACATTGTGCACATGTACCCTAAAACCCAAAGTATAATAATAATAAAAATATATATATATAAAAAAAAAAGTTTTACCACCATGGAGATTTGATCTTTATACTTCTATATTAAAGTGTTGTTTGTGCTTTTCTAATTCTTTTTCATTAAAAAAAAAAGATTTAGCAAATTTGAATAAAATTGGCTAAAAAGTAAAAAAAAAAAAAAAAAAAAAAAAAAAAAAAGAAAATTAATCCCTAATGTGATGATTTTGGGAAGCGGAGCTTAGTGGGAGGTGTTTGGATTATGGGGGCAGGTACCTCACAAATTGCTTGATGTTGCTTTCGAGGTAGTGGGTTCTGGCTCGTGGGAGACTGGGTTAGTTCTTGTGGGAATGGATTGGTTTTCTCAAGACTGGAAGCTGTTATAAAGCCAAGACACCCCTCAGATTTTCTCTTTGAATGTGTCCACCCCCGATCTGTTATGTTGTGATGCAGCACAAAAGCCCTCTCCAGAAGCCGGGACCATGACCATAAACTTCTCAGCTTGCAGAACTATGAACTAAATAAACCCTTCTATAAAAACAATAAATGACCCAGTCTCAGATATTCCCTTATAGTAACACAAAATGAACTAAAACAAACATAGAATATCAGAACAATGCTATCAACCACCTTGACTTGATTGATGTTTATAGAATGTTTTAAGCAACAAATGCAGATTACATATTCTCAGCTGTCAACGGTATGTTCACCAATATAACATGACGGTTAGCTGTGCAGTAAAAATTTCAATAAATTTAAAAGGACTGAAATCACACAGAGTATTTTCTCTAATTATAATAAAATTACATCAAAAATAGAAAACAATAAAATCTATAAAAACCCTAAAACCTATAAAAACCCTAAATGTTTGGAAATTAATCAACTGCTTTCTAAGTAATCAAAAAGTCAAAGAAAAAATCAGAGAGACGTGTGAAGATATTTTAAAAATGAATAATGACAGACAACATATTAAAATTTGTCAAATACAGCTAAAGCAGGCTTAGAGGGAAATTTATAGCTTTAAATACTTCTGTTAAAATTTATATGAAAATCGGGCTGGGCACAGTGGCTCATACCTGTAATCCCAGCACTTTGGGAGGCCAAGGCGGGAGAATTGTCTGAGCCCAGGAGTTTCAGATCAACCTGAGCAACATGCTGAGACCGTGTCTCGAAAATATATGATACATATACATATATATATAGTATATATATGTATATATATTATATGTGTATATATATTATATATGTATATATAATATATATGCATACATAATATATACATAATATATATGTAATATATACATAATACATACGTATATATATTATATATACGTATATTATATTATATACGTATATATTATATATATGTATATTATATATACGTATATATATAATATATATGAAAACTAAAGGAACTAAAAACAAAAACATCTCTTAAAAAATGACAAAATTAGAAGACTTTTTGTTATATATATATTTTAATACTTTCTGACTTTAAAATTTGTCATAAGGCTCTAATCATCAAACTGGTGTGATATTTGCGAAAGGATAGACAAACAGATCAACGACACAGAATTGAGTTCAGAAAGAGATGCTTACATCTGGATAAAGTTTATACAGGAGTTTTCTGTACTTTTCTTTCAATTTTTCTGATTCTGAAGTTATTTCAAAATAAAAAACTTAGAAGAAATACAAAAATGTTACATGATTTGAACAATAACACTCTGGAGTAGATACTAATTGAATGAGTAAAAGACATCCGTAAAACAGCTATGCTAAAAAAAATAGTGTTTATTGTTCTGAAATGTAAAATTTCCTCAAGATTCATCTGTTGTCCTTTCTTCCATTTACAGAAAAACTTACATATTACAGCTGAGAATGTGTATTTTAACGTGCGATGAATACTCTGTTAAAATCTAAAAGTATACACATTTAGAAAATGAAGCCCCAACAAACCACTTGGGAAAACATTCTTAAATAAAAATGAAAGCAAATCCATAATTACACATTGCAACAGATGCTGTTGATGCTCATCCTTGGCCCCCCAGCCCTTGTCTAAGTTCACTTGCAGCTGAGACGAACAGCATCCATGAGCAGTGATAGTTTCCTGCCTCAAACCACAATGGCTTTCTATTTCTTAGCTTTAAGGATTTCTTCAGTGTGCTTTGCTCACAGGCATGGCCGCCTAGAATTGCTGAGGATTTAACACCCTCAGGAATGTTTACGGGTACATATCCCAGCTTCCCCTTTCCTCAATGGGACATTTCCAGGACATGCTATCAACTTTTTTTCAGAGATAGAGCTCCCGTTGCTCACAGCATTAAACCACTTATTAATTCACTCTTTATTGGCTTTTCTCCTGCCCATTATCACTCTCCCTACTTCCTCTTTTATGCTTCCCAGAATCACATTCTAGATAACTTTCTACACCCAAGTACTTGTTCGGGGTCCGCTTTCTGGGAACCCCAAGCTACAACACACATTATCTGAGAATAGTGTGATGAAGATCACTACCTCTCAAAAGCAATAGGATGTGACTAACAGGATTTGGACTCTGATGCAGATTTGTAGCAGTATAAATTTTTATTATTGAAAAAGAAAAAATAAGAATTATACAGTTTATTTAAAAGCTTAATAACCAATGTAGAAATAAGAATATTATACAAATAAACACAACCACAAAATAAATTTGTTAGAAAGCAAATACAAAATTAAGTTACAAAATCAAAGAATGTGCCCTTTGGAAAAAAGTTAAAAAGCAACAAATGTCTGAAAATTCTGATAAACAACAAAAAATGAAAGAAGACAAGTAAGCAAAATAGGAAAGCAATTATTACATCAGATATTGAATAAATCAAATAATTTAAAGAGAATGCTGTGTATAGACCTATTAACATAAGTCTATGTTAATAATTTGGTGGCAACATAAATAATTTTAAAGGAAAATATGAATTATAATTAACTCAAGAAATAGATAACTGAATATTGTGATGAAAGAAATTAACATTTTTTTTGAAGAAAAAGATGCTCTACGGCTGGATTATTCTGACATAATTTTTCTCAAACTTTTAAATCATAGCTCTTTCTAAGCTATACAAGCTAATCATAGACGGAAAACTTTCCAATTCCTTTCATAAAAATAGAATACATTTGATATCAAAACTTGAAAAGGATAAATCAAAGAGGAGAAAAAACATTGAGCAATTTTTCTTCTGAATATGCTTAGGATAATGAAAAATATCTACAATCAGAAGGCAATAGTTTACTAGGCAGTAAAGAGCTAGAGGCATTGCCATTATAATTTAGAACAAAACATGGATGTATGCTGCTGCCACTATCAATTTATATTGTCCTGAAACCTCCAGCTATTAAAAAATAAGACCAAAAACAAGGATAGAAGACATAACATGTTTGTTACTGAGGAAAAAATAAAACCCTATTATTGTTTGCCAATGGTAGTTTATCTAGAAATTGCAAGGGGTCAACTGAAAAGCTGTCCAAACTAATAAGGTTAGTTAGTTGATTAATTAGATAAATGGTTCTTGTAACAAGGAGAGCCTGAATATGATAGATTAAATAAGATAGGAATCTATTTTCACCTGTCACACTAGTCCAGAGATCAGTGGTTCAAGAATGATAGAACTGCTCTGCTCCACATGGTGATTCAGAGACCCAGGTTCTTTCTATCTTCCTGACAATAGTCCCCTAGGATGGGAGTTGGCAAACGTTTTCTGTACTAAGCTAGATAGGCTTTGAGATTCATATAGTCTCTGACACATTTTCTCTTTCTCCCTATCCCATATCCTCTCTCTCTCTCCCTTTTGTATTTATCTTTTCACCACCATCTAAAAAGGTAAAATGATTTTTAGCTCATGGGCCATACGAAAGTCAGGCTACAGGTCAGATCTGATCCACAGGCCATAGTTTGCTAAATTCTACTCTAGAATGCTGTTTAATTCTTTATGCTTAAAAATGATTCATCTCAAGCTTGTGTTCCAGGATAAAAACACAAATGTTTTTAGTGATAACTTGGAAGTTGCAAGTATCACTTCTATCCACATCCCACTGGCCAGACATCTCACCTGCTGAGCTTCAAGAGGGTTTGGGAAATCTGGGTATCTCTGTGACCAAGAAAAGCAGAAAAATACACTTGGATGGGACAAGTATAATTTACTGGTTAAAATAATTTTTTTTTAAAATTAATACTTTCCTAAGTATCAATAATTTCCAGTTAGAAAATATAATGGAAAATGTGTCTTTTGCAAATTGTCAATAGCAAATTGTCTCTAAAAACTACCTAAAACATTTTGAACCTGAAATGTTCAGGATCTACCTGAATAAATGTAGGTACATATAATAAAGAACATAAAAGGTGACAAATTAAAAGAAAGACAAATGAAGTTGCTAAACGGAAGGCTGAGTATTTAAAGTATGTATGTCAAATTTCTTAAATTAATTGATAGGTTTAATATAATTCTAATTAAAATTCTGGCCAGGTGCAGTGTCTTACATCTGTAATCCCAGCATTTTGGGAGGCTGAGGCAGGCAGGTCGCTTGAGCCCAGCAGTTTGAGACCAGCCTGGGTAACGTGGTGAAACCCTATCCCTACCAAAAACACAAAAATTAACAAGGCATGGTGGTGCATGCACCTGTTGTCCCTGCTACTTGGGAGGCTGAGGTGGGAGGATCGCTTGAGCCCAGGAGGTCGAGGCTGCAGTAAGCTATGATTGCACCACTGCACTCCAGGCTGGGTGATGGAATGAGATTGTGTTTCGAAAAACAACAGACAACAAACAACGCCATCACCAGCAGAATGTCAACAAAATTAATGTGTGAGTTTGACAAGATGATTCTGAAATGCATATAGAAAATAAACGTATGTACAAAAATAAATGGGAGCAAATTCTCAGAAAAAATTATTTAAAAATAAGTGAAATGAGGTGTCATCAGTCAAAAGGGGGTGCAGGAGACATAGTATCTTTGGAACAGGGAAAGCTCATTGCTCTTTCTGACAATTTTTACGTCACAAAATCTTGGGAAATAGGAGATCCTTCTTTCACTTCCAACTACTTTCTCTGTGACCTTAGGCAAGTTATTTAATTAACCGGAGTGTCAACGTTATGGCAAAATGAACCCAATACCACATATTTTAAGGGGTTTATTAAGGAATACAGTTTGTTGTGTGCCACTTCTTTACTGTCCTATCCTAGAAGGGAAAGACTGCATCCAACTAAAATGGTATCAAATCCACTGTTCCTAGTGTAGTATGCCACCTAGGATCTCAATACATGCCTATGGTTACTGATGATGACGATGATAAAGAATGAGAGGAAGAAGGGGAAGAGGAGGGAAAGGAGGAAGAAGGGGAAGAGGAAAAGGAGGAGAAAATAATTGATATGCTACAGAATTGTACACAGCAATTCATCTAGGCAGCACTTGCCAGTGTCAGGAAAGAAAGCTGTTCTGAATTTTAGTTCTATTCCTAGCCATATAATATTAGGAATGTTACTTAATTTTTCTGTGCCTCTATTTTTTCACTGGTTAAATTTAGATAATAATGCTTAACTTGCCTGGCTGTGATGATGGTAACAATAGCAAACAATTTATTGATCAGTTGTTGTGTCCTCGGCACAAAGTGCTTATAATACATGAAATCATTGAATTCACACAGATCTTAAGAGGTAGGTACCATCATCATCATCATCATCATTATGGATATTATTTGCATTTTCACAGAGGAGGAAGCAGAGGTAAAGACATTACCATAACTTGCCAAAAATCATACAGTTATTGGGTGTTGGCATCAGGCCCAGAACTTGGGCAGCTCTTTACCACGAGGGTACCATCTGCATAAATGCCCAGCAATGGGTACTTAACCAGTACAGGTAATAAATAATAACTAGGCAGGGTGCGGTGGCTTGCACCTGTAATTCCAGCACTTTGGGAGGCCGAGGTGGGCGGATCACCAGGTCAGGAGATCAGACCATCCTGGCCAACACGGTGAAACCCCGTTTCTATTAAAAATACAAAAAATTAGCCAGGTGTGGTGGCGGGTGCTTGTAGTCCCAGCTACTCCAGAGGCTGAGGCAGGAGAATGGTGTGAACCTGGGAGGCAGAGCTTGCAGTGAGGCAAGATCATGCCACTGCACTCCAGCCTGGGCAACAGAGTGATACCCATCTCAAAAAATAAATAAACAAATAAATAAAAAATAAATAATAACTAACAAATGTTGCATCTGGGCACTCACCTTACAGAGGCTGTCAATAGAAGTTGCACATTGCAATCTAGTTGGTCTGCCTTGTGAAATCTTTATTTAAACAAAAGATTGTTTAAAGGCTCAGTGAGTCCTTGAGGACAGGGAGTATGTCTTATTTGCAAAGCTCTTGGGACAGTGCTTGGCTTGTGGTAAATATTGAATAAATGGGGTGATCAAGGTGGTGGTTCACCATTGTCACCAAAAGGTCTAGACAAGTGCCTGGTTCTTTATCTGCCACTAAATACATGTTGATTGATTGAATGAATACGTCAACAAATTTCTTAATTTCAAATGTCTTTGATATTCCTAGTTTTTTCCTAGAGTTATGACTTTAAAGCAGTGCAAGATATGCCATTGTGAAAAGGCGTATAGTCTTAAATCAATGTTTGTCACTACAAGATCTTTCCTATTTAAATTTGGTTAAAACTAGTGAATTTGTAGGGGAATGGTAACAGTCTGCAATAAAGAAGGTGAAACCTTAATTCACTTCAAATCAGCAAACATTGCTGTTTAGGGATAGTAACTGATAACTGTTTAGAATTGTGGTTGGAGAGTTTTATTACAGGTATGCATTATAACCAGTTTCACACAATCCAGTGGCATAAATTTCAGCAAAAGTGATGAATTTCAAAGAAAACATATCTTTTATTTGTAGTATTTCCAATCTGACTGTTTTCGGTTGTGAATCAAAAAACATTTGATTTGAGACCATGAGTATAGCAATACTGTTTTATAAGAGTGTTGTGGGCTCACTAATGTTCATTTATTTTAATCCTCTCTATAAATTTTGACAGAAGCCTCTTCATGAACACATACTTTATGAGTTCCACCAAATAGAAATGTCCCAGAAAAACATTATTTTATTGGGGTAGACTAAATGTTTCACTGGGCAAAAATAAAACCACTGAAGATAATAGATAAGTTGAAAATTTGTGTTTCATTACAGAGTATTGTTTGCTACAATAGAGGGTGCCCATATTTCTGAAAATTGGGACTGGTTTCCAGAACTTTGCTGTACCATCTTTAGATTCCCTTTCTTTAGCTATAGTCTAGTTTACTAATCACTGGGAAATGGGGTGGCCCTGAAAGAGAGAAGTTACCCTACTTTATCAACTCTTGGAGAGATGAATCCTTAAAAATGAGAGAAATATTAGTTGGGGGGCGGTGGAGAGAGAGAGAGAAAGAAAGAGAGAGAGAGAGCCAGCAGAGCTGGAAAAATAATCCTTTGCTTTCTATATTAGCTTCCAAGATCATCCCCACATAGCTGTTCGAGACCTCAATTTATTGAACCTAATGGAGATGAGTGACAGAATGGTGAGACTGATGATGATTATGATGTGCAGCTTCACTGAGGTCATGGGCTTGGTTAATTCCCTTCCAAAGGGATGGAAGGAGAGAAAGAGAGCAAGAAGGGTGAGTACAGTCAATTCAGCCCCTCACTTTCAAGCTAACCGGGAACTGTTTATAATGAATGTCCCTGCCTCCATCAAGGGCATTTCTTCCATTTAACAAGCACGCAGGAAGCAGACATTGCTCAAGTACAAGGGTTCAGTTTGCAGTGAGGCACAAATCACATTTCATTTATCAGGCCCTACAGATGACAGGATATCATCGAATCCCTGGAGAGCCATATTCATTAAAAAGAAATCTTAAGTAATTACAACAATTAATTGACTTGAAACAGTTTCTGGTGGATAAGGTTTACATAATTCATTTGCCAGACAAAACAAGCCTGATCGAATCTGGGAACATGTTATTTAGAAATGTCCCACTATCTGACAAGGTACCTTAGTGGAAAGGTGTTTATCATCGGGATCCTTTTTTTTTTTTTTTTCTTAAAAGGAAAGAATAATTTTTGAACAAGAAATGGGAATCTGAAAATGTCTAACAGACTTTATTTTGAGCCCAGAGAATGGTGCTACAGCACCTCTTTACTTACCATTGTGACTAAAACTGATGAATGAAAATGACAATGGGTTGTATTAATTGAGGACTCTTTGAGTTTATGGTTTTGAGGATGAAGTTTGAGTTAGATCCAAGACAAAGGCCTTCCAAAAAGCTAAATAACTATTTAGGACAAGATCCAAGGCCCAGTTTAAGAACTCCATTATCAACAAAATAAGATGCACAAAGAACTACTCTTGTCAAGCTAATATTTTGCCAAAATTTTTAGCCATTAGTCATAAATATTTTAGCTCCAATGTTTTATTTTATTTCATTTTATTTATTTATTTTGAGATGGAGTTTTCTCTGTCACCAGGCTGGAGTGTGGTGGCATGATCTTGGCTCACTGCATCCTCCGCCTCCCGGGTTCAAGAGATTCCCCTGCCTCAGCCTCCCGAGTAGCTGGAACTACAGGTGTGCGCCACCACACTTGGCTAATTTTTTTGTATTTTACTAGAGATGGGGTTTCACCATGTTGGCCAGGATGGTCTCCATCTCTTGACCTCGTAATCCACCCACCTCGGCCTCCCGAAGTGCTGGGATTGCAGGTGTGAGCCACCGTGCCCGGCTAGCCCCGATATTTTAAAAGGTGGGGCCTGTGATTAAATTTAGAAAGGGATAATTAAATTTAGAAAGGGATATCTCTGAAGAGCCATAACAAATAACCTTTTATGTACTGCAAAATATGATTTTCCAACCACTCAGTGACACCTGCAACATAATATAACCACATTATTAGCCTTCTGCTATATCAACATTTATTTTGGAGAAATGATTTAAAGAGGTTCACATAATGAAACACCATCCTCTAATATCACTCTCAGTTACCTTATTGGGGTCATAGGAGAATGGATGATGGTAACTGTTAGGAAAGCAAGAAAGAAAAGCATATACTATAGAATTTTTGAGACCGCTGTATCTTATTTCACGACCCCAGTGAGGTTTACTAAGACATCTGGCTTTTAGAACTCAGTCTTATATAAAGGGCTAAAAGTTGGATGGGCATTACATCGAAGAGTGATGTTTTCTTAGGTTTGGTTCTCCCCAATCAAGCCACCTATTGGCTGCCTCAGCATCTCCTAAGAAGCTCACTAAACATATGAATGCACCACCCAGGGGACACATGGAAAAAGAATCACCAGGGTGGGCTTGAGCCTCTGCTGTTTCAACAGTCATCCCATGACCATCAGTGAGGTCCAGAATCATTGAAAAACCTGTAGAATAAATTTCATTTTTTTGGTGTTTTCAGACATTATTCTATTTTTCCCCTCCAGATTTCCCTTTCTGTGCTACTTGTTGAAATGTTGCGCATTTCTGGACCCTAAATTTACAAGAAGTTGCAATGGTATGGGTTCTACCCATCCGACAAGCCTTAAAGATCCCCCAGAGCTGCAGCTATAAAATGAATAATGTTTCTAAAAATTAGTTCCATATTTTCTTGAATTTCTTTATAGATAGATAGACTTTTATTTGTTAGTCTGTTTTTTCACATTCATAATTGCCATGTGGCTTAACAAAAATAACTCCCTTCTTGCTAAGATTTTCTAATTCGTTATTTGTTTGAAGAGAATCTGATGGATTGCTTATATGTTTTCTGATGGCTGAGTTAAAATCCTTTTCAGATCATTCCAGCATTGGATTCAACTGAAGTTGATGTGAGTTGGTTGTCTCTTCTCATTCAAGTTGTGATTTCCTTGGTATGATGGGAAATTTCTATTGTATCCTGGACATTTTGGCTATTATGTTGAGTGACACTGGATCCCATTTAAATCTTTTATTTTGGCAGGTAGTCACCTCATATAGGTTAGTTCTCAAGGATCTTGCCTAATTTGGTAGGCTGTGGTTCCAACAGTAGCTTAATTTCCTTCCTTCCTTCCTTCCTTCCTTCCTTCCTTCCTTCCTTCCTTCCCCTCTTTCTTTCTTTCTTTCTTTCTTTCTTTCTTTCTTTCTTTCTTTCTTTCTTTCTTTCTTTCTTTCTTTCTCTTTTTCTTTTTCTTTCTTCTTTCTCTTTCTTTCTTTCTTTCTTTCTTTCTTTCTTTCTTTCTTTCTTTTTCTTCCTTTCTCTCTCTTTCTTTCTCCTCTCCTCTCCTCTCTTTTCCTTTCCTTGTTTCCTTTCCTTTCATTTCCTTTTCTTTTTTGACAGCGTCTCACTCTGTCGCCCAGGCTGGAGTGCAATGGCGTGATCTCGGCTCACTGCAACCTCTGCCTCCCAGGATCAAGCCATTCTCCTGCCTCAGCCTCCCAAGTAGCTGAGACTATAGGCACCCGCCACCACACCTGGCTAATTTTTGTATTTTTAGTAGAGATGGGGTTTCACCATGTTGGCCAGGCTAGTCTCAAACTCCTGATCTCAGGTGATCCGCTCCCCTCTGCCCCACAAAGTGCTGGGATTACAGGCATGAGCCACTGCACCCGGCCTGTAGTTTAATTTTCTGAGCCTTTGTGGTGTTATTTGTCTGCTTGGTTTATATGTTGCCAGCGAGGCTCTCACCGGTTCCTGCTAGGGCTGCTAGAGGGGCTGAGGGGCTTCCCCAGGGGAGCCTTCCCCATATCTACCTTGGTGGGGAAGGGGAGTTCCCATTGGAATGGGGACGGGGCTTTCCTGACCAGCTAATTGTTGCTCTGATATTTCTCACTGGGGTAGAGAAGTCTCAAGCCCTGCGGGGTAGGAGAGCATCTCTTCTGGTATTGTTAGCGAGGCTCCGGGATCAGGCATCCAGTCCCCTTGCCATAGCAAATGGTGCAGGTTTGCATCCTATTGCAGGAGGATTTCCTGTTTATTCCCGCAGAGAAATGAGGCTTCCTGGGCTGCCTTCTGTTGTTAGGTTGGGGTGGAGAAATGCTGGGTCTGAGTCAGCAAGTCTGAGTCCTGAGTTGGTTGGGAGGATGTAAGGTGCCCTGCTCCTGTGATGTTCCTCCAGTCCTGGGACCCCAAACCTGTTGGCTTTCATCTTACCACCTTTCAGCGTTCTCCTTTGGTTGCCTCTTGAGCTACTTCTAGGATTTATAGTTATAATGAGTGGGGGAAAGAAGGGAGAAATGTGTCTAGGTTATGAATAAGTTTCTAAAATTAATTTCCCATGGAAAGTCCCAAGGATAGATTTTTAAAAATAATTTCAAAGCAAAGCTTACTGTTGTGATATACTAACATGTGGCCCCAAAGATTTTTTAAAGATAATTTCCTGTGATGGTTTTTAAATGAGATAAGATGTATTAATAAATTGTTTGCCTAATAATATTTCTACTTGGAATTACACATCAAAAATACCATGGGGTTTGAAAAACTCTATGATGTGAGGAGATGAACCAAAAAAGAAATACTTGGCTAAAAAAAAAAAAAAAGAGAGAGAGAGAGAGAAATACCCTGGTTTCAGTTTCTTGTTAAATACCCAAGGAAGTTCATGTTCTCATTTAGTATGTTTTCTTCTGTCATCCTTAAATAGATAAATAATTATTTGAGACAGAGGCAGTTTCCGGAGTTTAACACCAGAAGTTTTTCAGAAGGCCTAGGTCAATGGTGCACCAGGACTGGCTGGTTAACTGAAATCCTTAGAGATTTTTAAGGAGTCCCTGCCTCACCCTGTAAAAATTCTAAGCTAGTGAGGTAAGGATTTGGCTCCTGAACATTTTTTTTGTAAAGCTCTCTAAGCAGCTATGATGATTGACCGCATTTGATAACTGTATTTAACCAATAAATCGGTACATTTCCAAAATGTGCTTGAACTGAAAAGAGAAGGCCCTTTGCTCAAGGTGACACTTTGTGAAGGGAAAGCCAAAAGAAAGATGGAAATGTTGACCTTGCAATGATTTTAAAAGGGAGAATGAAAAACCAGAAAGTACCCAGGAGCACAGCAAGAATTATATAAGGGGTCTGACAAATAGCATGTGAGAAAAATGCCTGGAATAACAGATGTATTTTACTTGGTGAGGACGAGCCTTAGGGAGGATGTGCTAATTATCTTCAAATATTTAAAGGAGTATTTTGAGAGGAAACTAGACTTCCACCATTTGGACTAGGAACCTGCATAGTTAGCAAACTTCCCAGGTCATTCTGAGGGAACTGTGGACCTCACTGAACATTCCTGTTTACAAGAAGGCTTCATCCAGACTTTCTTTTTTTTCTTTGAGATGGAGTTTCACTCTTGTCACCCAGACTGGAGTGCAATGGTGTGATCGCGGCTCACTGAAACCTCCGCCTCTCAGGTTCAAGCAGTTCTCCTGCCTTAGCCTCCCAAATAGCTGGGATTACAGGCACCTGCCACCATGCCCAGTTAATTTTTGTATTTTTAGTAGAGACTGGGTTTCACTGTGTTGGCCAGGCTGGTCTTGAACTGCTGACCTCAGGCGATCCACCCACCTCGTCCTCCCAAAGTGCTGGCATTATAGGCATGAGCCAATGTGCCCAGCCCATCCAGACTTTTATAGAATGGTTTGGGCGTTCGGAGGATGAGAGAGCTGCTGGGGAGAATTCAACATGGAACCAACCAAGACATAAGAGGAAGGAAGGGAAAAAAGGATGGGAAGTGACAAAAAGGGGAGAGGAGGCGAGAAGAGAAAGGAAGGAAGGAACGAACAAAGGAAGGAAAGCAGGAGAGATGGAAGGAAAGAGGGAGGGGAAGCAAGGCAGAGTGCTCTAGGTGTGGAGGGCCTGCCCTTGATGAAGTGCTGGTTGTTTGACTGACTGTAATACAGCTCAGCAACTGGTAATAAGGCAGAGAAAGTAGAGTTGCATTCACTGGAAATGAGGCATGGGGAAGGCGGAGAGAGTGGAAGGTCAAGGGGGAGAAGGAGTTTGAGCGGTTGATAAGGGAGGTGAGAGAGTTGTTGGTAATAGAGGATCATGGCTAAATGGGAAATCAGGTACATAGAGACCACACCAACAGACCTCAAACACGCAGTGAGGCCAATGGGCTAGAGGTTGCCACCAAGGTGAAGGAAAGGTTTAGAAACAGTGAGTAAGTGGAGAGGACTAGATTTGGAGTTGTTCCCACTCTTCATGGTCAGCGAGATGGGGAGAAAGCAGCACCCAGCATGAAGCCAGCTGGGAAGCCAGAGTTTTGCCCAGGACAGTGCTTCTCAAACCCATGTGTGCATCGCAATCACCTAGAGGGCCTGCTACAACGCAGGCTGCGGGAGCCACCCCAGAGATTCTAAGGCAGTAGGTCTGCAAGGGGCCCAAGAGTTTGCTTTCTTGACTAGCTCCCAGGTGATGTCAATGTCCTGGCACCACATTTGGAGACAGTGACCTCGGAAAATCCAGCTTTCTGTTAAATGGACACACTTGGAAAGGCTGAGGGCAAAAGAAACTGTCCACCATGCAGAGGTCCAGAAAGTAAAGTAGGCATGGAGAGGTGGGGATGACTGGGAGCCTGGGGTCATTGTGGGCTGCACCCGGGTGAGAGTTTGGGCCTTTTTACAGGATGGGGTGAGCCGGATGAATTCCAGGGTGTTTTCAAGTAGCTGTAAAATCTGCATGGGCAGTTCACATTTACCCATCACTAGTTATTTAAAATTGGCTCCTTTCCATGCATATTTCACTTTGTTGCTGCTGAGAAGAGGAGTAGCTCATTTCACTATGCCTGAAAGGGATTTTGGTTCAGAGCTAGCATGGAGTAGGGTTGCCCCTCACAAAGAATGAAGTTTGATAGCAGAGGCCTTGGGTGAAGCCTGATGGCATGAAGACTTTATTCTTTTTCTGAAAGCCTTTCAGTGAATTCCCATTGCTTTTAGAGTACAATCTAGAATCCATAATGCTAGGTACAGAGGTCTTCACACTCTGGCCTGAGGCAGTTTCTCTCTTCTTTCCTGGACTCCAGTCACAGAGGATGTGTTCTATTTCCTTGCACTCACCATGCTTTCTCCAGCACCAAGGCTTTCACAAGTATTTATGGGCTTTCTTAGAATGGGGTTTCTCTTGCTTTATTAGCTAGCTTTTACTGATTCTTCTAATAACAACTTAAGTGTCTCTTTTGGGGGAAAATTTTCTTAAGCATCAAACTAGGACTCCTCCTCTCCTTTCTCAACTTATCTCACAGTTTGCTTTTTTTGTTTGTTTTTTTATTTGAGACAGGGTCTTGCTGTGTCACTCAGGCTGGAGCACAGTGGCACCATCTTGGCCCACTGCAGCCTCTGCCTCCTGGGTTCAAGCAATTCTCATGCCTCAGCCTTTGAGTAGCTGGGATTACGGGTATATGCCAACATGCCTGGCTAATTTTCATATTTTCAGTAGAGATGGGGTTTCACTATGTTGGCCAGGCTGTTCTTGAATTCCTGGCCTCAAGCGATCTGCCCACCTTGGCCTTCCAATGTGCTGGGGTTACAGGCAAAAGCCACCATGCCCAGCCTCACAGTTATATTATAATTCTGTGTTCACTATACATTTTCTGTTTTCTACCAGAAATGGTAGGCTAGGAGAGGGGTGACCAACTCTTTCCAGTTTACCTGGAACTTCCCTAGTTTTATAGCTCCAAGTCCAGTGTCCCGGGAACTCCTCAGCCAGGGCAAACCAGGATGCTTTGTCATCCTAGTCTGGTCCATAACACATCCTAGATCTAGCACTGTGGCCAGCACATATCATACGCTCAATATATGTGCATGAAAAAAAAATATGTGCATGAAACAAAATTGAGTAGTGCTTAAAGTGGGTAAAAGAGAAATTAGCCATCACTCTCAATATTCCCCTGACCTCAACAAACGTTCCTTGAGAAGGATAAA
Source organism: Symphalangus syndactylus (assembly GCF_028878055.3). Classification (NCBI taxonomy): domain Eukaryota; kingdom Metazoa; phylum Chordata; class Mammalia; order Primates; family Hylobatidae; genus Symphalangus; species Symphalangus syndactylus. The sequence continues at coordinate 62,641,047 of NC_072445.2, read as the reverse complement.
AGAATGGCAAACAGCCACTATTCAAACTGATTTTAGGAGTCTGACTCCAACCTTTCACCCTGAAAGACAGTGGTTGAATTTAAGACTATAGACAAATAGCAAGATAATACGTAAGTCCAGTCTGCTGAACATGGGGGTGTCCATTCGTTCATTCAGCAAATAGTATTTTTTTTGTGCCTATCCTCAAAATACATCTCTCTACCAGGTTCACTAGTAAATTATATTCATTCTCTGAGTTTTTGTAAAATTACCTAGTGAAATGCAAATACTGTGGTAGGAGATGACTCTAAACTCTATCAGCTGCAATTCTGAAGTGGGGGGAGGAATTAGCATGGGTTCCAGGCTAATGTCTGCAGACATTAGGACTCCTACAGTGGCCCAGGTCAGGCTATGACAACATCCTACTTGCCTTCACATGTCTCTTCTTCCTCCACAACCCCTGGGGACATGGATGTCTCTCTAAGTAAATGTATGATCTGTGCCCATGAAGAAATGAAGTGCCTTGCAAAGAACACAGTGTCCTGACTCAAGCTCCAGTAAACAAACTCAGTAATTTATGTGGGAAGTCCTTTGGAATTTTACACAGACCCTTGACTGCTTTAAACTGTTTAGGAGTATTTATTCATACAGCATATTTAAGAGTCAGCATCAAGGATTTCAATCTTCCAAACAAGAAAATTAGAAAGCAAGTTTCGTTCCCACAGAGACAGAGGAAGGGCAGAGGCTATTAGGACAACTCGTCTCCTACAATATTAAAAACACCCTGGCAGGCTTCGCCAGGTCACAAGAAGGACCTGCTGGAGCTGGGAGTGGGAAGAGCAGCTGTGGTGGTGGCTCGCAGACAGGTGCGTGGGCAACTTGTCTCTGCTCATGAGGTCAGAGATTGAAATGAGAAAAAAGGAAGCTGAAATGCTTCTCCCCAGACCCATGATTTCTATTTTACTCAGAAAGCATGTCTTTACTTCAGACATTAGGGAAAATATGAAGCTAAGCAAAGGGTGAAAAACAGTCTAGAGAAGAAATAGGGGAAGATGTTCGAAGTTTTTCACCTGCTTAGAACCAAGCCCATTAATAGAACAGGAGCATCAATTCCCTTCACTTCCCTCATCTCAAGCAGTGGTGATGGAGAAAACCAGGCTATTCCTCCAAGCATTCTTGACCCTGACAGCTGTTTCAAAGATACGTGGTTCTATCATAGGATGAACCTGTGCACAGAGAGTGGCACAGATCAACCAAGACCCATTAGTACCTGTTCCAGTTTGCTATGTTGCAAATTACCTTAAAACTTTAGTTGCTTAAAGCAACCACCGTTTTACTGTATTTCCTGCTTTTATGGGTCAGGGATTTGGGCAGGGTTCAGTTGGAAGGTTCTTCTGTTCCAGGTGGCATGGACTGTGTTTGGTTGGTGGTGGATTCAGTTGGCAGGTGGGCTGGTATGGAGGACAGTTTCCTGCACAGATTTGGTGCCTCAGAGGGTGTGGTGGGCTCAATAATGGTCCCCAAAGATGTTCAGGCGTGAATCCCTGGAATCTGTGACTGTTACCTTATATGGCAAAAGGGACTCTGCAGGTGTGATTAAGGATCCTGAGAAGGAGAGATCATCCTAAATTGCCTGGGTGGACCCTAAATACAATCAGAAGTATTCTTTTTTTTTTTTTTTTTTTTTTTTTTTTTTTGAGACGGAGTCTCTATCTGTCACCCAGGCTGGAGTGCAGTGGCACAATCTCGGCTCACTGCAAGCTCCGCCTCCCAGGTTCATGCCATTCTCCTGCCTCAGCCTCTCCAAGTAGCTGGGACTACAGGCGCCCGCCACCACGCCTGGCTAATTTTTTGTATTTTTTGTAGACACGGGGTTTCACCATGGTCTCGATCTCCTGACCTCGTGATCCGCCCGCCTCGGCCTCCCAAAGTGCTGGGATTACAAGCGTGAGCCACCACGCCCAGCCTGTTAATCAGAAGTATTCTTACAAGAGGAAGGGAGAGGGAGATTTCACTACAGAGAAGAAAAAGGCCCTGTGAGGACTGACAAAAGATGTCACATTGTTGGCTTCGAAGATGGTGGGAGAGGACATGAACCAAGAATGCATGGAGTTCTGCTGTCATTGCTGGGAAAAGGCAGGGAAACAGGCTCTTCTCTAGAACCCCCGAGGGAAGCGAGGCCCTGCTGACACCATGGTCTCAGCCCAGTGAAATTGATTTTGGGCTTCTGACCTCCAGAACTATAAGAAAATAATGTGTGCTGCTTTAAGTCACCAAGTTTGTGGCAATTTGTACAGCAGCCATAAAAAAAAAAAAAATAAATCAACAAGCCTAACTTAGTAGAGATGACCAGATGACTGGAGTGAACTGAGACTATTGAAGAGTGGGTGGTGCTGTGGCCTCTCTGGCATGGCAGCTGTTCTCAGCGTTTCACAGGGCTCCCAGAGAGTGTCCAAGAGAGGAAGTGGAAGTTTCCAATTTCTTAACCCTGGGGCAAAGCAATCACAGAGCCTGCCCCAGTTCAAAGGATGGAGACATAAACTTTACCTTTCCACGAAAGGAGCATCAAAGACTTTGTGGCTGTCTTTTTACTGCAGGAAAGAACACTTTGAAAACTCATGCCCTACTGACTGTGGAGCAACACCATAATGTCTGCATGCTTATTCCATTTGCTGACTTTCAAAATCTTGGTTCTGTGGTGGGTAAAATCATTTATCAGTTTGACATAAAAAACAGAGTCATAGGGACTATTTTGTATTCCTGATGGAATCCAAAATCACACTGGCTTATGTCATTTATAAAGAGGTCACGAAAACAAGCAGGCTTGTTACAGGGTGTTCATTTATTCATTTCTAGTCTTTCTGCATAATTGGCTGGAAGATAGACATCGTATCAGCAAGTGGGGCCAGTAATGCAGAAGACAGTATGACAAAACTGATGGATCTTCATTGAAAAACTGGAGAACTGGTACAGGATTTCTCCGTTCTTTAGTCTGAGCATAATGACTAACATGAACTAGACAGACTCTACTGCAGCTTCTCAGAAAGTGCTGCTGTCACCTCCACTTCCAATCCAATGTGTCGTATGGATGAATGTTCAGTTATTCAGACACTTTCCCATATGTCACCTCCTTTGATCTTCATCATATTCTACCTCTCAGCTCATTATTTCTAACAACAGGAAACTCAGCCTGAGAAAAGTCACCTAGCTAAATAAATGATCAAGCCAAGACTTTGGGTTGGCCTTCCTCTTTTTCCCAGCTGAAGGAAGATTCCTGGGGGTGGACAAATGATACAAAAGCACAGAGGAGCAGGTTTCCCACACATTTCTCATGCCATTTTCTCCTCATTGCAGACGTATGCTGATTTCACACAACTGGTTGACTTAACAGGTGTTCAGCGTTTGAGCACCTGGAGTAGAGATGAATCTGAGATGGGGGTTGCTGCATCAGCCCCATGCAATGCACACTGGCTGATGTCTTGAAGCTCTTTAGATTACACTTTTGCATTTGCTTCTACAGTGGAGAATAATACAGTCAGGACATCAGGGACCTGCACTTTGATCATGAAAACAAACTGGCTGGACCCACCATATTGGTAGAAGCCCAGTCACCCTCCAGCTACCCCGAGATATATGTTTGGATGTGTACAGGAGTCCATGAAAAGTGCTGCAATGAGTGCCTCTCTGAGTGATCGCTGGGCTTTTAAGAAATCAAAACAACATAAGAGCAATAATAAAGATGAAACTCCTCTTACCACAACTGGAGACCTCTGACGTAAAGGATTATTTTCTGGTCAGAAACTTATGAGACTACTTTCCTTATATGGGAACAATGGCTGGCCATCCAGAACTCTTAGCTGAGATCAAGCTGTCTTTGTGGTGGGAAGGGTTTCCAGGGTCCTGGTTGAGTTAGCATCACCATCCACCTCTACTTTTCATCAAGAGCCAACTCCAGGCCAGGCATTGTACTAGGTCCTTTATTTATAGCTTTATTATTATTATTTTTTTGGCATAAAAGGTATCTTTTCTCCAAAACCCTGTGTTAGCATATTTTTGTATTGCTATAAAGGAATATCAGAGGCTGGGTAATTTACAAAAGAAAAGATGCTTATTGGGTTCATGGTTCTGCAGGCTGTGCGAGAAGCATGGTGCTGGTACCTGCTTCTGGTGAGGGCCTCAGGCTGCTTCCACTCATGGCAGAAGGGGAAGGGGAGCTGGTGGAGAGGTCACAAGGAAGAAAAGAAGGGCAGGGAGGTGCCAGGCTCTTTTCAACAACCAGTTCTCTTGGGAACTAAGAGGGAGAAATCATTCCCTAGAGAATGACACCAAGCCATTCATGAGGGATCCACCTCCATGACCCAAACACTTCCCACCAGGTCCCACCAGCCCTTTAACAACAGGGCTCAAATTTCAACAGGAGACTTGCAGGGCCAGACAAACCATATCTAAACCAGAGCAGCCCCTTCCAAGGAAAGTATCTCCAAATTTCCCTGTTTCTAGTGATCCACATTACACAGGGCTTCTGCGCACAGGTGACAACTTAATCAGAGAAGGAAAAATGAGGTGGAGTTGGAGTTATGCTCATAACATTTCACAGTTTTATTACTATAACAAGTTTCAGAAGCAACTAAGGTGTTATTAATACTAACATTCAAACTTCCATGTTACAGACTTTATAAAGAAATGTGGTGAAGGGGCTGCAGAGTGGTATTTTGGTCTTGTCACCAACCAAGAAAATGGAAAAGAAGTATACTGAAAGCTGCTAAATGCAGCAAACAGCACCCCTGGAAGGGAACTGGAAGGGGCCATGTATCAAGTAGGGGTTCCTTCAGTCGAATTTGACAGAAAACCGAAAATAGGAGCCATACACGGTGGCTCATGCCTGTAATCCCTGCACTTTGGGAGGCTGAGGCAGGAGGATTGCTTGAGCCCAGGAGTTAGAGACAAGCCCTGGCAACATAGCCAGATTTCACCTCTACAAAAAGTAAAAAGAATCAGCTGAGTGCAGTGTAGTGGCATGCATCTGCGGTCCCAATTACTCGGAAGGCTGAGGCAGGAGGATTTCTTGAGGCAGGAGGTCAAGGCTGCAGTGAGCCGTGATCGTGCCACTGCACTCCAGCCTGCATCACAGAGCAAAATCCCATCCAATGCCAAATAGTTATGTCTTATTCAAGATAGATGCATTTTCTTTCTTTCCATAAAAGGAGCCCCCAGGGTAGATAGTATACTTGGGTACAGTAGCTCCACAATGGTCAGGGACCCATATCTCTCTCTCATTCATCCACTCTCTGTCATCTGATGTCCCATGGTCTAGGAAGGCTTCCTGGATTGCAGCCAATGTAGCTGCATTTCATCCATCAGGAAGAAGGGAGACAGAAAAAAGTAGCAGAGATGAACCCACTATCTTTTAAGGGACCCCCTAGAAGCTGCCACATACACTGCCACTTTACCTCATAAGGAGGATGGAAAATATCATCTTTAATCTGGGTCAACCTATACTTAGTTCAAAATCAAAGTCTGCATAACTAAGAAAGATAGGAAAAACCGGTATGGATAGACCAAACATGGGAATTAGAAAAAAGACCTGATTTCTGCCTGGATTTCAGCATATACTACAAACATATTAACATTAACACATTAACATTTAACAAGTCATGACTCCCCTTTCCAAAACTGCATTCAATTAATTCTTAACACATGTACCATGAAACTACTTTTCTTTTCCCCAAAATCTTTTCCTGGTAAAATTGGCATGTATCTTATGTTCATTCATGTCATATTTTGATACACATGATAAAAGTCTCATTAAATTGACTACCTCAAACCTATGAAGCAGGCAATATGATTCTTATGGTTCAGGAGGATTAGGAAGTCTGTTTAGGCCCAACCAGGATTGAAATCCAGATGCATCTGGTTTCAAAATATTTAATGCTTTCTGAAAATGTACCAAAACTGTTGGACTTCAGGAAAAAAATAGCCTTGGTGTGAGAAGCTCTTCCCAGTTTGTCCCATATGAGAACATTGTTTGGTGGTAGAAAGAGGCATTTTAAAGCTGAGGAAGATGTGGTACTGCAATATTAATATAAAGAGAAATTGCAACAGAATACCGACCAATCTGTCTTGGTCAGACCATTCTGTGTAACTATAAAGGGGTAGTATCTTGGGCTCCTGGGTCCTTTAAGCAGTGTTTTGTTGCTTCTACAACAGCGACATAGTAGGTCCCAGCTGAATTTGTGTTGCAGCCTGGTGGGCAGCCGGTGTAAACAATCCAAACTGAATTTCCTTGCTTGCAAATACTATGGCAGATCCCTGAATGCAGAGCAGATGTGAGAAATAAACTTTTGAACCATTTCTATCTGTTGTAAATTGAAAGGGGAAAAAAAATCCCCAAGTAGAAAAATAGTTTGGTTTGGTATTAGAAGAACGTATTTTTTAAAAAGATGCCACATGAAGAAATTTGAATATCAAAATGGCATTGGGGAAAGTTGGTTAATAAAGTATTGGAATCCAAATGTCTCCTAGAAATAGGTGTTATCCTTTATCAGTATATAATTTAATTGGGTGTTCAAATGTTTAAGTCTTAAATTCAGGGAATACCTACTAGCATTTTGCTCCAGATTCCACAAAAGTAGATTTGAGTATTGTCATGACAGAAATATATATATATATATATATATATATACAGAAATATATATATATATACTAAGGCCAGAGGTTTACCCACAGGTCCTTCCCTGTATGGCCCAGCCACATGAGAGAAATTTTGAATGAAGCACATCTATATTTCTATATTGGCTTTGATACAATTTGATGCGCCATCTGCTCCCAGACAGCTAGGTCCCCTGGAGCTGTCTCTAAGCATCTGAATAACTCTCTGGTCCACAGCCAGCTGTGTTCACACAGTCAGAGGCTTCAAAACAAGTCCCAGGTCTGAGCTGAAAACAGTGGTATTGTTTAAAAGATACAGCTCTCAAATTTTACCATTTGAAAAGAAATATAGTGAAGGTCATTGCTACCTTCTACACCACGGGAAAAAGATGTTGGTTGGGCATGTGTTCACCACAACCTCTGCCCCTGAGCTTCAAGCCATCCTCCCACCTCAGCCTCCCAAGTAGCTGGGGCTACAGGCACACACCACCATGCATGGCTAATTTTTTCCATTTTTGGAAAACTGGTAAACAGTGTCCCATTGAAACCCAGTTTTACTGTGAGTAAAATTAACCTCTGAATCCCATAAGGCCCTAAAGAAATTATCTATCCCCAAATCAGTGACTTGTTCTCATTAATGCCTTTGGACTCATTGTTAGGTGCAATCACAAAAGATATAAAATGCATCTGCATATTATGGAGTTTATCTCTAAAACAGGCAAGATGAGTTCTTTCCTGGATGTATAATTGAGAACTTAAAATGCCTTTGGAATGCCAGTTTCCAAACAACTACTCCCAGTGAAGGAGTTGTGAAGTATTGCTGCTTATTCTCTGTTCCTTGAACTACGATGGAGTGCTGTGGATGACTCTCTAGGGTGGAAGGGTACTGAGGAGACAAGGGCATTTCTTAACCACAGGACTAGAGAAATAATACCCTTTCCACTCTCTGCACCGTTGAGTGGGATCTTCAAGGCTGAGACACATACACTTTTACGGGAAAGTTCTTTCTGGATTTACACAAGTGTGACAGTATCATGCTCCATCATTAAAATAGTATCAGCCTCATTCTTTCCTTATTTTATGTTTTTTATTCATTCATTAATTTATTCTTTCATTCAACACATTGTTGAGTACCTTCTTTCTTTTTTTGAAATAAGGTCTGGCTCTATCATTCAGGCTGGAGTGCAGTGGTGCAATCTTGGTTCACCACAACTTTGCCCTCCGGGGCTCAAGCCATTCTCCCACCTCAGCCTCCCAAGTAGTTGGGACTACAGGTGCCCGTCACCATGCCTGGCTAATTTTTGTATGTTTTATAGAGACGGGATTTCACCATGTTGGCCAGACTGGTCTCGAATGCCTGGGCTCAAGCAATGCTCGTGCCTTGGCCTCCCAGAGTGCTGAGATTACAGGCATGAGCCACTGTGCCCGGCCTATTTTTGAGTGCTTTCTGTGAACAGCTACTATGCTAGTCATTAGAATTATGAGCAGAGAGAGAAAATCTAGGCACTGCTGCTTACAGTGGTGGGAAGGGCTTCCAGGGTCCTGTTGAGTTATCGTCACCATCCACCTCTGCTTTTCATCAAGAGCCAACTCTAGGCCAGGCATTGTACTGGGTCCTTTATTTATAGATTTATTTTTTTTGGCATAAAAAGTATATTTTCTTCAAAACCCTGTGTTAGTATATTTTTGTGTAGCTATAAAGGAATACCAGAGGGAGAGAGACATCAGTCTGAGGATCCCAGGGACAGAGGTACAACTGTGAGCTTCAGAAGAGCAGCTCAAGGTCACATGAGAGTCAGTAACAGGGCACTTGACTAAGGGTGGTCAGCAGAGAGTTCCGTGAGGAAGGTATTTTGAGCTGAGAGCTGAAGGAAGCACGGGAAGAAGAGAGAAGAAAGGCAGATGAAACGTTATATCAGGCATATAGAACAGTTTGTGCAAAACCCCTGTGATATGGGTATATGGTGGGAAGAGGGCCCAAATGTTCAAGCAATGGAAGAAGGCCGCTGTAGGTGGAAGGGAGGGATGGAGGGGCTTGGGGAAGAGCCACATTCCCATGTCCCTGCCCTTCTCAGCTCCTGCAGCACTGTCATCTTCAGGTTTGCAGAGAAATCCAAATGAACAGTAGGAAGCCGGAACCTACCTGTTGACCAGGATTTCACTTCCTGTTTTTAGGTATATTTCACTTTTTTTGCATCTTGTTTTAAAGAGTGCCAGCAATCCCACTATTGGTATATACCCAAAAGGCAATATATTTTTATGTCAAAAAGATACCTGCATTCATATTTTTATCACAGCGCTATTCACAATAGCAAAGATATGGAATCTACCTAAGCGTCTATCAACAGAGGGTTAAATAAAGAGTCCATAAAAAAGAATGAAATTATGTCTTTTGCAGCAGCATGGATGGAACTGGAGGCCTTTATCTTAACTGAAATAACTCAGAAACAGAAAGCCGAATACCGCATGTTCTCACTTATAAGTGGGAGCTAAACAATGGGTACGCATGGACATAGAGGGGAATAGTAGAAGTTGGAGACTAAAAAAGGGTTGGGGGGGTGAGGGTTGAAAAATGATGTATTGGGTACAGTGTTCACTATTCAGGCAATGGGCACACAGAAAATTCAGACTTCACCACTATGTAATACATGAAATAAGAAATCTGCACTCATAACCCTATAATATAAATAGATTAGATAGATAGATGGATAGATAGATAGATAGATAGATAGATAGATAGATAGATAGATAGATAGATAGAGAATCCTAGGAGGCTCATAATTAAATCCAATGTTCATGACTGAATTATCCTTACCCCACCTTTAACCTTCATCTTCCTGCCTCCCACATCCCCCACTATGATTAATGTGAGCGATTCATCACATTTAATTCTTTCAGCCGTTTCTTTGGGTTTTTTATTCCCACATTTCTAAATATGCTTATACTGCTAATCATTCATCTCCCAATTTTAAGCCTATCCATTTGTGTCCTATTTTTGTAGATGAAGCCTCAGCCTGTCTCTCATACCTCACTCTCCCTATCACACCAACGTGGTTATAGCCACCACTGTTGACATCAGCAGAAACTTTGTGAATATTGTTCACCGCAGAGCCTACTACGTACTGTGATCACGCATTTTTCTTCAGTTTTTGGCTTTCCTTGAATTAATACTTTGCTTAAAGAATAATTTCTTTAAGAAAGAAAAAATAATTTCTTTATTTGCTTTACTCGATGTATATATTCCTCATATTTCTCCATCAAGTTTGAAAAAAAAAATTCCTATATTGAGAGCACATTCCCCGCCACCAGCATTTTGGGAAGAACAGAGTGAGTGAAGGGCATAGCTCAGTCATAGACTTCTCATAACCTTTCTGTTTTTAGGATGGGATCTCCCTGCCCCTCCACCATGCCTGGCATCTGGAGCTTCTCTAGGTGAATATATTTAGAGACTATATGCGCATCTCTGGGGCAGGGTGTCTGGGGAGACATTCTGAGGGTTCTAGTTGCACAGTGGTTTCCTCTATCACCTGCCTTCCATTCTCTTACCAGCTTCCAAAAATCAGTTAACCTTGCTCATCTGCTGATGCGTCTTCTCCTGTTCTCTTTGTCCCTTTGGGCTTCTGCCTATTTTACTCTATTTCCTTTATTTTAGTGGCATTTCAAGGGAGGGCAGGGCCAGCCTGCCATGTTACCTGGCAGTCCCCTGCGGTTTCAGGGTCAGCTGTCCTCTCAGCCCAGTGGTCAGGCCCCGGGTCAGGCCTGAGACTAGTGTGGACTGCGGAGGGATGTGGGGAAGGGGCTTTTGTGTTAACCGCCGGTTCCCTTGAACTTCTGCCTGCCTGCTTTCTGCTTTGAAGCATTGTGCCTGCACCAAAGCCTGGAGGTGTGTCAGGGAGGCTCGCAGGGGAGGTTCTTGCCCATATGTGCAGGAATGACACTGACTGATAAGAAACATACTTTTTTTATTACTCTTTAAGCAAAACTTTCAATAGTCAAAATCCCCTTCCTCTAGCCTCTCTTTCTCTTGTGTTTCTAAAATAACTTCACTGGATCTGGGCATCTGGATTATAGGTGTTCACTGAAACCCTCAAAATAATGGGGTCTGTTTCCCTTCTCCTGGGAAGGCCCCATGTGAACTCCAGAGCCCATCTTCTAGGATCCCAGCCCCTCATTCCCTGCTTGATGAAGACCTCGGAGGAGGGATGGTGGAGAAGAGGCCTGGGAAGCAGGCAGGCTTTGGCATTCCAAAAGGAATGGACATGAAAAGAGAACATCTTGGAAATATCTATTTAGAAAAGGTCGATGAGCGAAGAAACAAAATAAAATGTAGCTGGGAGCTTGCCTGACCTCTTCGCCTGGTGTGAAGAAGCCTCACCGACTTAGGGAAATTCACATTCTTCCTGGTTACTCAGCATCGGCATTGGAGATGGTGAATAATACAGTGGAATCCGTCCACGCAGAGGCTGCACTCCTGGCATAGGGTCGGCCATGCCACTAGCAGCTGGGAGTGAATCTGCAGCCACTGAAAATGGGGATTTGTAATGGAAATGCTGACAGACCCTTAACCATGGCATTGCTAGCAAGAGCTGCGATAATACAGTAAATAAGGTGAATGGGCTCAGCTTATCTCATTTCACAGCTGAGCTGTGTATTGCCAGATAAATCAAATCAGGGTAAACGGCTTCATCTAATAAACTGGGTCAACATATAATGTATTTGTTCAGGTTCGCACTTTCATTGATTCTCATTTGATTTAAGAAGAGATATTTCAGCTCATGTTTGAACATTTTTACTATTCATCCTTCCTTCTGGTAAGGAGACACTGAGAGGCAGGGACACACAGCTGGGATTTTTTTTTTTCCTTTAAATAAATTAAGTTTTCTGATTCTTGTAAGTTCTTCTGCTTTTCATCTTTATGCATCAACGTGGGGGAGGGGTAGCAGGACCGCTTGGGGAGAAAGCCAAGAAGAAGCAAGAGAAAGCACTCCGTCTCTTCATCTGCATTTCCCAATAACGTTTTAGTGATGTTTGCTAATGTATCATTCATTAACCATCAGCCACTATAAAAAACATAATCTATCTCGCAAAGTGGACATTATTATCGCATTAAATCATTTCACAATATACCTGAACAGTTCCACATGAGAGGCCTGGTCTGGCCAAGCTCAGACGCCTCAGGGGCAATTCTTCAGCAGTAATGAGATACGAGGTCTCTCTGTGATGAATACGATATTACTCGTGTCAGTGGTTGCGGACTGCACCCAGAATATTTCTTCTTACAGGTTTTTTTTTTTTTTTCCTTCCATAGCAGAGGAACTCAGGCAAAGCACTATTAACCCAGTAAATGAAGCTCTAAAGATCACAGAGTGTGTCCATTAGGAGACAAGATGGTGACTAATCCAATTTTTCTTGCAGGAAGGGAAGACGATGCTTTGGTAGCATCTGGGGACGGCAGGCCCTGCATTGCAGATGAGGCTCTGTGTTTGGGTCCTCTCCATTCCTCTCCTTTCTATCTCTTCCTTCTCTGCCTTTGTCTAAGGACAATTATTACATCGTCCCCTCCTCTCCCTCAGGCCTCTCTTGCCGAAAACCTCCTTGAAGGTGATTAAAATAATGTCCATGGCTGGAGGAAGAAATGCAAAAGGGTAAAGGGTGGAGGGAGAGAGAAAGAGCCAAAAGGTAAGGCTTCCCACTTCGCATTGCTGGGACTGCTTCCTGAGGCTTCAGAAGGTCTGTGTTGTAGACGGGCTGGACTTTGCAAAAGGGTGAGGTGGGAGGTGCAGGGACCATTTGCTTTCTGTTCCTGTTAAAATCACGTCAAACAGTCCTGCTTTTTGGGAAATAATCCGCGTTTTTTTCTCTCATAAGGGCCTTCACTTGTTTCTTTTATTTCTCAGAAAACTGTTTGCAGGTATTTGTTTAAAATGTTGATGGATAAATGCAAGATTCCAGATCCTAGCCATAGGCTAGGATGGGAGGAGTATCTTGAAGAGTAAAATAAAAATAGAAACAGAGTGGTGCTTTTTTTCCCTAACCTTGTTCTAAACCTTTCTCCCTTTCCTTTTCTTCAACAAATCCTTATGTGTCCACTTTATGAGGTACCTTGCGCAGGCCACTTATGGTTCATGGCGTCGTTACCTCAATGAACAAATACAAAACAAATAAACGAAAGGCCACAGGCAGAAGAGCCACAAAAGAGCTGCAAGGATGTCCCAATTAAAAGCGGGTGTACAGGCTGGCAACTGTGTCACATGTAACTAAATGTGATGTGTGATTTTTTTTTTTTTAATGACAACCCTACATCATTCCTTCCCAAGAGAACATCAAAAATATATTCCCCTGAAGAGTAGCCTAGAGAGTCAGAAAATAGATCCTTTTTCCCTACAGGTTTGTTTACTGCAGTTAATCAATTCAGAAGGATTAGCTTAATTTTCCACACTTAAAAATGCAGGTTGAAACACCCCCTTTGAAAGTCAAATTTATACTATTTCACATTACTCTGGTATATTAGCACAGGCGATGTGGAAAATGTAATTTAGAAAACAGTTTGGCTTAATCATGGTCTTTAGAAAGGACAGCATGGTAGGAGTCATGATTTTGTGTCTAAATGGATGTACCCTCAACTTCCCTTCTCATGCTGAAATGACCTTATAGATTGTGTTAGTTTCAGTGAAACTTATTTACATTGAACAAATGAATCAATCTCTCTCTGAACCCCCCGACCCACTTTCCCTTGTCTTTCCTGTTTCTCTTCCTTTTTTTTCCTTTCTCACGTAACAGAAGGACTAGAAACAAGTTGGTGGGGGCATTTTACTGACAATGTCCTCATTTATACCCTACTAAGAAAATATTTGGGCTGGGTGTGGTGGCTCACACCTGTAATCCCAGCATTTTTGGGAGGCTGAGGTGGGTGGATCGTCTCAGGTCAGGGGTTCGAGACCAGCCTGGCCAATGTGGTGAAACCCCATCTCTACTAAAAATAAAAAATAAAAAAATTAGCTGGGCATGGTGGCAGGCACCTGTAATCCCAGCTACACAGGAGTCTGAGGCAGAAAAATCACTTGAATCCAGGAGGTGGAGGTTGCACTGAGCTGAGATTTTGCCACTGTACTCCACCCTGGGCGACAGAGCAAGACTCCGTCTCAAAAAAAAGAAAAAAAAAAAAAAGAGAAAATATTTGTTGCCATGGTTTTTAAAAAAGAATATCTAAAGTCTTTTTACTGATTTGACTTTTCTTCAATTTATAAGGCTCACTTGAGTTTTTGTTTAAATTAAATGATCCAGATAATGTTAACAAAATCTAGAACTTTTAAAAGGTCATATATTTAGCAGAGCATTATTCTAGCCACTGTGAAGAGGGCTATTTCTCTTCATTATGCAGTATTTCATTAAGATATGTTTCTTTTTAACTAGAGAGAAACCTACGGTCCACATCATTAGCTCAGTTCTCGTAGTTTTTTAAAAAAAAAAGTCCTCTTTTTCTTTTTTGAAACTTTTGCCCCAATGTTGTTATTCCTTCTAGACTACTTAATGATTTTTTCCCCACTTATTTGTCCAAAAAATGTTTATTGATACTGATCAGAGTATTTCTAGCTCTTAGTATTTGTTAGTCTCTATAGCTCCCACCAAAGTGCTGGGCACTGAGGAGGTGCTAATAAAATGTATTGAACTGAATGAGCTGTAATTGTCTTCTAGTTTGTTTTCTAGGTTCTACCTTCACCTGGTTCAGAAACGTTTTAGCTAGAGCAGCTCAAGACACTTTATTTATTTTAGAGACAGAGTCTCACTGCGACGCCCAGGATGGAGTGCATGGCACAATCTTGGCTCACCGCGGGCTCCGCCTCCCAGGTTCCAGCGATTCTCCTGACTCAGCCTCCCGAGTAGCTGGGGTTACAGTCATGTGCCACCACGCCGGGCTAATTTTTGTATTTTTAGTAGATATCGGGTTTCACCATATTGGCCAGGCTGGTCTTGAACTCCTGACCTCAGGTGATCTGCCCGCCTTGGCTCCCAAAGTGCTGGGATTACAGGTGTTAGCCACTGCGCCCGGCCAAGGAACTTTTATTTAAATTCTTCTGACTGCTGTTCATGGCTTTCCATAATCTGCCCGAAGATGTATGACATTGTATATCCCAAGTAAGACAGTTATTCCATCCCAAAATACAGCCCATTCCTTGTTATCACTGTGAGAGGTGACAACGTAGTAACAGCACTCGCTGGCTCTTGGCGCCTCCTCCTCCTGGGCGTCTGCTCTGGCCGCGGCTCGAGGAACCCTTCAGCCCGCTGCTGCACTATGAGGGCCCCTCTCTGGGGCTGGCCAAGGCGCAGCCGGCTCCCTCTGCTCTCGGGAAGTGTGAAGAGAGGCACGGGGCGGGGGGCGGGGGGTGGTGTGTGCCGGCGCTGCGCGCCCGGCGCTCACGGGCGGACGTGGATTCTAGGTGAGCAGCGGTTCGCCAAGCCCGGCACTTGTCGTGGCCGGCAGGCGCCTGCTGGGCTTGATCGGAGGCTGAATCCCGTGCGTGGGCCGCTGTTCCCTCTTCCCGGGATCGTTTAGCCACGAGAGCAGGTCTCGATCTCTTTCTCGCTTATCTCTTTTCCTCTTGATTGTCTGGGACGAGCTCTCTCTGGGCTGCTAAAGTGCCCGGGCTAGGTGCCGCAAAGTCCAGCGAGAGTGCCAGTGAGAGGTGAAGCCAGCTGGGCTTCTGGGACTGGTGGGGACTTGGAGAACTTTTCTATCTAACTAAACGACTGTAAACGCACCAATCAGCACTCTGTGTCTAGCTAAAGGTTTGTAAACACACCAATCAGCGCTCTGTCTAGCTAATCGGTAGAGGACTTGGAGAACTTTTGTGTCTAGCACTCTGTCAAAACGGACCAATCAGTATTCTGTAAAATGGACCAATCAACTCTCTGTAAAATGGACCAGTCAGCAGGATGTGGGTGGGGCCAAAGAAGGGAATAAAAGCAGGCTACGTGGACCAGCAGTGGTAAGCTGGTCCGGTGCCTTTGTAGGTTTTAGAAGCTTAGTTCTTTGAAGCTTTTCACAATAGGTAATTTTGCTGCTCAGTGTTTGGGTCCGTGCTGCCTATATGAGCTGTTAACACTTACTGCAAAGGTTTTCAGCTTCACTCCTGAAGTCAGTGAGACCATGAGCCCACCAGAAGGAAGAAACTGTGCACACATCTGAATAGCTGAAGGAATGAACTCCGGACACACCACCTTTTAGAACTGTAACACTCACAGTGAGGGTTTGCGGCTTCAGTGAGACCAAGAACTCGCCAATTCCGGACTCAACTGCTATCTGTACGTTGTGCAGAAACTGCTCCTGGTGCTTGAAGCTAGTCTCTCTGGAGCTGCTGTTTTTCAAATCTTTACCTACTTATTCAAGACCCTATGCAAGCCGTTTTCTGGCACTTCTGAAATTCCTCTTTGATAACCGCAGTCCACGTTGACTTTTCTTTTTTTACATTCATTTGTATTTTATAAAACTTTTCTTGTACATAAGGTTACTTAACACGACGTCCACCCTCTTAACAAAATTTTTAGGTGTCCTATACAGTATTGACTATGGGAAGAATGTTGTGCAGCAGGTCTCTGCAGCTTACTCATCCTGCTTGACTAAAACTAAAGAACTTCGATTAGCAGCTACCTGTTTACTACTACTCTCCGTGCCTGGCTGGAATTATGCAGTATTTGTCCCTCTGCAGCTGGATCATTTATAGCCTCACAGCTTCAATGTCGGTCACTAGTCATCAGGGAACTGTAAACCAAAACCATGATGAGCTATCCCCAGACACCTGTCAGAATGGCTATTAAAACAAAACCTGAAACAAAAGACAAGTGTTGGCCAGATTGTGGAGAAAATTGGGAACCTGTACACAGTTGGTAGAAATGCAAAATGATTCAGCCAGTATGGAAAACAATACAAAGGATCCTTGAAAAATGAGAACTAGAACTACCATATGACCCAGCAATCCCACTTCTGGGTATTTATCCAGAACTGAAATCAGAATCTCACAGAGATATCAGTACTGCCAGGTTCATTGCAGCATTATTCACTATAGCCAAGATGGGGAAAGAACTGAAATGCCTACTGGCAGATGAATGGATAAAGAAAATGTGCCATATATATATATATGCACACACGCATATGTACAACGTATTATTTTTCAGCCTTAAAAAGGATATTCTGCCATGTGTGGCAAGCTGGATAAACCTGGAGGACATTATGCTCCAGTGAAACAGGTAAGTATTGCTAATCCTTCTTCCACGTAAGTAAGCTAAAGCTCAGAGATGTCATATTATCTGCCCAAGGTTTTAGAGCTAACATAAGGAAATGGAGAAGTTGGAATTCAAACCCGTCTGAAATGTTGCCGTACACAAGGTCATCTAGATTTTTGTCGATTCATTTGCATTTTCTACATGGACAATCATGTAATCTGCTAACAAAGATAGTTTTATTTATTTCTTTCAAATCAGTATACCTTTTATTCCATTTTCTTATTTCCAAATCGGTACACCTTTTATTCCATTTTCTTAGTTCCAAATCGATATACATTTTATTCCATTTTCTTGTTTTGTTGCATTAGCTAGAACTTCCAGTGTTGAAAGGGAGTGGTGAGAATGGGTATGCTTGTCTCATTCCTGACCTTAGTGGGAAAACTTCTAATTTTTCCCCATTAAGGATGATGTTCGCTGTCGGAGTTTTGTAGTTTTTTTTTTTTAATCAAAGTGAAGAAGTTTCCCTCTATTTCTAGTTTGCTGGGAATTTTATTACAAGAGTGTTAGGCTTAGTCAAATGGTTTCTCTGCATAGATTGATATAATTATATGGTTTTTCTTCTTTAGCTCGTCGATGTGATGGATTATGTTAACTGATTTTTGAATGTTGAACCAGCCTTGCACACCTAGGGTAAATCCTACTTGGTCATGGTGATCTATTTCCTTTTTAATTTTCTCTCCTCTACTTAGAATAGAATTTTTACTGCTAAGGTATGAGTGTGTGTGTGAGTGTGTGTGTGTGTGTGTGTGCACATGCAAGGGAGTTCCATGCCTTAACCCTAACATGGTATCATTCTATACCTGGTGAACTTGAGTACTCACTACTGCTGTCACTAGCATATACTACAGCTCAGTGAGCATTAGTTTTACTCTGAAGTGCCTTTGAGGACTTCATAGGAGCAGTAAGAATGCTTAGGATGATAAATAAAATATTGTATGACCATTCAGGGTTGCTTCCTTAGTGACTTCCGAACTTTCTTCCTGTCTGTACTGTTTAGTTGTTTGCTGCCCTCTCTCCATGTGACCCAGCTCCTGACCAGTTGAACCAATCAGAATAGTCCCAATTCTCATGCCATCCACTCATTTAGGGGTGGAAATGTGACCCAGCTCAGGATGGTGAAATGTGTGAGGGCGGTTCTGCTCAACTACTATCTGTGCACTTGGGAAAGGATTCCTTGGTTTTTAGAAGAAGCAAAAGAAAAAGAAAAAGATGGTTTATTCTGGAGTGTCATTTCTGGATGGCTGCCACTGTGTGGCCACCAGGCAACCATAAGGGGAGCTGGGTTAGGACAATGCCAGTACACCCAACATGGCGGAGTTGAGAGACTAAAGAAACCCAGGTCCTGGGGGGCATTGTGGAATTGCCGAAGTTTACTAACCTTGAAGCTGCCTTAACTCTTAGTCCTAATTTTCTAAAGCAGAAACCTGAGGATTCCTGCAATGTCAGTAGGTACTTGCATTTATGTTCAGAAATTTCTCTGAGTGCGGCCCAAGAACAGCCTATGTCAGAATATTTCAGAATGCCTGCTAGAAAGCTGGCTTTTCTTCATATCTTCCATATTATAGGAAGGAATATCCATGGTGGGACCTAGGAATCACCATTTTAACAATTCCTCTATTTATTCTTCTGTTCACTCAAGATTCAGAATCTGTATTTTCAGGAAAAAAAATACCTATTGCAGGGGACTCAGTTCATCACCCCCACAGAGAACAGCCTTGCAATGTATTATGTTTTCCTGTGTTGATACCTAATTCTTACAGGGCATCTCACCGTTCTAAGATACCACCACCCCAGTGAGACATGAGCCCAAAGTCCAGAAATGTGAAACAGTTAGAAGCGAGAGAAAGATCAGAAATATTTACTAGGATAATTGGAAGAAGAAATGCTGAAACTCAACAGGATAAAAATATGACTGTGAGACAATGGGTCTTCTCCAACATATATTCAGAAGGCAGATGGTAAAGTGGGAAGCTAACCCGTTAAGAAATAATTATAATAGGTTATTGGAGACTAGGGAAAAGGAAGTAAAAGATTTATTAAATAGCTTGCACTCCATTTATGCACAAAGGTGGCCAATCATGGATTATATATGCATGTGAGTGTGTATTAGTGAGGGGGAGCAAGCCTTGGAAAAGGCAGCAGAGCTTAAAGATTGCCTGTGGAAGGCGTGAATGCATCAAATGGTCATCTTATGAGCTGAAAGAGTGATGTCCTCACTTTCAGCATCTCACTGGCCATCAAGTACAGTTTGATTCCTATGTTGTTAAATGACAGTTGTAAAAATGATAGCTCTGTAATGTCTGATAATTAAAATACTTCTTTTCTGGCAAAGACTATTTAGATTTACATTTGTTGAAACCTACAAATACTCATGCATGCGCGTGCACACACACACACACACACACACACACACATCTCTCTAGAATAAACCATTTAAACACCTTTACATCCTTTTCCCAAGCCTTCAATAACTTCCAATTACTGAAGCCATAAATGCCCTATTTTACAAAATAATACTCTTGAGGCCGGCACATTTGCCTCACTTATTACCTGGGAAAGGCGAAGTCTCTTGTTAGAATAGTAATTTAGATTATATTTAGTTTGGAACTTCATTCCCATGGCCCTGGAGAGTAGATATTGGTGTTTTCATACACTCATGGGTGGGTCCTTTCTCTTAAATATTGAAGGTTGCAGAGCTGATCTCTAGCTCACTGTTAGGGAAAGAATTCTTGAAATTTCACACAGGAACTACTCACCATCTTCCTGCTATCAAATATATGAATATGCCTACATCTTTATCAAGCATGTCTTCCTTCTCACTTGTTAAAATAGAAATTCTATCTGTTCTTTAAATCCAGTCTCTTCCTGGGTGCTTACGATTCTATTTGCCTCCATTTTCCAGAAATTTGACAGAGCCCCTTCTATTTTGTATTTGACCCCTCCTTTCAATTTTTCTTTTTTCTTTATTATTTATTATTATTTTTTTGAGACAGAGTATCACTCTGTTGCCCAGGCTGGAGTGCAATGGTGCAATCTCAGCTCACTGGAACCTCTGCCTCCTGGGTTCAAGCAATTCTCCCGCCGCAGCCTCCCAAGTTGCTGGGATTACAGCCACCTGCCATCATGTCTGGCTAATTTTTGTATTTTTGTAGAGATGGGATTTCATCATGTTGGCCAGGCTGGTCTTGAACTCTTGACTTCAGGTGATCCACCCGCCTTGGCCTCCCAAAGTGTTGGGATTACAGTTGTGAGCTACCACGCCCAGCCTCAATTTTTCTTTTTTTTAACAGACTTTATTTTTTAGAGCAGTTTTAAGGTCACAGAAAATTTGAGCGGAAGCCACAGAGAATTTTTATGAACGCTGTTCCCCCACACATGGACAGCGTCCCCCATTATCACCATCTTCCACCAGAATGGCACATTTGTTACAATTGATGAACTGACGTTGACACATCATGATCACCCAAAGTCCATAGTTTACAGTAAGGTCCACTCTTGGTGTTGGACATTCCATAGATTTGGACAAATGTATAGTTACATGTATCCACCCACCATAGTATCATACAGAGTAGTTTCACTGCCCCCAAATCTTCTTTGCTGTAAATATTCATCCCCCCTCTTCCCCAACCCCTGGAAATCACTGATCTTTTACTATCTCCATAGTTTTTCCTTTTGCAGAATGGCCTGTAATTGGAATTATACAATAGCCTTTACAGATTGGTTTCTTTCACTTAGTAGTATGCATTTAAGTTTCCTCCAAGCTTTTTCATGGCTTAATAGAGCATTTCTTTTTAGCAATGAATAACATTTCATTGTCTGGATAGAACACAGTTTATCCATTCACCTACTGATGGACATCATGGTTGCTTTCAAGTTTTGGAAATTGTGAATGAAGTTACTATAAACATTTGTGTGTAGATTTCTGTGTGTACAAAAGTTTTAACTCATTTGGGTAAATACTAATGAGTGCAATGGCTGGATTGTGTAATAAGATTATATTTAGTTTTGTATCAAACTGCCAGTGTTTCCAAAAGGCTGTACCACTTTGTATTCCCATCAGGAATGAATGAGAGTTCCTGTTGCTCCACATCCTTGCCTGTGTTTGGTGTTGTCAGTGTTCTGGATTTTGGCCGTGCTCATGGGTGTGTAGTGGGATCTCAGTGTTGTTTTAATTTGCACTCTCTAATGACATGATGTGGAGCATCTCTTCATATGCTTATATTTATCTGTATATCTTCTCTGGTGAGCTATCTGTTCAGATCTTTAGCCTACTTTTTAATTGGGCTATGTATTTTCTTATTGTTGAGTTTTAAGAGTACTTCGTCTATTTTGGAAAACAGTCCATTATCATATATGTCTGCAAATATTTTCTCCAAGTCTGTCGCTCATCTCTCATTCTCTTGACAGTGTCTCTTGCAGAGAACTTTTTAATTTTAATGAAGTCCAGTTTATCAATTATTTCTTTCATGGATTATGTGCTTGGTATTGTATCTAAAATGTTATTGTCATATTGAAGGTCATCTAAATTTTCTCCTATGTTCTAGAAGTTTTATACTTTTGCATTTTACATTTAAGTCTACGATACATTTTGAGTAAATTTTTGTGAGAGGTCTGAGGTCTGTGTCTAGATTTTTTTTTTGTTTGTTATGTTGCTGTTGAGAGTTGTTCTAGCAACATTTGTTGCAAAGACTTTCTTTTCTTGTCTTTGCTCCTTTGTCAAAGATCCATTGATTATCGATCTATCTATCTATCATCTATCATCTGTCTATCTGGGTCTATTTTGGGCTTTATATTCTGTTCCATTGATCTATTTGTCCGGGCTTATGCCAACGTCTTGATTACTACAGCTTTATGATAAGTGTTGAAGTCAGGCAGTGTCAGTTCTCTGTTCTTTACTATCATGTTGGCTATTCTGGGTCTTTTGCCTCTCCATATAAATTATAGAATTAGTTTGTCAATTCTCCTGTCAATTTTTATTTTTCTCTCTCATTTTTAAAATCTGCATAAGATTCTTCATTCAAAAACAAGATTAAACATACAACAACAAACCCCAAAACAGCCCTCTCAACCTCCCCTCCAATTTCTGCTCTCTCTCCTTTCTCATCAGGTTTCACCCTTATCAATTCGACCAAAACAGTTCTTGAGGATTTCATTAGTGACTCTTATGTAGCAAAATCAGCTGATATTTTAGAGCTCCCTTGATTTGGCTTCTGAGCCACAGTTCATCACTGTTGACCTTTGCCTCTCCTTTGCTGTTTTCAGCAGCCTTGCCTTCCTCAGCCTGGATGTCCAAGGTTGCAGTCCTCAGAGCCCCATCCTGGACTTTCTGATGTTCCTGTCTTCATTTCCTGAGTGGTTCTGACCATGCTTCAGTTACTTCCCTATCACATCCTACTATCGACTGCCAATGTTCACAGATATCCCAGGTGAATTCCTGTGGAGTTGTTACCACAGTTTATGATTATAGATGTAGTCATGTATTTATCTTCCTCCCTAGACTGTTAGTGATATGAGACCAAGGTCTGGGTCCATCTTTGCTCCACAGTGTCTCTAGAGCTTAGCACTTAGTTGACACATCTTAGTTACTCTTTGAATATTGTTGAATGAAGGACCAGAGAGAGGAAACTCGGCTATCATACTGTCTGTCCATAAGTGCTTCTGAGGTGTCTCTAGTGAGACTAGCCATTTAGATTCTAATTAAGTTGTTCTCACTGTCAATGTCCTCACTTACCACTTTCTAAGCTGATCAGTAGCTTGTTGTTGTCAAGTTCTTTGGCTTCTTTGCTCTTACATTTCTGAGATTGACATGGCCTAAGTATATTTTCTCTTTGGCCCACCCCCTTTCCCCCAAGATACAGTTGTTGGCTATTTTGGAGGGTCTCTTGTTTCTTTGTTGATCTCTGTCTTTTTTGTACAATAGCTCAAGGAAGAATTTGGAGCAATGTTTTTCTCCCTCTAAACATACCTAGAGGGTTGAGACGCCACTAGGTTACATGGTGAAATCAGCCACTGCTTGACATACAAGGATTGGAAATTTACATTTCTGACGTGGATCTCCCATTTTTTTTGCAGTATGATTTTGGTATCTTGCATGGACTTAAAACTTTATTTTGTTTTAAATCTAAATACTATGATAGTAGATACCTACGTACATGTATATAAAATACTCGAATAAAATAAAACAAAAATATGCTTCTATTTGGATTCATTATTCTTTTCCAAATTTTCTCTATGTTTCCCCGGTCTTCAGGACTCAAGTCTGATGCCAGTCTACCCCTTTTCTATCTTTCTGTCATTTCTGTCTATCTTGACCTGGCTAGCAGGCCATGCTGCACTGGTTTCTACTAAACTCATCAGCAAAAACTATTGTCAATACCTTTTTGCCTTGCAGCTCATGTTCTGAACTCTGCCATCTCAACATTTTTGCCTTCTATTTCTAGCCATTTCCAGCTTGTAGGTTCTGCAGCTGTCTCACTTTAAAAAATGTTTTATTGAGATACAATTAATACAATAATAAACTATGCATATTTAAGGGGTGTAATTTGATGAGTTTTGACATATATACATCTATACTCATGAAACCAGCATCATGATCAATATAGTGAACATGTGCATCAGCCCAAAGTTTTCTCATGCCCCTTCATAATCCTCCTGTTGTCCTTCCCCAGATCCCAAATCCACAAAACCACCAATCTAATTTCTGCCACCAATCTAATTTCTGCCACCAATCTAATTTCTGCCACTAGTTAGCATAGTTTAGACTTTTTATAAATAGAATCATACAGTGTCTACTCAGTTTCATCTGGCATCTCATAATTATTTTCAGATTCATTCATGTTGTGCTTTATCACTTCCCTTGTGAATGGAAATTTGGGTTGTCTTGTTTTGGACTGTTTTGTTTTGGCCTATTAAAATAAAACTATTATGAACGTTGGCTCACAAATATTTGTATGGGTGTATATTTCTTTTGAATAAATATTCAGGAGTGCAATGGCTGGATTATATGCTAGAGATATGCTTCAATTTTTTAAGAAGCTGCTAAACTTTTTTTCCAAAATGGTTGCACAATATTGTATTTCCACCTGCAATGTTTGAGAGTTCCAGTTGCCCCACATTCTCCCCAAAACTTGCTATTGTCAGTCTTTTTAATTTTAATAATTATCATAGGTAAATAGTGGTATCTCATTATAGCTTTAATTTGTATCTCCTTGAGTTTTAAGAGTTCTTTATATGTTCTGGATACAAATGTTTTATCAGACATGTGCTCTGCAAAGATTTTCATCCAGTCTGTAGTTTGTTTTTTCATTCTTTTAGCAGTATCTTTTGATGGGCAGACGTTTTTCATTTTGATTAAGTCCAACTTATCAATTTTTTAATGGATAGTGCATGTGGTGTCATATCTAAGAAATTTTTTGCATAATCCAAGATCAAAAAAGTTTTCTCTCATGTTTTCTTCTAAAAGTTTTATACCTTTAGGTTTTACATTTAGGTCTATAATCTTTGAGTTACTCTTGTATATGGGGTGAGGTATGAACCAAAGTTCATTTTTAGGGAGAGCTTGCTTCTTATTTTATAGTCTCATGCTTATACCTTAGGCTTGATACTTGGGACCCCTCCTTGATGGTTAATAGTTACACTGATTACAGTTGGTTACACATTTATTATGTACTGGTTACAGCTGCTCTGGTCGATACTTTGCTGAGTAGAGCTTAGCCTTAGGACGAAACTTCATGATGATGGTTGGGGCCAAGCTGTGGCTTGGCTAGCTTTGGCCCCATGGCCAGGGTCCACATGGAGCCTTCTTTGAGTCTAACTGATCGTTGTTGTTTTCTTTTTTTTATTTGCTATGTACCCCTCTTGATCTAACCTATTTTTCTTTAAGTGCTCATATCACATCTCTGGATTTATTACAGCAAGGAGGTAACATTTATACCTCCTCTCTTCTATCTAATATGTGCCTCACTGAGAGCCACCTCTATAGTCAGTCACTCCTAGATTCTCATCTCAAATACCAAACCAAAGTCATTTAAGTCAATCAGTTCATTTATCCAATGTTTGTTGAGTTTTACCACATGCCATGCAAACTGCAACAAAGGCAGGCTCCATCCCTGCTATCATGCACCTTATAGCCCAGTGGTGGATACAGAAAAATAAATAGGCTAATATGGAATGGTGAAATTAGTGCTAAAATGGTGGAAATTATAGGGGCTTCCGTTAATCAAGTCTCCTCTTTTGAATTGTCCCTACCTTCAATTACAACTTGGTTGCTTGTTCTTAAGGAGAGCATCTATCCATGATTTTTTTCTTTGTCTGATCATCTAATGAATTTGGACCCTTCCAAAGAGCAAAATGCCATTTGCGCTCATACAAATTCTGCAAGAGGTAAAAAATTTGGTTCTGAATTGTCTAGTTAATGTCACTGCCATCTGATTTTTGGCTGTGGGCAAGTAGCCTTACCTGTGAATTGAAACTTGTATAATTCCTGTAGGAATTCTTTTGCTTTTGCCTCTGAATGCTTTTCCAATGAGCTGCATGTAAAATTCCACCTTTCTTAGAATTTATAAGACTGTATGTCAAATCTTGCTCTGTCATTTGCTGTGTGACCCACCCCTATTTTTTTGTGCCTAGTTTTTTATGTATAAATTGAGAGTTTCAAGTTTTGATTCTAAAATGCTACATGCTTCACTTTAAAAATTACTTAAAGCTTACCTCCCTTATTCAGACCACCTCCCCTCCATCTCTGGCCACTCCTATAATCCAATAGCCACTTTATATGTGAACATAATTATATATAGCCATCTAGCTATCTACAAGTATTTCTACTTCAGATATTTTGCTGTCTGGTTATATGAAAATTTTCCCAAAGACTGTAAAAATATACAGTCAGTAGTTTGTTCTTTTCAATTTGATGTATTTCCATAACCTTGGCATGTAATATATGAAAAAGATGTTGACCAAGTGATTTTGTTCTAATCGCTTCATGTATATATAAAAGAATTCCTTAGTAGTCCAACAGATTTGGGATTTCAGATAAGCAGTTTACACTTTTGGCCCACTTAATTGCTTTTTCATTGCACATGAAGACTGAGGGCCTGAACTGTCCAGCTGAATCAGTTCTCCCTTCAGTTTTGCTTGTGTGGAGCCTCACCTCTGAGCTCCCACTTGGCTAATTCCAGTGAAGTCCCACTGGGAGCATGGCAAGATGAGACGAGTGATGCAAACAGGCCTGAGAGCTTGAGGGCTGCTGGTGACTGCGCCATTACCCAGAAAGTGCAGGTTAATGTGGAGGAAGGGAGGAAACTGTGGGAGGCAGTAAAGCAAACCCAACAACACCCATTAGAAAGAACAGTCATGCAGCATTGAGATCAGGAAAAGGGTTAAGGGTCAAAAAGTCTGAGAAACTCCCCCCATTCCCTAATCAAGGAATGCATGCGAGAGACAGGAATAAAAGAAACAGCAATAGAAAGAATGCTGAATTAATTCACGTGGATTTGGCTCTCACAGTGTGGCCCCAAGTCACCTGATGGGTCTCTAAATCCTTGCAGTACAAACAACCCATGCTGGTGGGAAGGATGTGATCAAGTGGCAGCAAATAGGAGGCATACTGCACTGCTCCTAGTAAGTGCTGTGTCAGATGTATGTAAACGATCAACTTGCCATATGCAAATAACTCCATTATAGAATAGAATATTAAGTGAGATCAGAAAGCCCAGAGAGAATTACGTGCTAATTCAGAGAAGGAAGAATTCAATGTCCATTCAAGTGCGAATGTATATGTTGAACCCAGAAAGGCTTTATGAAGACATGGAATTTGAAGTCAGCCTTGTAGAACTGGAAAAATTTTGTCAAGCCAATACTGTAGGAGTAAGGCAGAAATAGTAATAGAAAATGGAAGGGAAGTTAGAAAATGAGAGAGTGCTTAGAGAACATCCATAGTTTAGTTTGGCCAAAGGATAGATAGGATATGGGGTAAAAAGATATAAGATTTTAATGGTAGGTTAAGGACAACTCATGAGGACTCCCAGATGTTGCCTATGGTTTTTTTTTTTTTCTTTTTTTCTTTTTTGAGATGGGTTCTCACTTTAAAGTCCAGGCTGGAGTGCAGTGGTGTGATCTCTGCTCACTGCAGCCTCAACCTCTGAGGCTCAGGAGATTCTTCTATCTCAGCCTCCTGAGTAACTGGGACTACAGGTGAATGAATGCTACTACACTCAGGTAATTTTTTGCATTTTCTTGTAGAGATGGAGTTTTGCCATGTTGCCCAGGATCGTCTCAAACTCCTGGACTCAAGTGATCCGCCCACCTCGGCTCCCAAAGTACTGGGATTATAGGCATAAGGCATTGTACCCTGTCACTAGTCATGACTTTGTTTCTCCATTTGTTCCCACTTTCTCAAAGATATTTTACTGCTTGCCTCTATCTGGGGCCTCAGTACAGAGCCAATCTGGTGGGAATATGTGAAAGCCTTCCTTGTCCATTTGGGTTTGGATGTACATCATGTTCCCATTCTTAGAGTCTGGAAATCCAGCCTCACTAGACTCCAAAATGCCTATGCTGTTTATCCCTAAGTCTCCTTGGCCG
Source organism: Symphalangus syndactylus (assembly GCF_028878055.3). NCBI lineage: Eukaryota > Metazoa > Chordata > Mammalia > Primates > Hylobatidae > Symphalangus > Symphalangus syndactylus. The sequence continues at coordinate 62,613,558 of NC_072445.2, read as the reverse complement.
CCATATGGCTCAGAGCCTGCCTCCACCGCTAGTGCCCAGCCAGCCCCTACGTCACAGAACTGCTTATGGTCTCAAGTCCCCATGTTCACCAAAGGGAGTGTCTATGTGCTTCCTTTTCCATACTCTGCCCACTTGCTGTGCCTAGTAGCACGATGCCCATCTAGAAATGGGTCCTAATCCATGTAAGCTGGATCCTGGAATTCTGCATAGTTCTCAAGAGGGCTCTCACCCCTTCTCTCTAGACTGGAACTTACACCCGTAGACTAAGAGTTCCCACATCTGTGTAGCTTCTTGGCTGGATTTGTTCTTGCTCTGTGCTGAATTGCTAATTTGATGTTTCGATATTGATCATTTACAGAATTAGGAATAAAAATCTATACCAGGTCTCAGACATTGGACCTACACATACTTGTAGCCTCTTAGTTCATCAATGCTCTTGGCCACCGTCTACTCTAAAGAGCAGATCTCTGTTCAGCCTTGGCCTCTTATACTTCCCACCAGTTCCTCAGGCTTAGTGGCAAAGTCTACCTGAGATGCAGCACCAAGTGATTTCCCATTGTCTACTAACTTATTGCACATAAGGTTTACTCACATGGGGTTTATGTTCCATGAGTAACCTTCCATCTTCCACCATTTTTATATAGGAAAAGTCAACTTCAGGAACAAACATGGCACTCAAGACTATATCATATAGAATTTGTTAGAGGCATAAAGCAGAACTTGACTCTGGGGAATTTAAATATAGGGCACATATTGAAAGGATGTCAGAAGGTTACAATAATAATGAGTGTCAGGCCTCTGAGCCCAAGCCAAGCCATTGCATCCTCTGTGGCTTGCACATATATACCCAGATGGCCCGAAGTAACTGAAGAATCACAAAAGAAGTGAAAAATGCCCTGCCCCGCCTTAAGTGATGACATTCCACCACAAAAGAAGTGTAAATGGCCGGTCTTTGCCTTAAGTGATGACGTTACCTTGTGAAAGTCTTTTTCCTGGCTCATCCTGGCTCAGAAAGCTCCCCCACGGAGCACCTTATGACCCCCACTCCTGCCCACCAGACAACAAACCCCCTTTGACTGTGATTTTCCTTTACCTGCCCAAATCTTATAAAACGGCCCCAACCCATCTTCCTTTGCTGACTCTCTTTTCGGACTCAGCCCGCCTGCACCCAGGTGAAATAAACAGCCATGTTGCTCACACAAAGCCTGTTTGGTGGTCTCTTCACACGGACGCGAGTGAAATTTGGTGCCATGACTCGGATCGGGGGACCTCCCTTGGGAGATCAATCCCCTGTCCTCCTGCTCTTTGCTCCATGAGAAAGATCCACCTACGACCTCAGGTCCTCAGACCAATCAGCCCAAGGAACATCTCACCAATTTCAAATCCAGTAAGCAGCCTCTTTTTACTCTCTTCTCCAACCTCCCTCACTATCCCTCAACCTCTTTCTCCTTTCAATCTTGGTGCCACACTTCAATCTCTCCCTTTTCTTAATTTCAATTCCTTTCATTTTCTGATAGAGACAAAGGAGACACGTTTTATCTGTGGACCTGAAACTCCGAGACGGTCACAGACTAGGGAAGGCAGCCTTCCCTTCGTGTTTAATCATTGCAGGGACGCCTCTCTGATTATTCCCCCAGGTTTCAGAGGTGTCAGACCACACAGGGATGCCTGCCTTGGTCCTTCACCCTTAGCGGCAAGTCCCACTTTTCTGGGGAAGGGACAAGTACTCCAACCCCTTCTCTCTGTGTCTCTACCCCTTCGCCGCCTTTCTGGGGGGCAAGAAACCCCCAACCCCTTCTCCTTCACCCTTAGCGTCAAGTCCCACTTTTCTGGGGGAGGGGCAAGTACCATAACCCCTTATATCTCTGCACCCTGATCCCTTATTTCCGCACCCTGACCTCTTATATCTCTGTGCCCCGATCCCTTATTTTCGTGCCCCAACCTCTTATATCTCTGCACCCTGATCCCTTATTTCTGCGCCCCGACCTTGTGTCTCTGTGCCCCGACCCCTTTCCTGCTTTTCTGGAGGGTAAGAACCCCCAAACCGCTTCCCTCTGTGTCTCTACTCTCCCTTTTCTTTAAACTTGCCTCCTTCACTATAGGCAACCTTCCACCCGCCATTCCTCTTCCTTCTCCCTTAGCCTGTATTCTCAAAAACTTAAAACCTCTTCAACTCACACCTGACCTAAAACCTAAATGCCTTATTTTCTTCTGCAATGCCACTTGACCGCAGTACAAACTCGACAGTAGTTCCAAATAGCCAGAAAACGGCACTTTCAATTTTTCCATCCTGCAAGATCTAAATAATTCTTGTCGTAAAATAGGCAAACGGTCTGAGGTGCCTGACATCCAGGCATTCTTTTACACATTGTTCCCTTCCTAGTCTCTGTGCCCAATGCAACTCATCCCAAATCTTCCTCCTTTCCCTCCTGCCTGTCCCCTCAGTCCCAACCCCAAGTGTCACTGAGTCTTTCTAATCTTCCTTTTCTACAGACCCATCTGACCTCTACCCTCCTTGCCAGGCTGAGCTAGGTCCCAATTCTTCCTCAGCCTCCGCTCCTCCACCCTATAATCCTTTTATCACCTCCCCTCCTCACACCTGGTCTGGCTTACAGTTTCGTTCCGTGACTAGCCCTCCCCCACCTGCCCAGCAATTTCCTCTTAAAAGGGTGCCTGGAGCTAAAGGCATAGTCAAGGTTAATACTCCTTTTTCTTTATCTGACCTCTCCCAAATCAGTTAGCGTTTAGACTCTTTTTCGTCAAATATAAAAAACCCAGCCCAGTTCATGGCTCGTTCGGCAGCAACCCTGAGACGCTTTACAGCCCTAGACCCTAAAAAGTCAAAGGGCCGTCTTATTCTCAATATACATTTTATTACCCAATCTGCTCCCGACATTAAATAAAACTCCAAAAATTAAATTCCAGGCCTCAAACTCCACAACAGGAGTTAATTAACCTCATCTTCAAGGTGTACAATAATAGAAAAAAGTTGCAATTCCTTGCCTCCACTGTGAGACAAACCCCAGCCATATCTCCAGCACACAAGAACATCCAAATGCCTCAACTGCAGTGGCCAGGCATTCCTCCAGGCCTGCCTCCCCCAGGAGCTTGCTACAAGTGCCAGAAATCTGGCCCCCAGGCCAAGGAATGCCCGCAGCCTGGGATTCCTCCTAAGCCGCATCCCATCTATGTGGGACCCCACTGAAAATAGGACTGTTCAACTCACCTGGTAGCCACTCCCAGAGCCCCTGGGACTCTGGCCCAAGGCTCTCCGACTGACTCCTTCCCAGATCTTCTCGGCTTAGCTGCTGAAGACTGACACCGCCCAATCGCCTTGGAAGCCTACAGGACCATCACAGACACTCTGGGTAAGTCTCAAGTGGAGGGTAAGTCCGTCCCCTTCTTAATCAATACAGAGGCTACCCACTCCACATTACCTTCTTTTCAAGGGCCTGTTTCCCTTGCCTCCATAACTGTTGTGGGTATTGACGGCCAGGCTTCTAAACCTCTTAAAACTCCCCAACTCTGGTGCCAACTTAGACAATACTCTTTTAAGCACTCCTTTTTAGTTATCCCCACCTGCCCAGCTCCCTTATTAGGCCGAGACACTTTAACTAAATTATCTGCTTCCCTGACTATTCCTGGGCTACAGCCACACCTCATTGCCACCTTTCCCCCCAGTTCAAAGCCTCCTTCACATCCTCCTCTTGCATTCCCCCACCTTAACCCACAAGTATAGGATACCTCTACTCCCTCCTTGGCGACTGATCATGCACCCCTTACCATCTCATTAAAAACCTAATCACCCTTACCCCACTCAACGCCAATATCCCATCCCACAGCACGCTTTAAAAAGATTAAAGCCTGTTATCACTCGCCTGCTACAGCATGGCCTTTTAAAGCCTATAAACTCTCCTTACAATTCCCCCATTTTACCTGTCCTAAAACCAGACAAGCCTTACAAGTTAGTTCAGGATCTGCACCTTATCAACGAAATTGTTTTGCCTATCCCCTCCTGTGGTGCCAAACCCATATACTCTCCTATCCTCAATACCTCCCTCTTCAACCCATTATTCTGTTCTGGATCTCAAACATGCTTTCTTTACTATTCCTTTGCACCCTTCATCCCAGCCTCTCTTCACTTTCACTTGGACTGACCCTGACACCCATCAAGCTCAGCAAATTACCTGGGCTGTACTGCCTCAGAGCTTCACAGACAGCCCCCATTACTTCAGTCAAGCCCAAATTTCTTCCTCATCTGTTACCTATCTCGTCATAATTCTCATAAAAACACACGTGCTTTCCCTGCTGATCGTGTCCGATGAATCTCCCAAACCTCAATCCTTTACAAAACAACAACTCCTTTCCTTCCTAGGCATGGTTAGTGTGGTCAGAATTCTTACACAAGAGCCAGGACCGCACCCTGTAGCCTTTCTGTCCAAACAACTTGACCTTACTGTTTTACCCTAGCCATCATGTCTCCGTGCAGCAGCTACTGCTGCCCTAATACTTTTAGAGGCCCTAAAAATCACAAACTATACTCAACTCACTCTCTACAGTTCTCATATCTTCCAAAATCTATTTTCTTCCTCCTACCTGACACATATGCTTTCTGCTTCCCGGCTCCTTCAGCTTTACTCACTCTTTGTTGAGTCTCCTACAATTACCGTTGTTCCTGGCCGGGACTTTAATCCCGCCTCCCACATTATTCTGGATAACACACCTGACCCTCGTGACTGCATCTCTCTGATCCACCTGATGTTCACCCCATTTCCCCGCATTTCCTTCTTCCCTGTTTCTCACCTTGATCACACTTGGTTTATTGATGGCAGTTCCACTAGGCCTAATCGCCACTCACCAGCAAAGGCAGGCTATGCTATAGTATCTTCCACATCTATCACTGAGGCTACTGCTCTGCCCCCCTCCACTACCTCTCAGCAAGCCAAATTAGTTGGCTTAACTCCAGCCCTCACTCTTGCAAAAGGACTACGCGTCAATATCTACACTGATTGTAAATATGCCCTTCATATTCTGCACCACCATGCGGTCATATGGGCTGAAAGAGGTTTTCTCACTACACAAGGTTCCTCCATCATTAATGCCTCTTTAATAAAAACTCTACTCAAGGCCACTTCCAAAGGAACCTGGGGTCATTCACTGCAAGGGGCATCAAAAGGCGTCAGATCCCATTGCTCTAGGCAACGCTTATGTTGATAAGGTGGTTAGACAAACAGCTAGCTCTCCAACTTCTGTCCCTCACGGCCAGTTTTTCTTCTTCACATCAGTCACTCCCACCTACTCCACTGCTGAAACTTCCACCTATCAATCTCTTCCCACACAAAGCAAATGGTTCTCAGACCAAGGAAAATATCTCCTTCCAGCCTCACAGGCCCATTCTATTCTGTCGTCATTTCATAACCTCTTCCATGTAGGTTACAAGCCTCTAGCCCGTCTCTTAGAACCTCTCATTTCCTTTCCATCATGGAAATCTATCCTCAAGGAGATCACTTCTCATTGTTCCATCTGCTATTCTACTACACCTCATGGATTGTTCAGGCCTCCTCCCTTTCCTACACATCAAGCTCAGGGATTTGCCCCTGCCCAGGACTGGCAAATTGACTTTACTCACATGCCTCGAGTCAGAAAACTAAAATATCTCTTAGTCTGGGTAGACGCTTTCACTGGATGGGTAGAGGCCTTTCCTACAGGGTCTGAGAAGGCCACCACAGTCATTTCTTCCCTTCTGTCAGACATAATTCCTCAGTTTAGCCTTCCCACCTCTATACAGTCTGATAACAGACCAGCCTTTATTAGTCAAATCAACCAAGCAGTTTTTCAGGCTCTTAGTATTCAGTGAAACCTTTATATCCCTTACAGTCCTCAGTCTTCATGAAAAGTAGAACAGACTAATGGTCTTTTAAAAACACACCTCACCAAGCTCAGCCACCAACTTAAAAAGGACTGGACAATACTTTTACCACTTTCGCTTCTCAGAATTCAGGCCTGTCCTCGGAATGCTACAAGGTACAGCCCATTTAAGCTCCTGTATAGACGCTCCTTTTTATTAGGCCCCAGTCTTGTTCCAGACACCAGACCAACTTAGATTGTGCCCCCAAAAACTTGTCATCCCTACTATCTTCTGTCTAGTCATACTCCTATTCACCGTTCTCAACTACTCATACATGCCCTGCTCTTGTTTACACTGCCGGTTTACACTGTTTCTCCAAGCCATCACAGCTGATATCTCCTGGTGCTATCCCCAAACCGCCACTCTAAACTCTTTTTTTTTTTTGCAGTTTAGATACTTTTTTTTTTTTTTATTATACTTCAGGGTTTTAGGGTACATGTGCACAATGTGCAGGTTTGTTACATATGTATCCATGTGCCATGTTGATTTCCTGCACCCATTAACTCGTCATTTAGCATTAGGTATATCTCCAAATGCTGTCCCTCCCCCCTCCCCCCACCCCACAACAGTCCCCGGAGTGTGATGTTCCCCTTCCTGTGTCCATGAGTTCTCATTGTTCAATTCCCACCTATGAGTGAGAGCATGCGGTGTTTGGTTTTTTGTCCTTGCGATAGTTTACTGTTCTAAACTCTTGAAGTAAATAAATAATCTTTGCCGGCAGGACTATGCTGAATCTCCTTAGGCACTCTCTAATCAGATGTCCTGGGTCCTCCCAATTCTTAGACCTTTTATACCTGTTTTTCTCCTTCTCTTATTCCATTTAGTTTTTCAGTTTATACAAAACCGTATCCAGGCCATCACCAATAATTCTACATGACAAATGTCTCTTCTAACAACCCCGCAGTATCACCACTTACCACAAAATGTTCCTTCAGCTTAATCTCTCCCACTCTAGGTTCCCACGCCACCCCTAATCCGGCTTGAAGCAGCCCTGAGAAACATCGCCCATTCTCTCTCCATACCATCCCGCCAAAATTTTCACCGCCCCCACACTTCAACACTATTTTGTTTTATTTTTCTTACTAATATAAGAAGGCAGGAATGTCAGGCCTCTGGGCCCAAGCCAAGCCATGGCATCCCCTATGACTTGCACGTATATGCCCAGATGGCCTGAAGTAACTGAAGAATCACAAAAGAAGTGAAAAATGCCCTGCCCCACCTTAACTGATTACATTCCACCACAAAAGAAGTGTAAATGGCTGGTCTTTGCCTTAAGTGATGACATTACCTTGTGAAAGTCTTTTTCCTGGCTCATCCTCGCTCAAAAATCTCCCCCATCTAGCACCTTGCGACCCCCACTCCTGCCCACCAGAGAACAAACCCCCTTTGACTGTAATTTTCCTTTACCTGCCCAAATCTTATAAAATGGCCCCACCCCTATCTCCCTTCGCTGACTCTCTTTTCGGACTCAGCCCGCCTGCACCCAGGTGAAATGAACAGCCATGTTGCTCACACAAAGCCTGTTGGTGGTCTCTTCACACGGACGCACATGAAAATGAGCAGGCTGGAGAAATAAGATTGAGTGTGGGAAGGGTAAGGTAACACCAAAAGGTTAGGATTAACTAAAACTACAAGCTGGACCTGTGGCAGGAACTTGAACTCGTAGTTGGGTTCCTCCACTGGTATTGGTGTGACTTCCATTTCTTTTGACCGTGTTAGTCTCCGAAGATTCAAAATTACAAAAGAGTATCCACCACTTAACTATCCCCCAGTATGATGTGTCTGCCCTTGTATTAGTCTCTGAAGATTTAGATTTACAAAAGAGTATCCACCGCTTAACTATCCCCCAGTATGAGGTGTCTGAGAGGAGACTTGCGTAGTCAGCTTCCACAGTGAGAGGCGAGCATCTGTCATACCAGACCCCTATTAACTCCTATAGGGATGGCACCAGGTTCAGGAGACAGAAGAGAACTAGAGTCATCAAAGAAGACCTAAGTGTTTACTAGCCAGAAACTTACATACAAAGCGGTTCAGTGGCAGCAGGCTGGACAGAACTGCAACCGCTTGTGCAAAGCATGCAGTCCATACAGCATCTTCACTTAGCACCGTCTCCCTAACAATCTCCATCAAGCAACCTTCATTTAACCCAAGACTAAAGGCCTTGATACCCTGTATGGCCCACATTCTATGATACGGGCTGGGGGCTCAGGTGCTCCTCACAGACAAGGAATGGATCTCCATGTTGCCCACTCCTGGATCCTTTAGCTTGGAACCCCAAACACATATTCAGGTGTGAGTGCCACACAGGGTAATCCTCAGGGTATGCTCAAGTCAAATTACTGCTGTCAGGTGCGTCTACCACACAGCATCCACAGTTATTGTCCCACAAAGACCCCACACAATGTGGAAGAAGTGATTTCCTAAACTGAAACAAAGACGTTATTAGGAAGGGGAAATGGGTATTGTGTTGACAAAAATATGTATCTTCAAATATCCTTTCTCTAGTTTTTTTCTATTACTGCTTCAGACCTCATACTTTTTAAGTCTTGAAAAGACATTTTGTGAATTGGTTGACAAAAACAGTCACTAAAAAATGTTTTCTGACTCTGTCCCCACCTTCCCTACACAAACTCCAAATGTCCATGGTCCTCCCAAATGGCTCTGGGAGGGCCCCAGTGACATTCAACGTGTGCTCTGAAAGATGGCTTTGTACTTCAGGGGCTTCATCTTTGCTTTTTCCTCATGTTCTAAAGGTCTTTGATTGTGTCTTGGTAGATACTAGCATCAGAAGTGGAAGCTCTGATGTCAACATTATTAATTCTACACCCTAGTGATGGCTGCTGTCAGAGCCACCAGTGCTGTGACTATGGCTGTCACCAATGCTGTCACCCCTATTGTCACCAATGGTGCCTCTGGTTCCCAGTGACCCACAAAGGTACAGAGAAATGTTCCCTTTATTGTTTAATTCATTTTCCATTGCTTCCCTTCTTCATATATCTTGTGCTCTCAGAATCCTCTTTCTCCTCTGAAGATGGGTCAACCCATTGTCTTTGAAACAAATTTCTGGGCCTTTCAACTGTTTTTTGTGTTGGGTTATTTACCAAGGAACATCTACTACATCTACTCCACGCAATTCCCCGAACTGGCCATTCAATTCCCTTCCTTTCTCCTTTGTCTTTCTCTTCCCTTTTCCCAGAATATCATTCCCAAACTGTATTCACCTGCAGAGCTCTGATTAATCCTTCAATCTCATCTAACCCAGACTGGAATGATTAATTGCAGTCAATCCACATTCTATCTCATAGCCCTCAGGGCAGTATATTGAAATGATCGGTTTATATTTCTGTCTCCCCACCTAAACTCTGAGCTTCTTGAGGGCAGGACCTGGGTTTATTTCTCTCTCTCTCTCTCTCTCATGTATCTTGCTGTCTGGCACATAAAGACCTTGGATACTCTTATTCGGTCATTTAGTACTGAAATTTAAGATTTAAAAAATCTCCTGTCAAAACACCTAAGCAGCTCAGTTCCAGAGGAGTGTCTGTAGGGAGATAATAAATACCATATGCTTTCCATCTGTGGTGAGGAGGATGGCAAGAGGAGGGTTGTTTAAAGCTGATGTGTATCAACCCATTTTTAACAGCACCTCATAAGAGCCACCTGTTTCTGGGCTTCCTCTTCCCCCCAACTTTTTTTTTTTAAGTCGAAGTCTCCCTCTGTCACCCACTCTGGAGTGCAATCTTGGCTCACTGCAACCTCTGCCTCCTGGGTTGAAGTGATTCTCCCGCCTCAGACTCCTGAGTAGCTGGGATTACATGTGCACACCACCACGCCTGGCTAATTTTTGTATTTTTAATAGACATGGGGTTTCACCATGTTGGCCAGGCTGGTCTCGAACTCCTGACCTCAGGTGATCTGCCCACCTTGGCCTCCCAAAGTGCTGGGATTACAGGCGTGAGCCACTGTGCCCAGATCCCCCCACTTGCTAATCCCTGCCTAGTCTCCCAGCTGGCCTCGACACCCTCTGAAAACACCATGTGTTTGGAAACAACTCAAAATAACCATAACCAATGGATGACAATGGCAGCAACAAAATACTAGTTTTTTTCCCTCCATATATCAAATAAAACATCATGAAAGATATCTCCATAGCTTTGGATAAAGTGGAATAAGATAAGCAATTTGAAATTTCAACTTAGGAGAATTTCCTAAGGAAATAAAAAATTTCTATTAAATATTAGTCTTTTGGTAGAGCCTGTGTCTCCCGAGTGGCTGGGATTACAGGTGTGCACCACCACGCTCGGCTACGTTTTGTATTTTTAGTAGAGACGGGGTTTCCCCATGTCGGCCAGGCTGGTTTCAAACTTTTGACCTCAGGTGATCTGCCTGCCTCAGCCTCCCAAAGTGCTGGAATTACAGGCATGAGCCACCGCGCCCAGCCTCATTATCATTATATAAACAAGCTCTGCTGTCCCCCTTTGTATATCTTTTTCTCTCCTGGTCATTCTTATAGCTAAGAAGCATCATTTCTAACTATTTTCAGAAAAAAAATACTCTTTAGTCTATTGGGTATTTCATGCAAAAGCAAACATTACTTTCTGTTTTATTTTCTTTTTTTACAACTGTAGCAAATGTGGGATCAGTGGCCAGATTGAGGAAGATATTTTGATTTACTTCTCTTCCTAAGACAGTTTTCAGGCATTGTATTTGGTGGGAAGCAGATGAAACTAATTAAAGACTGAGTTTTGCAGAAGGTTTGAAGTAGAGAAAGTACAAAGTGTGAATGATTTGGCTCTAGGGAGACCAAGGACAAGGAAATTTGCCTACAGGTGCAGCTTACAGGTGCTTATGTGCTTTATGCGGACTGTGGGCTTAAAGCAAAGATGGCAAATCATAGAGGTGGTAACAGGTATCATTATTTTCTTTCTCCCTTCCTTTCCCTCCCCTCCCCTCCCATTCCTTTCTCTCTCTCTCTCTCTTTTTTTTTTTGAGATGGAGTCTGCTCCATCATCCAGGCAGGAGTGCAGTGGCGCAAACTCGGCTTACCACAACCTCTGCCTCCCAGGTTCTCAGCTTCCCGAGTGGCTGGATTACAGGTGTGCACCATCACGCCCGGCTAAGTTTTGTACTTTTAGTAGAGACGGGGTTTCCCCATGTTGGCCAGGCTGGTTTCGAACTTTTGATCTGCCTGCCTCGGCCTCCCAAAGTACTGGAATTACAGGCATGAGCCACCACACCCAGTCTCATTATTATTTTTTTCTTGATGAACTCTTTGTTATCAGAAAATACGTTCAAGTTACACTCTGGGAAGGGCTGTATCACCTTCCTACTTTTCCTCTTCTGTGTGAAGCACGCACTCAGAATCCTCACTACATATTATCTGGTACCACACATATTTTTATGACCTAAAATTGGGCTCTAAGGCATTTCAACACACACAGACACACACACACACACACACACACACACACACACACACTCTCTCTCTCTCTCTCTCTATATATATATATACTATATATATACACAAACACATATATATGATATATATGTATATATTTATTTATTTATATATAGTGATCTTCTGTCTATTCTTTACCTGTGCCACCCTGTTCAGGAAGCCCTGTGTTGCCCTGTTCAGGAAACCCTGTGTAATAAGAATAATTGGTTTCAGTGTTGGAAAGGGTCTTTAAAAGTTGCCCACCCGAATGACCTGTCTAATGCCTAAATCCCCTCTGCTACACTCCCCCACAGTAAACATGGAGCTTCCTTCTGAATTATTCCAGTTCAAACAGGTCATTCCAGGAGGCCTCTTCAACTTGGGGCAGGGCAGATGAGCTCTCAGAGTTAAAGAGGTCTTCCTAATACTGAGATTAAAATCCTCCTCTGTAATTTCCGCTGGCTAATTCGAATCAGTTAAGCCTTCTGGGGTCATACAGAAGGAATAAAGGCCCTTTCTAGAGGACAACTCTGTTTATATCTAAAGACTGCTCTGTAGTTCACAATGTTTTTGAAAATTGTTTTTTGAATAAAATATCTCACTGTTCTTAATAGCATTTTATCTGTATGGAGGAAACATAACTGGATGTTTCCTCTGTACATATACCCTATATATCTTGGATCTCCCCAGATTCCACTCCCAGCTCTTTTATTTGTTGGTGTTGTGAAAATAGGCAAATCTCCTTACTCTAAAACCTGTTTATCATAAGATTAAACATAATGCCAATTTCATGGGTATATTTTTAGAATTCATTTATTCAATAAATATTTATTGAGTGCCCATTAGGCTGGGAATAAAATAATAAACAAAGCAGACAAACACTTCTACACTCTTGAAACTTAGATTCTCTGAGGGTAGGGGACAGAAAATAAATAAAATACAGAGAATGTTGATTGGCAAAAGTACTACAAAGAAAAGCAAAGCAGAAAAGTGGGGACGGGGAATACCAAATTGGAGACTTGCAATTTCAGACAGGGACGAAATGACATAGTGTGCACAATTGCACTTTGTAAACTGTAGAAAGCTGGACATGTAGGACCTATTATTTCTATTGTGTAGTGTTCTCGCTCCCCCGTGCTGGTCACTTTTCTCTGGTCATATTCATTTGCGTATTTCTCTCTTAATGTTTGGTGTCTGGAACTGAGTCTAGCACCCCAGGTGTAGTTAGACCAACTCAGGGTACTACGCTGATTTTGCCCTACCTACTTTTGAAAGGATTTTAGGTAGCTTATAATCAACTAAAAATCTAGGGCTTTCTCCTTGATTTCATCCTTGAGCATACATGTCTGTCTGGGATGCTTACCCAATGGTGGGGCAGTAAAGCCAGATTTAGGAATAGGAGTGGGCAGCTTCCCACATAGTTGAATTTTAGATCTGTCTGTTCCTACCCTCATCCATTGAGCCAAACCTGAAGTTTTTGCAAGAGAGAGGGAAGTTTTCATTTCATAAGAAATTTGTGTCCTTAAAAGCACATTGCCCCAAATAGACACATTTCCGATGTGGAAGAATTCAAAATAATTTATATGTATATAAATGTATATAAATACTCTGATCTCAAGAAAGTGGACTATAAGTCACCACTTGTTAAGTGTGAGATTCACGGAGACCTCCTGCTAAAGAGGACAGTACAGAAAGAAGAGAACCAAGAACAACTTCACACTGGGCAAACCTGACAAATACTACTTCACTGAGGCAATCAGGATCAACATCAACAGTCACAAATGATGTTGATACGATGGACCCTTGAAATGATTCAATAAAAAATGCCAATTTCCCTCCATAGTCATCCTTCCAAAACCTCGTGCCCCTAGTCTAATCATGAGAAACACATCAGACAAATTCCATTATAACAATATACCAACCAGCATTCCTCAAAACTGTCCAGGTAATCAAAAACAGGGAATGTCTGAAAAAGTGTTACAACCCAGAGGCGCCAGAGAAGACATGATTACTAAATGTATTGTGGAGTCTTGGATGAGGTCTCGGAGTAGAAAACAGACATTAAATAAAAGCTAAGGAAATCTGAATAAAGTATAGATTCTATAGATTCTAGTTGGTAATAATGTATCATTATTGGTTTGTTAATTGTAACAAAGGTACCATGCTAATGTTAAGATGTTTACTGGGCATGGAGTATATAAGAACTCTGTCCTACTGAGATGGCTAATTTTATGTGTCAACTTGGCTGGGCTTTGGGTGCCCAGATATTTAGTCAAAAATTATTCTGGGTGTTTCTGTGAGGGTGTTTTGGATGAGATTAACATTTAAATTGGTGGATTTTGAGTCAAGCAGATTGTCTTCCATAATGTAGATGGGCCTCCTCCAATCAGTTGAAGGCCTGAAAGATTGGCCTCCCAGAGCAAGAGAGAGTTCTGTAGCATACTGTCTTCAGGCTTTACCGGTGACATCAATTCTTCCTGGTTCATACAGCAGACTACCTTTAGATTTGAAGTGAAGTGCAGCTCTCCTGGGTTTCCAGCCTGCTGGTCCACCCTATGAATTTTGGATTCGCCAGCCTCCGTAACTGCATAAGCCAATTCTGTTTAATAAATTTCTTTCTGTGTATGTATTCACATCCTATTGGTTCTATTTCTTTGGAGAACCCTGATTAACACAACTACTTTTACTACTTTTCTGTAAATCTAAATCCATTCTAAAATGAAGAATTTATTTAAAAGATAAATTTTTAAAAGTGAGTAGCCTTGAAAGAGGCAGCACACCGATTTAAATGTATTCCAAGCTAAATTTACTCTGAATTCCAGTTTTTTTCTTGGAGATTTAGTGTAGGAAAGTATCAAAGGGAAAGTATGAAAGACCTTAATTCCTGTTTTTCCCGTTGACACTTTCCTATACTAAAAGAACATGAATCCCATGTTCATAAATCCCTTTCTTATTAATAAGTCAGCTTCTCAGACATTCTGATAGATTATATTCCTAGACAGTAGATATAAGCATACTGGAGTCTGAAAAAAATTCTGCATTGTGAGAGAAGGTGTCAGGCCACTTATCAGGCACAGGTTTCCAGAGGGAACATGTGATTGCTCTCCTTTGTCCCTGCTCCCTTCCCTTCCTTATCCTTGATTCCCAGAGGGAGCCCACAAACCCATAACTGTTTTCCATAGTATTCTAGCTCCCAATCCAAGAATGGAGGTATACGGAAGCAGATAAAGCTAAACTATGGTATGGGAAGCTGACCCTGAGTGAAGAATCCGTGTTACTGTTGAGGCTCTGCCCTGAGGATCTCTGTGACATGGCAGAGCTCACCACGGCCCCTGACACTTCTTCATCTGTGGGAGTCTGTGATGGGGTAAGAGGGCATTTAGTAATAGACAGGTAATTAATGAAGTTCAATAAAAAGTCTGAAGAAGAAATGGCTAAGATTCTCATTAATGATTCTTTAATTTTTTGTAATATGCATTAGAATCTTTCCAACTTAAGTCTTTCCAACTGGAAAAGCAATAATATGAGATTAATTTTGTTTTTTTAAAAAAAGAGGCTAGAAATGAAACAGGGCATTACAGGGATGCTTTAACTAGTTTCTCTGTTGAGTTCTTCAGCTCACACTAGAAAAAAGTTGAGGAAGGAACATGAAATGTGTGAGAATTAAAGGGCTGCAGAAAATAAAAATTTATGAGTTTCTAGTCTCTCTTTTATGCACACACACACTTACACACACATTCCAAAAATAAATACTGATAGGTGTTAGTGTCACCTAATGGGCACACAGAACTGAAAGAAATGTTTATAATTCTGACCTCTGTGACTCTAGTCAGCTCAGTCCTTTAGTGTTTAATATTGTTTCCGAGTTTGTGCTGTTAAATCAAAAGGTTATCTATAATACATCTGGTGCTATTAATGCAAAAGAACAGGAGTATTCAGAAGACATTTATTCATTATTAATATAGATAATAAAGTATCCTTTATGAGGTTTCAGATGAGATTTTTATCATCAAAAGCTTAAAAAGGGAAATTTATTTTTGCTTTGGGACAGACATGAGAGGGATCCATAATGGGAAATGTGAGAGTCAACACAAAACTGTCAGATTCACTCTGTTTCTGAAGATGGCTGATACTTTATAGCAACAGATTAAAAAGAAAATAAAATCTTGTGCTTTAAATTTCTATTGACAGCGACTTCATGATTTATTCTAGGTTTGTCCTTTATTGAGATGTCTTGTTGATGTTCTCTGCTTCTTTCTATTACATTTGTGGTCTTTGATGCCTTATGTAAATTGAATGAATGAGGAATTAATCAAATTTTACAAAATATTAGGGACTGTTGGCAAATAAACAAAGGACCAAGTTAGCTCCAGAATCTTTACAAACTAAGCAAGAGCTATGGCTCTTCTAGATTTTATTGAACACGAGAAATAAAGAGAGAGGGTGGCTTGAAAATATACTATTTTGGAGAAAGGTGATATGACATTGGGGGACCTGGAAGAGCTCTTAGGTGTGGAACATAGGATTACTGGCATTGCTATTACCGTATGCTGTTGGAGCTGATCAAAGTGGACATTAAATGGATTTTTAAGGGAGCTGAGATTTTCAGAATTTCTCTGACCTTGAATTTGCAAATACACACAATGAACCAATTCTCTAACCAGTTATGGTAGGTGATGTATTGGAATTTGAGTTTCGAATTCATAAGTAAGAAATAGAAAACTAAGGATGTCCTACACAGTATCAGCTACATACCAAGTGATCAGGATATGTTTGCTGACTAAATGAACATGTCTTGTTAAGTCCAGGTATCACAGTTGAAGTTACCTTGTACCAAAGGACAGTGAGGATATTCCAAAGGCATTTATTTATTACTAATATACATAATTGAAAACCATGTGTTTGGGATTTCAGATGAATTATCTTCATTAAAGTATAAAAAAGGAAGATTTATGGACAAAAAGGCCCCAGGTTAGCCTGATTTTAATATTAGCTAGTAATTTCAGAACTAAAAATGGAATAAAACTCCATAAAATCACACATTGCTCCCTCTATACCTGCTTCATTAGGGTAAAGGGCAATTGGAGATCAAGTCCAATATCCTACTCAATAAATATGCAACCAAAACAAAAGTCGTGGACTATCTCTAGCTCCGTATCAGACCATTTGTGCGTGGAAAAAAACCCCTAAACCTAGCCATGAAGCATCGAAGATAAATGTGGATCATTCAAATATATTGTTATGAGATGGGCGAGTGCCGTGAAGGAGCCTTGAATGGAGCTTTTGTGTTGGGCATAGGCTTGGCTCTCAACACTCATCCATCTGTCAAATGTTCCCACATGTGCTGAAGAGGCTGGCAAGGTGAAAGCAGATTTTCTAGACATCCTTGCACTGATATTCCAAGTGAGATTTAGGTTTTGAAAATCAGGTGCACTTATGTAAAACTTGGAAGAGGCAAAGCTGCTCGTGTGTTGTTTGTTCCTGGCAACGCCATCATGGTGGCAGTTTGGTTTCTCTGTTGTTCTCAGAGATCTCGGACTTCGGTCACTAGCTGTGTTGGTTTGGAAAGCCAAAGAACCATCATATCCTTGGGAAGGGAAGATTATAGCAGGCATGGCAAAGTCCTGGAATGGGAAACAGAAGTGTTAATTTCCTCCATGTGTTAGTGGGGGCGTGGTTCTGGAACTGGCTAAATTTTTAATTCCTCAAATTATTTTTTTAAATATATTTTTATTTTTTAAATCGACACATAATAATTGTACACATTTATGGGGGGGTACAATGTGGTATTCCAATACATGTATGTGTACTGATCAAATCATTATAATTTGCATATCAATTACCTTAAACATCATTTCTTTGTTGTAAGAACATTCAAAATCCTCTTTTCTATCTATTTGAAATATATAGTACGTTGTTGTAACCTACTGTGATTAGGATATAAGAACTTATTCCTCCTAACTGTAACATTGTACCCACTGACTAACATCTCCCCATCTCTGCCTTCTCCCTATTCTCCCCCATTGCTGGTAACCACTATTCTACCCTCAACTCTTAAGAGATCTTTTTTTTGGATTCCACATGAGTGAGATCATGCAGTATTTGTCTTTCTGTGGTTGGCTTATTTCACTTAACATAATGTCCTCTAGGCTAATATATGTTGTTGCAAATGACAGGATTCCATCGTTTCTTATGGTTGAATAGTATTCCATTGTGTATATATACCACATTTTCTTTGTCCATCATCTATTGATGGGCACCTAGATTAATTCCATGTCTTGGTTATTGTGAATAGTGCTTGGTTATTGTGAATAGTGCTGCAATAAGTGGGAGATTATAGATGTACATACTGATATGATTTCCTTTGGACATATACCCAGTAGTGGGATTGCTGGTTCTTACGGAAGAGCTATTTTTAACATTTTGAAAAACCTCCATACTGTTTTCCATAATTGCTGTACCCATTTACATTCCCTCCAGCAGTGTATATGGGTTCCTCTTTCTCCACATCCTTGCTAGCATTTGCTATTTTTTTTTGTCTTTTTGATAGTAGCCATTCTAACTGGGGTGAAATGATTTCTTATTGTGGTTGTGATTTGTCTTTATCTGATGGTTAATGATGTGAGCATTTTTCATATACTTACTGGCCATTTGTATGTCTTCTTTGGAGATACATCTATTTAGGTGTTTTGCTCATTTAAAAATCAGATTATTTATTTTTGCTTTTGAGTTTGAGTTCCTTATAAATTCTACATATTAATTCCTTGTCAGATACATAATTTTCAAATATTTTCTCCTATTCCATAGGTTGTTTCTTCACTGTGTTGTTGGTTTTCTTTGTTGTACAGAAGCTTGTTAGTTTGATGTAATTACATATGTTTGCTTGTGATTTTGAGTTCTTGTAAAAAAAAAAAAAAATCCTTGCCTAGACCAATGTCATGTTTCCCTGATGTTTTCTCTTAGTAGTTTCATAGTTCTGGGTCTTATATTTGAGTCTTTAATTCATTTTGAGTGGATTTTTGTACATGGGGACAATTAGGGGTCCAATTTTATACTTTCACATGTGAATATCAAGTTTTCCCAGCACTATTTGTTGAAGAGACTGTCCTTTTTCCCTTGTGTGTTCTTGGTGCCTTTGTAAAAATTCAGTTGACTGTAAATGCATAGATTTACTTCTGGGCTCACTGTTTTGTTCTATTGGTCTACATGCCAGTACCATGCTGTTTTGGTTACATGGTGTATAGGTTTGTAGTATATTTTGAAATCAATAGTGTGATGCCTCTGGCTTTGTTCTTTTTGCTCAGGTTGCTTTAGCTAGTCAGGGCCTTTTGCAGTTCCATAAAAATTTTAGAATTGCTATTTCTATTTCTGTAGAGTGTCACTGGAATTTTGATAGGATCACATTGAATCTGTATATCACTTTGGATAGTGTGGACATTTTAACAATATCAACTCTTTCATGGACATGAAATAGCTTTCCATTTATTCATGTCCTTTCCAATTTTTAAAATTAATATGTTATAGTTTTCATTATAGAGATCTCTCACTTTTTTGGTTAGATTTATTCCTAGGTATTTTTTTGTAGTAACTGGGATTGATTTCTTGATTTCTTTTTCACATAGTTCACTATTAGCATATATAAACATTACTGATTTTTTAAGGCCTGTTTCATTTTATTACACTTTGCTTAATTTTGCTTCACAGATACTGCATTTTGACAAATTGAAGGTTTGTGGAACGCTGCATTGAGCAAGTTAGTCTATTGGTACCAATTTCCAACAGCATGTGCTCACTTCATGTCTCTGTGTCACATTTTGGTAAGTTTCATAATATTTCAAAATTCTTCATTATTATTATATCTGTTATAGTGCTCTGTGATCTGTGATCTTTGTTTTTAAAATCTTATTTTTAAAAATTTGTATATATTATCATGGGGTACAAGTGCAATTTTGCTACATTGATATATTGCATTGTAGTAAAGTCTAGAAACATTACTGATTTTTCTATGTTGATTTTATATTCTGCCATTTTACTGTATTTGTTTATCAGTTCTAATAGTTTTTTTCTGGAGTCTTTGGGATTTTCTAAATATAAGATCATATCGTCTTCAAATAGGGATGATTTAATTTCTCCTCTCCAATATGGATGCCTTTTATTTATTCCTCTTGCCTAATTGCTCCCAGTACTATAACTGGTAAAAGTGGTCATCCTCGTCTTGTTTCAGATCTTAGAGGAGAGGCTACAACTTTTCCACATTTAGTATAATGTTGGCTGTGAGTTTATCATATATGGTCTTTATTATGTTGAGATTTTTTTTTTAACATGCCATTTAACTGGCAGAGGTGTGCTTCTTTTGTGCCTAATTTGTTGAGCGTTTTCATCATGAAAGAATGTTGACTGTTGTCAAATGCCTTTTTGATATCTATGGAAATGATCATATAGTTGTTGTCATTTATTCTGTCTGTTGTGGTATATCACATTTATTAATTTGCATATGTTAAACCATCCTTGGGATGAATCCTACTGAATCGTGGTGAATGATCTTTTTAATGTGCTGTCAAATTCTGACCACTAGTATCTTGTTGAGAATCCTTGCATCCATGTTCATCAGGAATATTTGCTTGTAGTTTGTTGTTGTTGTTGTGTTTTTGTTTGGTTTTGGTATCAGAGTTATGCTGGCCATGTGGAATAAATTTGGAAGCGTTTCCTCCTTTTCAATTTTTAGAATATTTTGTGAAGAATTGGTATTATTTCTTTAAATATTTTGCAGTATTCTGCGGTAAAACCATCAGGTCTTGGACTTTACTTTGAGGGGAGACTTTTTATTATGGCTTTAATCTTGTTACTTATTATTCTTCTGTTTAGATTTTCTATTTCTTCTTGATTCAATCTGGACAGGTTGTATGTATCCAGGAATTTATTCATTTATTCTAGATTTCCCAATTTGTTGGTATAAAATTGTACATAGTAGCTTCTTTTTTAATTTTTATTTCTTCTGAAAAACACACAGGATACATGTGCAGAACATGCAAGTTTTTTACATAGGTATACATGTGCCATGGTGGTTTGCTGCATCTATTGACCCATCCTCTAAGTTTCCTCCCTTCACCCTCCACCCCACAACAGGCCCTGGTGTGTTTTGTTCCCCTCTTTGTGTCCATGTGTTCTTAATGTTCAACTCCCACTATGAGTGAGAACACGTGGTGTTTGGTTTTCTGTTCCTGTGTTAGTTTGCTGAGGATGATGGCTTCCAGCTTCATCCATGTCTCTGCAAAGGACATAACCTCATTCCTTTTTATGACTGCATAGTATTCCATGGTGTATATGTACCAAATTTTCTTTATCCAGTCTATCATTGATGGGCATTTGGGTTGGTTCTATGTCTTTGCTATTGTAAATAGTGCTGTGATAAACATATGTGCGCATGTGTCTTTATAGTAGAATGATTTATATTCCTTTGGATATATATACCCAGTAATGGGATTGCTGGGTCAAATGGTTTTTCTGGTTCTGGATCCTTGAGGAATCACCACGCTGTCTTCTACAATGGTTGAACTAATTTACATTCCTACCAACAGTGTAAAAGCGTTCCTATTTCTCCACAGCCTCACCAGCATCTATTGTTCCCTGACTTTTTACTAATCACCATTCACACTGGCCTGAGATGTTATCTCATTGTGGTTTTGATTTGCATTTCCCTGATGATCAGTGATGTTAAGCTTTTTTTTCATATGTTTGTTGGCTGCGTAAATGTCTTCTTTTGAGAAGTGTCTGTTTGTATCCTTTGCCCACTTTTTGATGGGGTTGTTTGTCTTTTTCTTGTAAATATGTTTAAGTTCCTTGTAAATTCTGGATATTAGACCTTTGTCGGATGGGTAGGTTGCAAAAATTTTCTCCCATTCTGTAGTTTGCCTGTTCACTCTGATGATAGTTTCTTTTGCTGTGCAGAAACACTTTAGTTTAATTAGGTTCTATTTTTCAATTTTGGGGATGATAGTTTCTTTTGCTGTGCAGAAACACTTTAGTTTAATAAGGTTCTATTTGTCAATTTTGGCTTTTGTTGCAATTGCTTTTGGCGTTTTTGTCATGAAGTCTTTGCCCATGTGTATGTCCTGAATTGTATTGCCTAGATTTTCTTCAAGGGTTTTTATGATTTGGGGTTTTACATTTAAGTCTTTAATCCATTTTGAGTTAATTTTTGTATAAAGTGTAAGGAAGCGGTCCAGTTTCAGTTTTCCCAGCACCATTTACTGACTAGGAGATCCTTTCCCCATCGCTTGTTTTTGTCAGGTTTGTTGAAGATCAGATGGTTGTAGATGTGTGGTGTTATTTCTGAGGTCTTTGTTCTGCTCCATTGGTCTATATGTCTGTTTTGGTACCAGCACCATGCTGTTTTGGTTACTGTAGCCTTGTCATATAGTTTGAAGTCAGGTAGCATAATGCCTCCAGCTTTGTTTCTTATGCTTAGGACTGTCTTGGTTATACTGGGTCTTCTTTGATTCCATATGAAATTTAAAATAGTTTTTTTCTAATTCTGTGAAGAATGTCAATGGTAGTTTGATGGGAATAGCATTGAATCTATGAATTACTTTGGGCGGTATGGCCATTTTCATGACATTGATTCCTCCTATCCATCAGGATGAAATGTTTTTCCATTTGTGTCCTCTCTTATTTCCTTGAGCAGTGGTTTGTTGTTCTCCTTGACGATGTCCTTCATAGCCCTTGTTAGCTGTATTCCTAGGTATTTTATTCTCTTTGTAGCAATTATAGAATTGTAGAAGTTCATTCATGATTTGGCTCTCTGTTTGTCTATTGTTGGTGTAAAGGAATGCTTGTGATTTTTGCACATTGATTTTGTGTCCTGAGACTTTGCTGAAGTAGCTTATCAGTTCAAGGAGTTTTTGAGCTGAGATGATGGGGTTTCCTAAATATAAAATCATGTCATCTGCAAACAAACACAATTTGACTTCCTCTCTTCCTATTTGAATACCTTTATTTCTTTCTCTTGCCTTACTGCCCTGGCCCAGAACTTCCAATACTGTATTGAGTAAAAGTGGTTAGAGAAGGCATCCTTGTCTTGTACGGGTTTTCTTTTTTTTTTTTTTTTTTTTTTTTTGAGACGGAGTCTTTCTCTGTCCCCTAGGCTGGAGTGCAGTGGCGCGATCTCGGCTCACTGCAAGCTGCGCCTCCCGGGTTCACGCCATTCTCCTGCCTCAGCCTCCCAAGTAGCTGGGACTACAGGCACCCGCCAACACGCCCGGCTAATTTTTTGTATTTTTAGTAGAGACGAGGTTTCACTGTGTTAGCCAGGATGGTCTCGATCTCCTGACCTCGTGATCCGCCCGCCTCGGCCTCCCAAAGTGCTGGGATTACAGGCTTGAGCCACCGCGCCCGGCTTTTTTGTTGTTGATGCTGTTGTTGTAGCTTTCTGCTTGTTTGCTTTTCTTTCAATAGTCAGGTCCCGCTTCTGTAGGGCTGCTGCAGTTTGCTGGGGATTCACTTCAGGCCCTATTCATCTGATTTACTCCTGTGCCTGGAGATATTACTCAAGGAGACTGGAGAACAGTAAAGGTGGGTGCCTGCTCCTTCTTCTGGGAACTCTGACCTTGAGGGGCGCTAATCTGATAGCAGTAGGATCACTCCAGTGAAGGGTGTCTGACAACTCCTGTTGGAGGGTCTCACCTAGTTGGGTGGCACAGGGAACTCCATTTAATGAAGTACTTTGCTCCTTGTTGGAGGGGGTGTGCTTCCCTGGGGGGAAACCCACTCATCTGGGCAGTCTGGATTCCTCAGAACTACCAGGAAGGGAGGCTAAGTTGGCTGGTCTACAGGGACTGCGGCCACCCCTCCTCCCAGGGATTCAGGCCCAAGTAGATCCAGATTCTGTCCCTGAGCCTCTGGCTGGTGTTATTGGCTTTCCTGCAGGGAGGCCCTGCCCAGTGAGGAAGGATGGGTCAGGGTAAGACCTGAAGAGGTGCTCTGGCTGCAGACTGCCATTGCCGGTGTGTTGGGCTGTGGGGACAAGTCTCGGGACCAAATCTAGCCTCCCTGGCTCCAGCAGTGGAGAAGCGCAGCCTGGATCTATAGAGATGGCTGCCACCCTTCCCCCACCTAGGGATTTTAGCGAGTTACGCAGTTGCGAGTCCCAGTGCTGGCTGCTGCCCTTCCTCCAAGGAGCTCAAACTGCTTAGACAGCAGGCAGCTGCAGCTGTGGTGCTGGTCACCCCTCTCCCCAGGAGCTGGGTAGGCTTAAGTAGATTGCAGCTGAGAGGCTGTGATAATCTGCATGTTTCCAGGGTTGGGATGCTAGGCCCGGGTGGCATGGGTTCGGGAGTGGGATCTTCCAATCTGTGGGTTGCACAGTTCCATGGAAGAAGCACAGTTTCCCTGACTGTGTAGCGCGCTCACTCACCACCTCCCTTGGCTGGGGGGAGGGGGTACTCCTACCCCATGTGGTTCTCAGGTGGGCCGACGCACCACACTGTTCTTCCTTCTCTCTGTGGGTCATACCAGCCTTCTAGTCAATTTTGAAGAGGGAACCTGGATACTTTGTTTGGTGATGAGGGATTCACACACTTAATAGTTTTTTTTTGATGGGAGCCTCTGAATGCCACTGCTTCCAGTCGGCCATCTTGGCCCTGCCCCCGTAGTAGTTTCTTATAATCCTTTTTATTTCTGTGTTGTCAGTTGTAATGTCTCCCTTTCTATCTCTGATTTTATTTATTTGAGTCTCCTCTTTTTTTTCTTAATCTGGCTAAGGGTTTGTCAATTTTGTTAATTTTTTTCAAAAAAAACCTATGTTTTGTTGATCTTTTACATTATCTTTTTAGCATCTGTTTTATTTGTGCTCTGATCTTTATTATTTCTTTCCTTATAGTAATTTTGGGTTTAGTTTGTTTATCTAGTTCTTTGAGATGAATTGTTAGGTTGTTTATGTGAAATCTTTCTTCGTTTTTGATGTAGGGCATTTTTTGCAATAAATTCCTCTCTAAGGACTGCTTTGCTGAATCCTATAAGTTCTGGTATGCTGTGTCTCCATTTTCAACGATCTCAAAATTTTTTAAATTTATTCGGTGACCCATTGATTGTTTAGGAGTATGTTAGTTAATCTCCATGTATTTGAACAATTTCCAAAGTTCTTCCTGTTGTTGATTTCTAGTTTTATTCTATTATGGTCAAAAAAGATACTTAATATAATTTTTTTTTAATTTGTTAAGACTTGTGGCTTAACATATGATCTATCCTGGAGAGTATTCTATGTGCAGATGAGAAAAATGTGAATTCTACAACCATAGGCAAAAAAACAAAAAACAGAGACCAAAAAGCTTGACCTAAGCCTCATATTTTATATTTAAAAATTTTTTTAAAAAGGATCATAGGCTTAAATGAAAATGTAAAATTGTAAAACTTTTAGGCAGGGCAAGGTGGCTCATGCCTGTAATACCAGTCCTTTGAGAGACCAAGTTGGGAGAATTGCTTGAGGCCAGAAGTTCAAGACCACCCTGGGCAACATAGTGAAACCCCATCTCTCCAAAAAAAATTTAAAACATTAGCCGGCTGTGGTGGCTCATGCCTGTAGTCCTAGGTACTTGGAGGCTGAGGGAGGAGGATCATTTAAGCTCAGGAGTATGAGGTTACAACAAGCTGTGATAACACTATTGAACTCTGGCCTGGGGCGACAGAGAGAGACATTGTCTCTATAAACAACAACAATGACAATGACAACAAAAACTTTTAGAAAAATAACGAGAGAAAATCTTTAGGATTTAGGGTGAGGCAAAGTGTTCTTATACCTGAGACCAAACGTGATTCATAAAAAGAAGAGTAGATAAATTAGACTTCATCAAAATTAGAAATTTTGCCTGCAACAGTCTCTCTTATGATGAAAAGACAGGTTTCAGACTGGGGGAAATACTTGCAAACCACATGTTCAACAAATGACTATGTCTAGACTAGCTCTTCAGGGCTGGGATATATAAATAAATCTCAAAACTCAACAGTAAAACTCTGGGCATGGTGGTAAGCACCTGTAGTCCCAGCTACTTGGGAGGCTGAGGCAGGAGGATTGCTTGAGCCCAGGAGTTTGAGGCTGCAGGGAGGTATGATTGCACCACTCTAGCCCTGGGGACAGCATGAGATCCCATCTCTAGAACAAACAAACAAACTACCTCAACAGTAATAAACATTTCGATTAGAAAATGGGCAAAAGACATGAAGAGTTATGAATAAATATTTCATCAAGCAGGATTACAGATGGAAAATCACCTGAAATTATGTTCAACATCACCAGCCATTATGGAAACCAAAATTAAAACCATTAGAAAGGCTAAAATAAATAAAATAAAATAAAATAAAATAAAAGGCTAACATTAAATGCTAGCTAAGGTATGGAGAAACTGGATCTCTCATACAGTAGGAATGTAATGGTGCAGCCACTCTGAAAAAGTTGGGCAGTTTCTTAAAAACCTAAGCATGCAACTACTGTATGACTGAGTGATTGCTGTCCTGGGCATTTATCCCAGAGAATTGAAAACTTACCTTCACAAAACGTTCTGAATTTCTTTAAGCAATTGTTTATAGAATCTTTATTCATAATATCCTGAAACTGACAATAACCCATATATCCTTCAATGGGTGAATGGTTCAACAAACTATGGTACGTTGATGTCATAAAATATTTCTCAGGAATAAAAAGAACTATGAAAAGAACATGAAACACACTATTAAAATACAACTTGAGGCCAGGCGCAGTGGCTTATGCCTATAATCCCAGCACTTTGGGAGGCCGAGGCAGGTGGATCACCTGAGGTCAGGAGTTTGAGACCAGCCTGGACAACATGGCAAAACCCCGTCTCTACTAAAAATCCAAAAAGTTAGCCGGGTGTGGTGGCAGGCACCTATAATCCCAGCAACTTGGAGGCTGAGGCAGGAGAATGGCCTGAACCCAGGAGGCAGAGGTTGCAGTGAGCCAAGATCACGCCATTGCACTCCAATGAGGGCAGCAAGAGCAAAACTCCATCTCTCAAAAACAAACAAACAAGCAAAAAATAACAAAAAAACAACTTGAATAAATTTCTAGAGAATTATACTGAAAGGGAAAAAAGTCAATCTCAAAAGGTTTCACACACTATGTTATTCCATATATATAATATCCTTGTAATTACAAAAATTATAGAGATGGAGAACAGATTAGTATTTGTAGGAGTTAGGAAGAGGATGGGGATGGCAGGGCAATGGAATGGCTTTAAAAGGCTAACACAAGGGATTCTTGTGGTGATGAAAGTATTCTATATCTTGAGAGTGTCAAATTGCCTTCCATAAAGAGTATTCCAGTTTATATACCTGCCAATATTGTAATGAATATGCCAAATATTCCCATGTCCTAGCCCCCCCACCCAATGTATTATATCATACTTTTTGACTTTTGACAGTCAGATCATTGGTAGTGGTATTGTTTTCACGTGTATTTTACTTGACCTGTGAATATCACTTCAACATTTTTTTCTCATGTTTAAAAGTCATTTGTGTTTCTTTTTCTCTGAACTGCCTACAAATTTTGAGCTCATGGGGAAGCTCCCTGTCAAGATACTGGTTTCCTTAAATGGTCTCACCCACTGCCACCCCGTCTCCCTCCACACACACATACATCTTCTCTTTCTCATTAGGATAGTTCTTGATTTTATAATTAAGTTTTACCTCTGGTGCCTCTTGGAATCTCGAAGCAAGTGGTATGTTTTCCTGCCAAAGAGTGGATTACTGAGAATAAATAGCTCGACGCTGTTTATTTTTCTATGTCACACCTATTGAATTCTATCATACTACAATCCCACAAGAATTATCAGGACATATTTCTTTTGCGTTCCCTCTCTGCTTCTATTTTGAAGTTAATTTAATTTATCATTTTTCTGTAGTGGGTGTTAAGCTCTTTAAGGTGGATGACCCTGTCTTTTCATCTCCTGCTCTCACTGCCTTGCACACAGGGCCTGCGTCTTGGAAGCCCTCGGTTGATATTAGTCCGCTAGTGACTTTCCTGCAACATTCATCCTTGGGAGAGACCTTGAGATGTGTTTAGCTGACATTAGGAAGCCACAGCTTTGGGAGTGGCTAGCTTCTGTTTCTTCCCTGGCAAACTAGTTCTAGGATAAAGATTTAGAGAGTCATGGAAGTTGCTTCACAAAATGAATGGAAGTTTTGTTGGTTTGGTCACTTCTGATGTCTTTCTAGTCCCATTCGTTTGCTGTCCATTGTCCTCAGTCTGTCTTCACTCTCTTGAAAACCTGCTCTTAGCAAAGGACTTGATAAGTTCATTCACACTGAAGTGCAACTGACTGATAACAGTTTAGATGAAGAGTTTGCATGGTAACCTATTCAAAATCTGAAGCTGAGCAATGAAGCTGTAATGCTGATATTTCATGATATAGATGGCAAGTACGAGAGTTAAGTGTTTGGCCAAGCAAAAGTCTTACATTCTAGAAATCTGAACATGGAGATAGCATGAATTTTCTCTACTCCTGCACAAGACTCTGGTCCCTCTTTTGGGCCGTGGAGGAAGCGAACTTCTAAGCAAGCTAAGCAGATGTAGCAGTGGTGCACAGGGTACCATTTATACATTCTGGTCTACATCATAATAGATGCACCAAGGAAGGTGGTAATCGTTCATTTTAAAAACTCTCCTATTTTATTATACTAATTGATGCAACTGATGATATTTCTCTTCCTTAATAATGGTGACATTCGTTTAGTATCTCCATATTAACTAGTAGGTTCCAACTTATACTAACAGCATTTTTAGAAAAATCTATTAAAATTAAGAAAGGCTCAAGAAAAACAAAAAGAATAATTCCATTATAAAATAGAGCTTATTGTTGTAGACATTAATGGACTATCTTAGCCCATTAGGACTACTATAACAAAATACCATAGACTAGGTGGCTTATAAACAACAGAAATTTGTTTTTCATAGTCGGGCTGGGAAGTCCAAGATCAAGGCACTGGTAGATTTGGTGTCTGGTGAGGGTCGGCTTCCTGGTTTATAGATGGTGCCTTCTTGCTGTGTCTCCACATGGAAGGGAGTGGCTAGCCCTCTAGGGCCTCTTTTATAAGGGCACTGATCTCATATGAGGGCTTCACCCACATAACCTAACCACCTCCCAAAGGCCCCACCTCCTGATGCCATCATCTTGGAGGTTAGGATTTCAATGTGTGAATTTTGGAGGACGATAAACACTCAGTTCACTGCACGAACTATCATTTCCCTCTTTCTCTTTCTATTTTCATGTAGCTATTCCCTTTATTATAAATGCAATCTTCCTTTCTGCCACTGACATCTCTTAGCTTTGATTGATTTTCTTGACAGCATTTTCCTATTCTGATTCTTCTTCCATTGTTCCATTTTCCAGATACAATCCTGTTTTTTATTTACACAGCTTTTCTTTAAAGCCTTTCATAAAAATTCCAGCAATTGTTTCTTGCTCTCTGCCTCTTCCAGAGAAATTGTAATTTGCAAAGCTTAATTAGGATCTCTTAGGATTCTCCACACTTTAGGATTTTAATATGTACTATTAGCACACGGTAGTCCTCAGGTTTCTTAGCTCTTCCAAATTTTCTTCCCCAAATCTATATAGTCGTAGTTTCTTAAAACATTTCTTTCTAAAAGAAGTCTGAAAGAAAACCAGAAAAACATTATTATATTAAAGTTGCAAGCTCTTTCCACACCACCATTTATAATTGTTGTTTTAAGTTTTTAAAAAAGCAAATGCTGAAATTCATTTGAATACTGTGTTCATAATAAGGAACCATTTTAATGATCACATATGTTGTTGTTTTAAGGGCCCATTTTATAATTGAAAGAATACACTCTAGCCTAGACTATCTTGGGGATTTGATTCATGCAATTCCTTCTTCATTATGTACTGAGCTGTTTATTAATCAGCCTGGCTCCACAGTCTGTTTTTATTCACTTTGATTTCTTTTGTGTTTAAAGTTCAGGGTTTACATTTTTAGTACTAAAAATGAAGATGACTGCTGCTTCTAGTTGTTTGTTTGCTTATTACGCCTAGTAGATTTCTAAACATTTCCAGGCTGCAAAGGGAAAAAAGAAACAACAAAAAAGATGGGGGCAATATCCTGTCAACACATTTGCTTATTATATCTGGAGCCCTTGGAATGAGCCAATTAGTCCTAACGTTCTATTTGAGATTGTATTGCAAAGGCATTTGTTTTGCAGCATGGATTTTTTTTTTTTTTTTTTAAGTTAGGAGCAAATAGGAGCAATTATGTGCTTTGATTCAGAGAGTTTTCCACCCACTATCTTCACCCAATTGTACCTCACTCCCTACTGTTGGACTTAAGAGCTTCTCAGTCTTTAGGAGTCTCCTATCATGTGGATGATAATGTAGCAGATACACATTTTAGTCCAAAACGCTAAGATGCAAAAAAACCTCACAGTATTTCTTTCTTTAATGCAATTAATTTCCAGTTAATCCTGCTCCACAGACAGATTCGTCAGTGGATCTCCCTCATGCTCCATAAAAATGTAGGAAAGGGTGCTTCAGCACTGCAGAACATTTAGGGAAGGGTCCTCTGTTCCAGTCTACGTTGATCACTTGGGAGAGGAAAGTATACATATAGTGGTGATAACCTACAAATCACATTTGTCAGTTTACTTGGAGAGCAAACAGGCCTTCAAATTAACCAACCTTGGGGAAGTCTTGTGATTCATGATGACACCCAGTTCCTGAGTGAAGAGTCTTATCCTGAGTGACTCAAACTGTTGACATACTGATTAATGTAAGACCTACTGACAAAGAACAAAGGACGTGGATTTATTTCTGAGTCATGAGGTTTTACTGATTGTCACACAGGTAGACATTTTAGCACCTGTGTAGAAATCTGTAACCAATGATTGCAATATCTATATCATGCCCTCCAATGGAAATGGACAACTGTAGAGTGAGGAGTCCTCCCTTCTAAACTCTCCTATGAAAGCCTGTCCAACTTATAACAGATTCTGGAACACTCCCACTTTTGTTGGTGTGTTTTCTTGGGCCCATTCTCACATTTGGGTTCCAGTAAATCTTTATTTCCCTCCTTCCTTCCTTCCTTCCTTCCTTCCTTCCTTCCTTCCTTCCCTTTCTCCCTTTCCTTCCTCCCTCTCCCTTCCCCCCTTTCCTTCCTCCCTCTCCCTTCCCTTCCCTTCTCTTCTCTTCCCTTCCCTTCTCTTTTCTTCTCCTCTTCTCTTTTCCTTCCTTCCTTCTTTCCTTCCTTCCCTCCTTCCTTCCTTTTTCTCTCTCTCCTTCCTCCCTCCCTCTCCCTTCCCTCTCCTTCCTTCTTTCCTTCTTTCCTTCCTTCCTTCCTTCTTTCCTTCCTTCCTTCCTTCCTTCCTTCCTTCCTTCCTTCCTTCCTTCCTTCTTTCTTCCCTCCCTCCCTCCCTCCCTCCTTCCCTTCTTCCTTCCTTCCTTCCTTCCTTCTTTTCTCTCTTTTTATGGCAGGTTTTTCTCTGTCACCCAGGCTGGAGTGCAATCGTAGCTCACTCCAACTTTGAACCCCTGGGCTCAAGTGATCCTCCTGCCTCAGCTTCCTGAGTAGGAGCAGCTAGGACTGCAGGTGTGCACCACTGCACCTGGCTAATTTTTTTCCCCTGTTTTTGAACTTTTAATTTTTTGTTAAAACAGGGTCTTACTATATTGCCCAGATTGGTCTCCAACTCCTGGCCTCAAGTGATCCTCCCACCTCAGCCTCCCAAAGAGCTGGGATTACAGGCATGAGCCACTGTGCCTGGCTTCAAATTATTTCTTCCTTAGCAGCTTTAATTTCTATTAACAGGGGAAAGAACACAACACACATTAGGAGCTCAATCAATTAGCTGCTTTGGCTAATGTTTTGTTTCTTTGTGAATGGACGCAGGAATGAAGAGAATCTAAACTAAGATGGGGTGAAAGTAGGAAATCATTCCCCCATGTCAAGTTCAAGGGCTATCCAGTTAGAGGCCAACACAGATGTCTGATCAAAGGTAAAAGTCTTTGTGTGCTTGCAACAAGGGAAGTTGTCTAATAAGGTCTGAAGACAGAAAGTCCTGTGGTTGTGTCCTGCCCTTCTCCTGCCACACTAGGCCTGCCTTCAGCAGCAATGTCCCTTGGTGGTTGTCAGCCCTCTGCCACCTGCCTTCATTTACACTTGCAGTGGGGTTTATTTACTCTCACTATCATTTGGATATACAAAGAAATTTTAATTCCCTTATTTTTCAGACATCAACCTGACCTTCCTTATCAGTACTTGGTAATGATGGTGCTGACAGGTAACACAGTACAATCCAGTTGAATCCTTCGTCTGATTCAATCGTTTAACTTTTTTTTGAGGTTTGATTTAGGATTTTATTAAATTTTCCCAGTCTTTTAGATTCTACTCTGCTGCTTTCCAATATGGTGCAGAGGGAATATAGTTCCTGGAGAGAGGTGCCCATGACTGCCTGGTTTTGGAGGAAGGGGTGGCCTAGCCTCATACTGGTTTTTGGGGCATTCTGGCTGGCATCTGCTGAGGGATGTTTGGTGTGCCCCTATCCCTGGTCATTCTACGGTATCCACCCATGACATCTGAGGCTGCTAATCTCATGGTCTATTGTTTCTCAGACATGGTCAGGGCCTGGCCAGCTTGCCCCTAATATTTGCAAGGCCTGGGGCAAGGCTGCCATGATGTATGAATAACTAAAGGTTAGCAATCAAGCTAACACACTTTTAAATATGTTCCATTCCTTTACCTTGACAAATATATCTTTATAATGACAAAATTGAAAAATATGTTTAAAACTATAGCTTTTGTAAATTGGAAAGTCAGTAAAATGTTGACAAATTTATTTATAATTATATATCTGAGTGTTCTGTTGATGGGTTGATGATATTTACATGACATACAATGAATACATAATTCAATGAATTTTGTTATATATTTTCATTCATTTATTTTTCTTGATTTCATTTTGCACAATCATTAATTACATTTTTATGATCCAGATTTTCATAATTTGGTTCCATTCATAGTTATGCCAAATAAGACAACATTTACTAAATCATTATAGTTTTTATATATTTTCCCTTAGTTTCAATCTGTAGAAATCTTGCTTTGCAGAAAGTTTAGCAAACAGAATTGTCAATAAAAATTTTAAAGCAATATTTGATTTGTAATGAATCTGTGACTTTTTTATGCATGTTGAAACATTGTAATGGAATTGTTGTATAATGATATAATAAAATTGTTACTAAAGATATCATTATCAATTATTCAATTCCATCTTACAAATATTACTACTTATACCATGAGTAAGGTGGTCATCACCATGTCTTTTGTTCCATATAGTTTATCTTCAGTTTTTCTTCTTTCAACTTTTGAATTCTTAGGTACTATACTTTTAAAAATGAAAATAGCTATGCTGTGCTCAAAATGTTCAGATCTCTCTTTAGTGAAAATTATGCCTTGATCCATAAGGACCAAAAATGGTGTCTACAGAAATAGTTTGGAGATTATTTCTACATAAATCTTCTTCACAATCAAGCAGTTTTGTTTCCTTATTTTAATTTTATTTTTAATTGAAGTGTTAACAATTTTCTACATTTCACATGCAGCCTCTTTCATTTTAGGCAAACTGTATTTTTTCCAAAATTAAAAAAAGTTTTGATCCTTTAAAAAATAAAATAACCAAAGTTAAGTTTTTGTTTGTGCTAATATTTATAGCAAGCAACAGTTCCAACCACATTCCATGAATAGTGCAAATTAAAAATGAATTTCATGTTTGTACAAGGCAATTCACTTTTTTTTTTTTTGACGGAGTCTTGCTCTGTTGTCCAGTCTGGAGTGCAGTGGTGTGATCTCAGCTAACTGCAACCTCCACCTCCTGGTTTCAAGAGCTTCTCTTGCCTCAGCCTCCTGAGTAGCTGGGATCACAGGCATACGCCACCACGCCTGGCTAATTTTTTGTATTTTTAGTAGAGATGGGGTTTCACCATGTTGGTCAGGCTGGTCTCAAACTCCTGACCTTGTGATCTGCCTGCCTTGGCCTCCCAAAGTGCTGGGATTACAGACATGAGCCACCACGCTGGGCTCAATTCATTCTTTATATGAGCATCTTCTCTTGAGCATCTTGTATTGATTTACTTGACATTGTATGTACTAAAGTAGTTGTAATATCAAAGTTAACATGCATTTCACCAAGATTTTTCCCTCCTTTAGGCCAATCTAGAAAATACTGTATATGATCTATGATTTTTCTGGAGAATATCATTGCCATGACACAGTTGAAGTCCTGCCTCCCATGAGTCATACACATCTGCTGTGAATACTGACCTTGTCCTTGAGCTCCCCTGGGATTCCAAATTGGAGCATAAGGAGAAGCAAGAAAATGGACATTTAGCACTCGTAGGATAATTCTATTGTATTCCTGCTGAGAGAAAGAATTTCATACACTGAGTGCTTCTTCTGCTCGAAGCCCCTCTGCTTTGAAGTGGGGTGCCCATCTCTAACATCAGCAGTGGGGCCACCTCAACCCATAACAGCACTGAGAGGCAGTCATCTTGTTTTGAGATCACAAAGTATGTGAGGTGTATCCCTGGCATCTGGACGGTGCTAGTCACGAGAGTAGATGTTAGGCTGTGGGCATGCCATGCCAGCCCCGGGCACTGGATCACAAGTGTTGGAGATGGCCGTGTGTGGTTTTTTTTTTTTTTTTTTTGAGACGGAGTCTCGCTCTGTCGCCCAGGCTGGAGTGCAGTGGTACGATCTTGGCTCACTGCAAGCTCTGCCTCCTGGGTTCATGCCATTCTCCTGCCTCAGCCTCCCGAGTAGCTGGGACTACAGATGCCCGCCGCCATGCCCGGCTAATTTTTTTGCATTTTTAGTAGAGACGGGGTTTCACCATGTTAGCCAGGATGATCTCGATCTCCTGACCTCGTGATCTGCCCATCTCGGCCTCCCAAAGTGCTGGGATTACAGGTGTGAGCCACCGCGCCCGGCCGCCTATGTGTTCTTATCCCACAAAACCATCCACAGAGGCACTTGGCTTTTTATGACTCTGGGAAAGTGTCATTGGAAGAATTAGGTGGATTCACATGTTCCAGTTTTTCATTCCTAAGTTCTGTATAAAATACGATATTTGCTTGGTTGTGTATACTATTTTTGATAATTATTTTATTTATTTATTTATGTATTTTACCTTATGTTCTGGGATGCATGTGCAGAACGTGCAGGTTTGTTACACAGGTATACATGTGCCATAGTGGTTTGCTGCACCTGTCAACCTGTCATCTAGGTTTTAAGCCCCGCATGCATTAGGTATTTGTCCTAATGCTCTCCCTCCCCTTGCTCCCGACCCCGCAACAGGCCCCAGTGTGTGATGTTCCCCTCCCTGTGTCCATGTGTTCGCATTGTTCAACTCCCACTTATTAATGAGAACATGCGGTGTTTGGTTTTCTGTTCCTGTGTTAGTTTGCTAAGAATGATGGCTTCCAGCTTCATCCATGTCCCTGCAAAGGACATGAACTCATTATAATAGTTTTATATGATTTCATTCTGAATATTTTATTTTTATTCCTTATTTAACCAATGTATTCGCCTGAGTGTGTATGTGGGTGTGTATGTGTGTGTGTGTCACATGCTGTGCCTGCTAAAATATAGGGCCTGAGGCACTTGGCCTTGGGTGCATCTTGCCAAGGTCTAAGGTCAGGACTGGGACCTGGGACCTTCACCAGGGACTCAGCCTGCTCCTTCCCTTACAGATGCTGCAGACCCTTCCAAGTGACTGCTGTGTCCCAGGCTAGACACCCTGCAGCCCACCTTTGGGCTCACCATATTCTCTGCCGCGATGGCTTCTCTGGCTCTCAATCCAGTGTCAATTCCATATGGAAATCAGGGGTGGCTCGGGTATGCAAACTAGACCATCCCTCTGCTTGGCCACAATGTTCTTCCCTCCTAACTATGGTGGGACCACCCCAGTTGGTGAGCATCACCCTCTATACAACAGCACCTGGTCCCCAGCATTCAAAAGGCCACCTATGCAGAAGTCTCAGGATGGTGATAGCAAGGCAAATATATCTTCTCTTTCCTCTCTTCTGTCTGATTTTCTCTTTCCACTGTCTGTCTGAGTGGCAAGGAGTGGAATTTTGTTATTTTCCTAATAAAAAATGTTATGACCTACTCACTTGGCTTAGCCCTTGAAATGTTAAATATGAGAGCTAAAGAAATTTAGAAAAGCTTTTTGTCCTCAAGAGTGCTATCCTTTTAGGCCGATTTTCTACAGTTAAACTTCATATCTGATGTCAGAAATGAAATAGTGATTCTTCATTCATTCCTCCGTTCTCTGATTCTTTCTGTAGCAATGCTTCTCCAGCTTGAGAGCACATCATCACCTGGAGAGCTCGTGAAAACAGATCGCTGGGCTTCATCCTCGAGTTTCTGATTCAGTAGGGCAGGGTGGGGACTAAGAATTTTCATTCCTAATGAGTTCCAGTGGTGTTGATGTTTCTGGTCCAGGGATCACCAGTGGAGACCCATTAGTCTATGCCATCCAAGTCCCACCCACCTGACACCTCATGCTCACCAGAGGGATACCTTGCGCTGACCAGAGAGAGGGTTTCTGTGTGAGAAGGTAAGATAGGAAGGCAGGCCGGGCGCGGTGGCTCACGCTTGTAATCCCAGCACTTTGGGAGGCCGAGGTGGGCGGATCACAAGGTCAGGAGATCGAGACCACGGTGAAACCCCGTCTCTACTAAAATATAAAAAAATTAGCCGGGCGTGGTGGCCGGCGCCTGTAGTCCCAGCTACTCGGAGAGGCTGAGGCAGGAGAATGGCGTGAACCCAGGAGGCGGAGCTGCACTCCAGCCTGGGTGACAGAGCGAGACTCCATCTCAAAAAAAAAAAAAAAAAAAAAAAAAAGATAGGAAGGCACAATGAGTTTTACTTTTACCTCTCTTAACAAACTCACTGAAAAGCACCAGATCCAACTACCTGCTTATTTCAGTTGAGTATAGTTTAACAATATGAAATTTAAGAGAAACCATCCTTTCTGCTTTGCATCTGGGATCTGCCCGTTTCCAAGATACCTTCTTTGTTTAACTGAGATTTCTATTGACATGTTCTTTCACCATGATAATTTATCATACTGTAATTTTTTTATTTCAGTTTTTTTCTAGGTTTAATTTTAAATTATACTTAAGTGAAATTTAGCACACAGCAAAGACATTGAATCAACCCAAATGCCCATCAGTGATAGACTGGATAAAGAAAATGTGGTACCTATACACCATGGAATAGTATGCAGCCATGAAAAGGAATGAGATCATGTCCTTTGCAGGGACATAGATGAATCTGGAAGCCATTATCCTCAACAAACTAATGCGGGAACAGAAAACCAAACACCACATGTTGTTGTCATTTATAATTGGGAGCTGGACAATGAAAACACATGGACACAGGGAGGGGAACAACACATATTGGGGCCTGTTGGAGGTGGGCTGGGGAAGATGGGGAGGGAAAGCATCACGAAAAATAGCCAATGCATGCTGGGCTTAATATCTAGGTGATGGGTTGAGAGGTGCAGCAACCACCATGGCACATGTTTATTTATGTAACAAACCTGCACATCCTGCACATTTAGCCTGGAACTTGAAATAAAATAAAACAAAAATTTAGCATAAATGTATGTTCCTGCTTTGGAAGATTTTCTTCCACTTTTTCATGGTAGCAATAGAGCGAAATCACTGATCACTTAATTATGACTCCCTGGGGAGGAAAACGTTAATGAAAATATTTGAGAAAACAAAGAAGAATTTTTCAGATTTGAATGCCAAGTCACAATACAGCCAATCTGGTCTTTTTAAAAAACAGAATTGTGTGCATCACTAAATCTTTCTATAAAAGGCCGTTTGGTGCTTCTGCTTTTAAAGGGATTTGCATAGGTGAGAAAGACATTTAGTACATTCCACACCAATCTTGCTCTATTTGTTTAGTAATAATGCACAATTGTAGATCTACAGACTTTCTAAATCCTGTAAAACCAGAAGTAGCACTAAATTACTTTGTTTTTCCAAACCTCTTTATTAAACTTAGTCTTTTACAGCTTCCTAATTTAAATAGGATCTTCTCTCCTTATTTGGCAAAAGAGGCCGGCAGTAACCATGAAATCCTTCTAACCCTGAATGCCGTTGCATCTTCTGATATGATAGATCATCAATAATTATGAAGATGATTTTGAATCCATTTCTGGTTTTTACCACTGGGTTTTCTTTCCTCCTTTTGTCCCTACAAGCGATATGTGAATGCATCTCATAAATGCCCTGCTCTCAGCTGCTGAACATTCTCCTGCTGAAAGGCAGGGAGCTAATTAGCACAGCCACCTCGACAGCATCTGTACCAGTCACCCCTGGATGCATGCTAGAACACCTTTGAACAATGGATGCAGAGAGCACAGAGCTCCCGGAGAACATAAAAATGCAATGGAACAGAATGAAGGGATGCAAGTCACAATCGTCTCAACTGCAAGTTGGCCAAAGTAAACATTGCCCCAAAGGTCAGACACGAGGCTGGGTTTGCTATCACCTGGTTTCTTATGTATGCATAAAGAGAGAAATTGATATGAGATGCAGGGTGGGAAATTGATAAAGAGGATGAAAACACACCTGCCCAAGCCATTACTATGGGCAGACAGGCAAGCTAACTTGCTTATGGCCTGCATAGATTATGTATCACGTTTGGACCTCATGAAGACATTCTGCATATTTAGAAACATGTCAGGAAATTTGGAGGTGCAAATTTGAAGTTATGTTGATGTCATTAGAAGTTCTACACATTTGCAAAATTCCGTAATCCTTTATAAAGTGTACATAAAATAGTGGCTTTCCTATTTTCTTTTAAAGGAACCATGTGGGGATTTTTATCTTCTCAGGGTTAGATTTGATACAGGATCAAAGTGTGATATTTAAAAATGTTTACAATCATGAGCACCTGTCGTGACTCCCTTTCTAATTTTCTGTAGGAGATGAGAATCTATTTCATGCCTTGTATGACAAGATTTCTGTTCGTAGCTTTAAATGACCAATTATTTCTTTCTGCACATTTTGGTTATTTTATTTCATGACTTTTGAACACCTTTTATTCTTGAAATTTCTCACCAATATTAGCTTTGAATTAAGTCACAGGATGCTCAATCTTCATTTATGGAACCGTTGTCATTGTGACGATATTACCTGTCGTAAAAAAATTCTAGCAAGAGTCAGTGTGGAATTTACATTATTTAACTTTCAATAGAAGGTATAGGTTTGTAGGTTCTTTTTTAATTTTTGTGAAAAACTTTTGTTAATTTTGAACTAGGTCCCAAATACTCAAAAGAGTGAGGTAAGGAAATGGAAGGAGGCAAGGCAATGACTCATCAGCCCTCCTGGTTCCGCTCCACAGCGTGGGTGCCCCTCAGGGTGGTCTCATCGGCCGCTTCCCACCCCAGTTCCACTCTGGAGAGGAGTTAGACTTGATCTTTTCTAAATAGAAATGACATTTTGCTTCCACTTAGAGTGTTAAAAGGGGACTTTGTACCCCATGGGACAATATTAAATAAAGGTGTGAAATTTAGTATCCCAAGTTAAAAAAAAAAAAAAAAAAAAGAAAGGATCAAACTACTGAATTAAAGTCAAAGATTCAGCATTTTTTTTCCTAGTGCCAAAAAAAAAAAAAAAAAAAAAAAGTGGTGGGGGAAAGATAGCAAGAGATAATAAAGTCAGGATACAGAACAGAGGGCCTTAGTTTCTGTCCAGAGGGACCACCATCTTTTAATATAGTCACTTAAAAATACATGCATTGCTACATTTTTCATTAGCCTTAATTTTTTCATCAATCATGTTAATTTATACAGAGGGCACTTAATAATAGCTAATTAACACTTATGACTTTTGAAATTAAAAGACCTTTGGAGAGATTACTGCTGATTGGGGAAAGGATTTTTTTTTTGTTCTTTCCTTTTTAGAGAAGAAAGAGAAATAGCAAGAAGGCACAGGCCTTCATGTGCTGAGAAGAAATTCTCTCTCTTGCTTCACTGATCAGTCAGCAGATGAAAGTGACATCAGCATAAGCAGGTCCAGTGATATTCTTTGACACCATGCTAGAAAACATGACCCAATTGAGCATTAATGGCTCAAATAAAATAAATGAATGAATGAATAAATAAAAATTCAGGATGATCTTCACATAGATTGAGACCAAAATAAAATTTAGAAATGGCACAAAATAATGTCAGTTGTTCACACACACACACACACAAAATAATAATCTGGGGGTAGTTACTATGTTGGAGTAAAATAAATCACATTAAAAATGAGAATTCGCTAAGTTGAAATAATATTGGAATTTTTAGTGAGAAACGAACTGTATAATTACCTAATTTGTCCACAGAGGTTGCTGAGCTGTATTTTCTCTGCGTCACATTAACCAACGGCGCTTGCCTGTATCATTCCTTTGTAACTTACTGCTTCAGGCCATGGTCTTCATATTAAGAAAGATTTTAACTGTGTCCTTTTTAATATCTACAAAATGCCTTTGGTTGAGTACTTGTTTTGTGATTACAGGATGTGGTGTGTGTATGTATGTATTTATATGTGTATCTACGTGTGTGTATGTATTTATAGACTATATAATCTTTATTCTATATAGATTATCTATATATATACATGTGGATAGATAGATGATTGATAGATAGATAGATAGATAGATAGATAGATAGATAGATAGATAGATCTAAATTTTTTATTTTGTCCACCAGTAGATGTCTCCCTTCCCTGAGTGAATGTTTCAATCTACAGGAAGGACTGCCTGAGATTTTTGCCAAATCTGGCTTTTGTATGAATGGAGAAATCAAAGTTTAAAAAAGAGGAAAAGCTCAACATAAAGCCTTTCTTACCCAATGCAGTGTTTTAAATGCCTAGTGTGTATTCTATACCCTTCAATTGAAAAATGTTGGCCGGGCGCGGTGGCTCACGCTTGTAATCCCAGCACTTTGGGAGGCCGAGGCGGGTGGATCACGAGGTCAGGAGATCGACACCACGGTGAAACCCCGTCTCTACTGAAAATACAAAAAAATTAGCCGGGCGTGGTAGCTGGCGCCTGTAGTCCCAGCTACTCGGAGAGGCTGAGGTAGGAGAATGGCATGAACCCGGGAGGCGGAGCTTGCAGTGAGCCAACATTGCGCCACTGCACTCCAGCCTGGGCGACAGAGCGAGACTCCGTCTCAAAAAAAAAAAAAAAGAAAAATGTTGCACTGGGGCATTTTAATTTTAAGAGGATTGCACAACAGATTCTCATCTCTCTCAGATGCTTTGAGAGTTTCCATTTTGACTAAAAGTCTACATGAGGCCCAGGATGTGTAATAACTTTCTCGAAGTACCTAAACCAGTCTCTGGGGATGTATGCATTTAAAGGATCTAAAGTCGGCCGGGCGCGGTGGCTCACGCCTGTAATCCCAGCACTTAGGGAGGCCGAGACAGGCAGATCACGAGGTCAGGAGATCGAGACCATCCTGGCTAACACGGTGAAACCCCGTCTCTACTAAAAATACAAAAAATTAGCCGGGCGTGGTGGCGGGCGCCTGTAGTCCCAGCTACTCGGAGAGGCTGAGGCAGGAGAATGGCGTGAACCCGGGAGGCGGAGCTTGCAGTGAGCGGAGATCACGCCACTGCACTCCAGCCTGGGCGACACAGTGAGACTCCAAAAAAAAAAAAAAAAAGAAAAAAGATCTAAAGTCAATATAGGGAATAAAATGTGTTTCTAAATGTTAACATCTACTTGAAAATTGTACAAATTTAGTTATATGTTGACTCACTATTGAGAGATTTTTTTAGTTTAGTATTCGAAGAGGTAAAAGACATTTACAAATACGTTTACCATACCTGAATTAATGGTAAAGCATTTAGTGCAAGTTATATATCAGGGGAGAAAATCCACACCCTGGGAAATAGTCATACCCATGCTGAAAATTTTCTCTAGAAAAAAATTCCAGTGATACAGCCAAATTTTTGAATCATTCTTTTGGTGCGTCTGACATTTTCTTCTCCTTTTTCCTAGTTGCTTCTTCCATTTTCCTTGAGTTGCTGGTGGGGACTTGGTCTCATCTACTTTATTATCTTCATTGTAAACTGCCCTTACTTTGATCTTTAGCAGGTCATGAATGACTGGTAGAGATTATTAAAGCATCTGTGGCCTGCTCATTGTAGAATATCCCAGGGGGCCAGATGGAAGATTTATTCTGAAATCCCTTGCCATAGCCTGGAATATACCTGGAAAAGGTGTTGGCCTAAAACTCATATTTAAAAAATATTCTTGGTGATCATTTCATGGTGTTCTCATTAACAAAATGTCCTGACATTATTCTAGCACCATTCTGAGGTGCTCATGGGCTGCAGCTATTTCTTACTGAATCATTTAAATGAGTGAGTCCAAACATTTCTTCCATGAGGATGCTCCCTACTAGGTAGCTAGATTTTGAGTTTGGGACTTTCTCATGGGTGACATGGACTGTAGGCTAATCCCAACTCCAAGCTATTAGATGTAGTCCTTCCCTTTTCATACAACTGACTGAAAGAAACTAGTGTGTCTGACATCATGGCTGGAACCACTGATCTAGCGAATCCACTGTCCTCTTTTTATACATGGGACTGTAGATCTAGAGGAAGTTTAGAGTGAATTACTAGATTATTAGGTTAGTATTTCATGAAATGGCTGTTAACCCATAGGAGAATCTTATTGTTTTGAGTTTAATCAGTTTTCGAATGAGCAATTCCACTCTTTATCTAGCATTCAAAAATATTGTGGCATGAGACACATAACATAAAATTTACCATTTTAATCATTTTAAAGTGTACAATTCAGTGGCATTTAGTACATCCACAATGTGGTGCAAGCTGCTGTCTAGTTCCAGAATGTTCTCATCATCCCCCAAGAAAACCCCATCTCATCAGCAGTCACTCCCACTACTCCTCCCCTGTACCCCAGCAACCAACAATCTGCTTCTGTCTGTGTGAGTTTGCCTGTCCTAGACGTTTTATATCACACTTTGTCTTTTGTGTCTGGCTTCTGTACCTCACATAATGTTTTCAGGATTCATCCTGGTTGGAGCATGTATCAATTCTGTATTCCTTTATAGGGTCGTGATACTCTGTTGTATGAATATGCCACAATTCATTTATCTACATTTTGGCTATTATGAATAGTGATGCTGTGAACATTCTTGTGCAAGTTTTTGTTTGAACATGTTTTCAATTCTTTTGAGTGGAATTGCTGAGTCATATGGTAATTCCATGTTTAACTTATTGGGGAACTGCCACACTGGGGTGCCACTTTTAATTGTAAATGTTTCTTCAGAGAATCATTAATGTATGTGAGAGGTGGCCTATTTCATAAAATTTCAAAGTTGGCTATCTCAGGACCTATTGTAATAATGATTATCATTATTGCTATTAGTGTAGGATCTGATTCATTTTATAAATGAACCAATTGAGGCCCAGATGGCGTAGCTATCTTAGCTTTACTTTGTAACTAATAAGTGCTTTGATCAGGACCACAGTCCAAGTCAACTAGTTCAATATCTTTTATACTACATTATGACATGTGCTAATTTCTTTTTAGCTTTTCACCATACTGGCAATATTAGCTCCGAGTCATTCGTTTTGGTTGCTTGTGACAAAGCCACCTTCGATGCTGAGGTGACTGGCTAGGGTTTCTTGCTGTTAGACTCAATTGTCTCTAACCATTTGAGCAATTAGTAACAGTACTACAAGCTAACATTTTATAATTGCTCCCCTCTTCTCAACATCAGCCAATTCTGTGTGCCTTAAGAAAATAGTCCTC
This sequence comes from Symphalangus syndactylus, assembly GCF_028878055.3. Taxonomy (NCBI): domain Eukaryota; kingdom Metazoa; phylum Chordata; class Mammalia; order Primates; family Hylobatidae; genus Symphalangus; species Symphalangus syndactylus. The sequence continues at coordinate 62,570,347 of NC_072445.2, read as the reverse complement.
TTACCTCTCAGATTAAAAACGATGACACTGATGAATCAAAGGGCAATTATTTGTAATTTTGTATTTGCAGTTGGGAAACTATGGTAGTGATGATGTCTCCCTTTGTCATCTTATTAAATTCCAAACTTGCTTTTGCTTATTATATCCACAATGGGATCAGAATAGTATTTCCCTACAAGAAAAAAATATCTTGCTTAGTGAATACCTTGACTTACTAAAAGAACAGAAGGCCAATTTTTCAGATATTTGATACCTAATTTCTAGTAACACTTAGAGCCAATAGGGGTGCTCAAAGGACAAAACTTCTAGGACAATTTTTCATTTTTAAATAGTGTTATTTAGATAATAAACTTTGCTTTATCTAGCCTTCAGCAGCTTTTATTCTAACATAATCAGTTAAACCAGTTAACCAATTAGGACTAAAGTAGTAATTCAGGTACACACCAGCTCTAGATGTAGTGATCTAATTCCAGCATGCTTCCGAGCCTGTCTCCCACTCAGCAAGTTTCTCCTAACACATTTGGGACTACTCTGTTTAGTAATAGAAAGTGAAACTAACCTTTTCAAAGGCATTTTTCTTTGATGGTGAAACTCATTCTCTGCCAGGACAGTTACCCTGGTAGCATCCAACATAGCTTTCTTTCATCGTGTATTTATTTGTTATTTATTTGGTAAAACATTTTGGCAGCTAATGTACTCAAGAGCTTGTCTGTTTTGCAGTCCAGCAAAATATAGCACATGGTATGCAAATATTCTAAATTGAATTTGAAATTGTCTGAGAATTTCATGATGGTTCCTTAGGGCTGCATTATCCCATACATTAGGCTCCAGCCATATGTGGCTATTTAAATTTAAATTCATTAAAATTAAATAAAATTAAAAATTCAGTTCATCCATCACACTGGCCACATTTCGAGGGCTCAATAGCCACATGTGGCTCCTGGCCATGGCATTTGATGTTGCTGAAATAGAGCGTTTCCATCCTTGTGGTACGTTCTATCAGACAATGCTGCTCTAGATAATTGGGGAAAAGCAGTTTGGCATCACAGAAGAATGGCTGTTTGTTTCATGGCCTGGAATTCTAGAAAGTCCAGTGAAGGTGGAAGAAACCTTGGAAGATGTCTGAGCTGAGTTATCCAGTCACAGACCTCAGGCACAGTGGATTGGTGGGCTAGTGACTCACCAAGTCCCATAACTGGTTACTGGTAAATATTTGATAATTTTACAGAGTGCTTTTTCATACCACGGCTGCTTATCAACGGTCCATTAGTGTTTTAAAAGTTAATGTAATGCTAAAATAGCTTACTGGCTTGTCATTTTTTTTTTTTTTTTTTTTTGAGGCAGAGTCTCGCTCTCTTTGCCCAGGTCACAGTGCAGTGGCGCAATCTCGGCTCACTGCAACCTCCGCTCACTGCAACCTCCGCCCCCTGGGTTCAAGCGATTCTCCTGCCTCAGCCTCCTGAGTAGCTGGGATTACAGGCACCCGCACCATGCCCGGCTAATTTTTTTTGTTTTTTTTTTGTACTTTTGGTAGACATGGGGTTTCACCATGTTGGTCAGGCTGGTGTCAGGTGATCTGCCCCCCTTGGCCTCCCAAAGTGCTGGAATTACAGGCATGCGCCACCGCGCCCGGCCGTCATCCTTCTTTTCTACATTGCCAAGCTCCTTGAGAGACTATTTTTGCATTTCCTCTGTGTCTCTGCCCATTTACTCTGGAATTTCTTGATGCAGAGTTTCAACCCTTACTACCACTAAAATTTCTTCTCCAAGGCTGTCAATCCCATCTTAGCCACTAAATCCAAAGGCCTCATCTTCTATGTTGCAATCTCTCCGCTTTAATCTTGGAGTATTGAGGAACAGCTGCCTGCACACACCTTCCTTTCTCTCCTTTCCCTTCAGCCCTGTCTTCTGCTCCACTGTCCTCTCCCTCTTTGTTTTGTTCTCCAGTTCCTTCACCTTCCTTTGTCCCTTAAATAGAGCCACTCAAGGACCCGTTGTTTTGTTTTTCTTATTACTGTTCTCTCTGAACTCTCTCCCTGGCAAAGTTTACCTAATATCAGAGCTTCAGCTGCCTCCAGATGAGCAGCTCCCCACCTGTGACTCTCATTCTGACCAAGTCTGCTATGAGCTTGGGTCCCACGGCCAGCTGCCCCGCAGGAACCCCACACTTAACATGCCAAACCTAACTGGTTGTTTTTCTCCTGTAGGCCTCTTTCCACCGGTACATCCTGTTTTTGTTAAAGACACCATAATTCTTTGAGCTACCCAGAATTGAAATCTCAGGACTGTCACTGCCTCCTAGAGTGACCAACCATCCTGGTTTGTCTGGGATTGAAAGGCTTCCCAGGAGTGGGTCTATCAGAGCTGAAACCTCAAGAGTCCCTGGCCAACCGGGTCAGCTGGCCCTTACTATTCTTGCTTTCATATCTAATCAGCCCATAATTTGTTTCATTTTCAGTTCCATGACATTTCTCACATCTGTCTCTTTCTCACTGAGGCCTCCCTTGTCCCTCACCAGGTTTCTTGTAATCGTCTCCTGATTGATCTCCCTATACCTAGTCATCCTTCCTTCAACCCATCCCAAGACCCACTACTTGGCCATTCTTCTGTAACTCAGCTTAATCATGTCATTTTTTTAATTCAAAAATATTCCCTGAGGACTTGGGGAAGGGACAGAAGGAGACTGGAAACAAAAGGCAGACAACTGCTCTGAAGAGCAAAGTAAGAGCAAATGTCCTATGGAAGAACAGAGGTTTGTTCCATTCTTTCTGGGTCCAGAGGTCTCAGGCATCAAATAATTAGATTTGGGGAATGACTCCAGCCTGCAGTCGCTGGCGTGAGGATTTGGCAAGTGAAGATTTTCCTGCTGACTACCTCCCTCTGCTGCCAGCTCTTTGTTGCTTTGCAGGTCTTCTTCCTCTTCCGTTATCACTAGCCTTTTTGGGACAAGAGAGCATTATTCTCAGACATTATTTTTCTAGAGGGTTTACTTTTCTTTCTCCATATCAAGAAGTAGGAACAGAGAACAGTAAAATACAGATCAATTACACAACATACACACACACGCGCGCGCGTGCACACACACACCCACACACCCACACACACACACACACACACACAGTTCTCCAGCTCAGCCCTCCACAAAGAATATCCTCTCCCAGTGACAACATTCTTAGACTGGAATTTAATATTGTTCATGGCCCGGGTTTATATGACTTCTGCTGCCTTATCTCAGTCTGCCCTCATTCAGGCCACTGATGCTCTGGCCACTGTAAGCAGCTCCCTCTCCTCTGGGATTGTCCTCTGCCTTTCCACACATACGTGTTTGCACATGCAAACACCTTGCAGACGTCTTTGTCTGTTTTTGTCTCACTCCTGTCTCTGCAGGTCCCAGCCTACCCATGATTCTAATTATAGCTCATGAGAAATCTCTTCATTGATGTCTAAGCCGCAAATAATAGAAACCATTCTCCCTTTGCACAGGTGCCACAGCCTTTTGAGAGTCTCGATTTTAAGACAACATTATGGCACATTATGTTGTTGTCACTCAAGAGAGGTGAGAAAAGGCTTGGTGTAAGCCCAGTACAGAGAGACACCTTTTTACAAATATGGTTTAACTTTCCCAGCTGCTTCCCAACACAAGTCAGTTCCCATAATCATGTCATTAAGAGTTAGGAGAGCTTTCTGATTCTTTGTCATCCAGAGGCGTTGTCTCATCCTCTTGTTTTCCAAGATTGACAATGCCACCAACATGTTCTGAAAAAGCAAGTTATTACAAGTTTATATTTCAGTGGAGCTGGTTTCTAACCAGAATAGGCTGGAAAAGGTAGTTGCACTTGAAAACTGATTTGTCTAGAGCTGGTTCCATGATTGGACATAATTTCTCTCCTCTAAATTTCCAGATGACTTTACATGCATCTCCTGTGATGTTTCTCATTTCTGATCATGTGTATGCCACTTTCTTCTTTCCACATGTCTTGGGACACTCTTTCTTAGTCTCTTCTTGGGGTTTCTCTTGCCTGTTCATTACCGAAAGTTGGAATTTCTAGTGATGTGCCCTGAGTTTCCGCTTCATCTCATTGCCCACATTCTCATTCAGCAATTTTGCCCTTGTCCACAACTTCAATTAACATCTGTATATGACAACATCCGAAAGTATATCTTCATCCCTGGCTCTTTTATGCTCAGACCACTGTATCTTCCTGCTGAATTTCCTGATATTTCCACTCGAATATCATGTAGCAGCTCAAATTTAACAACTTTAACACTTCACCATCCCCTCTGGGTTTACTGCTACTCCAGTGACCACATCTCAGTAAGTGGCATCCCCATTTACCTGGTTTCTCATGCCGGGAACCTGGGACTCACCTGTTCTCAATCAGGTTGTGGGAAGTCCTGTAGATTCTATCTCCTGCAATGTATCTGGACTCCATATCTTCATCTCCACCATTATTATTATCATCCATCACTTATTCAGAAAATCCTTTTTTGATTACCCAATATAAAGGAGAATTTCCAATTATATTTTTCATAGGAATTTTTTTTTTCATAGAATTTGTCCTCATCTGTAGCCATATACTTACCTGTGTGATGATGAGCCTGTTTCCTCTCCAGCGTTGGTCTGTGAGCTTTGTTTACCTTTGTCTGCCTAGCTCCAGGCCAGGGCTTGTAATATATATTGAATGAATGAATGAACCTGACAGGAAGCATGCTATGTATTTGCCTATCACTGAACAGATTTTGCCTCAAAACCTTTGTGCCACAGATAATAATCAATAAAAATCGAATTGTCAAATGCACAGAACAACAATAATGTATTTATGAGGTTAGTTGTACATCTCTATATTTGCTTAATAACCTATAGGGAATGGCTTGGAGCTTGAGGGTTATCTTTTCCTTTGCTTAAATAACATTTAACAAAATTCCTAATTAGAACAAAGCCCATATTTGTAGTCTACAATTCCCCACATATTGATTCCCGTAAATTGGCAAATGATAAATTTTAAAAACCACAAATAGAGTCTCAAAAAATTCACAAAGCCGAGCATGATATAATGATGAGTTGTTTCCTGTTTAAGTTTTGTATGGAACATATGTTCCTTCTGCTTGCCCATTGCCGATCCTAGTATTTGGCTCAGAAGGGCTGCCAGTCATTAGCCCATGCTCCTCTGGGGTGGTCCAAAATCCATCTGAAGTCCGTTTCTCTTTTCCAGTAAAAGAAAAATCTTGACCAAAGATTGTTTCTGGAAAGAGATTGGTGCTTGTCATCCAATAGCAATGCCTTCCAGCAATGTTCTATGCTTTTCATAATTTTTCAGTTCTTCCTCCAATTCTGTAAATGATAAGGAACCATTTCATGGGACCTTTTTTCTTGTTAAAGGTTGACGGTTAATTTCTGTTGCTTGCAACAAAAGAAACAACAAAATATTCCTAATCATTGTTTTCTGCACTGATAATTATAATAATTGCTAACTTTGATCAATCAGTTACTACGCACTAGGCACTGCTCTAAATTCTTTACATGTATATGTAAAATATGTACTGACATGAATGTGCAGCTATTTTATAATTATATCAGTGTTGGAGGATACACTCAATAAAAATCTCATAACTAAAATTACTACTAATCTAGGATTAGTGACTGACTAAACACAATCTGGCTTTTTTTAGGTATTTAATAAAAAATGAAATAAGAGCAAGTATATAGGAGAAAACAGCTAACATAACTAAGGGGAAAAAAACCCTGTTTCTAATTATCTTCGCAGTCTCTATTTGCATGGAAAGGACACAGACAGATTACATATTCATTTTAATTTTTATTGAATATTATGTGTTTGGAGTATTATAAAGATTCATTGAAGAGTACTTCTGCCTTCGAGGAACTTGTGTCTAGTAGACAAGCTTACCCAAACTCAAGCAATTATAAGAAAGATGAGGAAGAGTATTTATTATATTCAATATTACAGTGTTCATAGTAACAACGAGAGGCAGGAGTTATTATTTTTCCATTTGCAGATGAAGATTATGAGGCTCAGAAAGGCTAAGTAACTTTTCTAAGGTCACAAAATTAGTTAATGATTGAGCCAATATTCAAATATTCACTTGCTTTGTGGACGTCACAATGAGATTTCTAACTGCAATAAGTGGAAGAGGTTAAGGGTTAGTTCTCACTTATAAGTGGGAGCCAGACATTGGGTAATTGTGGACAAAAAGATGGCAACAGTAGGAACTGGTGACTACTAACTAGAGGGGTGAGAGGAGAAGGAAGGGGCAAGGGCTGAAAAACTACCTATTGGGTCCTGTGCTCACTCTCTGGGTGATGAGATCACTCGTTCCCCAAACCTCAGTGTCATGCAGTATACATATGTAACTAACCTGCATGTGTACACCCTGAATCTAAAATAAAAATTGAAATTGTTTAAAAAAAAGAAAAAGGGGAGATTTCTTTTAGCCACAATAATGTTACATGTTGTCAAGAAGGAGATGGGAGCTTAGCTTGGAGCTTGGGAAGATTTTAAATTGCAAATATAGAAAGGAAAGTCAATTCATGTGGTGGGAAGAACATAGACAAGCAGGGTTTTAAGCAAGGATCAGTGAAGAGTTGTTTGAAATGATGGGCATTTTAAGGAAAATATAGAGAAATATCATAAAAAAAGGTAGTTTGGGATTAAATCTTGTAGGATCTCAAATGATGGAATAAAGAATTAACTCTTCTTTATTGCAAGCCTGTCAGAACCTCTACTTGGTAACCTCTTCATCAACATTAAATTTGAAGCTACTTTATGCACTGTGCTACATTTTCAAAATCCCATAAACTGAAAGTAGTCATCGATGTATGCTGACCGTCACCTGTGCAACCATGTTTCATTCAAATGAAACCTAAAATTGGCTTGCCCATTCATTCTTTTCTTCATTTACTCATTCTTTAAATATATACAAATCACCTAGTATGTAGCCAACAGTCTGATAGTCCTGTGGATATCATCGCTATTTTGTCTATTCTCTGTGAGTTGGGAAGAACTGTGTGCAAACCAACAACTGTAAGAAAACGTGATGGGATCTGAAACAGCAAATGTGGTACAAGATACTGAAGGGGCACAGAGAAGGCCGCAACTACCAAGAAGCCTCGTTAAACAATCCCCCGATTATCCAGTTTTGATGGCCAAATGGCCCACATGAATAACCAGAAATCCGTTCTAAATATTATATGGACTCGTTTTTGAGGATTGCACCCTTAGCTATTGGTGTTCCCCAGGATTTTGGCTAACATGTGTTAATGAGCAGATGAGTAGTGCTCGATGAGGCTGGCAAGGTGTCGAGGCCAGGGTGGGCAGGGTCTTGGACCGCACGCCTACGTGATGCTTGTGTAAGTGATTCTGTAAAAACCTGTCATCATGTGTGGCTCAGTCCCTTAGATTTAAGTCCTGAAGCTTCTGTTAGAAAAGACTCATGATGGTCGTTATTACTTAGCACATCATGTTGCCTTCTTTTCAGCCGATGTTTCCTAACAGTTTGTTCTGATAAATCTACTAAACTATAATTTATTCTGAATTTAATGCTTTTTGATTTTAGCGTCCTTCAGGCACTAAGGGGAATATTAAGTTCCATGGTTGACTTTCTTACTCCTATTCTTACTAACTGTAGATATACGGTACATTCATTTAAAAATTTCTATGCCTCAGTTTCCTGAATCTTCAAAGTGGAAGTAATAACTCGTGCCGCAGGGAGTTGTTAAGTGCAATGCTGCTGAAAGAGCACTTAGTTCCAAGCTGCACACATAATACTATTTCAGAAATATTAGTATGATAACAGAAGTGTAAACCCCCACTGAAAATAATTCCCTCCAAGTGCCTGTTCTCTGGTTTCAGCTAAGTCTGCAGTACAACTTGGTCATCTTTTTGTTATCTATGTTACAGCACCTGCCATTCTCCCCAGAATGTCTTCCAAGCATTCAGCACCCTCAGGAAGCCCTCATCCAACCCCTATGTCTCTTATTTGCAACAAACTTGGCGCCCATGCAGTGCGGTGTTCACTCAGTTTCTGGTCAACCCCAGCTGTAGACTCCACCTGGGCCCACCTTAACCACTTCTTTCCAGGCTTAGGAGAAAAGAGTCTTAAAAGTAATGGCAAATCCGCAATTACTTTTGCACCAACCTATTATTTAAGGCCGGTTTTTCTCTTTATGCTCTTGATTCCACTACTTTCTGATTTCCCTCGGACTTAGATCCTCAATTATTTACCTTTCTCTTTCCCTTTCTTATGGTGCTTTCTGCCTATAAACATGCTAGGCTGTCTCCTCTCTTATACTGATGCCTTTCAGACTCAATCTCTTTATAGGAAAAGGGCCAGCTATATGCCACATGCCCACACACTCATATACATATATATATATTTAGACAGAGATAGGTAGATATTTATATGTCTAAACACACTTTCTTCTTTGGACCTAGAACATACTCCAATTAGTAGTTCCCTCCCATCTTCAACCAACTCTAACTGGTTCTACCTCTTTGATTCCTCTGAAAATAAGTCTAGAATTCAGTGACTTCCTAATTGACAAATTCAATGAAAATTTTTCAGTTTTCCTCTTGATTGTGCCTACTTTTATTGTTTAAAAGTGGTGGTCACAGTAAAAGTCTTCTTGAGTATGTAAAGGTTCTTAAGTTATACCACAGAGTATAGTGAAATAGTTAAGTATGTGCATTTTGGCATCATAATGACGGCTCAAATCTCAGCTCTGCCACTTGATAGCTATGGGATTTTAGGTGAGTTACTTAGCTTTTTTGTGTCATCGTTTTCTTGTTTGCACAAAATAGATGATAGTGGTTGTCCCTTAAATAGAGCCACTCAAGGACCCATTGTTTTCCTTATTACTGTTCTCTCTGAACTCTCTCCCTGGCAAAGTTTACCTAATATCAGAATGTCAGCTGCCTCCAGGTGAGCAGCTCCCCACCTGTGACTCTCATTCTGACCAAGTCTGCTATGAGCTTGGGTCCCACGGCCAGCTGCCCCGCAGGAACCCCACACTTAACATGCCAAACCTAACTGGTTGTTTTTCTCCTGTAGGCCTCTTTCCACTGGTGCATCCTGTTTTTGTTAAAGACACCATAATTCTTTGAGCTACCCAGAATTGAAACCTCAGGACTGTCACTGCCTGCTAGAGTGACCAACCATCCCGTTTTGTCTGGGATTGAAAGGCTTCCCAGGAGTGGGTCTATCAGTGCTAAAACCTCAAGAGTCCCTGGCCAGCTGGGTCAGCTGGCCCCTACTCACTATTCTTGCTTTCATATCTAATCAGCCCATAATTTGTTTCATTTTCAGTTCCATAACATTTCTCACATCTGTCTCTTTCTCACTGAGGCTTCCCTTGTCCCTCACCAGGTTTCTGGTAATCGCCTCCTGATTGATCTCCATATACCTAGTCATCCTTCCTTCAACCCATCCCAAGACCCATTACTGGGTAGTGGTAACTTACTCATGGAGTTGTTGTCTAGATTAAATGAGTTAATACAGATAAAGAATAATGACTGGCACATGGGAAGTGCTAAGTAAAGATCAGTTATCATGGTTCATTCACTCTTTCTGAAAAAAATTTATCCAAAGACATATACTGGCCAGGCATGGTGGCTCACACCTGTATGTCCAGCACTTTGGGAGGCTGAGGCAGACAGATCCCCTGAGGTCAGGAGTTCCAGACCAGCCTGGCCAACATGGTGAAAACCCATCTCTACTAAAAATGCAAAAATTAGCTGGGTGTGCTGGCGCATGCCTGTAGTCCCAGCCACTCAGGAGGCTGAGGCAGGAGAATCACTTGAACCCAGGAGATGGAGGTCACAGTGAGCTGAGATTGCACCACTGCACTCCAGCCTGGGTGACAGAATGAGACTGTCTTAAAAATAAACAAATAAATAAGACATACACCATTGTCTAGTCAATAGAGATGCAATCAAACTAAAGAATTCTAGAAGGGCAACTATATATATACACACACAAACATAAATATTTCCTAAATGAAATAATAAAACTAGAAAAACATAGTTAAGTATATTTTAATGCAGTTATAAAATTTAATTAAAATATAAACTAATTATTGAAATAGAAGATCTATAATATACATTAGAAAATTATCTAAGTCTAAAATTCCAAATTATTTGACAACCTGTAAGTACATAAAATGGTGGGACAAAGAAACTAAAAAGTTTTTAAGTTTCTCACTTCACATTTTTGACAATTAAAAATAAATAGGTTCAAATACAAATTTTAGAAAAATAAGATGTACTCCATCCATAAAGAGAGAGATGTACCTTCTCTAGTCATAGTATTTCCCTCCCATAAATGAGATAAATTAATATATAGTCCTTCTCTAACATAGATGTTTCCCAGATGTCTAACAGTGGTCTAGCCGTTTTTATTTTTACAGTGCTCCCAAAGCTTGCTGGCACAGAAACATGAATGGGTGGATGAACAATGCAGAATTCACTCAAGAAATTTCAAGGAGAGAGAGGAGGAGATTTACATCACACAGCAAACAACCTAATAAATCTGTTAAACGCCATGCATGTGAATAGGCGTTTTCCTCTTTCTGACCCTTTCTTTCCATATAGAACTCAGTGCTCCTTCCTCATCCTCCTTTGCAGTATTTATCATCTTCCTTCTTCCTCTCTGGGGAGCGGTCGAGGCTCACTTGTGTTCTTCAGCGGACTTGCCAAATCATCCCCTCCAGCACGCTGCTCTCTCCCTTCCACAGATCATCTGTTAAGAAAATACATTTTTCATGTCGTTAATTTACATATACATGTGCATTATATATATGTTTATACAATGAGAGATTGTTAGGAAAATCACTACCACATATACATGCATTATATATATTACATATACATACATATGCATTATATATATACCCGCACACACATGCATATGGAAAATTGTTAGGAAAAACAGCACAGTGGTAGTTTTAGTGCTAGTTGTCTCTAGGTGGTGAGATTATACATTTTTTTCTATAATTTTCTGTAATTTCCTAATTTTCTGTGATCCATATATGTTTTTAATCATCAAAAGATGTTGAAATTTAAACCATGTTCTGCATACATTTTACATCCCCATTTAAAGCCTTCTCGTGGTTCTCCATGGCCTGCAGGATGACGCTTGATATTCAGCTTAAGAGCTTCCTCTCCTTACTTCTCAGCCCTCTCTCACTTGTAGCTCGTGCCCTAATAATACCAGAGTGTTTCCTATGCACAACCAGCTGATTCACGTCTCTTTGTCTTTGCTCACATGTCTACCTCTACCTGGAAAATAATTTCTCTTCTCCTGGCGACCTTCACACCACCCTTCCTTCCTCAGAGCAGGCACAACTGCCCAGGAAACCTTTCTGGTTGAGCCTTCCATGGACCTTAACTGCATTTTACCCTCAAGATGAAATGATCTGTGCTTCTGTCTACCCTCCTTTCTGGACTGTAAGCTCCCGAAGAGCAGAAGCCACATTTTACTATCTTCATATCATAGCTTCTAGAAGGTTCTGCCAACATGATACAAGCTGCAAAAATTGAACTGAACTCAAGTGACACTAGAAGTAAAAGACCTCTGGTCCATAGTGAATATATAAAGTGGGAGAGTGCTCAGCATAAACAAGCTTTCTGTCTATTCTTTGCATGTTCACAAAACTGCTTTGACTAAATATTCAAATTGGGACTGCCAAGCACCAAGGCCTAAAAATATCTGTCTTTTGAGAGACAAAACAGATACTACTAGTTGAAAATAATGTCCCCATGCTGTGGCTCTTTGGTATAAGAGCCCCTGCCATTAGCTCTATTAATGACAAGCAAGGGAAGATCTGGGAAGGATGTCACATGTGAACTCATGGAATTTTAAACTTCTCTTCCAGTGCGCTTAGGAGAGTATTCTTAGCCAAAACTGCTGAGTACAGAAAAAATAGTTTGCTGCTCTTTAAATCACCCTAATCTTGAAAGCAATTAACTGTGCTTTGATAATTGAATTGATTTTTCCTTCCTCATTGAGGAGCACGGACATCGGCTAGGGAACTGAAGAAAAATCTCTTGAATATCATTAAAATTAGCTTTATTGAACAGCTTAGCATATATTTCAAAAATTTTTTTAAAATAGTGAACTTATAAAACTAAGGAAACATTAGGAAAAAAATTAAATGCCATCAAGTGTGCCACTACCTTATAATGCCATAGATGAGAAGAAATGAATAATTCTGAACAATTTTTAAATACAGGAAAAGTGTAGTTTTTTTCCAACATTCATGTATAACTCAAATGTAGTTCAAAAAATTTGGCTCAGGCTTTTCCAGCATAGTTGCCTTTGGGCTGAGACAAAGAAGGAAATATTTCAGCAGAATGGGACTTATTGTTGAATGGATCAGGACTGTTGGAATGGATGGTGTTTATCAACACAGCATTGCTGTAAAAATGCTTAACTATACACATAGACGTTCCATTGCCACAATGGGCTCAAATGAGATGCCACAGAAGTTATGATTATCATTATTATTATTGGTAAGATTACAGGAGATTGTGGCTTGATGCAAAACCTTCCAACATTCAGGACATCCAAGGTGGGGTTCTTGGCAGAAATATTGGTCCAGGAAGAACCAACTGCTCTTGGGAGATCCCGCTGCTCTTTGGATACACGTTTTTTACTCCCTGGGTTTGCTCAAGTCTACTCAGAATGATGTGTGGTATCCTTTAAATGCACTTCCAGCCTACTTTGGTTTCCTGTCTTTGTTTCCTAATAAAACTTTCTTCTGGCAATATTTCAGAATTCCACTGATTCAGAATTCAGAAAATTAGGAAGGTTAAACAGCCTGGCTGATTTTCCATTGAAACACGTGATGATAGTTCATTTTTATAACCTCAACCCTGAGGCATGAACAAACCATGAAATACTTTATTGACAGGCAGCAAAGCAAGATCTTAGGGCAAGTTTTGGTGCTAAGGAGAGTTTTTTATTTTTTTAAATTGGTAATCTTCAGATGGTATAAAATTGTCATTTGTATTGTTCAATCAACCAGATTCTCTGATGCCCAGTGATTCTAGGCATTACTTATCATACCAATGTTAGAAATTGGTATGATAATTACTTGTCATACCAATGTTAGAAATTTCATTCTAAAAGTTGAATTGTGTGGCTATTGAATATGAAAGTATACATTAAGGAATCTAATACAAATTCTCAAAATTAAGTGAATTTTCTGAATTATTTTAATTGTTTACAAGAAAGTTGTAATTTAGGGGCAACTCTTGAATAGCAGGGTATCTTTCAAGGACTGCATAAAAATAGTTCAATATTTATACTCATTTTCTAAATAATTTTTTATTTTCATTAAAAAAAATGTACTTAGTGATATGGTTTGGCTGCTTCCCCACCCAAATCTCATCTTCAGTTGTAGTTCTCATATCCACATGTGTTGTGGGAGGGACCTGATGGGAGGTAATTGAATCATGGGGGCGGTTCTCCCATGCTATTCTCATGATAGTGAGTAAGTTCTCATGAGATCTGATGGTTTTATAAGGGGCTTACCCCTTTGCTTGGTTCTTATTTTCTCTCCTGCCACCCTGTGAAACGGTACCTTCTGTCATGATTGTAAGTTTTCAGGGGCCTCCCTAGCCATGGGAAACTGGGAATCAATTAAACCTCTTGCCTTTATAAATTACCCAGTCTCAGGCAGTTCTTTATAGCAGCATGAAAATGAACTCATACAGTAAATTGGTACTGGGTAGTGGGGCACTGCTGTAAAGATACCCAAAAATGTGGAAGCGACTTTGGAACTGGGTAACAGGCAGAGGTTGGAACAGTTTAGAGGGCTCAGAAGAAGACAGGAAGATGTGGGAAAGTTTGGAACTCCCTAGAGACTTGTTGAATGGCTTTGACTAAAATGCTAATAGTGATATGGACAATGAAGTCTAGGCTGAGATGGTCTCCAATGGAGATGGAGAACTTTTTGGGAACTGGAATAAAGGTGACTCTTGCTACGTTTTAGCAAAGAGACTGGTGGCATTTTGCCCTTGCCCTAGAGATTTGTAGAACTTTGAATTTGAGAGAGATGATTTAGGGTATCTTGTGGAAGAAATTTCTAAGCAGGTAAGTGCTCAAGATGTGGCTTGGGTGCTGTTAAAAGCATTCAGTTTTATGTATTCACAAAGATATAGTTTGGAATTGGAACTTATGTTTAAAAAGGAAGCAGAGCATAAAAATTTGGAAAATTTGCAGGCTGAGGGTGCAATAGAAAAGAAAAACCCATTTTCTGAGGAGAAATTCAAGCCAGCCGCAAAAATTTGCATAAGTAATGAGGAGCCAAATGTAAATCACCAAGACAATGGGGAAAATGTCTCCAGGGCATGTCAGGACCTTTGCAGCAGCTCCTCCCATTATAGGCCTGATGACCTAGGTGGAAAATATGTTTTCCTGGGCTGGGCCCAGGGTCCCCCTTCTGTGTGCAATCTAGGGCTTTGGTACCCTGTGTCCCAACTGCTCTAGCCATGGTTAAAAGGGGCCAAGGTACAGCTTGGGCTGTGGCTTCAGAGGGTACAAGCCCCAGGCCTTGGTAGCTTCCACATGGTGTTGAGCCTGTGGGTGCACAGAAGTCAAGAATTGAGGATTAGGAACCTCCAACTAGATTTCAGAGGATGTATGGAAATGCCTGGATGTCTAGGCAGAAGTTTGCTGCAGGAGTGGGGCCCTCATGGAGAACCTCTGCTAGGGCAGTGCGGAAGGGAAATGTGGGGTTGTGTGGGCACACAGAGCCCCAACTGGGGCACTGCCTAGTGGAACTGTGAGAATAGGGCCACCATCCTCCAGACTTCAGAATGGTAGATCCACCAACAGCTTGCACTGGGCACCTGGAAAAGCCACAGGCACTCAATGCCAGCCTGTGAAAGCAGCTGGAAGGGAGGGCTTTACCCTGAAAAGCCACAGGGGTGGAGCTACCCAAGGCCGGTGAGCCCAGCTTTTGCTTCAGTGTGGCCTGGATGTGAGACATGGAGTCAAAGGAGATTATTTTGGAGTTTTAAGATTTAATTACTGCCTCGTTGGATTTCAGACTTGCATGGGGCCTGTAGCCCCTTTGTTTCAACCAATCTCTCCCATTTGGAACAGGTGTGTTTACCCAATGCCTGTACCTCCATTGTATCTCAGAACTAACTAACTTGCTTTTGATTTTACAGACTCATAGGCCAAAGGGACTTGCCTTGTCTCAGATGAGACCTTGGACTTGGACTTTTGGGTTAATGCTGGAATGAGTTGAGATTTGGGGGACTGTTGGAAAGGCATGATTGTGTTTTGGAATGTGAGGACATGAGATTTGGGTGGGGCCAGGGGTGGAATGATATAGTTTGGCTGTGTCGCCACCCAAATCCAAATCTCCTCTTGAATCGTAGTTCCCATAACCCCCACATGTTTTGGGAGGTGGAAGGTAACTGAATCATGGGGTGGTTTCCCCCATGCTATTCTCATGATAGTGAGTAGGTTCTCATGAGATCTGATGGTTTTATAAGGGCTTCCCCCTTCCCCTTGGTTCTCATTCTCTCTCCTGCTGCCTTGTGAAGAGGTGCCTTCCGCCATGATTGTAAGTTTTCTGAGGTCTCCTAGCCATAGGGAACTGTGGGTCAATTAAACCTCTTTCCTTTATAAATTACTCAGTCTCAAGCAGTTCTTTATAGCAGCGTGAAAATGAACTAATACACCTAGCAAGCATTTATTGGGCATTTACTGTATGCACCACAGTGTAATAGCTGTCTAGGAAGGAAAGATAAATGAAGCAAACAAAAAGATTTTCACTGCATTTTAGTCCATGGAAGGCACTGTGTAGAGTGTGGCATCAGGTAGACAAGAGCATCAGCTTTACTGTTCATTATCTGGGTGACCTTGGGCACATTACTTGACTATCCTTGGAATCAGCATCCATAACATGAGTACAGTAAGGCTTTACCGTATAGGACTTCAGGTAGAATGAACTAGGATAACGTACCTAGAGTATTTTATATAATGTCTAACACATGGGGTTTAAATGAAGGCTAATATTATCTCATTTAATATAGTCATCATGACATTGATGCCCCCTTCTCTCTTCCACACACTATTATTTTCTCTACTGCATTAATCCTCTATAATGTATCAATATTCAAACCTTCAGTATTTCTCCCATCTGAAAGGAACTTTACCTTGACTCCACTTTTCCCAGCTACTATCCCACTCCTCTGCTTCTCCTTACAATGGAAACTCTTCAAAAGAGGCTCCAGAGGTGAGCTGCAGTTGGGTTAAGAAAATAAGTAGATCTCAAAAAGGATGAGTTCATGTCGTTTGTAGGGACATGGATGAAGCTGGAAACCATCATTCTGAGCAAACTATTGCAAGAACAGAAAACCAAACACCCCATGTTCTCACTCATAGGTGGGAATTGAACAATGAGAACACTTGGACATGGGGCAGGCAACGTCACACACTGGGGCCTGTCATGGGGTGGGGGGGTAGGGGGAGGGATAGCATTAAGGGAAATACCTAATGTAAGTGTCACATGTGTGCCTATGTAATAAATCTGCACGTTGTGCACATGTACCCTAGAACTTAAAGTATAAAAGATAAAAAATATAAAAAATAGAGAAATAAAATAAGTGGATCCCAAGCTTGACAGACAGAAAGCATGCTCACAGAAGCAGCTCAGATCAGCAGATGGGACTAGATGCACACATATTCGTGCACATGTAGATGCAGCACACACACATACACATACACACACACATGCACCATACACATACACAAGCTGATGAACAGGATGAAGAAAGTACATTGATGGTGTCACGGGCTGTGAAAATATCAAGGTGTATAAAACCTTCAAGAAAACTCTTGCCTTTATCAATTAAGAGATGATTAGTGACTCTACAAGGAAATCTCAGTAAAGAGAGAATCTGAGAAAACATACACCAGATGGCTTTTATCACCTCAGTGATTCCTGTCTTCTCATTTTCTCTTAAATTTCACACAAGTACGCTTTCCTCTTAACATTCTAGTAAAGCTGTTCTCATTAAGGTCACTGATAACCTCCACATTACTAAATCCAATGGTCAGTTTTCAGACTTCGTCCTGTATCATCAGTGGCATTAGCTGACTATTCTGTACTCCTTGAAACACTTTCTACACTCAGGTTTCAAAATATCACTCTCCTTGTTTTCTTCTTACCCCACTGACAACTCCTTTTCTGGTTCCTCCTCATACCTCTTTCCCTTAATGTAAGAATATCCCAGGGCTCAGGCATAGCTCTTCTCTCCTCTCCCCTTCCCTCATTTTTACCCTTCCCTCCCTTTTTACTACCCTCCTCATCTCTTCTTTCCACACTAAGTTCCATGTCTTCAAATGCAATTTATATGGTCATAACTGCCACATCTGTATTTATAGCACAGATTACTCATTGATTCCAGATTCACATATTCCACTGCCTACTTCACATCTCCATTTGGAGGTGTTTTAGGCAACTCAAACTTAACATGTACAAAACTAAACTGACGTTGCTACTCATTCATTGTTGCCTACATTTCCATTAGTGCTAGCTCTGTTCCTCCAACTACTGAGTCCAGAAATCTTGGCGTGATTGTTTTTGCTTCTATTTATTTCATACCCTATATGGTGGTCTTAAAATATGCCCACTGTTTTTTATACTCCTCCCTTCAAATAATGGAGCCTAATTTTACTCCCCTTGAATGAGAGTTGGTCTTATTAACTTGTCTCTAATAAAAAAATAAAATGGAAGTGAAGATGTGCAACTTTGAAGACTAGGTTGTAAATGACACTGTGACTTCCTTTTTGTTTCTCTTTTCTCACTCTGACTGTGTTAGTATGCTCTGGCTGCTGTAATAAAAGCTTCTGGTTGCCTTAAACAACACATTTTCTCACAGTTCTGGAGGCTAAGATTCCAAGATCAAGGTCCAGCATGATCAGTTTCTGGTGAGAGTTCTCTTCCTGGCTTGCAGATGCCACCTTCTCACTGGTGGAGAAAGAGAACAAGCTCTCTGGTGTCTCTTCTTTAAAGGCACTTATCTTATTGGATCAGGACCCCATTCTTATGAGCTCATCTAACCTTAATCACATCCCCAAGGGCCTTATCTCCAAATACAGTCACATTGGAGGTTGGGGTTTCAATATATGAATTTTGGGGTTGGGGGACACCCACATATTACACCATAACACTGGGGGAAGTTAGTGGTCTTATCATGAAGACACACAGGCACCCAATGGAGAGGTCCATGTGACAAGGGACTGGGGCTTCCTGCCAACAGCCATGCAATGATCCATCTTAGAAGCAGATCATGCAGACCCAGTCAAGCCTTCAGATAATAGCAGCCCCTGATAGCATTCTAATTGCAACCCAATAAGACACCCTGAGCCAAAACTACTCACCTAAGCTGCTCTCGAATTTCTGACCCACAAGAACTATGAAATAATAAATGTTTGCTTTAATCCAGTATGTCTTGAGCTAAACTGTCATGAAGCAATAGATAACTAATATACCCCATATCCAATCCCTCAGCAAAGCTGTTTGTCTTTATCTTCAAAATATATTCAGAATCCAACCTTAATTGTACTGCCAAAATATTAGGAACTATTATATCTTACCTGAGTTTTGCAATATCTTCTTAACTGGTTTCCCTAATTCTACCCTTGTCCCATTTACCAGGACAGCAATCAGAGTGAGCTTGTTAAAATATAAGTCAGATTATGTCACTTCTGTGCTCGAAACTCTCAAATTTAAAGCTAAAAACGCTGTTGCCTCCTTGACTTCATCTCCTGCTGTTATCCTCATTCTGTCTCTTCCTGCCATGTGGACCTCTTTACCATTCCTGCATCATACCAGGCACTCTCCAAGTTCAGGGCCTTTGTGCTTGCTGTTCCCTGGTCTGAGACACTCTTCTTCCAGATATCCTGATAGCTTAACTCCTCTTCTTTAAATATTTACTTAACTATTGATTTCTCTTTTCTTATTCTCTTTCCCTGCTCCATTTTTTTTTTTTTTTTGCATAGCTCGTATCACCTAATCTACATAGTATATAATTTACTCTTATATTTGGTTTGGTTCTGAATCCTTCCCCACCCAATGGAATGCTAGCTCCATGATGGCAGGGATTTTGTCTGTTTTGCTTACTCCTGTATCCTCAGTATCAAGGAGTGTGCCTGGCACATACTATGTATTCATTAAAACTTGTTGTAAGAATGAATAAATAAATAAGATAAATAGACCATGCAATTTTACTTTTTTAAAGATGAAAAAGATTTGACTTTGCCAAAGGGACATACCTACGTTGTGGGGTTGCAAAATATGAACCTGGGTTTGCCTTGACCCTAATGTTCATTTAATTATAACACATTGCAGGGCCCATTTTATATTATTCTTTTTTCATAAGAAATAGCATTGAAAGAAAAATATCCTTTTTTTCCATAAGGAAAGACTTGAAAGAAGATGGTACTGTCAGAAATCTGAGTGACACCTCACACTGCAGGGTCTTTTTCATTGCTGGAGGTACTGCAGGCACACGTTGAATCACTGTTTACGTAACCACAGATACTGTAGAGGAAACTGATGCTCTGCATGAGGAATTAACCAGGTGACCTACCCATCACTGTATCAGTCCGTTTTAATGCTGATATAGGTTCCAGCTAGTCAACACGGAGTCAGTGCACAAATATTAAATTTCCAGATCCTTAAGGGAAAAGAAGGAATCAGAGAAAGAGTAAAAATTTAACCCTCTGTTGTTGGTGGGGCTATTCATAGCTCTTAGAGGCAGACACTTGACTGTGGTGTGCAGAAGTTGTTGAGCTTGGCTTTTGATATCTTAAAGCTTAGGAACATCCAAATAGAATATCCTAAGGCATGATGAGTAATAACTTCCTCAAGGTCTAGGGAGAGAATGGTAAGGAAACATAGGAGGATTCCCTTCTTAGCAAAGTTTAACACAAACTCCATCAGTGCCAAGAGGACTGCTTCTTTAGGGACAGCAAGCCGTGTGAAAATTTCTGATCAACCCTCCCAGGGGCCATATTTAAAGTGATCTGAATATTGCCAATAGGGAAGTAGCATTGGCTCTTCAATTTCTGACCAGGACACAGGGACAAAAGCAAGAAGACCATGTGTATTAGTCCATTCTTCCACTGCTATAAGAAAATACCTGAGACTGGGTAATTTACAAAGGAAAGAGGTTTAATTGACTCACAGTTCCGCAGGGCTGGGGAAGTCTCAGGAAACTTACAATCATGGTGGACAGGGCAGCAAACATGTCCTTCTTCACATGGCAGCACAAAGAAGAAAAATGAGTGCCCAGTGAAGGGAGGAGACCCTTATAAAACGAGAAAAGGATGGGGGAAACCGCACCCATGATTCAATTGTCTCCACCTAGTCCCTCCCACAACACATGGGGATTATGGGAACTATACGATGAGATTTGGGTGAGGACACAGCCAAACCATATCACCAGGTCATTCCATTAGAGGAAGGGAACTATCCCAAAGCTTATATACATTTAACCAAGACTGACTGTTGCTGGGGTGGTAGGGGAAGTAGGATACTCTTGGCCCCCAGAATGGATCAGAGAGTCAGATTCTAAGTGTTAAGTACTGCACAGCTGTCCTGGAGGCCCGGTGGACAGAGAGCTCAGGCCTCATGTTCATGCAAGTGGGAAGGAACATCGTGGGATTTCAGTTGGGAGCCCTCTGCACATCCCAAAAGATTATCTAATTAGAAAATAAAATGAAAATCCAGCTCCCTTCCCCAGGCATCTCATCACAATACTGCTTTATTCCTTCTGCCTTTCATACAATGGGAGGTGTCAAAATGAATGATGTAGAAGTGGTTATTGGAAAAGTGCCATGTAGTACATTTGTGTGGTATTGTTAAAATGTAAATCAAGTCAACTTCATTAGGATGCTTAGTAGTTTCAAAATCAGGCTACAGTCCTTTCTGAGGCTCAGTTCCCAGTTGGAAGGATAGTTTCCCTGGCACAGCTGTCCCTGCTACTAACTGTTCAAGGCAGAGATGGCATTTGAATATAGATTTGAATATATTGAGCAACTGACAACTATTCTCAGTCCACATTTTAAGTCAGTTTTTCCACATTAGGAAAATACATTTTGTTCATTCAACTGACCTTGATAAGAATATAAACTCTTGCAGCGTGGGGTACAGAGATGCCACTACTGTTCTCACCAGTTATGGTTGTGTACCCATGGCCTTGGGATTCAATTTGGCAGAGCAGTAAATGCTGGGCAAAGCAGCCTTAGGTTATAGTGCACACTACAGGGAGGGACAGTGCTGTTCTTCCTTGCAGGAGAGGCACAGCTTGAGGAGAGCAATTTATCTGAGGAGCAGTTGGGGCCAGCACTGTCAGGCTCCAGGGGTGAGCTGCAAGCTGATTTTTTTTTAAAAGATATCTCCAGCTTGATAGACAACAGGGCCATAGAAGCAACTTGGGCCAACGACTTGGGACACATATGCAGACGCAGATACAAACAAATACACGCATACACACACACACAAACATACATGTGCACACACACACACACACACATGCACGTACAGCACAGGAACCGGTAAATGAGACAGAGAAGGAATAGGCTAGAGGTATGATGACCAAGATGGTTTAATGACATGAAAGTCAAACACTAAGAGGAAAAGGGTGATTAATGCCATTAAGGTTTGAAAATGGTCAAGGTGGCTGGGTGTGGTGGCTCACGCCTGTAATCCTATCAGTTTGGGAAGCCAAAGAGGGAATATTGCTTGAACCCAGGAGTTTAAGACCAGCCTGGGCAACATAGCAAGACCCCTGTCTCTACAAACAAAAATTAGCTGGGCTTGCTGGTGCAGGCCTGTAGCCCCAGCTACTCAGGAGGCTGAGGTGTGAGAATCACTTGAGCCCAGGAGTTTGAGGTAGCAGTGAGCCATGATAGCACTACTGCAGTCACGCCTGAGTGACAGAGCAAGACCATTTTATTTAAAAAAAATGTCAAAGTGCGTGAAATTTTCCAAAAGGCCCTTGGATTTGTCAGTTAGGAGATCAGTAGTGACATCAAAACAGGGGTTGGCAAACTATGGCTGTTGGCTGCTTTTGTATGGCCCACAAGCTCCGAACGGTTTTAACATTTCTAAATTTAAAAAGTATTTACCGGTGATAACAGCTGCTGCAATAGTTGATTATATTGCTTCTTGGTCTGAAAGCCTAAAATATTTACTATTTGTCCCTTTACAGAAAATAAGTTCACTTACTGTTGCTCTAAAGAGACATTTTAGGAGCAGGGAGAGGGAACTTGAAGAATCCAGGTATCTCTCATCATCTCAGTAACACAGGAGGAAACTGTCTTGCTCCTCTCACTACTCAAAGTGAGGGATATGAAAATGGGGTTCAGGCTTTGGTACCTTGGCTATACAGGAGACTCAACTAGAAAGTTTTTACATATACTGCTTTCTTGATCCTAACCTCAAGATATTTCTGGTTTAAAAAATGGTTGATGGGACCTAGGGTTTTTGTTTGTTTGTTTGTTTTGAGACAGAGTCTCTGTCACTCAGGCTGGAGTGCAATGGCATAGTCTGAACTCACTGCAACCTCTACCTCCCAGGTTCAAACCATTTTCCTGCCTCAGCCTCTCAAGTAGCTGGGACTACAGGCATGCGCCACCATGTCCGGCTAATTTTTGTATTTTTAGTAGAGATGAGGTTTCACCATGTTGGTCAGGCTGGTCTCAAACTCCTGACCTCAGGGGATCCACCCACCTCTGCCTCCCAGGGTTGGTATTTTTTAATGGCAGACAGGGCTTAGCATAAACATGTTATACTCTCATTGTAAAATCAGCATCAAGTCATCTGGAGTTGAATGCAAGGATTTTGGAGTATGTGCCCTGCTGATGTTAGACTTTACTGGATTCAATCAAGCCAGTTTTACGACTTTCTGCACCACCAAGTAGTGGCAAGGTGGGACATCAGCCAATAGTCAGCAAATACTTATTGAGTGCCTATATTGTGTAGGGGACAGCAGAAAGACAATGGGGTGAGGAATCTTGGGGTGTCGGTGAGGACATCCTGAAAAGTTAAATTATGTGGTTCATTCTGTAAAAGGAGCCAACTAGGGACAGAAAAGGATAGACGGATGAAAGATGGATGAATGAATGGATGGATTTGGAGTTCAGAAGGGTTAAAAAACAAGAAGTGGTTGAGAGGGAAAGAACAGATTCGTTGCCTGTGAGAAAATCAGAGACATGTCAGAATGTGTGGTCACAAAGAGGACATCCCAATTACACCTCACTGTAGAGCAGGTTCAGGTCATGACAAGATCCTCAACTGTGAGCCTTCAATCCAATTTAAAGAATACTTATTGACAAAACAAGCAATGGGGAAAGGATTCCCTATTTAATAAATGGTGCTGGGAAAACTGGCTAGCCATATGTAGAAAGCTAAAACTGGATCCCTTCCTTACACCTTCGATTAAAGACTTAAATATAAGACATAAAACCATAAAAACCCTAGAAGAAAACCTAGGCAATACCATTCAGGAGATAGGCATGGGCAAAGACTTCATGACTAAAACAAAAAGCAATGGCAACAAAAGCCAAAATAGACAAATGGGATCTAATTAAACTAAAGAGCTTCTGCACAGCAAAATAAACTATCATCAGAGTGAACAGGCAACCTACAGAATGGGAGAATCTACCCATCTGACAACGGGCTAATATCCAGAATCTACAAAGAACTTAAACAAATTTACAAGAAAAAAACCCATCAAAAAGTGGGCAAAGGATATGAACAGACACTTCTCAAAAGAAGACATTTATGCAGCTAACAAACATATAAAAAAATGCTCATCATCACTGCTCATCAGAGAAATGCGCATCAAATTCGCAGTGAGATACCATCTCATGCCAGTTAGAATGGCGATAATTAAAAAGTCAGGAAACAACAGATGCTGGAGAGGATGTGGAGAAATAGGAATGCTTTTACACTGTTGGTGGGAGTGTAAATTAGTTCAACCATTGTGGAAGACAGTGTGGCAATTCCTCAAGGATCTAGAACTAGAAATACTATTTGACCCAGCCATCCCATTACTGGGCATATACCCAAAGGATTATAAATCATGCTACTATAAAGACACATGCACACGTATGTTTATTGCGGCACTATTCACAATAGCAAAGACTTGGAACCAACCCAAATGCCCATCAATGATAGACTGGATTAAGAAAATGTGGCCCATATACACTATGGAATATGATGCGATGCAGCCATAAAAAAGATGAGTTCATGTCCTTTGCAGAGACATGGGTGAAGCTGGAAACTAGCACGGGAACAGAAAACCCAACACCACATGTTCTCACTCATAAGTGGGAGTTGAACAATGAGAACACATGGACGCAGGGTGGGGAACATCACGCACTGGGGCCTGATGAGGGGTGGGGGGCTGGGGGAGGGATAGCATTAGGAGAAATACCTAATGTAAATGAGTGCAGCAAACCAACATGGCACATGTATACCTATGTAACAAACCTGCAGGTTGTGTTCACGTACCCTAGAACTTAAAGTATAATAATAATAATAAAAAGAATACTTATTGATTTAAATTTCTTTTCTATTTATTTATTTACCAACATTGAAATAGCACTCTCCTCCACCATTTTTATCGTCAATGTATTTCTTTATTTCAGTCTATATAGCCTTTGTGGACAACCTAACTACCATTTTATGTTATTACTCTTAGATTAAAATATGTTCCATTCAATTATAAATGTTTGCAATGCATTTGTAATATACTTATAAATTGAGACTTTATATGCAAAAATACCAATTTGCAGGCGTTTTCAGAAGACCCTTCCAAACTTTAAAGGTGTCCCTCAGTAGCCATGAAGCACAGCTCCTTTTAGAGAGTTGCACAGCACTGAGCTGCCTGTTACAGGGAGCAGCCACATGCTAAGGAAATGCAGGGCTCATGGCATAGAGAGAATTTTCCATTTCTATTAAAATTAAGTGCTTTTATTCATGGTCTGATTTCTTTTAGGTTTTTGCAATCTCCAGGCACGACAGGCCACATGATTGAAACAGTTGTTCAATTTTTCTTGCTGAAGATGGTGAACTGGGTTAAGTTTACAAACAACCATAGCTGGAAAAAGTATGACTTTGTTAGCTGCTTACTTCTCTTTCAGAGAAAAACTACTTTTCTAGTTTCTTTCTTTAGTTACAAAAATAATATGTGCTAATTATCACAAGCCAATCAATGGAGAGGCCTGCAGATATGAAATTCAGAGTCATTCATTCACTCTTCTGCAGAGTGGCTCCCCAAGGCAGCCAACATTGACAAGCAGGCTTGTGTATTTCCACACTGTCTCTTGAGCAAGGCTTATTTAGTCTACACTTGCCTCCTTTAAAGCTGCTCACAAGCAGATGAGGCTCAATCTCGGATTCTAGAAGGGAGAACCTAGCCCCTGCTGTTAGAAGGAGCAGCGAAGGTGGCAGGTGAAAGCGCAGCCTGGAGCTGACTGTCTGTGTCCAAATCCCACTTCACCACTTGCTGCATAACTAGAGCAGATGATTCAGCTTTTCTCTGCCTTAATTGACTCAGGTAAATGGGGATATTAAAATATCACATATGGATTATTATATTGATTAGGAAGTTAATGCAATATAGCATGCATAGCAGTTAGTAAGCACTCAATAAATGGTAGATATTATTATTTTCTCTCTCGTGGGAGCAACAAAAGTGAAAAGAATGACCCTTTGGTAACTGGGGATCCGAGTATACACAGACTGTACCAATGATAATCACAATCACAAGAAACAAACTACCTTTGTGGAGGCTTAGTGTCACGCAGCCACAAAACACTTCCTCTGTTGATTCCCTTGTGTGGCTAGAATTTAACATTAATTCTTTGTTTGTTTTTCAGGAATAATAAAGAACATCAATAAAATTGTAGGCATAATTTTTAAACAATTTTATTGAAGAATAATTATATATAATAAAATTCACTGGCCGAGTGCAGTGGCCCATGCCTGTAATCTCACCACTTTGGGAGGCCAAGGCAGGGGGATTACTTGAGGCCAAAGTTTAAGACCAGCTTGGGCAAAAAAGCAAAAGCCTGTCTTTACTCTCTCTCTCTCTCTCTCTATATATATATTTTCTTTTAATTTTTTTTTAAATAGCCAGGTGTGGTGGTGTGCACCTAAAGTCCCAGCTACTCAAGAGGCTGAGGTAAGAGGATCGCTTGAACCCAGGAGTTGGAGGCTGCAATGAGCTATGATCCCACCACTGTACTCCAGCCAGGGTGACAGAGTGAGACCTTGTCTCTAAAAATAAATAAATAAATAAATACAAATTTTTAAAAATAAAAATTCATCCATTTTAAGAATACAATTAAATAAGTTTTAGTAAATTTACCAAGCTGTGCAACCATCACCACAACCCAGTTTCAGAACATTTACATCACCCTAGGAAGCTCTCTCATGCCTGTTTACAGTTAACCCCAGTTCCTATCGCCAGCTCTGGGCACCATTAATCTACTACTCTCTGTCTCTATGACTTTGCTTTTTCTGGACACTTCATATAAATGGATTATGCAGTATGTGGCCTTTTGTATCTGACTTATTTCAGTTAACATAATGTTTTAAAGATCCATCTACACCGAAGTACGTATCAGTGTGTGTTCCTTTGTACTGATGAACTGTATTCCATTGTATGGATATACCACAGTTTGTTTATCCATTCAACAATGGATGGACAGTTGATTGTGTCCACTTTTTAGCTATTATGAATAATGTCACTATGAACATTGGTGTACAAGTTTTTGGGTGGACTTACGTTTTTATTTCTCTTGGGTAGATACATAGAAGTGAATATAGTAAATTTATATTTAACTTTTTAAAACTACTAAACTGTTTTCTACAGTGATCGCACCATTTTACATTCCCACCAGCAATGTGTGAGGGTTCTACAGGTCTAATTTTAAAGGTCAAAATAGAAAGAAGATCTAAAAATACATGAATTCAAGTGCTGAATGTCTGTTCTCTGACACTGGTTATCTTCTAAACTCCCCTTTCATGAAAGGACAGGGAGAATCCTTCCCCTGCCTTCCCCAGATTCTCATTTCCCATATTTTGCTGTTTGGCTAAATGGGGGCTCCCTCACCTCATTTAGTCCTGCTAATTCAGGCAAAGCAACCCTGGGCTCCTCCAGTCCTAGCAACCCTAAGAGGCTATCTAAAGTGGAAAGAACATTTAACAAATGCAAATTCAGTCCTTGGGTATGGCGAGAGAAGAGTTAATGCAGTTTGTAATAATTATTGACTACAAGAACTGCAAATGATTGCATAAAATTTCTAAAATATGCCTGCAAGGTTCTCTTATTGATGTGTTGCCTCCAGGGGTACACATATGGGTTTAAGTGTCTAAACTGTTTTATTAATTAAATTGCTATGATTTACCTCTCCCATGTTAGCATTTACAGTTTATGAAACAGCCCTGTAATTAGAAAATGATGTACTAGTGTTGCTTGTTTACTTTGTGGGTGAAATATTATACACACACAGATGTGTATGTGTATATATATATATACACACACTTATATATGTTTATAGACACACACACGCGCGCACACACACACACACACAAAGTGTTTTTTCTTGGGTCAACCCTCACAGGCTACTTTATTTCTAGTCCAATTAATAGGCAACCTCCAGTGGTGCATTAAATTGCTTTTTAGCGGGAGGGGGAAGATAACTGAGAAGTTCATTGTTCCTGCTGAGGTGTGTGATGGCATCCATGTATGTTTGTTTATTTTCCCTCCATAGACAGACAATTGAAATCACAAGATTTTATTGTAAAAAAAAAAAAAATCTGTCGAGAACAGCCCTGAAGATACCTCAGCAAATCCTAAAACTGTGCCTATTTTAATTATACAGCATATTACTATCTTCTGTGTCCATTCTGAAGGTATATGTAGGAATATATAATATAAATTACCTGTGCTACATAGACAATGCCTAAATAAAGTCGTTGTTGAAGTGCTTTTTGTTTGCCTTTATTTTATACCTATTTATTTGTCCCATCTACAGACCATATTCTGGTGCTGAATCTGATGTTTACATATTTTTATCAGTTTTCTCAACTGCGGTTAATATGTGACTTTTATGTATATCAGATTATGCCAAGTCTGGTTCAAGCATATCAAATGATTATTCTTGGGTTGGAAGAACTTTAGGGGTTATATACTCACACTTTCCATATTTCTGTAACATTTCTGGGTTCTGTATGGATTGATCATAATTGACATTTCAAATCTCTTTTATATGGAGGTAATGTATAATTTTAAAAGTCTATCCTTCAGAGATCCTAGGGGTAAAAGAAAATAATCTTTAAAATACCTTAACATATAGGGAAAAAAGTTTCTATGCATATAAAATATCAATTTGGTTAGTAATCTAATGATGCACAAATTTATATAAAAGGGTTGCTCTGCTCCCATGGCTGTGATGAATTCTGATTGCAGAGGTTAGAACAAATTTGGGGGGAAGAAAAGAGCAAAACAGAAGTAGGTAATACAGAGCTTAGCACAGGACTATATGCTTAAGGGGCTTTACACATTTTTACTTCTCCACTTAAATGTTTATCAAGAACTAAACTATAATGGTATTTAGTAGTATACTATACACTAAAGTGAATGTGAAGACTTTCAAGACGCTAATTTCAAGAAGCTCACAGTCAGGTAAAAGGAATGCTGTGTTCACAAGCATGCAGAAAGGTTGCATGCTAAGAAAACAACAGGGTTTCAGTACATAGAGGAAGCTCTTCTGGTTGGAGTGGTCAGAAAAGTCTTCTTGGAAAAGATGGTATTATCTTTTCGGCATTGGGGAGAATTTTAATAGATGGGGGCTTTCAAGGATAGGTAACTCCAGCAAGGGAAATGGTATGGGTAAAGGGGCAGAGGTTAGAAAATCTATGGTGTATGAAGATCATACACAGAAGTAAAATAAAGCAATCTCCTCTATTGGCATTTCTGACTTCATATTAAAAGAAAGTCATGGACGATACCACTAGATTAGCCATTCATCTTGCAATTGCATGATGTGGATAATTAAGGTGAAAGAAGTACAAATGCCTCACAGCAACTAGTCGACAATGCTGGCAAATATGTGTAGAGTGAAGCAACGAATGAGTGAGCGGTCGAACAGTAAACATGCACAATGGAGGAACAAACAGCAACAAAAGGATAGATGAAGCAAGTGTGGCAAGAGGGTGATAATGACTGAATCTGAGTTCTGGCTGGATTAGGGCTCATGACACAATTTTTTTTTTCACTTTTATAGGCTTGACATTTTCATAATAAATTTTCTTAAGTTGTTTACAATTTCCATTTCTACTCCCACAGAAATGGTCCTCCTCAAGGTTCTAATGATCCCCGGTTATGAAATCCCGATGAAAACTTGCGTTGATCTTACATGACCACCAAGCAGCCTTTGACACATTTGACTGCTTCCACTTTTTTGAAACATTTCCCCCTGGTTTTGCTGACACCGCATGTCTCCCTGTTTCTCCATTGCCTGCCTCAGCTCAGTTCTGCTGCCAGCACCTCATCCTATCTGACCTCCAAATACAGAGTTCTTGAGTTCCACTCTTGGTCCCACGATCTTCTCACTCCACCTTCTCTTCCTCAGTGACACGTTGAGTTCAGTTATCACATGCACTCTGGTGACTCCTCATATATCTTCAGCCCAGACTTCTCCAATGAGTTCCACACTCACAGATCAAACTCTAATCCATATCTCTAGTCAACACCTCCTGTATTAGTCAGGTTTCTCTAGAGGGTCAGAACTAATCAGATATATGTATATAGGAAAGGGAACTTATTAAGGACAATTGACTTACATGATAACAAGATAAAGGCCCATGATAGGCTGTCTGCAAGCTGAGGAGCAAGGAAGCCAGTGGTGGATCAGTCTGAGTTTTAAAACCTCAAAAGTAGGGAAGCCGA
Source organism: Symphalangus syndactylus (assembly GCF_028878055.3). NCBI lineage: Eukaryota > Metazoa > Chordata > Mammalia > Primates > Hylobatidae > Symphalangus > Symphalangus syndactylus. The sequence goes on along the minus strand of NC_072445.2, from coordinate 62,540,339 downwards.
CGGTGCAGCCTTCAGTCTGTGGCCAAAGGCCCGAGAGCCCCTGGCAAACCACTGGTGTAAGTCCAAGAGTCCAAAAGCTGAAAAACTTGGGGTCTGATGTTCGAGGGAAGGAAGCATCCAGCACGAGAGAAAAATGAAGGCTGGAAGACTTAGCTATTCTGCCCTTCCGTCTTCTCTTGCCTGCTGCCTGCTTTATTCTAGCTACACTGGTAGTTGATGAAATGGTGCCCGCCCAGATCGAGGGTGGGTCTGTGTCTCCCAGTCCTCTGACTCAAATGTTAATTTCATTTGTCAACACTCTCACAGACATACTCAGGAACAATATTTTGCATCCTTCAATCCAATCAAGTTGACATTCAAAATTAACCATCACACCTCCACTTACAGACTGTTAGAATTCACTGTGTTCAGAACGGAGCTCGTGATCTTTTCCCCCAGTCTGTTCCTTTTCAGCATGACTACCTTGGTGAACGCCACCACTATCTACTCAGCTGCTCATTCCAGAACTCAAGGTGTCATTCTCTGCACTCTTCGTCTCCCCTCAGCCCGTCCATCACCAAGTTTTGTCAATTTCACTTCCAAAATAGTTTTCAAGCCTGTTCACTTCCGTCAACCTCCTCACTTAGACTAATGAGAAAGCCCTACTGCATCTCCATAAGTTGTAGGAACGCCCACCCGCCTCTCCATCCTCTGCTTGGAAACCAGAATGATCTTGTAGAAACCTAAAGATTAAATACTCTCCTACTTAAAACTGTTTCCCTTCCCCACAATGTCCAAAGTTTTTCCTATGGCCCAGAAGACCCCGTGTGACCTATGTGCATCATCTTACACCACTGTCCCCTTGTCCACTTGTTTAGAAGTGGCTGCCCTTCTAACTCCTACTCCTTTGGGTTTCAGCATAAATGATCCTTCATCAGCCTTATCAGACCTGCAAAAAAGGTAAAGTCTCCCTGTGTTGCACTTTCATTGTCAACTGTAGTTTTCCCTCATAACATTATACACAAATGCAACTACTTATGTAATTAGGAATTTGTTTCCAGCCTCCTGCCTTAGACAGAAGGCTCCAGGATTTAATACATTTTCCCTTGCCTGACATGTAGTATCTACTCAATTAACAATCTCCCTCATAAAGAGAGAGACTGCATCTGTCTGTCAGAATATGGCATATAGTAAGTCTTCAATAAACGGTTAAACTTACTGAATGTTGTTGGTGTTCAAATTAAACACTGGAAACTGAATCAACGTTAACCTTCATTCTCTTAATAATGCCTCCTAGAAAAAGCAAGTGGAACAGTAATGAGCTGCTAGGTATTTACTTTGGTAATTTGCCTCCTTTCCCCTTCCCTCTAAAATGTGTAACATTCTCCTTGCCTCCCCTGCTGATGTGCCTCATCAGAAGTGAGCTGGAGGGATTTGGAGAGTTTCAGAGTCTTTTGTTTTCCTGAGTAAAGGCTATACACTAGGATCCAGGTGTGAAATCTTCTGACATTGAATTTAACGTGTGTAACAGAAGGTTTGAGAGTCATTTCAGAGTAAATAACTTTCTATCCTCCCTAGCTCATGTAAGAGCACATAATTATTTACTCCTTCTAATTTCCCCAGTTAAGGCATCTCTATCTTAGTGGAGACTGAGTTGCTGAATATTTTTAAGTGAGCAGCATGTAGACCTAATTCCAGTTTCACAGCCCTCAGCCTCAAGATGTTGGGTGAGTTAGACGTCAGATTCCCAGTCCTGGTTTTGGAAACTCAAAGCAAGATGAAAGTTTACTCACTTAATTTTCAAAATGGAAAAAATATGGAAAAACCGTGTTTTTAGTAAGTTGGATGAGTACAGATTGCTGAAAAATGGAAGGTGCACCTCCTTAAACATGGCCAGCACCACCCTGAACCACAGCTGTTCAGCAGTCCTAACTCCCCCAGGTGTTGTGGGTATAGATGCTGTACTTTGAGAACCTGTTTCAACCGTGGCAGAAGTTCTCCAAGTAGCAAAGGCCTACCGCTTTTCAGGGCATCCCGCACACATTGTGGGGAACTGGCCTATGGTGCACGGTTCAATAAATACCTCTTATATTAAACTGCAATTAGGCGCTTTTGGCTTTTCTGTTCTGTTAAGAAAGTCATGCACTTGAGGGAAATAAACCCACAAGATCTCTTTGCTGGTAGAACTTAAAAATATTTTTTTCTTCCTGGTTCTATTTGCAGACTGTGCTAGTGGGTTAGTTAATCAAACACAATTGCCTTCCACGTCTGGGACTTAGGATTAACATATGCAACCTATTTCTCCAAGAGACACTGCACGCTGAGTTCTCGGCTCTCGGTGCACACCGTAGACATTAATCATGTGAGTGTCCTCTATTAAAATGACTAGGTCAGGATAGTAACAGGAAAACTCAGGCAGCTGCTCTTTCTGTGGTACCTGAGAGGGCCTGCACAGGTGACAGGAATTCCCTGCTGCCCTTGTTGTGTGCCCGGATTGCATACAGGCACCAGCTGAGCACACCAGCCAGCATCCCGGACAAATCTGGTGTAAAAGCTCTCGCTTCTCTTTCTTTATCAGAAGTTGGAAACAAGCAAACTGGTTTTCTTAAAATTAGTTAGAATATTTAAATACATTCTACCTTTGCAATTTCTGTCTCTCCAATTTGAAGTTTCTCTGAAACTTCACCTGGACTTCCTCACTTTCAAATTTGATGGTCTCTCCTCTGTCTTCATTTTCATCTGCTTTCCTCTGGTGCTTGATTCTGCTGATGGTCAGATTTCTTAGCTATCTGGCTATCGACTGAATGTTTGTATTTGTCCAAAATTCATATTTTGAGCGCTTCCTTGCTCCTTCTTCCATATGATGACACAGCACTTCCTTGCCCCTTCTTCCATATGAGGACACAGCAAGAAGGCAGAGTGCTTCCTTGCCCCTTCTTCCATATGAGGACACAGCAAGAAGACACCATCTACTGCAAGGAAGAGAACCCTCAACAGACACTGAATCTGCTGCACCTTGATCCTGGGCCATCCAGCCTCCAGAACTGTGGAAACTTGTTTAAGCCACCCAGGCTGGTATTTTTGTTACAGCAGCCAGAATAGGCTAAGACCTCACTGTTCCTTCTGGTTTCCCCAACATTCTGTGAACCTGGTCTTGTTTCTGCCTCCCCTTTGGCTTCTCAGCCTCATTTCTCTTTGCTGTCAGTTCTTTCTGCTCCATGACTTTTGTATGTTTCTCTGAGCTCTGTTCTAGTGCGGCAGGTATCCATCCTCTCTCTGCACAGAGATGTATAATTAATACCTTAGTTCGTAATGTGTTCTCAGCCTGAAAAGCCTTCCCTACCTACTGTATAACCAAATCCTATCCACTTGTCAAATTGTTCTAGAAATAGTTTTTGTACATTGTGTGCCTCCAATGTATCAGGCACCATGATAGGGCTTTAGAAATATGACATTAATTAATCTTCAAATCAAGTTTGAAAAAGAGGTATTATTATCCCCATTTTATAGGGAGCTCTGGGAATCTGTGAAATGGGGACAAGAGAAGTTATTCCCTGGGGACTCAGAGGAGTTTAGCAACTTCCCCCAAATCCCACAGCAGTGGCGGAGCTGAGATACAAACTCAGGAGCTGACAGATAAAGTTTGCTTTGTCTTTCAGCAAAGTCTATGCTCTACATACTAGAGGCATTGCAGCCAAGTGGCCAAGCTATGTCCTTCTGTGGACAGACAGATCAGGGTTTGAGAACTAACTCAACCATTCATGACATGTCCAATGTTCAGGTGTTCTAGTTATAATGTAGGGGAGAATGATAATGCCTACCTCATGGGCTATGGTTCTAAAGGAGCTTGGTATAAATGGTAGGCACAGAGTTCCTAATCTAGTTGCTGTTGTTATTATTGTTGTTATGATGCATTGCTCCAACTCCTGAGCCAGATGCCCTACTCAAAGTCTAACAAGTCACATTTCTTCCATGGTTCCAACTCTGTTATTTCCCCTCTAGGAACTTTTGTTGCACTTACAGTGTCTACCACATGACTTAATCATTCTCTTATTTTGTTCTCAAATTCTCCAGCAGTTGTGTATTCAGTCTCCCCAGTGGGTTTCATATTAAATTTTCTTCTGGGAATTATAGGCATCATCTAAAGGCATCATTTTATGCTTGCAAGTTTCAGTTGTACCTCTAAGTGACTTCAAATATATTCCTGTTATCTGTCCACAAGGCAGGATCTACTGGCTTAGTTTCATCCCTTCCACTCCCCCTAATGCATTACTGTAGTTATTTCAGTTTGCCAAAAAAAGCTAATTTTCTCACATTTCTCTCCCTCCCTTCCTTCCTCTCTTTCGGGCATCAATAGTACTTATGAAGAACCTGCTAGGTACCGAGCACTGGGAATTCAACAGCGAGCAAAGCTCATGGGGCTCACAGTCTAGTGGGGAATTGAGACAGCACTGAATCTATTATAAAATCATGGATTAAGTGTTACAGTAGAAAAATATGGGTATCGTGAAAGTGCAAGGAAGGCTCCTCATTGTAACTGAAGAATCAAAGGTAGCTTCATGGTGGAAGTGAAGTCTATGCTGAGACCAGAAGGATAATTAGGAGCTAGGGAGGCTGGGGTAGGGATGGTGCGGGAAGTGGGGATGTAAATGTTCCAGGCAGAGAGAAGAGCTTATACAAGGCTTGTAAACAATAGAGAGCCTGTGAAGTCAAGGAGCCAAACAAAGTTTAGTAGGGCTGGTTGACAGTGTCACGGCTGGTGGGGAAGCTCAGACATGGTCATCCAGGCCCTATGGCCTATGTGAAAGTGTGAGGACTTGACACAATACCATAAAAAGCATTTTTCCCCTCTCCAAGATGGAAAATGACTTGGAGGTGGAAGTAGTCAAGAATAGATTCAGGGAGACTCGTTATGAATAGCTTCAATAGCCAAGATGAAAGTTAGTGATGGCCTTTAGGATTAGGAAAGTAGATGAGCTTGAAAATACCTAGACAGTAGAATTTATAGAAGTTGATGATAGATTTAGTGTTGGAGGAGAGAGAGAAGAGTAGAATTAAGGAAGACTCCAGGCTTACGGCTTGGGAAACTGGGTGGATATTGGTTCCCTACAGTGAGGAAAGTAGATAGGAGGGGAAATTGGTTTGGGAGAAAAAGACTGTGTGCTCAATTTTCGTTAAGTTAATCTTAAAATGCCTATGGGACATCCAAATGAAGATGGCCAATGGGCAGGGAAATATGCAGGTGAGGCTCAGGAGACAGACGTGGGCTGGGCTTGGACGTGATCATGCAGTGGCGTGTGTGTGGCTGTGTGTGTGATTTCCCCTTGAGTTGTCCATCTGTCTTCTGGCCAATCATTTGAGCTCTAGGTGTTCTTTAAGACTGAAGTCAGGTCTCACTCCTTTGCTGAATCATTACTTCTCTCTTCGAGTCTCCCTCTCATCTTTTCTCCAATGTCATTGTGTACAAGCCTACAGCATAGCATGGAAAAGACTGCTTGGTGATTATTCACTTGTGTCTTGCTTTGGGCTCTAATCTACGGGAAGGCAACAATTTTGTTTTGTCCATCTTCATTTTAGGCATAATGGCTGACAGACATGTATTTAATGAATTTTTTTAATATATTGCAAGTAAAAGGCTAGCCATGGTCAAAATGACGACAGCATTTGATATGGGCTCCTCCCATTTTCCTCCAAGATGGCCAGTACTTCTGACCTACAAAATCAACCAGAACATCCTCCAAATTTTTTACTGCATTTCCCTGTCAAATATACCAGTCCTATCCAGAACACCAAGCAATGCCTATGCCCAGTGCTCAGGCACTGTGAGGAAAACAGAAATGAATAAACACATTCTCTGTTTCAAAGAGTCTTCACGCTAGTAGAATGGAGAATGAAAATAAAAATCATTGCAGATGTGGGCAGGGTTTTGTAGTAAGATGAAAGAGGCCCCATGTATCTGGAATGGGCCCTCCCGGGTGCACCTTCTGAAGGCAACACTTTCACTCAAATACGTGATTCTTGAGGTAGAAACTTCCAGTCCTAGGGAGGAAAGGCAAGGGGCATCCTGCCCAGCTCTTCACTTCATATCTCATGGGTGAAGCCTCACAGGGCTCTATTAATAATTGGAACATGTCCCCAACCTGCCAGGATTACCCTCCAGACCCCAGCTTGTCACATGGTCCCTGTACCCATGTGTCTGTAGACTTCCATTAGGAAGACTTTACTAAATATTAAAAAACAGAAGAGGCTGGGCGTGGTGGCTCACGCCTGTAATCCCAGCACTTTGGGAGGCTGAGGTGGGTGGATCACCTGAGGTCAGGAGTTCGAGACCAGCCTGGCCATCTTTACTAAAAATACAAAAATTATCCGGGAGCAGTGGCAGGCGCCTATAATCCCAGCTACTTGGGAGGCTGAGGCAGGACAATCGCTTGAGCCTGGGAGGCAGAGGTTGCAGTGAGCCAAGATCGCACCATTGCACTCCAGCCTGGGTGACAGCAGGAGACTCTGTCTCAAAATAATTAATAATAATAATAATAATAATAATAATAATAATAAACATTAAAAAAATAAAAGACAGAACATTAGAAATCCATTCCAGAAACCTACTGGAACTTCAAAGTTTTTACAGATGACATTTTAGAGAGCTTTCTTGAGTTTGTCAAATGAACAATTTCAAGAAGTCTCTACATACTCTTATCTACCATACAACGGATCAGTAGTCAAAATTATGGCCAAGATAGGTAATAAAGTAAAACGCACTGTATTGTCTACTGACAATGCGACAAGGTAGGCAACTTTAAAAGTGGCTTTTAATAAAAGGTCTTACTGTTTGTGGGATCTTAAAGCACTATTTTTAGTTTGCAGCTAAGACATGAGTATTTCAGACAAACTTTGTGAATGTGTGCTTAAGTTTAAGTAAGCATGGGACAGTCATGAGTTATCCTAATAGACTGTGTCTCTTTAGAATCTTTGTTCCTTAGTCTTATGGGAAGGGTGTCTCATGTCTCCTGTATGTTCTGTATGTTCCTGTACGTTCATGTCCATGGGAGCAGAAAGCCAGAAGCTGTGACCATAGACCCTTCCAGGGAGACTGCACAGGAACCTGTCAAGGAATGCAAAAGGACTCCTTAGAGGTGACAAGGCAGTTTGACAAAGGCAGCTGGGCTTCATCACAGACTGACGTATGTGAAAAATAGAACTCACGGCCGGGTGCAGTGGCTCACACCTGGAATCCCAGCACTTTGGGAGGCCAAGGTGGGCAGATCACCTGAGGTCAGGAGTTCGAGACCAGTCTGGCCAACATGGCAAAACCCCATCTCTACTAAAAATACAAAAAATTAGCTGGACACCTGTAGTCCCAGCTACTCAGGAGGCTGAGGCAGGAGAATTGTTTGAACCCAGTAGGCAGAGGTTGCAGTGAGCCGAGACCATGCCACTGCACTCTAGCCTGGGCGACAGAGTGAGACTCCATCTCAATTAAAAAAAAAAAAAATAGACCTCAGACCTCATGTATTCCTCCTCAGGCCGCTAGGAGGATGTAAAAAAGGCCTCTAACAAGAGTGCTTTCACTTTTGGAATTGAGAAAGGTAAATTTCCCAAGGACTGTAAAGCTACTCTTGTCTCCTATATTGATATTTTTCTCTGAAAAAATAAATGTCTTTTTGCATTATTTAAATAGCACATAATTAAATACTAAGGGCTCTCTGTTACTTGTACCCAAAGCAGTGCCCAGTGAGGTATGGAGGCCCAGAGGGCTGTAGAGGAGCATCGCCTCTCAGAGCAGGAGAGAGGAAAAACAATAGACAGAGACAGACAGGGACCCAGGGCAGGAGGAAAAGAAAGGAAGTGTTTAACATTCAGAATTTGTCCACAGCCGATAATTTATTGGAACTCATCTGTAACAAGGCCTGGCACTGATTTATAAGTTGATTTGAAAAATAAATAAAAGTGATAGAAACCTGCATTTGGTTTTAATGATAGACTGTTGCAGCGTGAAAAGTAAGGATATGAAACACTGCAAGGAAATTAGATATTATGCCCTGAAGACAATTGCAGCTACCAGCCCATTAATTGTTAGATATTTATTATTAAAAATTTCTTTTCATGAGTGACTGCAGAATATTTGCGCTACTCAAGCTGTTGGGTTCTGACATGAATGAAGTGTGAGGAGCTCATTTGTTTCTCTCTCTCTCTGTGTGTGTGTGTGTGTGTGTGTGTGTGTGTGTGTGTGTGTAAAACTGACAAGCCAGCTGACCAAAATAGGTGATAGATCTCTTTACAGCAAAAACACAAATACAGAGGGGCTGCCTTTTAACTCAGAACAGAGCAAGGAGTGCTGGGGCACTTGTCATTTCTGAAGCTGTTATTAAATAATAATTTAATAAATAATAAAAATAATTTTTAACCCAGGTGTCAACCCAGGTATAGGCACAAGTTAGATCTTTCTAAATTAGAACACAAGTCAAAAATCCCTGGCTGGGCCAGGTGTGGTGGCTCACGCCTGTAATCCCAGCACTTTGAGAGGCTGAGGTGGGAGGATCACTTGAATCCAGGAGTTCGAGACTAGCCTGGCCAACGTGGCGAAATGCTGTCTCTACAAATAATAACAACACTAAATTAGACAGGAGTGGTGGCTCATGCCTGTGGGTCCAGCTCCTTGGGAGGCTGAGGTGGAAGGGTTGCAGGAGCCCAGGAAGTCCAGGCTTTGGTGAGCCATGATTATGCCATTGTACTCCAGCCTGAGTGACAGAATGAGACCCTGTCTCAAAACAAAACAGAACAAAACAAAACAAAACAAAAAAAAGTCACTGGCAATAGCACCCCAAAGAGATCTAAATTGTGAATACTAAAAGCAATTTTGTTATCTCACCAGTATTTAATGTATTGTGTTGAATTTTGGTCTGGAAAGATCCAGGATTGCCACTTGAACACCTCATGGTTTAAATTATAATACACAATGGTGCACCCAAAACAGGAGTATCCTCCCTCCAAGTTACGGCATGTCTAAACTGCTTTCTTATAAATTAGGTAATATATTTGTTTTTTTGTTGAGGAAAAAAAGAGAGTGGGTCTTTGGTTAACTGGAAATTACTTATTATTATAGGCTAATATTATAAATGTTTTACATTTCCTTTTTATTTTATATTTGAAACTTAATATATGTGTTTCCCTTATTTGCCAGATAGTTGGAGGATGAGGCTATATTTGGACAAATTTTTATTTATGTAAATGTATAATTTAATGGTCCAGATACATATTTTTTTGAAATCAGAAGGCACTTTACAGCCAATCTTAATTCATGATTCACTCTTAGGGCTATTTTCAATTAATTTTTCTATTGTGCCATTTTTCTGAAGCACACAGAAAAATGTTTTACAGTGGAGAGGATCAGCATAGTAAAGATAAAGATGGCATTATTTACATAAATAGCATATTTTAAAAACAGCTTCGGTGAGTTGCAACACAAGTTAATAAATTTAACTTGCCATTATTTAATATGTAATAAAATACAGTCTAAAAAATACAATCTAGGTGGTCCATGTGCCACAATGCCCAGCTTTGCCATCAAGGAATTTACAAATGCTATTCCTACGTACTTTGTGCTGCTGATAGCTTTTTTCTCTACAGTGCTAAATTCTATGGTAAACCATCGAAGACTTGAGCAATGCTTGCACTCAAATTTGGGCTAGACTGTGAGCTTCTTGAGGGTGGAGACTGTGTCTATATCCATCTTTGTAGCTCCTGAGGTCAGCCTGGTGCCAATCACTTTATGAATGAGGGGTAGGTTAGGTTACTTCCTAAAGCCTTCGTGTTTAGGTCTTAGAAAATCAATCAGCAAACATTTGTTGCATCCCTCCTCTTCTTTTTCCACTAAGGAGGATGGTATTTCAGATATTGACGCACAGAGTTCCCCTGTTGGTTGAGAACCAGGCTTGTATCCAGAATGGATAACATAATATCAGTGGCGCACACACGTATGCACATACGAAAGCAGGCAGGCAGGAGTTTGCTGATCTCTGTTGTACCCAGCCCCACCATGGTTGATTTCAAGCTACTAATAATTGTGGCTCACTAAATAAATAAAAATTTAACTATCAGTTCTTGCCAACTGGTAAAAGGGCGTTCCAGTAGGATGTTCATAGGTTCATTTGTTTTTTTTATAAAAATGTCCACTGTCAAACACATTTTTAAAGACTGTCAAGAGGAGGTCTGGACCACAGTGTTTCTCCATGGATTTGACCAACATCTGCCCACTGTCTCCCTCTCCATTCACTTGGAGCTCCAAGCTGTACTCTTCACATCTTCCCTTCCTACAAATCACTCACCTGTCATTTCTTTAAGACAATGCGGAAATGCTCAACTCCAACCCTCTCCACCTGCAGTTTTCCTTACGTTGCCTTTCCCTCCTTCTCTCCCCTCCCCTGTCTTATAGGAAGAAGTGTCTGCTTTCCAAAAACCCGTCCACCACCACTGATACTCATCTTGTCCCCACTTTCCCTGAGACCTGCTCCATCATCTGTCTCACCTCTTACTTCAAGTATTCCTTTTCGTCAACAATTTCCCTATTTCCTTTCAGACTTCAAGCCAACTCAGATATTCCCACAAACAAATATTATTTATTTTGTTTTTGAAAAACTTACCTTCTCCTTCAGGCTATCATCACTTCATGCTTGTTGACTCTTCACCATTCCTTAGTTGCCTTGAAATCTGGCTCAAATCACCCAAAAAACCGACATAATCACCTAGTCAAATGGGTTTTCTCATCCTTACTTCAAATACTTCCCACACGCTGAGCACAGCCTGGTTTTCCTTGTACCTTTTTATTTCACGTTCAACCAAACTCCCCAAACTTTGGTCTCACTCACAGCTTTGCCCTCAGATCTCCTCAGCCCACACTTCCTTGACAATCACGTCTGTGTGCATGGTTCCGAATTTTTATGTCTAGCCCCAGCAGCTCAGTCTTGTCATAACCCAGACCAGATGTCACCTTGTTCCCTAACCAAGTCATCCTTTTCATATCTCCCTAACCACTTGTGCTAGAACTCCTGGAAGAAAATATTCCAGTGGTGTGCTGGTAAATACCCACCACCCCAAAGCCCTGATTTACAGTATTTGCTGCTTTCCATTGTGTAAATCAGAGGTTGGTAAACTTTTTCTGTAAAGAACTAGATAGTAAATATTCTAGGCTTTCAGGTTCCAGGCTTTCAGGCCACATGGTCTCTGTTTCAAGTACAACTCAACTGCTGTTGTTAGTGAAAGCAGCCACAGACAATGCCTAAATGCATAAGCATGGCTGTGTTCCAATACAATGTTATCTATGGACCTGAAAGTTGAAATTCATATAATTTTTTCATATCATATGTCCCAAAAAATCTTCTAAATTTTTTCAATTACTTAAGAATGTGAAGACCATTCTTACCTTGCAGCCATACAAAAGCAGGCAGGCAGGAGTTTGCTGATGTCTGTTATACCCAGCCCCACCATGGTTGATTTCAAGCCACTAATAATTGTGGCTCACTAAATTAATAAAAATTTAACTGTCAGCTCTTGCCAACTGGTAAAAGGGGGCTCCAGTAAGATGTTCATAAGTTCATTTTTTTTTTTAAATGTGCACTCTCAAACACATTTTTAAAGGCTGTCAAGAGGAGGCCTAGACTACAGTGTTTCTCAATGGATCTGACAAACATCTGGAACAACGGTCTTCCTGAGAAGCATTTCTCAAGAACACTGTTTGGAGGATTCTGTCTTGGTATTCTAATTGCCCGACAGGTTCTTCTTGACCACTGCACAGATAAACCCAATTCACCAAGAGAGTGCTATTGCAGTAGAGGAAGAGTTTAATTATCACAAGGCAGCTAAACAGAAGGATGGGAGTTACTACTTAAGTCTGTCTCCCTGAAAATTTAGGAGACTAGGGTTTTTTAAGGACAATTTAGCAGGCAGGGGGCTAGGGAATAGGGAATGCTGATTGGTTGGGTTGGAGATGACATCATAGGAGGTCGAAGCTGTCTTCTTACTATTTTCAGTTCCTGGGTAGGATCACAAGACCAATTGAGCCAATTTACCAAACCACGTGGTACCAGCTGGTTATCAGAATGCATGGTCTAAAAAATATCTCAAACACCAATCTTAAATTTTACAGTAGTGTTGTTATCTATAAGAGCAACTGAGGAGGTTACAAATCTTGTGACTTCTGGCTACAAGGCTCCTGAACCATAATTCTAACCTTGTAGCTAATTTCTTAGTTTTACAAAGGCAGTTTGGTCGTTCAGCAAGGAGGGGGTTAGTTTTGGGAAGAAGCTGTTACTATCTTTATTTCAAGGTTAAACTAATTTCCTCCCATAGTTAGCTTGGCATACGCCCAGGAATGAACAAAGAGTGCTTGGAGGTTAGAAGCAAGATGGAGTCAGTTAGGTTAGATTCCTTTCACTGTCCTAACTTTTCTATGTCGGATTTCTCTCACTGTCATAATTTTTGCAAAGGCAGTGTATATTCCCCACTTTTCCTTCCTCTCATATATAATCAGGTGTCAAGGCCTGTCATATCTATCCTTTCACACTGAGGGTAGAAGATGAGCCCTGGAGGGAGCTGGGGACCAGATACCCTGCCTAATGTCCTGGCCTGGCTGGACCATTCCTAATTCTCTGCCCTCCCTAGGATCTCTGCCAATGAACTGACTTGTTTCTTCTCCCTAACCTGAATTGACCAGCTTATGCCTGTGGCTCCAGATGGAGCCAGTGGCACCATCAATGACACCCCCTTTCACTCTTAAAAGCATGTGGGTTTGGATGATAAGGTACACTATTACTTTACCTTCACCCCCTTTCACTCTTGTCTGCCAAAATCTTCTTATTCATGAGCTACCTGCATATAAAGCCTCTTCCGATCCTTTTGACTGGCTGTGATCTATCCCTTTCCAAAACCACATCAACTTTCTTCTTTCCTCTCTTAGGCTCCCTGTTAGAGTTATTTATAGACCTCTTTTATTTCTTCTTATGTTTTTAAGCACAGAGACTGTGCTATATTAGATACCATCAAGGTGCCAAGAACAATGCCTTGCTCAGAAGTAAATAATAACTATGGGTTGAATAATAAATAACTGACCAACTAAAAGTTCAAAGGGAATATGTATCACCAGTGTAAGGATTTTGAGACCCATAAGTTTGAGCAGAAAGTCAGCATTCTCTGCCGTCTCCTTTCTTCATCAAAATTTTACACAATGATGAATTTTTCTCCCAGATTGTTAAGTGGAGGAATTATGTAAGAGTTTACAAACTACAAAGAACAAAAGTATTTATTTAGCTAGTTGATTCACAACAGTATTTTCTCAGATGTGTTCCTTGGAACACTAGTTGAGCATGATATTAGTGGAGTATTTATTAAAACAGGATTATCTGGCCAGTTAAAGAAATGCTGACTTAGAGCTCAGCAGAGTTTTCAGTGTATATGTGTTTTAATAGTGGGACTCTCAGAACTTTTAATAAACAAATGGGCATGGCAAATCTCTAAAGAGCGGCTATGATATCTAATATTTTCCAAATTGAATTGATCATGGATGCCTCTTCTGAATCTTCCCACCCGTTTTTCTGTGGAGCCTTTCTTAAGACAACTAGGGAAATAGTAATTTAGAAAGTACATTTACAGTGAGTTATAAGAGTATTTTCAATATATTTGCTTTCCAAGGTAGTTCTGACCATGAATTGGTAATGGATCTTAAAATCTTCTTAAGCCATTTTCTTCTGTGTGGGTTTCTTTTTTGTTTGTTTGTTTCATTGGTTTATTTTTTGAGACAGGTCTTCCTCTGTCACCCAGGCAGGCATGCAGTGGCACAAACATGGCTCACTGTATCCTTGACCTTCCGGGCTCAAGTGATCCTTACACCTTAGCCTCCCAAGTAGCTGTGACCACAGGCACACACCACCATGCCTGGATAATTTATTTTAAATTTTTTGTAGGGACACAGTCTCACCATGTTGCCCAGGGTGATCTTGAACTCCCAGGCTCAGTTGATCCTCCTGCTTCAGCCTCTTAAAGTGCTGGGATTACAGGTGTGAGCCACTGTGCCTGGCCCAGTTTCTTAGTTGAAGCTTCTTGATTAGCATGAGCAGGTGGTACTTCATTCATGCCTTTGGCACACAAAGCCTGGAAGACTGAACTCAGCCTGAACTCAGGTCCCCAAGCTGGATGATTCAGCCTCCATCCTCTGCTTTTTATTACCACTGTTGCCCAAAGCTTCATAACCTCATGCTGAATTCTTTTGCTTTCAACCTCTCTTCCTCCTCTCGCCCATCCTACATACGCTCCCACAGCCATCCTCCCCAAACCACACCTTGGTCAATAAACCTCACTGGTCTTCCTCCTACAGAGTCATTGCCAGCTTATTTACCTGGATGTCTGGGTGCTGCAAAACCGCATGGAGTACTGATATATTTAATTCCATTGAGCACATTAAGAATAATACTTGTAGGAGGAGAATTTTCTATTGCATGTAATATACAAATCACAGACATGAGCACATCTCTCTTAAGAACATGTTGTCAAACTAAGCACAGCTGGCTGCTTGCAGATTTTTTTTTTCCTGGAAATTTCCTGCCTCTTGAATTTTCATTTTAGTTAAAGTGTAAAATTTTTAAAGAAAATGTTATGGCTGAAAACTTTTAATTGAGACAACTCCATCAACTTAATTTATTTGTTTTTCTATAAATTGGGAAAGTATCACTACTGTTTGATTTTCACAAGATGATACAAGCTAATTCATGATTTGTGACAATACCACAGAGCCGAGTCCAAACTGGTAGCCTGTTCCTATCATATTATTTTAAAACATACCCTTCCACTACTCTGCCCTACCTGGGCCTTGCTACTCAATACCTTGCTACTCAGGGTGTGGTCACAGACCAGCAGCATCACCGTCACATAAACAGCTGACTCAAATGCTGATTCTCAGGCCCTGCTCCAAACCTAAGGAACAAGAATCTGCATTTGAATAAGATCCCCGATGATGTGTTTGCACACTAAGTCTCAAGGGCACTGGCAAAAGGCAAGCAACTCAAATCTCAGTTTTCCAATTTGTAAAGAAGTATCTCTTTCTCATAGAACTATTGTATGGATTAAGTAAAACAATGTCTTCTGGTAACTGTGAAACATTTTGCTGATTGGAGCTATATCACACTGGTTCACTCACTGTCCCTACACACCCATGTACCTTTATGCATCTGAACCTTCCGGCTGCCTGGAACATTTCCTTCCTTTCCCTCTAAGTATTTGAATTACACCTGTCTGTTTTGGGCTGAATTGTGTCCCCACAAGATTCATATGTTAAAGTACCAACCCGCAGTACCAGGGTGTGAGTGTATTTGGAGACAGAGATAATTAAGGTTAAATGAGGTCATTATGGTGAGCCCTAATCCACTATGACTGTGTCCCTATAAGAAGAGGATATGAGAACACAGACCCAGAGGGATGACCACGTGAGGACACAAAGAGAAGATGCCATCTGCAAGCAAAGGAGAGAGACCTCAGGAAACACCAACCCTGCCCATACCTGGATCTCAGACTTCTGAACTCCAAAACTGTGAAGGGATATATTTCTTTCAGTTAACCCCCTCTGCCCCCAATCCTGTCTGGGGTACAGTAGTCCCCGTTATCTGCCATTTCACTTTCCTTGGTGGTCAACCATGGCCCAGAAATATTAAATGGAAACTTCTAGATATAAATAATATCTGAGTCTTAAATTGCACACTGTTCTGTGTAGCATGTCGCAATCTGCCGCCGTTCCTCTCTGTCCTGCCTGGGATGTCAATTTCCCTTTGTCCTGGGTCTCCATGCTATTGATGCTACCCTCTTGTTAGTCACTTGGGAGCCGTCTAGGTGATCAGATAAAAAAAAAACCAGTACATATAAGATTCAATAGTCTTGGTTTTGACATCCACCGGGGGTCTTGGAATGCATCTCCCTGGCATAGAGGGGTACTGCTGACTTTTGTTAGGGCAGCCCTAGCAAACTGCCACATTGTCTTCCCTTGTTCCAGCTCAAGTGCTCCATTCTCCACCCTCCTGGATCCCCCTGCCCAGTGCTGCGTGACTGCAGTGGGTGGGTTTTTACTGAACTTGACACACATACATGCCATACATCTTCAAATATGTATTATTATTCTGGAGGCTGGGAAAATTCTATTCAATGCCTACCCTATCTGCCTGTGAATATCAGTGAATCAATATACACTTGTTGATTGATTGGTTGAAAGAAGAGTACAACTCAGGACTTCATATTCCCAGTCAAGGCTGCCAGCTAGTGAATGATGATACTTCTGCCTCTAGGTAAGCAAAGCAGATTTTGCATTCAGCCTGCATTGAATGTATATTGGCACTGATCTCATGATATATTATAGATGTTCTGCCTATAGGTTCAATTTGCAGTATCCCAAACTGTGGGAATAAATGAATCATAATACCTTGCTTTGAAAATTTTTAACTCCTTATCTTATTCGACCTCCCAGCTCTACTCCAATGTGAAATAAGAAAACATGTTATTGTTCCTACATGAAAGGGAAAACCTGAGGTTCAGAAAGGGCAAGAGGCTGACATGGTAACTATAGTTAGTAACAATGGATTGCTCTCTTAGAAATTGCTGAGAGTAGATTTAAATGTTCTGACCACAGAAAATGCTAAGTATGTGAAGTAATGCATATGTGAATTAACTCGACTTAGCCATTCCACAATGTATATACATACATATTTCAAAATGTCATGTTGTTCATGACAAATATATACAATTTTTATTTTGTCAATTAAAAAACCAGAAAGGTCAGGAGGCTTAGCCAAGGACACTAGCCCGTTAGTAGAATCTTGCACCGCCAATAGGAGACTTCTGGAGCTGATAGTAAACCGGCCCTCCGATGATGTTGTCAATGAGTGGTCTTCCTAGAAGAGAAAAGAAAAGGCCCTTTTGGGTCCGGAATTGGTGGGTTCTTGGTCTCACTGACTTCAAGAATGAAGCCGCGGACCCTCACGGTGAGTGTTACAGCTCTTAAGGTGGCGTGTCTGGAGTTTGTTCCTTCTGATGTTCGGATGTGTTCGCAGTTTTTTCTTTCTGGTGGGTTCGTGGTCTCGTTGGCTCAGGAGTGAAGCTGCAGACCTTCACGGTGAATGTTACAGCTCATAAAAGCAGCATGGTCCCAAAGAGTGAGCAGTAGCAAGATTTATTGCAAACAGCGAAAGAAAACAACTTCCACAGTGTGAACAGGGACTGCAGCAGGTTGCCATGGCTGGCTCGGGCAGCCTGCTTTTATTCTCTTATCTGGCCCCACCCACGTCCTGCTGATTGGTAGAGCCCAGTGGTCTGTTCTGACAGGGCACTGATTGGTGCGTTTACCATCCCTGAGCTAGATATAAAAGTTCTCCTCGTCCCCATCAGATCAGTTAGATACAGAGTATGGACACAAAGGTTCTCCAAGGCCCCACCAGAGCAGCCAGACACAGAGTGTCAATTGGTGCATCCACAAACCTCCAGCTAGACACAGGGTGCTGATTGGTGTATTTACAATCCCTGAGCTAGACATAAAGGTTCTCCACATCTCCCCCAGACTCAGGAGCCCAGCTGGCTTCACCCAGTGGATCCGGTGGCTGCAGGTGGAGCTGCCCGCCAGTCCCGCGCCGTGCGCCCTCACTCCTCAGGCTTTGGGTGGTCACTGGGACTGGGCGCTGTGGAGCAGGGGGTGGTGCTTGTCGGGGAGGCTCCGGCCGCACAGGAGCCCATGGAGCGGGTGGGAGGCTCAGGCATGGCGGGCTGCAGGTCCCCAGCCCTGCCCCGCGGGAAGGCAGCCAAGGTCCGGTGAGAAACCGAGCGCAGTGCCGGTGGGTCGGCACTGCTGGGGGACCCAGTACACCCTCCTCAGCCGCTGGCCTGGGTGCCAAGCCCCTCATTGCCCAGGGCCGGCAGGGCCGGCCGGCTGCTCCGAGTCAGGGGCCCGCCAAGCCCATGCCCACCCGGAACTCCAGCTGGCCCACAAGCGCCGCGGCGCAGCCCTGGTTCCCGCTCGCGCCTCTCCCTCCACACCTCCCTGCAAGCTGAGGGAGCCAGCTCCGGCCTTGGCCAGACCAGAAAGGGGCTCCCACAGTGCAGCGGTGGGCTGAAGGGCTCCTCAAGTGCCACCAAAGTGGGAGCCCAGGCAGAGGAGGTGCCGAGAGCGAGAGAGGGCTGTGAGGACTGCCCGCAGGCTGTCACGTCTCACTTTCATCATCCTTCTCCACCCCTGTAAAAAAAGGAAAACCCGGAGCTTGCATATGAACAAGCCAGAAACCTTATTTTTCAGCTCTCTATACAGCAACTTCTTAGATTTAAAACCCAAAATTGAAAGCAATCTCCATAGAATTTCTCTGGGGAGAAATGACCTACTTCAGCTTATATTCCTCCCTGTAGTTGCTCTGAGCCTTGGGAATTACCTTGTCCATGTATTTTCATTCAGAATGAATGCTTTAATATATTTCTTTAATCATCTGTTGCATCAGAGAATATTGTTTCATGCATATTAAAGACTTGGGCATGTAATAGAACAGTGTTCTGACTAATAAATGCGCTCAAAGCATGTCACTAGTCTTATTGCTTTTCTTAGCTTCAGGATAGATGTGTTTTATTTGGAAAATAATGATGATGATGATGATAGTGCTTCTGCTAAACAAAGGGAATTATTTTATTTTAAAATGGTGTCATGACCCTGTACAGGTCATTATTCTTTTAAAGGAGTCAACCTTTTGCCTTATTTCCAGAGTGTTTTATTCCCCATTCAGGCAAATTAATCAATGAGTATTAGGAACTTTCTACATGCCTGGCTTGAGACTGTGCAGAAGTACAAGGATGCACCTTCTGTCTAGAAAATCTTCTAGTCTGATTTGGCTATAAACGACTTTCAGAAAATAAATAAAGGTACAAATCACT
Source organism: Symphalangus syndactylus (assembly GCF_028878055.3). Taxonomy (NCBI): domain Eukaryota; kingdom Metazoa; phylum Chordata; class Mammalia; order Primates; family Hylobatidae; genus Symphalangus; species Symphalangus syndactylus. The sequence continues at coordinate 62,521,424 of NC_072445.2, read as the reverse complement.
TGCTCTGGGAAAAGAGAGAAGGGAAAGGGGTTTATACAGAGATAAAGGTTGAATGAGATTTTTATTAAAAAGAAAGATTGGGATGCTTTGACAAAAGGATTTGAGGCAAGAAGGAAAAATATAAGTGAAGGCACATTATTGGTATAAATTCAATAAACATGCACCGTTCCACTCATCTTCATCATTTAGATAAAAGACACAGTCCCCGTTCTAGAGTTAAAGGTCACACATACGGTGCAACAAATACCATACTAGAGCTAAACATGGTGTGCTAATTGATCTCAGAGGAAGGCTGCATGACACAGCGGAGGAAAAATAAGAGGACAACAAAAAGCGTATGCACCTAAGAGGAATCTTAAAACAAGAAGAGATTAGCCAGAGCAAGTAGGAGGGGAGGCCATTCTGTGCAGAGGGAATCATTTGGTGAGGGTGCCGAGGAAAGAGAAGAGACACACTTCTCCAGTCCCTCAGTTTGGCTGGAGAGAGGTTTGTGTGCCAGGGAACAGTGAGTGATGAGGTTGGAGACACAGGCAGGGGTGAGGCTGGGGAGAAGCTGGCAAATCATACTAAGGAATTCTGACTTTACTCTGAAAGCAACATGGAACGAATATCACACTCAAAGAACAGCAAGAAGGAAGAGGGTCTGGTAGGAGCACAAGCTTCTGTGGAAGAAAATAAAAGGGGCAGAGGGTGAGGGGAGGTAAGGGAAGGCTTTACTTGTCTTTCACGAGAAGTTTGGATTTGACCTGAGAGGTAATGCGATGTCAGTGTAGGTTTGTGTTCTTGTTCTGGGTTTGTGTGTGTGTGTGTGAGAGGGAGAGACTCATTTGGTGTGAGTCTCACATACATGATGATATGCAGTCAAAATAATCACACCAGATTGTGTGAATGGGGCAAAGTCATACTCTCTGATTTAGCAAACATCACTAAATGACGACAGGCAGAAAATTAAGGTTATGCCCTTAATGAGCTCAGTGAATGACAATCTTTCTCAAATAATGGGTTTTGTCTCAATTTCTGATGTGTTTAAATTCCTTATATAAAATAACTTGTACTAAAGTAAATCTGAACATTGTAACTGGTATTTAACAAAATTTTTTAAGTCTCTACTTACAGATTAAAAAATCTTAGAGAGTTGCTTTAAACTGGCACTATAACTGCAAAAAGTCCATGAACATTGTCTTCCTTTCTGGATTTCAATCAATCAAGAATATTTGGATGGTTTTTAAAATAAGGTAATAGAAAATGGAAATGTACAAGAGAGACTAGGAGTGGAATATTTCATTGTGACCCTACAGCATGATTCTGAAAATAAATTCACACCATCTTGCCATTCAGTTTACCAGCCTGTAAAATGCCCTTAAAGCTTTTCTATACAAATGCCTTGGGGATGGATAATGTAACTAGTGGCAAATTTCTTTATTACTTCAGGATTTATTGGTGAAAATGAAATACACTGTTTTAGAGATTTTATACATTACAGGAATAAGTACATAAATATTGTCAATATGGATCCTGTTATAACATAGGAGTGGGGTCTGCATATGATGAATATGATGAAAGATGAGACATTAGAATCTCTTTAACAGGCTTATGAAACAGACAGAAAACTTATTTTCAGGGTATCTTAATGATTAAGGTAAAATGCAAAATAATCTAAACTGCCTAAAAAGTGTACATAATGTAAAATTTATAGAACTTTTTAAACACATAGTACTTAAGAATTTAGAAAAAGCATGGCTGGGCGCGGTGGCTCACACCTATAATCCCAGCACTTTGGGAGGCTGAGGCAGGTGGATAGCTTGAGGCCAGTTCGAAACCAATCTGGCCAACATTGTGTAACCCTGTCTCCACTAAAAATACAAAAACCGGCGTGGTGATACATGCCTGTAATCTCAGCTACTCAGGAGGCTGAGGCAAGAGAATCGCTGGAACCCAGGAAGTGGAGGTTGCAGTGAGCTGAGATCACGCCACTGCACTCCAGCCTTGGTGACAGAGCAAGACTCGGTCACAGAAAAAAGAATTTAGAAAAAGCAGTTGAGATGTCACAATATTTGATGAAATCTCCAAAGAAACGGTTGGAAACAGTAATACAAAAGGTGGTGGCATAGGAAAGTGTTAGTAAATGGTATTTCTGAAATAAATGCAAGAGGTAAACATAAACATGTTCAATTTGTTCTAGGTTGTTAGAAAAATCTGGCAACAAGTGTTATGGTAGAAGGAAGCACAGGCAAATACAGATATTACACTCCAATAATGTTTAAAAGTGCTGATACTGGAGAACAATGATAAACTTTAAAAGATACATAATATCAGTTCTGCAGATATGTTTGTTATCTCTCTCATTAGAGGCGCCTTGCATGTGAGTTTAGAAAACATTTTTACAATACACTGCACAGTCCTGCTCATTGTATCAGTCTGCTCGGGTTGCCGTAATGGAATACTGTGGTGGCTAAAGCCTGAGTGGCTAAACCAAAAGACATTTATTTTTTCACAGTTCTGGAGGATGGAAGTCCAAGATCAAGGTACCAGGGTTTGTTTCTGGGAGCGCTCTCTTCCTGGGATAACTTCTTGTTGGATCTTCACATGGGCTTTCCTCTGTGTGCATGTGGAGAGGGAGAAAGCTCTCCGATGTCTCTTTCTCTTCTTACAAGGACACCAGTCCTATCAAATTAAGTCCATGTCCTTATGACCTCATTTAAGCTTTATCACCTTCTCCCAGACCCCACCTATCTCTAGGTAGTAGGAGTTAGGGCTTCAGCATATAAATTTTGATGGTGAGGTATGGGGGGAAGCATTCAGTTCATTCACTCATCAATGTCAACTCTTTTTTTTTTTTTTTGAGGCAGAGTCTCGCTCTGCCGCCCAGGCTGGAGTGCAGTGGCGCGATCTCGGCTCACTGCAAGCTCCGCCTCCCGGGTTCACGCCATTCTCCTGCCTCAGCCTCTCTGAGTAGCTGGGACTACAGGCGCCCGCCACCACGCCCGGCTGATTTTTTTTTTATATTTTTAGTAGAGACAGGGTTTCACCGTGGTCTCGATCTCCTGACCTCGTGATCCGCCTGCCTCGGCCTCCCAAAGTGCTGGGATTACAAGCGTGAGCCACCGCGCCCGGCCAATGTCAACTCTTTTATTAAAAGTCTAAGACATTTTCTTCTGCTGCTGTATTTATGCCTAAATTTTTTTAGTCACATAAATCCTTACACCGGGTATCACTTGTAAACCCCAGGTGCATTTATAAAACTATCAGCAACACAGAAATAGTCTTTGGAGATAAAGTAGCATTCTAATAATGCAGTGGATGTGAAATCTAAGCTGGGTCTCCCAGATGGAGAAGTGTAATAAAGGAGGGAGATACAACTAGACAGATGTGGGAATGAGAAGCAAGGTGAGAGCTGAGGAAACCTGTTCCGACTTGTTTCTTCAGGAAGAACAAAGTCTTGGCGTTGAAAAGCTCACTTTTGTTATTTTTTCTGTCTAGAGCTTTTAAGTGGGAAAATGTGTTTCACAGAAGGCAGCTCAGCTGAGAATCAGAAATCCCAGGCCAGTCCTGCCAAGAACTCAGAGTGAGACCTAGACAGTTTGCATAATCTCCAGAGCCCTCAATTTCCTCTTCTATAAAGTGAGGTATAGATCACTGTAAGACTGCATTTTAACAGTCTGATTTCTATGACTCTAGGACTTACTTCTGAAGAGTGTATACACTGGTTCCAATGTTTCTAGAACACTTCTGTATAGCACATGAAAACCTTCCCCTCCGCAATGCAGGTAGCTCCGTAATGCCAACGCTTATGCACAACTTTATTAAACTCTCAAGTACAATCTGGAAACCACTACAATCTGAGAAGTAGTGAAGAAGAAAAATATAGTATAAAATCCAAGTAAATGGCCTTATTGCCATGGTGCCATTAGGTAGTTAGCTTGTTTATTTAGAAGTAGTTTAGTTTTAATTACCCCAATACTGTTTCTGTAATGCTCATGTTAAAAAGGATAGACTAAATTCAAGCTTTATGTGTTCAGGATATAATGTTTTCTTTACCAGCATTAGAGTTTTATTTGGCAAATGCTGTTTTTAGTTTATTAGACAATTCAAAATATGTCCACTTACATGGGACATGCCATGTTGTTATCACAGACAGAAAGACTTCATATCACTATGTGGCTATCATTCATACTTTAGAGGAGAGATTCCAAATATGGCATCCATTTATGGCAGGTGTTAATCAAATTGCATGCCTTAGTGAATCTTTCTCAGAGAATCCTTTTCTTTCTCTGAAGACCATTTACCATAGCCCTCATCAGTCAATATTATCAATGTGTGGTTCCTTAATACAAGTAAGACCAGTTCTCCTATTCTGAGCTTCTTGGTGAGTTGGACATCTGTGTGACTTCTGGGGTCATGTAGACTTAAAAGGTGGAGTCTCATTTCAGGACATTCTTGATTGAAAGGGAGCAGAGAAAGCTGCTCTGCAGGAAAGAAAACAAGAGAGAAGCAAGAAGCATGCACAGGAACAGAAGGAACACAGGATCTTCCTGGAATCCTGATTGCTATCTTTGTCTTTCTTCTGGTCCCCTGGGAGGCCAGTCTGCAATTACTGCTCTTAGATTCTTCTAAGAGATACCGCAATGCCCTGGTAATAAATTCGCCTCCCGCCTCGCTCACCCGCCACCAGCACCCACCAAAACTACTTAAAGGTGACTTTGTAGCACTTGTACTCAACAATCCCTTTATCACCATTCTTCATCTTGGCAGACCACTCTAGAATTTAACCAAATTTTTATTACATTTTTTTTTCCAGCCAGTGTCCTTTTATTTGTCTCTCCCCAAAGCAATACTATATAGTATGCTCATTATTATGATAATCTGGCTAAGTGTGGCCACAGACTGAATTTTAGTGAGCTTCTAACCCCAGTTAGTAATGTGGCACAATTTCCAACAAATATGTGCCACTGGCTAAAAAGGAGGGGCTAAGTTTTAGAACACATACATCACTATAAATCCATCACCAGAAATCCAACTGGAAATGCCTAATGAGTATAGGTTGTAGTGTCAGTACAGGAAATGAATTATGTTACTTGCCATATCTGCCTTATTTATTAAATAATTGATTTCCACAAATGCTTAACAGTGATTCCCAAACCTCACCAAAGACAGAACTACCCAAGGAAGCTTTTTAAATATAAATTCCTAGGCCTATCCCAGGAACTATGAAATAAGAACCTGTGGGAGATGGGGTCTGGGAATCTATTTATTTGTACATTTATGATTTTCCAGGCCATTTTGAAGATCAATCATGTTGGAAGACCACTGTTCTAGTATATATAATGTCCAGGAGGAAACTTGTAACTGAAATTCAAACTCCAATCAATATAGAAAAATCTATCGTATTTCTACATACCAGCAATGAACAATCAGAAATTAAAATTTCAAAAAGTACAATTTATAATAGCCTTCAAAACATGAAATACTTAGGTATAAATCTAACAACATGTGCAAGATATGTATGCTGGAATATTGTTGAATTAATATATTCAACAATATATTGATGAAAAAAATCAAAGACCTAAATAAATGAACATTTATACAATATTCATGGGTTGGCAAATATTAAGATGTCTATTCTCATTAATCTATAACCATATATATAGAAATCTATAATTTCAACTCCATCCCAAGCAAAATCTCAGAAGCAATTTTTAAAAAGAAATTGACAAGCTGATTCTAAATTGTACAAGACAAGGAACTAGAATAGCCTAAACAATCTTGAAAAAGCAGAACAAAAGGGAAGGACTCACATTACCTGATTTTAAGACTTCTTATAAAGTCTACAATAACCAGACAGTGCAGTGATGGCAAAATGACAGACACGGAGATGAATGAAACAGAGTAGAGAGTTCAGAAGTAAACCCATGCATGAAGAGTCAATTGATTTTTACAAAAATGCAGGGACAATTTAGCGAGCAAGGAATATTTTTGAAACAAATGATGCTGGAACAATTGAATATCCATATGCAAAATAATGAACTTTGACCCATACTTCACATTATGTGGAAACATTAACTCAAAAAGTATAATAGATTTAAATGTAAAAGTTAAATAATTTCTAAATTATTCGATGATTAGAATTATCTTCTAAAAAACAATTCTAGAAGAAAACAGAAGAAAAACTTCGTGATCTTGGGTAAAAATGTTTATTGGAGATGATAAAAATCATGATCTACAAAAGAAAAACATGATAAACTAGACTACATCAAAATTAAAATTAAAAGCTTCTGCTTTTTGAAGAACATGCTTATGAAAAATGAAAAGCCATACACTGGGAGAAAATATGTGTGAAAATATTTGGGAAATATGTATCTGATAAAAGAAACTTGCATGCAGAATATATCAAGAATGCCTAAAAATCAATAATGAGGAAACAACTCACTTAACAAACAGGTAAGGATTTGAACAAAGACTTTACCAAAAAAGATATACAGATGGACAATAAACACATGAAAAATACTCAACATCATATTTATTAGGGAAATGCATATGAAAACAACAATGAGATGATACCATTGTATACCTATCAGAATGGCTAAGATATAAAAACTTTCTAATATCAAGTGTTGGTAAGGATGCTGAGCAGCTGGAACCCTCACACATGGTTGAAGGGAATGCCACTCAGGAAAACAGTTTGGAAGCTTCTGATAAAGTGAAACATATGACATGAAAATCCCACTCCTAGGTATTTAAGGGAAATGAAACATGTTCACATAAAAACCTACTTATAAATGTTTATAGAAACTTTATTTGTAATCACCGAAATTGGAAACACCCCAAATGTTCATCAACAGGCAAAATGATAAACTGCAATACATTCGTACAATGAAATACTACTCAGCAATGAAAAGGGACATGCCACTGATACATGACGTGATATGGATGAATTTCAAATGCCTTATGCTAAATGAAAGAAGCCAGGCTCAAAAGGCCGGACACACTCTTTGATTCTATTTTATATGACATTCTGGAAAATGCAAAACTACAGAAGCAGAAACCATATCCTTGGTTTCCAGGAGCTGATTGGATAGAAAGGTTGATTACAAAGGGACAAGGATCTTACAGTACTCAGTCCTTTGTATTGATGAGGCTATATGTTATACTGCTGTGTGTGTTTGTCAAAATCCATAGAATTTTATTTGAAAAAGAGTGATTTTACTAAATTATGCCTATATCTCAATAAACCTGTCTAAAAAGAAAAACACAGTAAAAAGCAAAGTTCCAGTTTGGTGTGTCAAGGGATATGTACTTTGCTTTCAGGTTGATCCTTTCTAAGAATCAAATTATCTTTTTCCCCCTTCCAAATGACTAAGGTAACAAATGGTCTGTCAGTGTCCCCTAACGTGGAAATCCAAGAGGACGGTATGCTATGTGCCACTCTATTTGCTGTTGTGATGGGCTTTAGACATTTACTATTATTTATTACACAGGTTTAGGATATAATGTGGAGGTCACCTTCCAGCTGCAGTGAGATATTAACAGACTGGGATTGATGGGGGAGAGGAAGACCATTGTTATGTTTCTACTATATATCAGAAAAACTCTTTATGTTTTGTTTGTATATGTTTCTGTAAACATTCTGTAAACATGTTGAAGTAAACATTCAACAATCCTATAGATAATGATTTTGGGGAAATTTCAATTAAAAAAATCTAGGATCTAACTAAAATGCTAAGTTGCACACCAATTATTATACTTAAAACGGGCATAGTTAAGGGTTTCTCAGACATTTGGCCTCTGTATACATTTGCAACAGAATCTTCACAAAGAGGGGAGGAACGTCTATGATCTCAGGGGCACCTGTGTGCTGCCTCTAATCAGGTATGCTAAAATAAAATACTAGCTAATCTCCGGAATGTCATCAAACTTTCTAATATTTGGAAGTATGCAATGAATACAAAAGAGTTGAGGAATACAAATTGAATTATTAAAAAGTTATATTCAACACATTTAATTTCCAGAATTTGCCATCTCCTAATAGGACCTCAGAGATGTTAAATAATTTGTCCACAACTGGTAAGTGACAGGAATATTTTAAACTCAAGTCTTCTGACTCTAAGGCGAGTACAGATTATATTGCTTTACTTTTACTCTCAAAAGTTCACAAGTGTATAAGCCATGATGGTGTGGTAAATCACACCAGGAGATGCCGGCAGTATTTCTTCTCTAGACCCTAGTGCTGAGAAGTTGAATACAACAATCTTTAAATTAATTCTTACTTGGCACTCCATTATCATTAGATTGATTTAACTCAGCCACATTTTTAATATTTCAAAGACAGAAGATAAATGGCACCCGATTTCATCTTCTCTTATGATTTTTAAAAATACTCTGGAAATGAGGAAGGAAAATACTTAGTCACGTTTTTCACCAGAACATAAAATTCCTTTCTCTTGCCTTCCATGGCACCAGCTTCCTAGCTCTCTCTTTCCCGTTCTCTTTAAGCCCCTTGGGGGATCATCTCCCTCTGCTTGCCTATTGGAGGCTGTGTTTCCCAGAGTTCTGTCCTGAGGTCTCCTTTCTTCCCAGTGTACATGATGATGTCTCCTTGGTGAGGAGAGCAAAGATCACCTGGTGACCATCAAGCAGGCCACCCGAAGACAAAACTCCTTATCTGAGGAATTTAGAAGTAATTATGAAGCGGCTTCCTTATCTGGGGTAAATACCTGAGATTCGTTGTCTATGGCCACGGAAAACTAGGATGTGGGCACACAAAGAGTGCAGTTAAGAGCAGAAGTTTAATAGGCGAAAGAAAGAAAAGATCTCTGTGCAGAGAAAAGTGCCAGAGAAAACGGGTTGTGGCTTTCGCAGTGGAATGCAGGTTTTACAGAGGAGCTTGAGGGGACAGTGTCTGATTTACATAGGGCACCAAAGTTTGGTCAGACCAGGTGTCCCATATGCATAGCACATGAAGAAGCTGGCTGCCCCACCCTAATCTTTTATTATGCAGATGGGCTCTCCACCCGGCTGGCGCCATGTTGCCTGGTTCTTTTTTTTTTTTTTTGAGACGGCGTCTCGCTCTGTCCCCCAGGCTGGAGTGCAATGGCGGGATCTCCCCTCACTGCAAGCTCCGCCGCCTGGGTTGACGCCATTCTCCTGCCTCAGCCTCCCAAGTAGCTGGGACTACAGGCGCCCGCCACAACGCCCTGCTAATTTTTTGTATATTTAGTAGAGACGGGGTTTCACCGTGTTAGCCAGGATGGTCTCAATCTCCTGACCTCGTGATCCACCCGCCTCGGCCTCCCAAAGTGCTGGGATTACAGGCTTGAGCCACCGTGCCCGGCCGTTGCCTGGTTCTTTACTGTACACGTGGTGACGAAGAAAGGGAAGATGGAGCCTCCGTGTTGAACGTGCCTGGCCCTCAGGTAGCCCTTTTCTATTGGCGCAGCTGCTGGCATTAACCAGTGCAAGTTTCCAGCTTGCTTATCTATGTCTACAGCTCGATTTTTCAGGCTGCTCTTTGTTAGAAAAGAAATAATTTCGAGGTGCTTTTTGTTAAAAGGGAAATTCTGCCAAGGACTCTGTTGTCCTTACTATCTGCCTAAATAATTTCTTTCTATCTCCTGTATCAGTTAGACTTCCCTATTATCTAAAGCTGGCATCTGGTACGAAGCTTCTTTCGTACCAGATAGAAGTTACTTATAAACTCTAGTTACTTATAAATTTATTTTATTTATTTACTTATAAATTTATAAGTAACTAGAATTTCTATACATCTCCAGAATACATGCCTGCCGAAACCCATTGTGTAAACCTGGCTGACATTAAGCACAAAAATGTCTACAAATGTAATCATGTATCTAATGATACCAATGGGCTAATATGGTCCAAATTACCTTCAGCTCCTGCTTTAAGGTCCATAAATACCCCTGAGGAAGAATCCACTGTGTTGCACTCAGTCCTCCCTTGCTGAGGTGCCCCGCTGCAGCTGCACTCTTCCACAGCGTTCTTTCTACCTAGTAAACCTTTCCATTTCCAGTCCTATACGGTCAGTGGTAAATTCTTCTTACCAACCCACCAGTCAACCACCTTTTGATGTTGGAGCTCTGACACCTTGCCTGGCTCTGGGTGATTGCATTTACTCAATTCATCTGTAGACTGATGACTTCATCTCTGGTACAGACCATTCTGACCTGCAGAACCATAGGTACCATTTCTTCTTAGTGGACAGTTCTGTTTGAATGACCACAGAGAACTCAATCTCAACATGCTCCAATGGAATTTCACTGCCTTCCCTATACTCTGCTCTCTGCCTTTCCCATCTGCCCACCCTCCCCTAAATTTCCAGTGTCATAAATTTAATGACATCATAAATGAGCTAGGAGTCATGCTGAAGTGCTTTCCCTCTTCACATCTGAGTATCCATCTAGGCTTATTGTTCTGCCTGCATTCTCTCTCTCAAAGTCTTCTCCTCTGGATATTCCTTCAATACAACTCTCATCAAGTCTAATCTGCATTATTCTAGTTCATCTCCTCACTAGTCCCCCCTCAGCTTTGTCCCTGTCTCATTCCTGAGGGATACTGCTGAATCATGTTACTTCCAGCCAAAGGCCTTACAGTAGCTTCGTACTCACAAAGAACCAAACGCAAACTCCAAGGCCCCCCTGCTTCCATCTGCAGCCGAACCCTAATTGAAATCTGTTTCAGCTGCACCAAACTACCTGCAGCTATCTAAACACCCTTTGCTGTTAATCATCTGCAATTATATGCCTAAGCTGCTCACTCCGCCCAACCTCTTAGTGCTGGCTTGTTAGATCTTTGCCTTTAATGTCCTTGTCATTATGGATTTGTGTATCTTTTAATATTTAAAATGAGTTTCTTTTATTTTTGCCTTTTACTCCCTGAATTTTTCACAATGAATAGCAAATCATTTTTAAGGAGAACATCTAACATTTATTAAAATACCTAGGTGAACAAGGAATGGCTGTCTCCTTTTTCTACTTTATGATAAAATCCAGATGAATATAGGAATGTAAAACTTCAAAAAAGTTATCATTGTTTTAGGTCTATTCATACGTCCAAGGTTTTCAATTTTATGAATAACTCATACCATTTTGGGGCAAGTTTTGGGGCTGAGGGTTTACACCCATACCTCCACTAAGAGAACCGGGTATTCCTTTCCTGCTGTGTAGGTGTTTTTATCCCCTTCTTTTTAATAAAATAATTAAGAGAGTTTTTATTAGTAGAGTTAAAGATTTACAGAAAAATTGAGTACAGTTCCATATATGCATCCCATTCCCACCACATATATTGTTTCTCTGTTATTAATACCTTTCACTAGTGTGGTACATTTGTTACAACTAATGTACCAATATCAATATATTATTAACTATAGTCCATAGTTTACTTTCAGGTTCACTCTTAGTTGTACTTCTATAGGTTTTGACACATGTATAACGTCATGTATCTGCTAGTGTAGTATCACACAGAATAGTCTCACCTGTGCTTTGCCTATCCATCCTCCCCTTCCCTTCCCCACCCCACCCAGCCAGTGTCCACCCTCATCTTTTTACTATCTGTATAGTTTTTATTTTTTATTTTTGGAGACAGAGTCTCACTCTGTTACCCAGGCTGGAGTGCAGTGGCACAATCTCAGCCCACTGCAACCTCTGCCTCCTGGGTTCAAGCAATCCTCCTGCCTCAGCCTCCCAAATAGCTGGGATTACAGGTGTGCACCACCATGCCCAGGTAAATTTTCTTTTTTCTTGACTTTTAGTGGAGATGGGGTTTCGCCATGTTGGCCAGGCTGGACTCAAATTCCTGACCTCAAGTGATCTGGCCCCCTCAGCCTCCCAAAGTGCTGGGATTATATAGTTTTTCAACACAGACAGTCTGTATAATTTTTCAACACAGGCAGTAATCATTGTATTTTGAGCCAAAGTTTCCATCACCTTTTTAGGCAGACTTCTTTCCATTTGTTTTAAAATGAAGAAAGAATGTCTTCATGAAACATGAGTTATTTTGCATAGTCAGAAAGTGTTCACAGATTGAATTTTTAAAGTTGGTAATGCTTTTTTTTTTTTCAAGATCCAGTTTGCATTTTCTACTCCCATTAACCTACAGTGAATACATCATTGGTCAACCAAAGTTACAGGATGAAGAAAGACTCTCGAGAAACACATGTGGGTCCAAACTTAACACTCAGAAATGCCCATGAGGGAAATTGATTTCTCTTATCTATTACCAAATTGCTACTGTTGACATCAGGGTAAGAAGTTTTCATTTTTCTACAATGAGAAGATAAAATAATCTGATATACAATGTAGGCAATTGAAATGGTCAGCACGATATTCTATTTCGCCATCAGAAAAAAACTCAGTGGTTTATTTATTTTTTATTTTTTATTTTTTTGAGACGGAGTCTCGCTGTCGCCCAGGCTGGAGTGCAGTGGCGCGATCTCAGCTCACTGCAAGCTCCGCCTCCCGGGTTCACGCCATTCTCCTGCCTCAGCCTCCCGAGTAGCTGGGACTACAGGCGCCCGCCACCGCGCCCAGCTAATTTTTTGTGTTTTTAGTAGAGACGGGGTTTCACCGTGGTCTCGATCTCCTGACCTCGTGATCCGCCCGCCTTGGCCTCCCAAAGTGCTGGGATTACAGGCGTGAGTCACCGCGCCCGGCCCCCAGTGGTTTAAATTGCAGACCCCAGCATGGCTTTTTCAGATGGATAACGACTCATTTCTAGAGGCCTTTCCCATTTAAATTTGATAGTACTGACACCAAAGAATGGGGGGCATGCTTATCACTACTTATTTTGGACTAAACAATCACAATACCTACTTAACAAAGCTGCTAAAAGCTTGGTGCATGATTTTGGGTGTTACCTGTGCCCCAACTCACAGGCAAGAAGCAGCGGCACATTATAATCATTTGACAGGAAAGAATTTCAAGGGGACATAGAAAAATTGAAAGTCCACATGGGATATGATCAAAGTTAAAAGAGAATTTCCTTTTCAACAAATGAAAGCAAGATATTTAGGTCAAACCTCACGTTGACAGGAAACAGGAAGGGCCACTGCCCATGTTAGAAGCAGACTGGACTGCACGACCCATAGGAGTCTCTGTGGTCAGGTTAATGGCTTAACAAAAAGTAATACTTTTAGAGTGCTTTAAGGTTTTCTAAGTGCCTTTCTTCATCTCTATCTTGATACAAATTGTCCTTATCAGATGTTATTAACATAGCAGAGTTTAGCAACAGATTAGAGTGCAACAGATTAGAAATTATCCTGTAGTGAAAATAGAATGGTTTTCCTCTTCATCTTTGCTTTAGTGAAATGCTTGAAAGCCTACTCTCTCTGAGCTGAAAGTATGATTTGTTATTCCAAAACTATTTTAGTCTCAGCAGAGATGGAGTTTGCACATGCATTTTCGATAACTAAGGCTGACTCCCATTAGGGTGGAAAATAAAGCCTATAATTCATAATAAGAGGTTGGTGGCTCACGCTTGTAATCCCAGCACTTTGGGAGGCCGAGGCGGGCGGATCACGAGGTCAGGAGATCGAGACCATGGTGAAACCCCGTCTCTACTAAAAATACAAAAAAATTAGCCGGGCGTGCTGGCGGGCGCCTGTAGTCCCAGCTACTCGGAGAGGCTGAGGCAGGAGAATGGCGTGAACCCGGGAGGCGGAGCTTGCAGTGAGCCGAGATCGCGCCACTGCACTCCAGCCTGGGTGATGGAGTGAGACTCCGTCTCAAAAAAAAAAAAAAAAAAAGAGATTTCTGCCTTTGAAATCACTTCCTACCATAATACTGGCCACTTCATTACAGTGGTAATTAGAAAGAAAAAAAACCAGAAATGGCCATTTGAAGGAGAAATTAGTGCTTAGTTTCCAAGACTGTTTTATTTTAATGGATGCAACGCTGGCAAGATTTTATACTTCAATTGCAAACCCAAGAATAATAAGGCTAGTGTCTCAGATCTGTCTTCTAAATGGAAAACGCTTAATGCAGCATGTGATGAAAGAGCATCTAATGACTGGATACATCCCTTAAAGTCAAATGTACTGTCTTTAAAGGAGGGTTTAAAAAATAAGTATGTATGTGAAGGTAGGCATGTGTGGGTGTACGTTACATCCATTTAATCAGCTGCTACTGTCATTAACCAAGCACACAACTTGAGCTTGTTAAAATTACTCCAATTAAAAGAAAGTGCTGTTAAAAGAAAATCTCATATTTTATTAAAAATGTCTGATGCGGCCCAAAAGGAAGGAATGGATCTTTTCCTGGAAGAGGAAAACAAGATTTAAGACACAGAAATACACACAGGTTGATCTAAGAGTCTCCATTTTTACAGAGCTGCTGAATTCTTCTAAAGAATGTTTCTTTCCTTCCCCCAGCCCACTTCGTCTTTTGGAAGACTCTTTTATTGTGGAATGTAATACAGAAAACTCCACCCAATAAAAACACACAGTTCAATTATATTCCTCAAAGGGCACACCAGTGTAAACATGACACAGGCCAATAAAACATTGCCCCACCACACAAGCCTCCTCAGGCCAGCCCTCCCCAGCCCTAATCTCTCCTTTCCCCCAAAATACAATTGTCTTTTACGTTATCACTTCTTTGCTTTTCTTGATAATTTTACCATCAAAACATGGATCCCTAACCATTGTAGTTTTGCTTTGCCTTTTTTTTTTTTTTGGAACTTTACGTAAACAGTATCATATAGTTTATACTCTTGTATTTATGCTTTTTCATGTGATACTATGTATGTCAAATTCTTGTTGCTATGAGTAGTGGTAAGTCTTTCCTATTCACTCAATTGTATGCATATAGCACAGTATTTTTTTAACCCATTGGATTGTAGGTGACTACTGCATTTGGGTGACTCAGTTTCTGCTTTTTCTGAATGATGCTGCTACGAATATTTTTATATGTGTTTTTTGATATACATGTGCCTACATTTCTGTTGCATGTACTTGTGAGTGGAATTTCTGCATCACTGGATGTACATTCAAATTTTTCAGATACTGCTGAATAGTTTTCTGAACTGGTTATAGCAATTTGCACTTCTAATAGCAGCATATGAGAATTGTCAATATTTAGCCTTTCTGTTAAGATTGTAGTAGATTTTTACTTGGGGTTATCACTGAAGCATAATGAGGCTTTTCAAATGTTTATGGTTATTTGGCTATCCTCTTTTGTAAAATGCTTCAAGTCATTTCCCAACTTTTGTATTATGCTGTCCATATTGATTTGTAGAAGCTCTTTGTGTATTCTAGATACAAGCTCATTTTGATGACATGTGTGGGAAATTTCTTCTCCTACTTGTGGCTTGCTTTTTTACTTTCTTAATGATGTCTTTCTATGAATATAATTTTTAAATTTTTAAACATTTTATTTTGAATTAATTTTAGATTTACAGAAGAGTAGAAAAGAGTAGAGAGAGCTCCACTATATCCTCCATCCAGCTTCCTCTAATGTGAACCCATTCCATAACCATTTATCAAAGATAACTAACAGTTATCAAACTCAGATATTAATATAGGTACAACACTGCTACATAAACAACACAATTGATTCACATTATACCTGTTTTCCGCTGTTATCCTTTTTCTGTTCCAGGATCCAATATAGAATACCATGCTGCGTTCAGCGGTCAGTCTCCTTAGTCTCCCTCAGTCTGTGGCAATTGTCTCAGTTCATATTTTTCATGACTTTAACACTTTAATAGTCCTGGTCAGGTATTTTGAGAATAAATCTCAATTTGGACTTCTCCAATGTTTTCTCATGATTAGATGAATTCACTAATTTTTAATGTAATATAGTTTGTCAATCTTCTCCTTTATATTAATGCTTTTTGTCTCCTTTTAAAATAACTTCCCTTCCCCACAGAGCCTGTTTTGCCTTTCATATCTTGTGAAAGCCACTGTTTCACCTTTCATATGTAGTTTATAAGTTTAGGCCAAGTTCCATAGTTTCCATATCTAACCCATCAAACATCAATTATTGAAAAAAAAAGTTTCCTTGCTTATCTGTAGTTCCATCTTTGGGGCAAATAAAATGTCCCTGTGTGTGTGGATTTGTTTCTGAGCTCTCCATGCTGTTCCAATAGTCTATTTGTCTCTCCTTGCGCCATAGTGCACTACACTAATTACTGGAGCCGATAACAAGTCTTGATATATGGTGGTACTTATTTTGTTCAAGAGATCCTTGGCCATTTCGGCACTTCTCATTTCTTTATAAATTCTGGAATCAGCTTATTTTCTAATATACACATACATACACAGGCATGCGGGACTTGAACTGAATCCATAAATCATTTGGGAATGACAATTTACTATATTTGCAACTGCCAATAGATGAACATGAATATACCTTCATTTACATAGGGATTCTATAATTTTGCTCAATAACTTATAGTTTACTGGTAGAGATTGTGCACATCTTATATTTATTTCAAAGAATTTAATGATATTTAATACTACTGTGAATGGTATCACCTTTTTTTGTTTGTTTGTTTTTTGAGACAGAGTCTTGCTCTGTCACTCAGGCTGGAGTGCAATGGCGTGATCTTGGCTCATGGCAACCTCTGCCCCCTGGGTTCAAGGCATTCTCCTGCCTCAACCTCCCAAGTAGCTAGGACTGCAGGCGCCCATCATCATGCCTGGATAATTTTTGTATTTTTAGTAGAGACAGGGTTTCACCATATTGCCCAGGCTGGTCTCGAACTCCCGACCTCAGGTGATCTACCTGCCTCGGCTTCCCAAAGTGCTGGGATTACAGGTGTGAGCCACTGTGCCCAGCCTAGAATCACTTTTAAAATTCATTTTTTCTAGTTGTTTGCTGCTGTGTATAGAAATACAATTCGTGCATATTGGTCTTATATTGGAAGACTCTGCTAAATCCTCTTTTTAATTTTAATAGTGTATTTGTAGATTGCTTCAGATTTTGTGTGTACATAATTGTGTCATTTGTGAATATACTTTTTTTTCCTTACAGTTATTTTTTCTTATTTTTTGGCTTTTTCTGTACAGGCTAGGACCTCCAGTATAATGTTGAATAAATGTACTAATAACAGGAATACCCACTTATTTCTGAAATCAAAGCGAATACCTTCTGTACTTTAAGTATCATGCTTACAGTAGGTTTTTTTTGTAGGTAGTTACATATATGAAAATATTCAAATTTTGTGTCTTTCTATGTCAGTTTTGTAGACTGTATTTTTGTAGAAATTAGTTGTTCTTATCTAAATTTTCAAATTTATTGGCATAAAATGCTTTAACATATTCTTTTCTTCTTCCTAAATGTTCATAGAACATGCAGTAATATCCTTTTTTCATTTCAGATATGTTGCACATTTTTATCTTTTTAATTTCATGATCAGACAACCCAGAAGTTGATTAATTCTGATTCTTAAAAAATTTTTTTTCTTTTCTTTTTTTTTTTTTTTTTTTGAGACAGAGTCTCATTCTGTCACCCAAGCTGGAGTGCAGTGGCACAATCACAGCTTATTGTAGTCTTGATCTCCTGGGCTCAAATGATGCTCCTGCCTCAGCATTCCATGGAGCTGGGACTACAGGCATACACCATTGTGCCCTGCTGATTTAAAAAAAAATTCTTATTTTTTGTAGAGATGGCGTCTCATTATGCTGCCCAGGCTGGTCTCAAACTCCTGGCCTCAAGCAATCCTCCCACCTTGGCCTCTCAAAGTATGAGGTCACAGGGGTTAGCCACTGGGCCTGGCCTTTATTTTTTTAATTGTATATTTTTATTTACTATTTAATTTCTGCTCTTACTACATACTTCTTTCTGCTTTCTTTGGGCTTCATTTGCTGAATATTTTCCTCACTTCTTAAAATAGATGCTTAAAACATAATGTTTATAAAAAATAGGCTGTTCTTTTATGTGCATTATTTTGTTTGATCTTCAAAATCACCTTGTAAAGTGTGCTAATTCCATTTTTCTGGATGAAGAAAATGAGAAGGTAACTAATTTGCTCCAGGTTAATTATGAAGCCGGAATTCAAATTAGGGCTGTTTGTATAGAAAGTCTATATATTTTTTTAAATGTCTTGAATTCACATATGATCAGTATAAAATACATTTTTATCTTTTTCAAAAATTCTATTTTGTAATTAAAGAAAAAATTAGAATATGGTAAATATTTGTTTGCATTATAAAGAATCTAGGGTCAGTAAAGAAATCTAATTGTTATAAATCCATCTTCTTGCTGATCATGTTTAAAAAATTTTTCATGTATCTCAAAAACGGCACTGACAACTTGCTCCCTTTTGACCTGTTTCTCCTTCTTTAGGCTCCTGGAGATCACGCTCTCCTTCTCTGACCTCTCGTTTTCAGCCCCTGTGCAGGTCCCTCTTGCTCTGTTCACCACTAAACATCAGTGTTCCTCAGTCTTTGTAAACACTCTCTTCACTTAAAAAAACAACAACATTGGCAATCTTACTCATGCTCATTATTTTAACTCCCAAATCCAGATTCCCAGGCCTCTCAAACTACATATTATCATTGCTTTCTGAAATTGTTCATCTGGAGGTTCCAAAGTAAGACTTTAAACTCAGTCATGTCCAAACTATGCTTCAACTCGCTCTCCCCACTGACAAATACACTCTTTCTCCTGAATTGTGTGTCTCAGCAAGTAACATTTATCCAGTTTTCCAAGTCAGAACTGCAAAAGTCATTCTAAGATGCTTCCTCTCCCTCATCCCCTCCCTATCAATTACCCTCTAGATATCCCTATTATTGGTTCCATCCTCACCAGCTCCAATGCCTGAGTGTGTATTTAGATCCTCACGATGTATTACCTGGACTTGTTTGAATGCTACCTCTTAGAAAAAGTCTTTCAGAATAGTCCTATTACACTTCATATACATTCACATTATAGAAATTAACGCACCATAACTCTATGCCTGCTTCTCACTAAACTTTGAGATAATTAAGTGAAGGAGTTGTGAGACAGATATATAATCTATCTCATATACATAGATATGTATTTCCATATCTCCGAAGAGACTTGCAAATTGCTCAATACATATTTGGTCAATGGCTGTCATAGGAAAAAAATGGAAAAGAAAACTTATGATTTTCTCAGTGGTTGCTACAATTGTGGATAATTCATACTTTTCAAAATTAAGTGGAGAGGTCAAGTGGGTCCATGGAGTGTTACTATTAACCCTTCTGAAAGAGTTAGTTTAGATGGAACTATTGAGTGGACTTGTGTCAATGTCACATAAAAATAGAGCTGGACCCTTTACGATAGTGCTCTGCCATCCAGGAAAAGTCTGTTCATAAGGTCATAATAAAGTCTTCTGCTGTTATAGCCACATCACTTGAACAGTCATATCTATTCATAAGCAAAGTTGTATGCTTAGAAAGGCTTAGGATCATGGAATTTGAGTTTTGAATATTATAATTTCAAATTACATACCACTTATTAACAAAACTATCATAAAGAAGAAAACTCAATTCTATCAAGAAGGTATTTTTAATCACCCCATTTTCAGTGTGGTGAGTGACGCACAGTAAAATCAAGCAATTTATGCTAACTCTTATCATGTTACGGACAATAATTCAGAAGTATTGCTTCCTCATTCTAGAGTCTCCTCTTTCTTATTGTGGTGACATTTCCAGCTCACACAGGAGAGTCACATAAAATCCTTAAGTACAACTTCTGATCTGGTACTTACATCCCATATTTTAAAAATTTCCAGTGTTAATGATTTTTAATCCCTGCTCCAGCTTTAAGTTTATAGGTGTTCCTCGAATTATGACAGGTTACATCCTTATAAACCCATCATAAGTTGAAAATATCCTAATTTGAAAATGCACTTACTGCACTTGACCTACAGAACATCATAGCTTAGCCCAGCCTGCCATAAATGTGCTTAGATACTTGCATTAGTCTATAGTTGGGCAAAGTCACATAGCACAGTCTATTTTATAAGAAGGTGTTGAATATTCTGTGTAATTTATTGAATACTGTACTGAAAGTGAAAGTAGAATGGTTGTATGGATACTCGAAGTGAAGTTTCTACAGAATGTGTGTCGCTTTCACGCATTCTTGATCATAAAGCCAAGAAATCAAAAGTTGAACCATAGTGAATTGGGGACCATGTGTAGTCCCAACTGGATCTCTTGCTAAGAGAGACAAAATGACCTAGGAGTTCACAGCTAAGCAAGCAAGATTCCCTTTGCTTCTTCTCTGACTTCGAAGCCTACTCTCTATTTTTTTTCGCCCAAGATTAAGCTTCTGTCTTGCCTTGTACTTCCAGTGATGTCCTCTGTCTTGACTACATTTGCCTTGGCTCCTTTACAAAGTATCTCACTTTAATTCAACGTAAAATCCTGACTGGTCCTTGGATTCTATCCCTTACTCCCAGTTGCCCCATTTCAACACCTCTCTTTATGGTTCAGTCCCATTACCTGCTGGTAGATGACTTGAAGTGTCTACCTGTATAGGCCATCTCACTCATGCACAGGTGGATTTGGCTGACTGGGAACGTCAGGCAGGAAATTCCTTCTTCTTTCACCTCTGTGCATTCTCTTAAAGACTGGTAGAAGATGCTAATCTCCTTAGGTGGGTTAGTAAGTATGACAGCAGGAGTGTCCACAAAAGTCCTTCCTTGGAAAAAGTCTTGCTCCCTTTACGTGGTCCTGAGAAGGAAGGCAGTGTCAGGATTTTGAGAGGACACAAACAGCTGGAGAGGATGCCAGTCCTAACCTGGTGCTGTTGTGGCTGGAAAGAGCAGGAGTTGAGGAATGGTGGGTTATCATCTAGGCATCAGAGTCAAAGAAACCGATTTAGGTGCATTATGCCATTTACTGTGTGTGAACCTTGGGTACATCACTTGTCTTCTTGAGGTCTGTTTCCATGTCTTCAAAATACAAACTACTGCTTCCCTGCCTGTTTCACATGACTTTGTACAAATGATATGCGTTAGACAACAGCAAAATTAGGAAATTTTACAAAGTATACTAATTGGTATCATCTCAAATAATCAAAGCTTTATGGTGAAGTTTTCCAATCACAAACAATTATGCCTATGTATTAAAAACAATCTTACCTAATTAGCCATAATATGAGACATACATTTCTGGTTATTGGGACTGAATTCTGTTTTATATTTCTATTACTTAGTCTTCTCCTAGAAGATTTGAAATCTATATTTAAGTTAGTAAAATATTTCAAAATTACATTTAAATTAGTAATTAGATTTGTAATAAAACATTACAAATCTTACTGCCGAAATTTGAATTTTACCAGTTAAAACTGGTAAATGAACCAATATTTCTGAAATAGATTGAATCAAGATAGCAGTCGGCAAGTTTTCATTTGTATCAGAAAGGCAAATCTGAGAATCATTAGTAGTATAAATCACTAAAACAAAGAGTTGGGAGAAATTCTCTTTAAATTAGTTTTGGCCCCTGTCAAGATGATGAGCTAGGATAGGCTGCTGGCTTCTTCCAAAAACAATCCTAGAGGAACTAGGAGATGGGGGAGGGTGGCATGGTAGGGAGAAAGGACGGGAGAGAGGGTGAGAGACAGTGTGAGAGACAGAGTGAGAGAGAGATAGAGGAAGACTGACATATTGATTCAGACAGACAGACATGTGAATTCTAGGAAAAAACAAAATAATACCAAAAGTGAGATGTTCTGGGGAGACTGAGGCTGTTTTAACCTTGGAGTTATAGATTAGAAGCACAGAAGGCAGCAAGGTGCAGAAGGCAGTGAGATGGCTTGGAGAGAAACTGCCAATGGCTATGCTAAACTGTGTAATTGCTGTTAAAAAAAAAGACAACTGAAAAATATCTATCATTGGAAATAGAATGATTAGAAGAGAGTCCAAGAATTGAAAATAACCATGATAAAGATAACACAATTAGGAAAAATACTGGTAGCATAAAGCAAAACCAATAAATCATTTTAAAAATCCAGGTAGAAATATTAGGTCTGAATACATAAGGGTTGAAATATAAAAAACACGACCATGACAAAGGGGATAAACAGCAGGTTGAACAGATGAAGAACAAATTAGTACACTGAAAGACCAGACTGAGAAACTCTCAGAAGCAGCAAGAAACAGCAGGGATGGAAAGCCTAAGAGAATAGCTTAGGGATATGTAGATGAAAGTAGAACTGCCAACATGTATAGGAGTCCCAGAGGTGGAGGAGAAAAAATAATCAAACTATTAGATATTCCTAGAAACTGTGTTAACAGATAACCCCTTAGAATTTTGAAAAAAAAATCACTACCCACGCTTCGGTTTTATGAGAATGGCAAACTGCTAAGAAATAACTGAACAAATAAAGTGTATGTTAGTAAGATTAGTTTGCAGAATTTACCAAATAGCTGGGACATTTAAAACAATAAATCTCTTAATTCAGTGTGGGACTATCAGCCTGTGAATCTGCACTCTTACTGGTCCCCTAGCCATGGACCTAGTTAGGTCTAATCAATCACCTGTGTAAACAGTGCAGCTGCCCTCTTCTGGTTCTATTCTTCTCCTGAATCCAGCATAACTCCTAGTTGTTTAGAGATGCACATCTCTATGAGTCAAACTGGCTATGGATGATTCAAACTAGCTATGGTTCATACACATCTTACAGTAAATTCCCCCAGCCTCACCCTGTTAGATCAAACCTTCTTAAGAGCAGACATTTCAAATATCTTCTTTGATTTAAAGAAAGGTGCCCAAGCATCCAAACAGTCCTGAGATTTTATGATTCTGTGCTGCTTAACACAGCTATTGTAGCCCAACATCATCAATTAAAATATAGTTAGAAACTAGAGAAAAAGATGATTACCTGTGTTTACGAAATGTCTCTGCTTTATATACAAAAATTATTCTAAACAATTACAATTAAGGTCTATCTATCAATGAATTTTGGAATGTATGAAAAAAATCAATTCCTAAGTGCCCCAATCAATTCCTAAGTGCTTATATACTGTTGAGTCAGAAATGAAACAATTAACATTTTAATTGATCTGCTTTTTATTTCTTTCACTGTAACCTGTACTAGGAGAAAAATAATGGGGAAAGAGCCCTATAATGAGATCCACAATAATCAGACCCTAAAGTCTTATTGCTATTATTTTCTATTGTGAACAATTATCCACATTTCTTTACTTATCTATTTCAATCTTATCAATTGTGTAAAAATTGATTAAAATGGTCTAATTATGTTTGGAAATTTGGGGGGTTATCATATGATTAAGATATTTAATAAAACACATTTTTGTGATTAAAGACTCAGAAGAATCCCTTAAGTGTTAAGACCTACTTCCCTAACCCCCTGTAATTCACAGTTCATTCTGAAACAGCAGTAAATCATTGACGTGAACATTTTCTTCATAATGTCACTACAAAATAGCATAAAAACTATCTTAACTACATGCCATAAAATTAAAACAACAGACCATGACTGGGAGAGAATTACAGGTTTATCTTACTTTCATGAAGATTTTTAAAAAGGTAACATTTATGGAGAAAGTCATGAATATTAAATCTTTCGAACACCTACAATGATTAAAAAACTCTTTCTGCTTATGCCAGCAACTCTCCAACATAAGATTCCTGTTCAGTTTGCTAGGGCAGGCCACAGAGAATGTGAAGTTTGAAAAGCAAATGGAACAAACTTGGGTGAAAATTATTCTGATAATTTCAGATGTCCTGATACTGAAAACGTCTGAAAGTTTGTATGCTACACCCTAGACACTCCAAGTATGGTCCATGGACCAGCAACATTAGCATCACTTGGAAGTGTGTTAGAACAGAATCTCATGCCCCACCCAACCCTATTGAATTCAAATCCTTTTTTTCTTTTTAAAAAACTAGATCCTTAAGTGGTACATGTGCACACTGAGGTTTTAGAAGCACTACCGCCATGGCGAAATATTCTGAAAACTTAGGGTTAATGTGATGTGTTTTTATATAACAATCATAGCAAATCTTCCATAGACTGGAAGTTTTTCAAGAGTACGGGTTATAGTTTACTCTTTTTGCATCCTCAGCATCTAGTATAATGCCTGGCTCATATTTGGCCCAGTGAAGATGAATGAATAAATGACATTATAGTAAAAATAGAGCAGTCATATCAGTGAGGCTACATTAGCTGTTTACAAATGTTAAGACAGCTGGTTCAATGGGCAAGTATAGGGACAGTCAATAGGAACAATAAAGCAGAATAAGTGAAAATGTAAAATATTTTTGCTCAAACACATAATACAGAAAACTTACCAAGTGTTTAATCAGGAAGAAAACACACAGCAAAGGTTTTGAGTGTCAAAATGCATAACCTGATGATTTGATAACCATGTAATTAGTTTTAGAGTTGGGGCTGGCCATGCTGGAAAGACTAATGATGTGACCGTAGGCTTGGGACTTTGAGCCATGCAATACCAACCCAACCTCTGGGGAAGGAAGGAAAGCTGAAGATAAAGTTCAGTCACATGGCCACTGATTTAATCAATCCTATTGGCTATATAGTGAAACTCCAATAAAAACCATATACCAAGACTTGGGAGAGCTTCCCTGGCTTGAACAGATGGATGCACCAGGAGGGTGATGCATCATAAGGACATGGAAGCTAGTGTTTTGCAGCTATGTATATAAGAGTAAATGTGATTTTGTAATGCATACATATTTGCAGTGTGCTAAGCCACGTTACTGGCCCATTACTGGTCAAGTTTTACTAAAATTCTAGGCTTACTGATCAAATAAGAATCTAGAATGTAAAGTGGGTTCAAAATCTAGAATGTAAAGTAGGTTTAAGGTAAAAAACACTTGGGAAAACTAAAAGCATTTGATAACAGTTCAGAAAATGCTAATAGTTTTTAATGATAGCTAACAAGCATAATGCCTGCCGTACAATTCTCATCCTAACTACCCAGAATTAGGTCAAATGTCACATGTATTACTCAGGGTTCTCAGAGAGACAGAACTAATAGGAGATATAAATATATATGTATGTATATATTATGTATTATATTTATGTATAATATATATTTATATATTTTATACATGTATATTATATATTTATATATTATACATGTATATTATATACTTATATATTATACATGTATATTATGTATTTATATATTATACATGTATATTATATACTTATATATTATACATGTATATTATATACTTATATATTATACATGTATATTATATATTTATATATTATATATAATACATGTATTATATATATTATATATAATACATGTATATATATTTATATATTATATATTATATATTATACGTATATAATATATAATATATAATACATATATATTATATATAATATATGTATTATATATTATTATATATAATATACGTATAATATATAATATATATGTATTATATATTATATATTATATATGATATACATATTATAAATATATATTATATATTATATATAATATACATATTATAAATATATATTATATATTATATATAATAAATATATTATATATTATATATTATATATAATAAATATATTATATATTATATATTATATATAATAAATATATTATATATTATATATTATATATAATAAATATATTATATATTATATTTTATATATATTATATATAATATATAATTATATTTTATATATATTATATATAATATATAATTATATTTTATATATATTATATATAATATATAATTATATTTTATATATATTATATATAATATATAATTATATTTTATATATTATATATAAATATATGTTATGCATATATAACATATAAATATATGTTATGCATATATAACATAAATATGTTATGCATATATAACATAAATATGTTATGCATATATAACATATAAATATATGTTATGCATATATATAACATATAAATATGTTATGCATATATAACATAAATATGTTATGCATATATAACATATAAATATATGTTATGCATATATATAACATATAAATATGTTATGCATATATATAACATATAAATATATGTTATGCATATATATAACATATAATATATGTTATGCATATATAAACATATAAATATATACTATACATGTATAAATATGTTATATATAATAATATATATTATATATATTATATATTATATATATTATGTATATTATATATTATATATATTATTATATATATTATGTATATTATATATTATATATATTATTATATATATTATATATATCTGGCCATTTTTCCTTCCATGCAAAGTGCACAACCAGGTGCATTGCTAGAGGTTCTGCCCACTGGGAAGATTTTTCCTTCACCACTGTCTTTCAGGGATGTCCTAGAAAGGGGCTGTAGTGCTGCCGCTGTTCACTTTCGGGTGGTGCCTGCATATCGTGCAGAACCATCTGTGAACCAGACCCTAGTCTTCTCTTCCTCTGTCAACTGATCATGGGAAACTCCCCATGAGGCCATCAATGCAGGCTGGAGGAGGGAAGGCAGGGTGGCAGGAGTGGAGACTATGGGCATTTGAGCCACTTCCTCATGTAACTTACTTGTGCCTTCAGGACCTGCTCAAATCCAATCGCATATATACCACTTCCAGTTGATGATGGAATACTGCTGTGCATGACCCGCTTTATGGCTAGATGGGTCAGAAAGCACCCAGTTCATGATGGGCAGTTCAGGTCGCGTGGTGACTTGATGACTCATAGTCAAACATTCAGTTTCCACCAAAGCCCTGTAACAGGCCAAGAGCTGTCTCTCAAAAGGAGAGTAGTTATCTGCAGAAGATGGCAGGGCCTTGCTCCGAAATCCTAGAGGCTTCTGCTGTGATTCACCCATGGGGGCCTGCCAAAGGCTCCAAACAGCATCCCTGTCTGCCACTGACACCTCAAGCAGCATTGGATCTGCTGGGTCATGTGGCCCAAGTGGCACAGCAGCTTGCACAGCAGCTTGGACCTGTTGCAGAGCCTTCTGTTCTAGACCCCACTAAAAACTGGCAGCTTTTTGGGTCATTCGATAAATGGGCCAGAGTAACACACCCAAATGAGGAATGTGTTGCCTCCAAAATCCAAATACACCCACTAGGCCTTGTGCCTCTTTCTTGGTTGGGGAGTGTCGGGGGGTGAGGGGGGTGGGAAATGCAGCAACTTATGCTTCACCTTAGAAGGAATATCTCCACAGGCCCCACACCACTGGACCCCTAGAAATTTGACTGAAGTAGAAGGTCCCTGAATTTTAGTTGGATTTATTTCACATCCTCTGGCATGCAAATGTTTCATCAATAAGTCCAGTGTGTTTGTTACTTCTTGCTCACTGGATCCAATCAGCATAATGTCATCAATGTAATGGACCTGTGTGATATCTTGCGGAAGCAAAAAGCAATCAAATTCTCTCCAAATAAGATTCTGACACAAAGCCTGAGAATTGATATACCCCTGAGGTAGGACAGTAAAGGTAGATTGCTGGCCTTGCAAGCTGAAGCAAATTGTTTCTGGTGAGCCTTATGGACAGGAATGGAGAAAAAGGCATTTGCCAAGTCAATGGCTGCATACCAGGTACCAGGAGATGTGTTAATTTGTTCAAGCAATGAAACCACGTCTGGTACAGCAGCTGCAATTGGAGTCACCACTTGGTTAAGCTTACGATAATCCACTGTAATTCTCCAAGATTCATCTGTCTTCTGCAAATGCCAAATGGGAGATTTGGATGGGGATGTGGTGGGAATCACCACTCCTGCATCTTTCAAGTCCTTGGTGGTGGCACTAATCTCTGCAATCCCTCCAGGGATGCGACATTGTTTTTGATTTACTATTTTTCTATGTAAAGGTAGCTCTAATGGCTAACATTTGGCCTTTCCCACCATAAGAGTCCTCACCTTACCAGACAGGGAGCCAATGTGGGGGTTCTGCCAGCTGCTAAGTATGTCTATGCCAATTATGCATTCTGGCACTGGTGAAATGATCAAAAGATGAGTCCGGGGACCCACTGGACCCACTGTAAGTCAGAGTTGAGCTTTATAAAACTCCATTAATTACCTGATCTCCATAAGCTCCTACTTTTAACTGGAGGACCACAATGACATTTTGTGTCCCCTGGAATAAACATCAGCTCAAGAGCCAGTGTCCAGTCGTCCCAGAAATGTCTGATCATTTCCCTTTCCCCAGTGCACAGTTACCCTGGTAAAAAGCCAGAGTTCTCCTTGGGGAAGGATGGGAGAAAGAATCACTGCATAATTTTTGGTATGTAGTGGGGTCCTTCCTCAAGAGGGCCTGGCCTCCCCTTCATTCAAGGGGTTCTAGGTCTGTAAACTGGCTCAAGTCTGGAAATTGATTGAGGGGCTGTGATTCTCTGTTTTTATAATCCAAATTAGTCTTTTATCCATTCGATCTAGAAGTTTTCTACTTGTATAAATTAAGTAGAAATGCAGTAGGCTTCCTATCAATTTCACTTCTAGGAACACCGTAATTAGCCAATGCCACAGCTCTACATGAGTCAGACTATTCTGATTGTTGCTTTGCCTCTGCTGTCCATTACGGATCCCTGCCACCTGGAGATCCAATTATTCTCATTGTATTTAAATTTTGTAGTTGAGTAACTGTGGTTCCCAGTGTTAGATCTGACATACAGAGAAGAGCAATTACAGGGCTCTTCAAAGATGCAGGTGCTGCCCTCAGAAATCTGTTTCGCAAGGCATTGGTCAAGGGTGTATCTTCTGGACCCTCCCAGCTGGGATGAGTAGGTCTAAAGTGGCTAATCCACTCTACCATCCCACACTCTCTAAGCCTTTGGATCCCTTCCTCTACATTAAACCAAGGGAGATCAGGCATTTCCAACTCGCTCACAGTGGGCCATCTTTTAATCCATATTTCAGCTAATCAAGCAAACAAACTACTAGAACCTTTTTTAACTCCCCAAGCTGCAACATTAAAATCAGAGTCCCTACTTAGTGAGCCCAAATCAATAAATTCAACCTGATCCAACTCTATGTTCCTTCCACCATTATCCCATACCCTTAATATCCATTCCCATGCCTGTTCTACAGATTTCTGTTTATATAAATTAAAGAACTCAAAACAGTTCGAGTGTAGCGCACCTCCTCATGGGTCACACTCTCAACCTCACCTCTAGGGGCCCGCTGGGACTTTATTCTAGTTATAGGTCTAGAAGCAAACAGGGGTACTGGGGGTGGCTCCTCAGAAGAATCAACATTATTTTGCCTGGCAACTGCCTCAAGGGAGGCCATCACTGTTGCCTCAAGCAGCGTAGGACTTACCTCCTCAAAGGTGGAAACGCTGATGGCAGCCTGGGTCAGCGAGGAGATGTTCCTGCTACTGGGGATGGGGAAGCTGTTCCTTGTAGCAAAAAAGATTCCTCAGTGTTTACAAATTCAGTGTTCCCAGCTTCATCAGGGTCCTCCCACACATTCCCATTCCAAGTTGCAGGATCCCATTCTTTTCCAATTAATGCTTCACTTTAACAGCAGACACCTGGCAAGGCTGTGCATGCACCTTTCATTGCAGGTCAGCCAGTCACATGATAAAAGCTTGTGTTTGTTTTCCCACAATTTCAGCTCTATCTCTACGGGAGATAAGACTCTGACTCAGTGCAATCTTAGCAGATTTGAGGCTCAGTATCTGCTTCTGAAGCCAAGAGACAGAGTCCCTGAGTTCATCATTTTCTTTCATCACTTTGTCCACTGAACTTAGGACTAACCAACCAGCTTCATTATGTTCCTGGTTCTCCACATGTGGTCAAAGGTATTATGTATAGAGTCACTAAACTCCTTGCCTCTCATGAGTGGTGAATCAGGAGTGCCAAATGCATTTATTTTGCATAACTCTTTAAACAGTTCAGGCCAAAAGGACTATCAGTGTTCTCCATACTATTGGAAGTAGAGTCCTTAGCATTTTTGGGTTTAATCATATTAAGCAGCCAACCCCAGAAACCCCAAAACCAATGAAAGAACTCCATCCTTAATATTCTGTTCCTCTAGAACCATTCCTGGCAACAAAATCTGTATTAGTCACAGTTCTCTACAGGGACAGAACTAACAGTATATATTCTATTAAGAACTAATTTTATATATATATATATATTAGGGAGTTTATTAAGTATTAACTTACACGAACACAGGGTCCCACAATAGGCTGTCTGCAAGCTTGAGGAGCAAGTCCAAGTCTCAAAACTTTAGAACCTGGAGTCTGATGTTCAAGGACGGGAAGCATCCAGCATGGGAGAAAGATGTAGACTGGGAGGCTAGGCCAGTCTTGTGCATTTCTCTGCCTGCTTTATATTTGCTGGCAGCTGATTAGATGGTGCCCACCAGATTAAGGGTGGGTGTGCCTACCCCAGCCCACTGATTTAAATGTTAATCTCCTTTGGCAACACCCTCACAGACACACCCTGCATCAATACTTTGCATCCTTCAATCCAATCAAGTTGACACTCAGTATTAACCATCACATCACAGGTGAAGGACACACTCTCCACGAGACTGCCCTCACTTCAGAGAGCAGTTGCAAGCCTTGGGGTTCCCGGGCCATTCACACTTCTGATAAATTGACTGCAAATTCAAGGGTTCTCGTTATCCTTTCAGGTTCAACAATTCATGAGAATGCCTTACAAAACTCATGAAAGCATTGTACTTTCAATTTCATTATAAAGAATATAAATCAGGACCAGCCAAAAGAAGAGATCCATAGGGCAAGGTCTGGGAGGCTGGCAAACACTAAGTTTTTGTGTCCTGAGGACCATCACCCTCCTGGAACACCCATGTGTGTCATGAACCAGGGAAGCTCTTCTAACCTCAGTGTACAGTTTCTGTTGGAGTTTCACTATGTAGCCCATAGGTCTAACTGATTAAATCATTGTCCATGTGACTAAACTTAATCTTCAGCTTCCCTTCTATCCCTGAATGTTGGGCATATATGACATGGCTCAAAGCCCCAACCCCACAGTCACATCCTTAGAATTTTCAGCATGGCCAGCCCCAACCCTGAAACTTTCTAGGGACCAACCATGAATAACCACATTCCTATCAATTGGAAAATTCCAAGGACTTATAGAACTAGGGACAATGGTCAGCCAAACTCCTTGTTATGCAACATGGCTGTAGTGAGAATTCTGGCTTGGCTGGCTTACCTCTAGGCCAATCTTAATATAGTGATCCACAGAAGCTGGCCAGTTAGATCTACTGCTTTTGTTGTTGTTGTTGTTGTTGCACTGAATATTATGTCATAAAATAAAACATGATATGGCAGTATTTAGAACATCATTTCTCCTGAATATTTTTGATCTACTGGTGCTTGTTCTTTGATTAGTCTTGCATGACAGGTATTAGTACCTACTGACAGACACCTAATGTAAATACAGCTGAAGAAACAGTTTCTAGCTACATACTGCTTAAAACAAACACATCTACCTATATTTAACTAATGTCCCAATCAAATGATCTCACAAATTCTTTATTTAGAAACCCTTCCTCATGCATTGTCTTAGTTTGGGCTGCTCAGGCTGATACAAGAAAGCACCATGGGCTGGGGTCTAAGACAACAGAAACTTATTACTCAGTTCCTGGAGACTGGAAGTCCAAGATCAGGGTGCCATCATGGTTATGTTCAGGTGAGGGCTCTCTTCTGGGTTGCAGACTGCTGACTTCTTGTATCATCACATGGTGTAAAGAGGGCAAGAGAGCTCTCTGGGGTCTATTTTATAAAGGCACTAATCCCATTCACAAGGCCTCCATTCTCAGTATACTTTCAAATGTAGATTTCTTTGCTACAGAAATCATTCCATATTTCAGACCATTCATTACAAATAAGTGAGGTAAAGTTTACTTCCATCTAACGGCAAATGACAGAAGAAATGGAGTTTAAAGGGTAAGACTGGCAACTAGTGATTTTTAAACAGTGCTGAATTGTTTAAAATCGGAGGGTGGAATGATGTTGGTAATAGGGAGATAGGTAAAATATTAGGAAAGTGTAGAGGCAAAATAATGCTTTGATAAGTCAAATTTATATTTTATCAAAGATTTGAGAAAGTTGACAAGTTTTTCTTTCAAGTACAAATCCTTTTTTAATCCTTTTTTTCTTAAAAGTTTAAGGCAGCATAATGAAGTATGCATTAAGATCCCTTCTATCTTAAGCCAGGAAAAATTTTAAATGATTACCACTTGGGAAAAAACAATAACTATTATTTTAGCAAATGGGCAAATGAAAACCAGTCGGAATTCCTCATGCTGGACCCCCTCCATGATACAGGCTCTGTTGTACCTGCATATGCAGGTAACAGGTTAAAGTAGCCATCAGAATACAATGGAATTTTAAGACTGAGATTAACTATTCCAAGTATATTATACTCACAAAACATAAACAGTGTCCCCAAGAGCACTAAGCTTTTTAAACCAGTATTATTTATATTGAAAACAAAGAATAACAGAATTTAAAAAAAATACAGTAGAAGCAATTCTAAAAATCACTCCTAAAAATACGTGCCTAAATCTTTGAATTCAGACTCAAAACTATGCATGCAACATTCCTATGGTCTGAATGTTTGTGTCCCCGAGATTCATATGTTGAAATCCTAACTCCCAAAGTGATTGTATTAAGTGATGGGGCCTTTTGGGAGGTGATAAGGTCATGAGGGCAGAGTCCTTGAAAATGGGATTAGCACCCAAGGGAGCTTGTTTGGCCCTTCATCATATAAGGACATAATGAGAATGCTCCTTCTGTGAACCAGAAAGCAGGCTCTCACCAAATCTGCCAGCACCTCCATCTTGGACTTCCAGACATCAGAACTGTGGGAAGTAAATTTCCAATGTTTATGAGGTACCCATTTATGATATTTTATATAGCAGCCTGAATGTGCTAAGGGGGAAAATATTGTCCAAATTTGCTAAGTCTACTTGTGTTTCTTAAATTTATCCTATTTTGTCCTCAAACTTCCAAATTAAATCTCACTTGTATGGAAAAAACTAGGATAATTTTATAATTATTTTATTATAATTTTGAGACATCAATTACTTTTTCTTCAATTAAAAAAAATCCAATCATGAATCTTTTGGGATTACTTGGGCAAACTGTAGCAAATTTTTCTTACGACACATACTTACACGATGCCGAATGATGTCTGTTTTTACTACCTTGCCTATATTCTACGTAAAACTTAAAGCATGTCTTCTCTACATCAGTGGTCCCCAACCCTTTTGGCAGCAGGGACTAGTTTCGTGGAAGACAATTTTTCCATGGACTGGGACAGGGGATGGTTTCAGGATAAAACTATGAAACTGTTCCACTTCAGATCATCAGGCATTAGACCCTCATAAGGAGTGTACAACCCAAACCCCTTGCATATGCGGTTCATAACAGGGTTCCCGCTCCTATGAGAATCTAACGCTGCCGCTGATCTGACAGGAGGTGGAGCTCAGATGGTAATGCTCACTTGTCAGCCTCTCACCTCCTGTTGCGTGGTCTGGTTCGTAACAGGCCACGGACTGGTACCAGTCCATGGCCTGGGTGGTTGGGAGCTCCTGCTCTAAAGAATAATTTTAAATGAGAGAAAACTCAAGTTTTAAAGTTCATGTTAAGTCTTACTCCAACTTCCATTTCTCTCTTTATAACAAAATTCTATTAACGCATCTTGAAAAAAGATCACAGAATAATTTTATTTATAATGAATGTTATTCTCTCCAGACTTCAACTCATCAGTTTACTCTTATAACAGAGAATCAATTTAAATAACACCATCAAAATGGAATGAATATAAAACAATCTATTACATATTGATTTCTTTGATATGACATAATTATAGCCAATTAGTCTTGCAACACATGGTCCATTTCCAGTGAAATTCTCAATAAACTGCTAGGAATTACAGTTCTTCATATTGACATTTTATTGTAAAGTCTGCTAGACGTGGCTCTCTTGATTGCTTTGGAAGTCAGTCAAACAAATGCTCTGAAGAAAAGGCTGACACCACAAAACAACTTCATATGAAATCTATCCACAAATGGGATAGCAATGCCTCCAGATCCTTTGGTTTTTATCAGTCCCTTTGGAAAGTTAATTAATTGATGATTGTTCCCTTAAAATTCTATTTTAAATAGGACAATCACTGTCTATACAGTTTGTGCCAGCGTCCTTGACTTTCTTGCTTCCACTGATTTGTTTATCAAATCATACAGTGATGGTAGTCTTATTTTATCCATATTTTTGCTGTAAACATTGAGAAATATACCAAGGACAACTAACAAACCAGACCATACATACCTAAGAGAAAGAAATAAGGAAAAAAAATTAAAATTAGCAAAATAACAATTTACTGTTAACCACAGAATTTGGTAATATGTCCATAATAATTCTTCAGTGAAGTAAAATTCTGTTAGAAGCCTACAATAATAGCATTAAAATAAAAATAGTATTCTTAGATGAGATTTGATAGAATTCTGTATCTTTTAATAATGCAGTGGGTATATATAAAGAAAGATATTTTATAAGATTTTATATGACATAGTTCATTTGAACTTTGGGGATGACAGTATATTCAAAGTACAATCCCCTACCAAAAGTCTTAAGAGTACACTTAAAGCATTGGACATGTGTATCTACCAAAGGCCATTTTGGGAATTAAACTCAGCTGTTCAGCTCGTTGTCTCAGTTGGGTAGAATATAAAGGAATAAAAAGAGGAACATCCCTGAGAAAGTAGGGGAATCATTGTAATTATATTTATGTATGACATAACACTATTATGTATTATACCTAGTACATAAAGAAAAACTAGTTTATAGACAAATAATCTGTAATACAATGATGGAAATTAATTTTATGTTTCCCTCTAAACTTATAGATTGTTAAGTTTTTGGTGTGAAACTTCACAATCCTGACCAATATAAGTTTAAATGGTGCTAATGTCAAACAAATAGTAAAGACAGTAAATATGATAGTAAACACTTTCATACACACAAAAAATACAAGCTAAGTTTAAAGTCTTTAGGATGTAACTTACAGAATACTTCTCTACCTTAAATCCTTTGTGGAAACAGGCATCAAATAAACTGATATTTTTTAAAAGCATGTGCTGTAAATACATAATTTATATATTTGCAGTAGGGCAAAGGGGAATCCCTTAATCTCAACAACGTACACATCACTCACATTCATTCACTCATAATGGAAACAGGTCACATTTGCACTGGACTCTGGTTAGGCAATTTAAGTATACAAAATGATAAATTCAAAATAATAAATTACCAACATTTGCAAAATAGCAGAAGATACACTGATAGTTAAGAGATCAAGATGAAAAGGTTTCTTTATAAAGCATAACAGGAAAAAAAAACACATTAATTTATATAATTATGTGTTTTATATTTATAAAATATGTGTTTATAATTATATAAATTATATAATTTATATAATTTCTTTTTACTACAAAAAAGAAAAAGTAGAAAAGGTGAAATTAAGATTAAGAGGAAATGTGAAACACAGTATCTAAAACTGAGAAAAATTGTTTAATTAAAAAGTACTTACTGAAATGTGAATGGTTTAGCAAAGAATATAAACGAAAGTACAATGGTCATTGCTTTTCTTCCTGTTGTCACTGTAGGAGCAAAAAATTAGTTTAGAATGTGCCTATTATCTTGACAATATTTTAGAAATCACTTATTCAGCAAATATTTACAGACCTGACTATATGCCAGAATCTGTGTGAGGTGCCAAGGTAACAATGGAAAGTAAAAACCAACCAACCAAACACACGCACAAAAGTCACTGTTCCCTGTTACTATGGAGTTTAGTCTTGTAGGGAAACAGACATTAAATAATTAATACAGTTAAATGTTAAAGTACAACTGTAGTAAGTACTTGATGGAGGTCATGGTATTATGAAGCCACAGTTTAAGTCTTAGAGAAAGGCTTTCCTATGGAAGCTATGATTAGCTAGAGGCAGGGGTTATTCTTTAAAAACAGTAATCTAAAGGATATACTCGTATCTTAATAGCGGTCTTCTCTGGATAAGACTATAAGTAACCGTTACAATCTTCTTTACACAACTGTATTAACTTTTTCCCGTCCTTTGAAGTACTACACTTTGAAGTCTGCCGTAAGGCTGGAAGCCTTCCTCTCTGGTCCCAGGCAGAGTGGGGAGATCTGCATAGATCTCCATGACAGTACTTTCTTCCTCACTGCACTATCAGTTGCCATCTTCCCACTTGACTATGTGCTTTACTTAGTTTCTTGCCTTATTTATCTGTACATTCCAAGACTCTACAGTTCCTGGCACTTAGTAATTTATGCATGAATGAATGAATTCCAAAGGAAGAAGCTGTTCTGGAAACGTGCCAGAGTCACATTCCCAATGTCTGTTTTTCTTTCTATAGTAAAAGGACCCCTGTTTTGAGCTGGTTATATGTTCCCTCTTCTCCTGCTACTAGGTGTGGTCATGTGTCTAGGCTATGGTGAAATGTGAGCAGAAGTGCTGTTTCTCGGAGTATGACTTTTAGGATTTTCATCTTCTCTTACTCCATCCCACTGCATAGCATGAGGATGAAGATGGCACAGCAGACAGAAAGAACGTGGGTTTCTCATGACCATGGAGTCACCATACCAGCTTAGAGGCAGTATAATGTATGGTGAAGAGCACAGGTGTGCAGCCAGACTGCCATCACTGGAACCTGGCTCTGGTTGACTATGAGACAAGTCACTTAACCTCCCTGTGCCTCAGTTTATCCATCTGTAAAATGGAATAATCATAGTGACTAATTTATAGGACTGTTGTGAGATTAAAATAATGGTGTCTGGTACATACTAGGGCTATGTACGCATTAGCTATGATTATTGCCAACTCTGGCTTTCTTTTACGTGAGAGGAAAACTCCTGCCTGCACCTCTGAGGCAAAAGCTGTACCTTAGAGTTTTGGCAAATGACACAGGTGGCACATTGACTCATCTGTTCCCCTCACTAGGCTGTACACTCCTCCAAAGCAGAACAAATACAACTGATTTTTCTACAGGGCCAAAGACCCTGCACACAGCAGGTGCATAGTGCTTATTGGTGAAAAGGGAAGCTAATCTGGTTGGTGTCCTAGAAAATGTACAAATGAAAGGCCTAAAAAGCTTATTTAAAGTGTACCTCTCATACTTGAAATCAACAAAATTGAAAGTTTCAGTTACAGGTTAAAAGCATATAAATGCAGTACTTTCTTTGGAGGTCGTCGTCTCATCATAATTTTACAGAAAGTTCTTTTAATGCGTTTAAGGGTTACTGTTCTGATAAATGTATATGTTTGATTTTAAAATTAAACCATCAAAATAAGAAATTAAGATCAAACAACATTTTCTTTAGAATTCTAAAGAAACATCATAAGCCAAAGAATAAATTGGTGAAATATGACAATTTTCTTTTTAATGTAAAGGAGATGTTGCCCTTATGTTTCGAAAAAGAGCATCAGAGAAAATGTAAATGCTTATTTTATAATCAAAGCAAGTAAATCCCTCCTACCTGTTACAGCAATAAGTGCACCAAAAATTTTAATCAAAGCCAGAACAAAGGAGATTCCAAAATATCCAGTGAGGGAAAAAAGGAACGCATAACCATAGGTCCGAACTGGATTCTGCCAAAAATAAAAAAGCCTGTTAGAAAAATGTAAAACAAACCCCGAGGTATTACAAATAAAACAAAACTACAGATTTTAATCAACTTCTTGAGCAATAATAAGTTGTTTGATAATGCAGTCAAGCAAAGATTCTTATTTTGATTTAATGAAAAAAATGCTGAAATTAAAGATCCTCAACTTTTCTACATTATGAACAGCTTAAAAATCAACTCATAGGGTACAGGAAGGATAAAATAAATTTAAATATCAATCATTTCATTTCTGAAATTAATTTCTGATTGGCATAGGTTATATTAAAGGAGGTATCATTATATCTATGATGCCTCTTTTGAACAAGGGAAATTAGAAATACAGAGAAAATTATTTAACAGAAGATATTTTTTTTTTTTAAATGTGATTAGTGTTTACCTTTGCACA
This sequence comes from Symphalangus syndactylus, assembly GCF_028878055.3. Taxonomy (NCBI): domain Eukaryota; kingdom Metazoa; phylum Chordata; class Mammalia; order Primates; family Hylobatidae; genus Symphalangus; species Symphalangus syndactylus. The sequence goes on along the minus strand of NC_072445.2, from coordinate 62,483,450 downwards.
AAATGTTACTGCAGGGCCTAATCCACTAGTGCATGTCAATCCCAGTAAAATGTATACAAAACCAATTGAATACGAATACAGTACCTAGAGCAGATAAAAATAAAGCAGAAAAAAGTACTATGAAACCGAAAATGGAAGATTGAGGGTTTTAACTCTATGGCTCAATTAGGTTTGCAGAACAAACATTTTAAAAGAAACTATCATTTCAATATGGCCTAAATTTCCAGAAATGATATTTGATTCTAATGTTTTATAAGTCTATGCCTCATTTTATGTACAAAATAACACCTAGTAATATTAATCCTTTTATGTATGCTTACATATTCATTTCTTTCTAGGCTTAATTATTGAAATCAAACCAGATTTTCATATTAGAGTTCTAAAAAAAAATACTTAAATGAAACAAAACAAAAATCTTTAAAGATACTTATAAAACACACAAAAAATTAAGTTTCTAAAAGACATTAAAATATAATGAAAATAAGCAGTATATGGCATATCTACTGCTTAACTTCTCTATTTTCCAACCAACCTTTTAATCCCAATTTACTATGCTTTTCTTAAACAGAATCAGCAGCAGCAGCAGCAAACCTAAATATCTGCTGTGTGTCAGGTACTGTGCTGAAGCTCAGTACAGATTATTCCATTTACTTCTCACAACCACCCTAGATATGGGTATTCTTAGTTATTATAATCCAATTTCCAGATGAAGAAACTATAACTTAGAGATATTAAGTAATTTTCCCCAAACGAGTGCTAGTAAAGCCAGGATATGAACTGAGCTATCTTATTCCAGAGCCTACCAACATAAATACTGTATTATATTAACTTCCTAACAACCTACACTCCCTCAATTCTCTCTGCGCCCATCCTTACCTTATCTACAATGAGTAGTGATTATGATGAAGAAAATTCTTAACCAAGTTCCTGTGTTATTAGAGACTACTTAAGTTGCCCCATTCTGTGTTAAGAAAATAACAGGAAAGAATAATCCTGTCTATCCTTAATTCAGTATGTTCTTAATTCAGTATGTTCTTTCTGTCCAGCAAGGTGGTTGGTTATAAAATTAATGTAAAGACACACACACACAATTTTCCCATATTAAAACCAGTTACAAGATATACAAAAGGACGCTATTTGCAAAAAAGAACCAGTTACAAGAGATACAGAAAGATATTATTTGCAATAATCACAAAAAGATGAAACAACTTTAATAAGTTATTAACAATACCTTTAGTAAGAAATGTGCTGGATTTACATGAAGAAAACTTTAAACTCTAATGGACATTGAAAAAAAGACCACTTGAGTAAAAGAAAAGTCATACCTTATTCTTGGACTGAAATAATCAAGATGCCATTCTCCCTAAATTAATTTATAATTCAATGCCATACCAATCACAATACCAATGGAATTTTTAGTTTATTTGGGAATATAAACACCCCAGAATAACTACTGGTAGTAATATTCTGCAAAAGAAAAGGAACAATGGTAGCTAGTCCTAACAGATAATAAATGTATGATAAAGCTGCTGTCATTATATGTACTATTGCAAAAATAAATTCAAATACAATTCTGAATGCCACACAAGAGTGTGATATGATAAAGAGGGCATTTAAAATGAGCTGAAAGTGGATTATTCAATAAATGATATTAGAAAAAATGGTAGTCATTTGAAAAAAAAGTTCTTTTAAAAAAGTTTTAGATTGGATCAAGGGCTTAATAAAAAAGGAAATCACAAAACTAGTAGGCAACAGGGATGAAATGTTCTAAATCTCAGGGTTAGGAAAGCCCATTTCAACCATGATACTTAGCCAGAAGCCAGCAAGGAAAAGACAAATTGGGCCATATAAAAATTACAAACTTCTACATGGAAAAATACTACCCACTAGAAAGAGATGAGAGAAATGACATAACAAAAGATTATATTTTAATATATAAAAAACTAAATCAATGAGGAAAATTTGTCAACTATGCAACAAGCGGTTAGCACTGCTAGTTGTAGTTTTAGTTTTTACCTTCCTATAATGTTTGAATGTATTATTTTTGTAAAAATGATAGTTTAAAAATGCAATGCTAGTTATAATTATTTCATCAAATTATGTATATCACCATTTTTTAAATCTGTCTAATTTGAAGAAAAAACACTAGAGTATTTACCATTTCAGAATTAGAAGCATTATGAAGTTTCATAGCTTTCTCTTGAACATTTCCAATGACAGCATCTGCACATAATGCCAGGGAAATAAGCACCACACCTTCAAGAAGGTATTAAAAAAACAAAAAAACTCCTTATTTAAACATATGAACTATAATCAAGCTTTATCAGGAATTTCATTGGTCTAAAAAACAAAAGCAGATCTTCAACTACATCTGTTCGGTAATCCAGAATATTCTTATTCACAATCAGTTATAACAAGTACATAGGTGATGATATTAAAAAAGATATACTAATAAACTTAGTTCTGTACATATCACATTTCACATTTCAATAGCGTATCAAATAACAGTTCCACAAATATTCTACTAGTCTAATAGTTCCACTAGTTCTGAAAGTGTGGAAGAAATTCTTAGGATATCTATCTATTGGGATTGGTGGCTATTCAGTTAATTAAAAAAGAAAAAAACAGATGAAGAGAAAAGTCATTTTTGAAAAACCCTATCATTACTAAAATGTTTAATTTAAATCACATAAACATGCATGCAGCTGTCAGGGCCTTTTTCTTTGAGCATGGGTCCTGAATAGAATTCCGTATTTTCTCCTTTGTATAAACACACTCATAGCACACATTTTCCATGATTTCCAAGGTGTTTTTGTTTAAAAGTGCCCTGCAGAGTACAGAATCCTTTCATATGTTTATGAGCTTCCCTCCCATATTCGCAGTGTTTTTACCCATACCTCATTCAATAGTGATTTTATTGCTTGTCAATCAAGTTGTGTCAGTTAACTCAGTTTTCACAAAAACAATTATTTGTTCATATTCATTTCTGAATAACTTAATACTGAGTTACAACATAATTATAATAAAGGTACAACTGACATAAACAAATCTGAGTCAACAGTTCATTCCTGAGAAGCATCAAAATGCAAGCACACTAAAAAACAAACAAATTGTTTTACCTACAGAGCTGTGATATTTTCACTACATCTTATATGGAAAGTCCAAAAGCTTTATGTTACATACGAAAATTGCAGCTGTCATACTATCATTTAAAATGCTTACAAAATATTCGAAATTCGTATTCTAAACTAAAATGCCTATAAAAGCTAGGAATATAAATAAATTACTTACCTGTCAGGTTGAAATTTGGTGCAATTGTGCTGTCAGCGAGGGTAAACCATATCAGGCCAAGGCTCATACATATGGCAGCAGACACATCTGCAACATTATAACGCTTTCCTGTATAAAACAAATGTAAATCCACTTCATTATGCAAATACCCACCCAGCTTTGTATTTGCTCTATGTGTTAAGTAGAACACAGATTTGTTTTTTTATATCCAATGCCAAACACGTGAACACTTAGGTCAAGGCAGAAGACAATCACAAGACGGCTTCTGAAAACTACCAATGGGCAGCAATATGTCCCTGTAAGTTAGAAACAAGAGCTACTTTATCTGGCGTAATAGTGACACTAAAATACATACTTTGGCAAAAACTGACGGCAAGAATAATGCACTTCCACAAACATTTAAAAAATTTCCTGGAAATTTAGTTCCTGTTTTACTTTGTGCATAATAAAAGGTTATGAATTTTCTTGTAGTTTGTAAGTTTACAAAGTAACCAGAGTAATGATTCTGGTTACATAACTGTTTAAGTTTGCAAATATCATAATGTGGTAACTTCCAGGCAAGTGAAAATTAAATGATTTTAATATATCCTTATTTTAAAAATAAAATGTAGCATGACTTTTTTGTAAGGTTTATAAGGACAATATTATATATGCCTAGTCAGTTGGGAGAATAAATGTGATTCTTAATAGGGATTGAGGTCAATTATTTTTTCCTATATGAAGTTATCCTGAAATGACACGTGAAGTAGTTGGCAACACTTTCATTTTTAAAGGCTTATTCTGGGATGGTATCTAATGCATAAATGATATCAGGCTGTGTAAGAACTTCAGTGATACAGAAACACCCGACTATTAAAACACGAATATTCCTCATGACAATTAATGTGAACAACAGAAGCTACTTCCACTGTTTGTTGCTATCACTGCCTCCTCTTTTACTCCTATTTCCACAAAACTTGTCACTTAGCTGGGGCTCTAAACATCACTAAGCCAGCGGGGTTGGTAAAAACGCAGTTCTGCTCAGATCAAACTTTACTTCAATATGAGAACTGCCCATGCACAATGGAAGTGAAGGGTAGAGCCCTGGAGAGTAGAAGAATGAAGGAACTGAAAAAAGGGACCTTTCCATGTACTTTTGAACTAGACCTTTAATACAGAAATATAGTATTGCTGGAAATGTGGTAGATTCCAAAATAAAATAATAAAAACAAAGTATTATCTTTTCTTTTTCTTAAGTCCAAATTACCGACTTTAGAAAGTAAGGCATATCAGTGGTTTTTTTTTTTGAGACGGAGTCTCGCTCTGTCGCCCAGGCTGGAGTGCAGTGGTGTGACCTCGGCTCACTGCAACCTCTGCCTCCTGGGTTCAAGCAATTCTTCTGCCTCAGCCTCCCGAGTAGCTGGGACTACAGGCGTACACCACCACGCCTGGCTAATTTTTGTATTTTTAGTAGAGACAGGGTTTCACCATATTGGCCAGGCTGGTCTCGAACTCCTGACCTTGTGATCCACCCACCTTGGCCTCCCACAGTGCTGGGATTACAGGCGTGAGCCACTGTGCCTGGCCATCAGTGTTGAGCCACTGTGCCTGGCCATCAGTGTTTTTAGAATACCTTATTTTGTGATTCAGAATTGTTACAATATCTAGAATGCTCACTGAAAATATAGAAGTTTAATGTTTTTCCTAATGCTAGATGCCATAACATAGCCTATTAGTTTTAAATAGTATAAAAACATATCATTACTATACCTTGAATAAAAACTCCTCCTAGCATAACAGGAATCAATTTGCAGCACTTGAAGATGACTTGGGTAGGGTAATTCAGGTAGCCCAAGGAAGTGTTTGATAACCCCATAGTACCCACAGTTAGAAAAGCTATTATCATGTAGGTTTTTCCTGGTATTCTGTAAAAGACAATTTTTAAAACCTTCATTTTGGGACCCAATTCATACTACTAAAAGATAATGTGTTCACAATGTGTAAATGTCTAATTACGTTTCTAATTTCTGGTTACTATTTCTGGAAATATCAGTAAAAAAATCACTATTTAAAAACTGTAATGCTCTTGTATAAAAAAGTTTATAAAAATAACAATTTACCTTTATTTAGTCAATCATAAATGAGGCCACTCAATTATGTAAAAGAGTTTAGATTTTTACTGAAGGTATAAATGTTGACAAAAGGTGTTTTTTTTAATTTTTTTAACAGCAGTTCTAGCCACAAATAAAAACAATCTTAACCATCTTAAGTTAGAGAAAAAGAGCTTCTTTTTTTGTTGTTGTTTGCTTGAGATAAGGTCTCGCTCTGTTGCCCAGGCTGGAGTGCAGTGGCATGATCTCAGCTAACTGCAACCTCTGCCTCATGGGTTCAAGAAATTCTTTTGCCTTAGCCTCCTGAGTAGCTGGGACTACAGGTGTGCGCCACCATGCCCAGCTAATGTTGGCCTCCATAATGGTAAAAGGTACCTTAACAATTTTAAAACTAATTTTTAACTCTTGAATTGTTTTTCTGTTTCCTAATGTTTCCATCTAGCATTAGGAAAAATACATCTATCCATTCTGCTAAAATAACCCAAGAAAATTTTCTCTGGGAAAAGTTCACGTGGCTTAAAACCCTAGATATAACTTTTATTATAATATCTTACAGATCATCTCTCTGTATTCTATGTTATAATAATCAACTTTTAAGATGAGGTATCTGACTCTCTCCTCATGATTTCAAATCTTTTAATTTTGGCTCTATCTAAAGTTCCTAAAGGAGATTCTTAATTTAGCATCTTCAGAATTTTGAGCCATTATTGTGAGCATATGCTCACTTTGACTAGATATTTAATGGTCTAAACAATAATCTTGTATGCTGGCATGACGAACATAGACACAATGAGGCACTATTCATACTGATAATGCTGGAGAGTTAGATGTAATTTCCATTTTAGAATTTGTGTTCACATTGAAATCAAGGCAACAAAATTCCCCATCTTATATATGGTTAGATATAAGGTAAAATAATTTACTGGAAAAAGTCAATTAAAATGCATCATTTACATTTGATTCTGAGGGGTTTTTTTTCTACTTAACTACCAATATAGTAGTTAACCATGAAAATCCACGTGGAAACAACTTGCATGCCCATATATGCATCAGTGTAAACATGTTCATGCCATCCATGGGGTTTGACCCTCACTGGCATATCATCAGTGATGGTGGGGCAGCACTTCACCACGTAAAATGATACAAGTCAAGGTGGTCAGGTTTTCTCAAAGATAAATGGCAAATCATTGGCAGAAAATAAAAATTCAAGTCAGAAGAATTACAAGGAATGAGTAGAAAAGTAGCACAGTACAGGTAGAAAGAAAACCAGCCTGACAGGGGAACTAAATCCAAAAGTAGCTCCAAAAATTCTGAGCAGTCCTCTAGGTCTTTGTTTCCTCATTGGTAAAATGAAGAAATTAGATTTGATCAGCTTGCCTCCAGGATACTCACTATTTCTATTTTATTTAACACGTCAATTGCTTGCTTCCTTAGAAATGGGGAGAAAATTCCTTTTTTGAGACGGAGTCTCGCTCTTGTTGCCCAGGCTGGAGTGCAGTGGCGCCATCTTGGCTCACTGCAACCTCCGCCTCCCGGGTTCAAACCATTCTCCTGCCTCAGCCTCCTGAGTAGCTAGGATTACAAGTGCCCGCCACCATGCCCGGCTAATTTTATATTTTTAGTAGAGATGGGGTTTCACCATGTTGGCCAGGCTGGTCTCGAACTCCTAACCTCAGGTGATCAACCTGCCTCGGCCTCCCAAAATGCCAGGATTACAGGCGTGAGCCACCACACCTGGCAGGGGAGAAAATTTTAACTTTAAAAACCTCTTCAAGACAAATCTGAGCACTCTCCTTAATTAGAAACTCATAGTAATTAATAATAATGTTACAAGGTATTCTTTGATGAAAAACAATAAGCAGTATATTTAGGATATTACAGTTTATGATGTACTTTAGCACGCATTACCACATATGATCCTCAAGATAAAATTTAGAGTTAGAGTATTATAGAAACTTCTCTGAGGTCTTGACAGATGTAATAAGACCCAAGTGCCAAGACCCAAACCCATGTTTCTAACTCCAAATTCTCAATGAGTATTGATGTACTTATTCCAGTATGTCGGTATTCACATAAATGTGGGAAGAAGAAAAAAATAACGGCAGCAAAGAGTTTAGCTAATTAAAGGTCTAACGAGTAGCAGTACCATTAAATAAATTCAGATATGGGTGTATTTGCAGAAATAAATTCAGAAAGGTTTCAATTCATAATTAATTTATTATAAATACATAAATTATTCTCCCAAATTGTTTCACTTATACTTAAATCAAGTACAAATTATTTTATTTTAAAATATGTTATGGTCATGTGATTTAAAAGTTGGGATAAATATGGCTTGAGGCCCCCTCCCCTCTCATCGGGGTAGCTGATAGGGAGGTGTTTCTTTCTGAAATGTAACAGGACATGCATCGTCATTGTATAATTTTTCACCTACAAAGATAGTATTAGTGTTGTTTACCTTAGAAGCAATCTTACCTTAGAAGGCCCAGTAGTTTGCAATAAGTAGTCAATCATCATCAAGCTTCCTTATATATTAGTCTTGACAGATATATTTAATTACTTCCTATTCTATCACCTATGGCTATTGCCAGTACTCCTCTAGGTCTTTGTTTTCTCATTGGTAAAATGAGGAAGTTGGATTTCATCGGCTTGCCTCCATGATTCTATCATGGAGAATCATGATAGAACATAAAAATAATGAAGATGATATTCTAAGGTTCAAATATTTTTACAATAATTGCTACAATAATTTATTGGCAATAAAGACAGGTTGAGAGGCAAAATTAGACCCATGAAGAAACCTGTAATATAGATTTAAATATGTAAAACTGTAGTTACCTTGATACAAACTTCAAAACCATTTTATGATTGAAAAAAAAAGCTGCACAATTTTTGAAATCTTCACTAAAGGATTAAACATTTGTATCAAGGTATGTCAGTATTACAGTCATTATTACATTTAAACTGCCCAATAGATACACGATATATATATATATACACATTAGGGTATGACAGAAGGAGCACACTTCTTACATTAACCAAGAACATTTTATATTCAAATTCCTAACCACTTTCTGTTTATAATCAGAGACTAAGTTTTATTGCATATTGTTCTAGATGCCATTAAAGATATATCAAGATATTTCTCAAATCTAGATGGATGCTAACTCAAATGATATTGTCAAACAAGCACATTTGGTCTTGATGAAAAGGAATGAGATGTGTTTCTCTAATGCTTAAGAACGCAACCTCAGCTATCGGACATCATATGGCAATGATAGCTGAGGCATATCCCACAAAATATAACTTCACATTCTAAAAAAGCAGAATAACAACAGATACGGACTTGGTATCCTTCATCCAAAATGCTGGCGACCAGAGTGTTTCAAATTTCGAATTTTTTCAGATTTTGGAATATTTGCATCTGCGTAGTAAGGTATCTTGGGGAATGAGACACAGGTCTTAATATGAGATTTATTTATGTTTCATATATACATTATACACGTAACCTGAAGGTAATTTTATAGAACATTTTTGATATGGTTTGGCTCTGTGTCACCACTCAAATCTCATCTTGAATTGTACTCCCATAATTTCCATGTGCTGTGGGAGGGACCCAGTGGGAGATAATTTGAATCATGGGGGTGGTTTCCCCCATATTGTTCTCGTGGTAGTGAATAAGTCTCACAAGATCTGATGGTTTTATCAGGGGTTTCCGCTTTTGCATCTTCCTCATTTTCTCTTGCCACTACCATGTAAGACTGACTTTTGACTCCTGCCATGATTCTGAGGCCTCCCAAGCCATGTGGAACTGTAAGTTCAGTTAAACTTCTTTTTCTTCCCAGTCTCGGGTATGTCTTTATCAGCAGCATGAAAATGGACTAATAGCAGTAAATTGGTACTGGGAGTGAGGTGTTGCTGAAATGAGACCCAAAACTGTGGAAGCAACTTTGGAACTGCATATCAGGCAGGGGCTGGAAGAGTTTGGAGGGCTCAGAAGAAGACAGGAAAATGTAGGACAGTTTGGAACCACCTAGAGACTTGTTGAATGGCTTTGGCAAAAAAGCTGATAGTGATATGAACAATAAGGTTCAGACTGAGGTGGCCTCAGATGGACATGAGGAACTTGTTGGGAACTAGAGCAAAGGTGACTCTTGTTATGTTTTAGCAAAGAGACTGGTGGCATTTTGCCCCTGTTCTAGACATTTGTGGAACTTTGAGATGATTTAGGGTATCTGGTGGAAGAAATTTCTAAGCAGCAAAGCATTCAAAAGGTAATTGGGTGCTGTTGAAAGCATTCCATTTTAAAAGGGAAACAGAGCAAAAAGGTTCAGAAAATTTGCAACCTGACGATGTAGTAGAAAAGAAAAACCCATTTTTTGAGGAGAAATTCAAGCTGGGTGCAGAAATTTGCCTAACAAGGATCTGAATGTTAATCCCCAAGACAATGGGGAAAACGTCTCTAGAGCATGTCATAGGTCTTCGTGGTAGCCACTCCCATCACAGGCCAGGAAGCCTAGGAGGAAAGAAAGGTTTTGTGGGCTGGGCCCAAGGTCACTATGCTGTGTGCAGCTTAAGAACTTGGTGCCCTGCATCCCAGCTGTCCCAGAGCTGGTCATGGTGCACATTTTATATAATTTTGTGCACAAAACAAAATTTGTGTTAAGTACTTATGTTTGGAAGTTTCCACTTGTGTCACATTGGCACTCAAAACTTTTCTAATTTTGGAGCATTTCTGGATTTCGGATTTTTGGATTAGGATGCTCAACCTGTACTGATATTTCATTTCACCACTGTGATGTTAGTTGTACTACAAATCAGTAACTGCACCTATTTCAGAATTTATAAAAATCAAGTATGTACACTGTGTTTTTTATCATGTTTTAAGAAGATATAACACTGTAAGTTGAGCCTAAAGCTATTTTTTTTATTTTGTAATACTGCATTTAAGAAGAGACTTTATTTTTTTCAGTGTATAAATGAATAAAATGTATTTAGTATTATTAAGTTAGTTATACTGGTAAGAATTCATGCCTATCAGATGTTTTGTTAATAGAAGTATAAATTTCATGCATATTCAGTATGCCAAAAAAAACTCAACTAATACAAGTGAAATATCAAAAAATAAAAACAAACCACATACCTCCTCCTTTTGTCCTGAATAAGCTGAAGTTCTATTAGGCCAAATATGGAGTAAAAGGCAAACTGCACTAAGGTAAGGTACCAGCCATAGGACTTAAAACCCTCCACTGAAAATATTAATTCCTGTCAAAAGACACATAAACACTGTTAAGTCCAAGGCAGCACATTAATTTCCTACAAATAAATTCTTATAAACACAACATTTTTAAAGATACCAAGCCCCACCTCCAACAATAACAAAATGTAAATTAGAGAGGTTAGAAGCTCTTTCATATTGGTAATGTTATTTTTTGAAATTCTTGTGCCATAGATGATATAAACCTTCTTCTTTTAGAGGAAATGGTTAATTTGCCTAAACATGTTATATTATAAAGCAATATTTATATCAGTTATTAATAAGCCATTCTTAACAAGTCACTAAGAGTTATTCTAATAGTTATCTGGTTCAATTTTAATTGAATAAATCAAATTGATCAATAAATCAAATTGAATAAATGAAGTGTATGTATGAATATGCGTACATCTATAAAAAACACTTCATTACCAAACCCCAACCATTTTCTCTGAACTATTTTGATATGTAATTATAAGCAACAGTAGCAATGTCAGTTTTTACAAAATCAAAGTGGTTAAGTTATAAACACAATTAGCAGGAGTTCGTGTAATTTAAAAAAACCTTTGCATAAACCAATTATAAACTAAAATATCTGATTATTAATTAGAGAAAATTTATTTAATGACACTTACAGGGTAAATTTCAAATTCATTTTCCATTGCAATGGCTAACTCTGTTCCCAAGCTATTTGGTAACAGTGGTATGCTGAAGAAAAAAATGTTTCTAAAATGTTTCTCAACAAGAAATTCTAATCTCTATTTTTAATTGTTCTTCATTGTGGCATCTCAAGTTTTGTATCACCTACTAGTGGAATATCAGTTATTATAAATACTAAAATTTTTAATTCATTTTTGTTTTACATTAATATTCTTCATAGCATTCTTGCAAGCTAACTAAAAAACAGTCACAATTCCATGTTCAGTTACATTTCCCTTGATGTTTCATCTCTACAAGACAATGAAAAAGAATACAACAATTTTTAAATTCACTAACTTTTTAGTACTAAAGAATACTGGAACTATTATCTGTGTTTTAAGAAAATACATCATTTTCCTTTTCTTGAATTACAAAGGCTTTCTCACGTTATGGGAAAATATCCACTAATTAAATGACAAGTAATAAAATTAGAGCCCATTCCAACATCCTGTTTTCACTAGCCTGGATCCTCACCCATCCAGCCCATGTCTTTGAAGGTCAGAAATTTGCTCCTAGCCAAAGGTATATAACTTTTCCAAATACAATGTAAATATGAGACAAATTGTTGCAGTGTTAGAAATGTTTTGTGCCAGCAAAAATCACAGAACAATAAGATTCTGGCAAAGTTAGAAGACAAAGCCAGTAAGAATGAGAATATAAGAGATGTTTAAAAAAGAAATAATTCAAATATTGTAGGATTAAAGAGATACCTTTAGAAAACCATAAAATATCCTGATACATTTTTGCAAAAATGATCTTTTATTATTGAGTTCCAAGAATCGAGTAAACTGCACTATCATTCAACAATGTTCCAAGATACCAATCAATACTTGAATCATTTCTTTCTCTTGGAAACACATGGTTGCAATTATTACCTACATTTTGTTAAATGTTTAAAAACTAATTTTCATAACGACAATTTTTCAAGATAGTCTCTACATGTGCCTCCTCCCCACTTAAAATATTTAACTCTTGAATTTTGATCTGTTTTCTGTTTTAAGAAACTGTTTTCTACTCTATACTAAAAAATTCAAATTTATGAATCAGCCAGTATCCCGTAAGTGACTATCTCGGGTAAAACTAGTAAATGCCCATACTGACCCCAATTATTATAAATAATTAACATATTACAAACATATAACTTTTTTACCTGTAAATACCCATAAATTAGGTAAAATACAAAAACTCCAGCAACACATATGAAAAACTGAGTAAGTTTGTTAAACTTGCTGAGATTCATGCCAAGTACCACAATGTCCTCAATTGACTTGATGTGTGGTGACATTGTTTGGGTTTTGGATGGCACAGTGATAGAAATATATTTCCTGGAATTGTTGAACTTGAGATCCATTGTTATTTTGCTGCATTCAATGCTTTCAGAGTTATTTTTGTTGGTTTCCTGGACTGTTATGTTCTGTATGTCTTTTGCTTGCTGTGTCAAGTCCTAGAGAAGGAAATAAGCAATTAAAAGAAAACATTTAGATGATAAAGTTTAATCCTCCAAATAATACTCCAAATCATATTTTAAAATTATAGAAATGTCTGCTTCTCTCTGGATATTAGTATATTAATTCCTGTATTCTAGGTTCCAAATCACCAAAAACAATATGCCTACAATCTTTAAACAATTTGTCTACAGCTGATAAAGATTAGTACATCATTAAACTGAATATAAACCATACTTATTTCCACAGCAACAAAAGCTAGTATTTCATCAAAGAACTAAACATGTCTTTGCGTCTATATATAGTTGATGCATAACATTCTCAACATTAAAGTCAATCTTCATTTGTAGAAGAGTAAAAAAATAAGTAATTCTCCTTTAAATACTAAGACAATTCTAAGATATATTTGCTAATGACATTTAAAAAATAAACTAAAAAAATGAAGGCCAGGTGTGGCGGCTCATGCCTGTAATCCCAACATTTTGGGAGGCTGAAGCAGAGAGGTTGCTTGAGACCAGAAGTTCAAGACCAGCCTGGGCAACATAGCAAGACCCTCTCTCTACCAAATAAAATAAAATAAAAAAATTAGCTGGACATGGTGGTGCATGCCTGTAGTCCTAGCTACTCGGGAGGCTGAGGCAGGAGGATCACTTGTGTCCAGGAGTTTGAGGCTGCAGTAATCTATGTTTGCACCCCCACACTCCAGCCTGGGCGACAGAGCCGGACCCTGTCTCTAGAAAATGAATGAAAAAAACAAAACAAAACAAAAAACCCCAAAACTAAGGTCCTTAAAGAGCTAGATTTATCACAGACTACAGAAAGCACAATATGCTTCAGCAGTAGCATCTCTTAGGTTAAAAAATGTTTTCTTCCTCTGGAACAAATCATTTTAATTTAATTTACATTCTTCTGGGATGTAAAAGGCTGGAGAAAACATGTCATTTTTTGTCAGTCTAAAAAAAATTATGAAGCCATCAATTTCTCTTTGGATTTATATGAACTGAAAAAATGAATTCCATGTAAAGACTGAGGAAAGACTGAAGAATTATGACAAAGTATAGAACAAACCTATGTAAAAGAAGTTATTTTCTTAGGAACGACTCATCTGTTTTTAATTCCAGTGGGAACAAAAATTTAAAGTGCGGCATGAAGAGAAATAGGAATAATTTTGACAGTGAGTTTTCCTTTGGTAATTTTTTTTAAACTGCTACAAGATGGTTTATAATGGCCAAAATTAGAGTTGCCTCTTCATGATCACTTCTAGTTTGCTAATTTACAGAGGTTAACCAGGTCATCCTTAGGAATTAAAGGAGGGGTCAAGGATCTGAATACCACTGGTAACTAAAAATACACAGCTGCCACAACATTTCATAGGGCACCTGCCATATTTCTAAATAGAAAAGTAGTTTCATGAAGTTTACTGTGTTCCTCTTGTTTATTCTTCGCTTTCCTTTGTTCTTGCTTCCCACATTGTTTCAATCACTGTCATTTGTAAGACTTTTTATGTAATCTTGCAGGATATCTTTCAGATGTGACTTTCTTTTAAAACCGTGCTTTAAATTATCTCTCCTAAATATTTGGTCAAACCTGTGCTTGAATGTAGAAGAGACGAAAACCTTAACAATTTACTCTTTTCTATGTGTGGGCATGGATATAGTGCACCACTCAAATAAACCCGGCCTCACATAGGTTTCTAAGTTTGCTCTCCCTCCACTCTCAATAAAGCCCTAAACCACCCATGTTTCAGTCCTGAAATACACCAGGGACTTTAAAACACCGCTGCCTTCTGTTCATGATGTCCTTTCAACCTGAGGTCTTCTTTCTCAAGGTCAGGTTTGGAAGTTCAGCTTTAATATCCCCTCCTTTGTGACACCATCACTAATCCCCCCAGTTATTAGAAAAGAGAACTTGAAAGGCAAGATTCAAATCTTATTTGTCTCTGCGTCCTTGGTACCTGGCATATACTCTGACCTGATATTCAGATGAACCAAATAAACTGATCCTTCCTCTTGATACCCTCAAACTTCAGCTTGCAATCACTCACCTTCTGCTTGGATACGATTTTTGAAATGGATGGTGGTACTGGCAAACTTTATGAGCAAAACTGAAAATCTTATAGAAAAAGAGTGGGGAAAATTTACAAATAATGCTTATATATTTACACATACATACAGAATAAATAAAACTTCTAGAAAACATCTTTCCTGCTTTTATTGGCATCAAAACGTTTCTCCAGAAGGTCATGCTTTCCCAAAGTCACCTTCTTCTGAGATGTCTGTAATTTTGTAAACTGCCAAGCATATTGTAATGACTCAATACAATTATAGGTAATAGTATAAGAAAGCAGTATAGCATGCTTTCCCCATGCTTTGGAATTTTGACAGATATGAGTTCAAGATCTGGCTGAGGAGCCTTGGGCAAATCGTTTAACTTTTCTGAGCTTTAGGTTCTGTACCTTCAAAAGTGGGAGGAGTTAAAAATGTGCCTATCACAGGATTATGGTTAGGACTATATGAAATAAATGTAAAATTGCCTGGCATATGACAGTCCATAAGTGTGTTAGCTGTCATCCTTCAACTTTTTAGAAATATTGCTAGGGTGATATGGTGTGCTCAAGCTGACTCACCCCTTTGATGTGCAGCTGGAAACATGGACCTGAATTTCCAACGCTGCCTTCTCTCCTGAGATCCAGAGCTCTATGTCTAAATGCTTCTTTGATATCTCTACTCATAAGCTCTGCTGGCACTTCATATTTAAAATGGCCAAAGCTGATTATTTTCCCCTCAAAACAAATCTACTGTTTGTTCCTATATTCCCAATCTCACTTAACAGTACCTAGTATGAAACACAAGCTAAAAATCTGGGAGTTATCTTAAGAATATTTCCTTTTCTTCACATTCTATATTTTGCCAAGATTCCTGTTAACTCTACATCTATAACTATATCTAAAATCTGTTTTGGACCCTACTCCATCAGGCAGCCGTTTTCTCTTGCCTAGATTACTAGACTGTTTATAATCAATTCTTCCCTTTCTGACCCATCTGTCACATGGCTCAACATGAAGCCTGATCATGCTGCATCTATGAATAAGGCCTCAAAGTTAGGCCGGGCGCGGTGGCTCACGCTTGTAATCCGAGCACTTTGGGAGGCCGAGGCGGGCGGATCACGAGGTCAGGAGATCGAGACCACGGTGAAACCCCGTCTCTACTAAAAATACAAAAAATTAGCCGGGCGTCGTGGCGGGCGCCTGTAGTCCCAGCTACTCAGAGAGGCTGAGGCAGGAGAATGGCGTGAACCCAGGAGGCGGAGCTTGCAGTGAGCCGAGATCGCGCCACTGCACTCCAGCCTGGGCGACAGAGCGAGACTCCGTCTCAAAAAAAAAAAAAAAAAAAACAAAACAAAGTTAAAAATGAGTTGATGTCCTGGACTCTAGTATCATATTATACATATTTTTCAAATTCCTAAATTATAATGGTGTAGCTTTTTTGTTTTTATACTTGTTTCTCCTAAAAGCCTATGAAATCCTTAAGGCAGGAGGTATCTTCCTATGATGTTCTGGTACATAACAAAAATGTAAGATTAAATGAAGGACTCTACCGCACTTTAGCAAGCACCATTTATTTAATCAACGTTATTCAGCTCCTTTCCAACACTTTACCACTTCTAATACACTTCTTGGCAGCTTTATGTGCTGCAGATCTAGGCTACATGTGCAGAACGAAATCTCTCTAGCACTGTCTTTTCTACGTGTGCCAAAATACCGACATCGCTACCGAAACCCCCCCTCAAAACATTTGAAATGAACATGAAAATAAATTTGTTTCCTTTGCCTGAGGCATCAGTGTCATAAAACTTGCCCATCAAAGCCTTGCATTTAGAATGCTGTTTTATTAATAAGAACATCACTGGTGAGAAAGTGTGACTGATGAAGACCTCTGATACCTAATAACTGTGATCATTGGGGAATGAATGTCTGCCATATCCCTACCACTTCAAACATTAATGACTGATATTAACCATCATCTAAAAAAAAATGGGCCAAACTCCTTGTGGTGCAAGGAGCAAAAATGCAGCATGGAATTAAAATTAGTTTTCAGACTAAATGATCGACATTGTGCTTTGCTTTTGAAGCTCACAGTAATCACTGAAACTAAAATGTATATATATATATTTAAAAAATCACAGGTGTGTATCATTGCCTGAGGCCTCTTCCTAAATTCAACACAGATATTCAACTTCAACTGCTAAAATGGAATAAAAAGGTAGCATTTCCGGCATACAATGTATATTTAAAAATGAAAATTCGTGATAATGTTGAGTTACAACGACCTACTGAAGTCACAATTATTTCAGTTTATTTTTGAGTTTCCGACCTGAAGGACGAAAGTCCCACACCAAGAAAGGTAGAATATGAAAAAAAAAGTCATTACGGTGTCATTAACCTGAAAAAACGTGATTTTAACTATATTTTGCCACACTCAACGTTACAAATAAAAGAATCTTACCATGCCATTATGCCTTGATTAACTGCGCTCCGGAATCAATCATGGCCTATGGTGTACGATTATAAAACAGAAAAAACAAAGTTCCATCTCATTTCTTTGTACACACATCATTACACAAAGGTGGAGAAACGCTGTGCTAATTTTTGAAGACTATTCTTTTTTTTTTTTTCCAAGAGAAAAAGTTAACACTAGGACTTAATCTATATATTAATTAAGTAAAAATAACGCTGTCTAAATTATTTTGAAATGCTGCCTCTCTTCCAAGTTCCAGACTATCTCAATTCACTTAGAAAAACGTTTAATTAAAAAACAATTCTAGCCTTCTGATATCCTAATGTAGAAAAAATGCAGATACTCAACACTTAAGATTTTGTTAGCGCACCAAATCATTCCATCTTTTACTTTCGATATTCCTTTAAATAATAATAAAAAGACGGGAGAGATAATTCAGTTGCAAAGACTGGAGGAAACTTGCAGAACTTCTAGTGGAAGTTTATACCATAAACTTAATAGCCCAGCCACAACAATCACATTCTACTGCAAGCCAAATGGAGAAAAGAGTACCTTGGAGTGCCCCTATTTAATAAACACGGAACCAGGAAACAGTTAACTGTAAATACAGTCTAGAGGTATCCAGGTGACTGACAGTTCTCCAGAGACCCCGAGAACAGCGTAAAAGACCCCTTGAGGTCACCTCACCCCTGCGAGTCCACGGATTGGGACCCGAGGGAGTTCTCGCCAGCCCGAGGGCGAAAAACGGGCGAGGAGGAACAGATGCTCCTCCCTGGAAACCGCCCGGCCGGTTTCCGCTCTTTAAAAAAAGGGAGTCACCCGTTCCTTCCATCTCGACCTCATCCACTCCTCGAACGCTCCTTCTGGGTGAGGAAGATGGGCAGTGCCAAGGTTTTCTGGAGGAGAGAAGATCTGGGTCCCAAACACAGGAAAGGCCCCGAAGGCACGCGTACCCCAAGGCCGGTATGTCACCCAGAAGGGTGACGGCAGTCTGGGTGGCGCCTCAGCTAGACGGAGCATCTCCCCCACCCCAGGTCCGTCGCCATCACCTCCTCTTCCTCCTCCTCCTCTCCCACTCCTGCACTTTCCACCGCGGCGGTCGCCTCACCGGAAAGCACTCAACTCCGGCGCCCGCAAGCCACTTCCGCCTATGTGTCCCTGCGCGCGTGCGCAGACGCGTGGCCCCGCCTCCCGACAGGCCTGTGGCCGCCGCCGGTGTGCGGGTCGTTACCTCCCGCGCATGCTCTATCGGGTAGAGACGCTAGGCCGGCACTGCCAAGGTGGGCCCGGCGGTGCGAGGGTCGCCTTTCAGCCCTTACCTCTACCCACTGAAATGGAGTAGGGCGGTGAGCGCCGATGTGCTGGAGAATCTCATTATCCCATCGGCGCTCTGCCTGCTTCTGGCCTCCAAGCCTCTGAAGCCCCCCGGGTTTCAGCTGCCGGCTGCCCCCGAGCCCGTGGAGCCCACGAGAGAGGCAACTTTACGTCAGCGGCCCTGGGCTGAGATTTGAGAACGGGACCAAGTGGAGAATGTTGGAGCCAGATTTTAAAATCCTTGTCTTCCTTCTTCTTGCTACTTGATCTAAATGAGATACGGCAAAGTCACAGTACCTGTTTTTATGTTTTTGCCTGATTCATACGGGCTTCTCCGGTGAAGATGGGCTGAAGTAACGCTTGGGTTGCTTTTGACGTTATAACTCATCCTGTAGCTGCAGCAACCGTGGTCCTTGCAACCTCATAAAAATGTTGCCAGCATTGTTTTGATAGTGCCGCTTAATTCTTGGAAGGTAAATCTCAAAGCTTGAGGACCAGCCATCAAAAGTTTTGTAAACGTTTTCCCCGCATTTAGGGCCACATCTATCACCACTGAGATGTAATAATGTGAAAACCAAGACGGTTTGGGGATAAGCTGTTTTCAGAGAATCGTTAAGGAAATATTACTGTAACGACGATGGATAATTTTTGAAAGCATGTCTTGAATTCCAGAAAGGGATGAATTGGATTAATATATATGTTAGAATACAGTCAGTTATGGACAACTTTTAAAATTTTACAGGCACTATTCAGAAAGGGTAGAATTTGTGTCTTGTATTGGGATTGAGGGTTTGTAATAAAGCAAGGCACCTACTTTGGTGGTGAGGAAAAAAGGTCTGGGTAGAGATTTTCATTTAATACTTGCCAACCTTGTTAGGCTGGTGTTAGCAACATTTAGGAATGTTGAAATTAAGGCTTAGAGAACTTAAATTTCCTAAAGAGATAGTAAATGACAAAACCTTTCAGTGATGCCATATCGTCACTCTATAATGTGGATTTATTACTACTGTTAGCCATTTATATGATGGTTATTTATCAAGCATCTATTAAGTGGGCATATGTATAGGTCATATCATAAACTATGCGTATGAGCTCCCTGCCCTGAAGAAATTAGGGGTTTCCATGAGAAAGTAAATGGCAGTATAAAACAACTTAAGGTGCAAGAGGTGTTACAAGGTACCATCTGCTCACGCCTGGACAATTGCAGTAGCCGTGAGCATAGCTTTCTGCATTCCCTTTATTTCTCTACATAGTTGCATTCAGCAGCTAGAGTGATCCCGTTAGAACTTGAATATGCCACTCCTCTGTGCAGAACCTTTTAGTGGTTTACCATTTTACTCAGATTAAAGTTCGAAATTCTTACTCTGTTTTTAAGACTGAACTTATTCTTGATGGGTCACATCCAAGCTACACTTCAGAGCTTTTCTAATTGCCCCCAAGCACAGCAAGCATCGGTGCTTTGTAGCTGTTGTTCCTCCTGCATGGAACACTGCCCTCTCAGATGTCCACAGAGCTTGCTTCCTCATTTTTTTCCAGTCACTGCTCAAATGTCACCTGGCTCTTCTCTGACTACCATGTCAGTGAAATATTTTTACATGTCAAATGTGAAATGTACGAGAGACTATCTGGAGTAGTACTTATTATAGAGTAGGTATTTAATGAGTATCGACCCTCTTACAATACTTGCCATTTACTCCTGTGATAACCATGTAGTAAACAAAATTAAAGACTTGCAGCTATGAATTGTTTTTTATTGATTGATTGATTGAGGCAGAGGCTCACTCTGTCGCTCAGGCTGGAGTGCAGTGGTGCATCTCAGCTCACTGCAACCTCTGCCTCCTGGGTTCAAGCCATTCTCCTGTCTCAGCCTCCCAAGTAGCTGGGATTATAGGCGCCTGTCACCATGCTCAGCTAATTTTTGTATTTTTAGTAGAGATGGGGTTTCACCTTATTGGCCAGGCTGGTCTCGAACTCCTGACCCCAAGTGATCCACCCACCTCGGCCTCCCAAAGTGCTAGGATTATAGGCGTGAGCCACCGCGCCTGGTCCTATGAATTGGTTTTAAATTTTTAAGAAATTAATAATCCTGTAGTATCAGAAACCTTTGGTGTCTTGATTCACATCTTCTGAGCATCACTTCTCATTTCTGACTTGGTTGCGGGGGGCAGTTTCATGCAATCTTCCATATTCTTCTCCCTGACAGCTTTTCCTCTCCCACATTTACCAGGCCTCTTTGCTGTCTTCCCTGAGGTTCTTCGGACTTCACACATTCCAGCAGTAGCTCTCTCAGCTCCTGTCCTGCACAGCTTTCAAGTGCTGGTAAGTCAACACATCTGGGGCCCTTCAACCGAGGGGTGACAGTCACTGATAGATAAATGCTTTTGCTTCTCACACTCGAGCAAGATAGTTTTGTAGGCCATTCTGTGTGTTTTTCAAAAAGTCCCAGTGAAATTGAGTTCTGGTTTCTCACCACAGCAACTTCAATAACATATTCTTGTATTATGTCTATATTCTCCCTTCCATTCTCTCATTGTTTCTCACTAGGATCACGTCCCAAATTACCTGTCCCCACATAAGTAGTTGTCTCAGGTTTTGAGGGAAACCAAGCTAAGAAATTTGATGTAAGAAGAAAGTCTAGAATGCAGCTCCTCGGGACTCTGGAAGTGGGTTACTTTGCAGTCAGATGACAACAAGGACTTTCTTAGTGATATTAAGGGGAGGACATGTGCATGGCCCAATAATTAAGGCTCTTTCTTACTAAAGCTGATATGACTACTGCCTCTTTGGATGTCCAGCCCATCAGCAGCAAAGATTGATGGTAAATTCCATAAGGAGAGCAATTACACAAAAGTCCTTCCTTCCTGGAGAGAGCCGTGGTTTGTACTTACGGAACTGACACTTCCCTTGATATGACTGGTCTTGTTCATGGTGCCTCTGTCAGTATCATTATATAATAGAGTTACAAACGCATGATTGACTGACTTTCTTTCTTTTCTTTTCTTTTCTTTCTTTCTTTCTTTCTTTCTTTCTCTTTCTTTCTTTCTTTTTCTTTCTTTCTTTCTTTCCTTCTCTCTTTTCTTTCTTTCCTTTCTTTCTCTCTCTCTTTTCCTTCCTTCTTTTCTTTTCTTTCTTCCTTCCTTCCTTTCTTCCCTCGCTTCCTCCCTCCCTCCCTTCCTTCCTTCCTTCCTTCCTTCCTTCCTTCCTTCCTTCCTTCCTTCCTTCCTTCCTTCCTTCAACACAGAGTCTCACTCTGTTGCCCAGGCTGGAGTGCAGTGGCGCAACCTCTGCCTCCCAGGTTCAAACCATTCTCCTGCCTCAGCCTTCCCAGTAGCTGGGATTGCAGGTGCCCGCCACCACACCTGGCTATTTTTTTTGTATTTCTGGTAGAGACACGGTTTCACCATGTTGGCCAGGCTGGTTGTGAATTCCTGACCTCAAGTGATCTGCCCACCTCAGCCTCCTAAAGTGGTGCAATTACAGGCGTGAGCCACCACACCCAGCCCAAACACATGATTTTCTGAAGTATTGCCTCCAACTAGAGGACACACTTTATAGTGAAAAAGGTGTGACAATGACACATGACCATGGGATTCCACTGGTCCTACCATATATTGTATCAACTGGAGGAAATTGGCCTGATAGAACACTGACATTGTTTTGTGAACATCAGCAAGTATCCTGTTGAGGAACAGTGCTCAGATGGGGTTGAGATGCCATCACTCCTGACACACACACACGCACACACACACACACGCACACACACACACACACACGCACACACATCTGGCTGGCCCTGGAAAGTTTGGTGGCGTTAACACCCCCAGGCAATGATCCACCAATGGGGAATGGGCACCTATGGATAAATGCCTTCCATTTCCCAGGGGCAATTTTTGGGAGGTGTTTTTTTATGTATTTTAGAATGTCCTAGATAATCAAGTCATGTGAGCTGGGGGAGAGAGAAAGAGAAACCAGCAGTGGAGACTTAGAAGAAGCAGCTATTGACATACAATGGGTCCAGGAATGTACAGTCTTCTAAAAGCCAGGTGAAGACAATGTTTAAAGGAGGAAGGAGTGATCAACAATGTCAGTTCATGTCAATTGGTGTTACTTAGTCATGTGTCTGTGAAGAATCATCTTGCATAGTTAAGCCTCAGATTCTAGTGTCAGATTAAATTTAAATCCTTGCACCACCCCTTGCTCTTTGAGTGTCTTTGTGCAAATTGCTTAAATTCTCTAAGTCTCAATCTCCCCATCTCTGAAATGGGAATGACAGTAGTACCTACGTGGTAAATTGTGGTGATGAGTAAGTGAAAGATGTTTAAAGATGGTTAAATGGTTAGCACAACACCTATTATCTGACAAACACGTAGTAAAAGTTAGCTATTAATATTCTTATTACTATCACCTACTATTATTAGAATAATCCATTTATATATAGTCATCAGTTGTCACTTTTCTAGCTCTTCCATAGGGAATAGGTTATATAGCATTTTCAAACTAGGAAGTTCATTGATAGATATGTGGTTCCAGATGCACTGAGCAGAAAAACTAGTTAATTTGATTTTCATTAAATATCCATTTAATAAATACTTATTGAGCACTTACTCTGCATGCTACTGGGAATGTGGATAACAAGATGGACATGGGTCCCTGCCCTCACAAAGCTCACAGCCTTGTGTGGTGGAGATAATTAATTACACAAGTAATTATAGTGTGATTTGTGTTAATGATAAAGGAATTAACTACAGGATGCAATGGGAGCTATAGGCTATGCTAATGAGGCTATGGTTATAGATTCAGTTCCCCTGTAGGTTGCTTGGCTTCCAGGGCTATCAGCTTTTCTCTGCTGTCTCCTGAATGGATAGAGGTTCACAGAACCGGGCCACCTGGACACCAGCCCTGACTTCTCTTCTTTCCCAGTACTGATAATTGGCATGGGGCAAAATTCTTCATAAAGAGGTAGCATATGTAATGAGATGGAGAAATATTTTGCTCGTTTAACACCTGGCTTTTGAATCCCTTTTGGGTCAAAGTTTCTGTGTTTTGTTTTCTTTTTGTAAGAAATAATTTGATTAGCCTCTTAGAAGATTATTCTTAAACTGCCTTCCATGGAGGGTTAGTCTTATTAACATGAAGTTCTTTTTACTTCCAGAACAGTGCTGTCCAATAGGAATATAATATGAGCCATGGAAGCTACTTTAAATTTTCTGCTAGTTACATTAAAAAGGTGAAATGAGGCCGGGTGTGGTGGCTCATGCCTCTAATCCCAGCACTTTGGGAGGCCAAGGCAGGCGGATCATTTGAGGTCAGGAGTTCAAGAGCAGCCTGGCCAACATGGTGAAACCCCATCTCTACTAAAAGTAAAAACAAATTAGCAGCGTGTGGTGGTGGGCACCTGTAATCCCAGCTGCTCAGGAGGCTGAGGCAGGAGAATGGCTTGAACCAGCGAGGCAGAGGTTCCAGTGAGCTGAGATCATGCCACTGCAGTCCAGCCTGGGCAACAGAGTGAGTCTCCATCTCAAAAAAAAAAAAAAGATTAAATTAATTTTAATAATATATTTATTTAAATCAGTATAACCAAAATATTATCATTTCAACACTCAGTCAATATAAAAAGTTGTTAATGAGATACTTTAACATCCTTTTTTTATACAAAATCTTGGAAATCCGGTGTATATTTCACACTTCCAGCACATTTTGGTTTGGACTAGCCACATTTCAAGTGCTCAGTAGCACATATGACTACTATCTACCACTTGGGACAATGGAATTTTAGAGCACTTTAATTCTTGTTCACCACTTGGAAGGTGATGAAGTTTAAAGTGCTAGAGAAAATCCAGGCTGGGCGCAGTGGCTCACATTGCCTGTAATCCCAGCACTTTGGAAGGTCAAGGCAGGCAGATCTCTTGATTCCAGGAGTTCAAGACCCGTCTGGGTAATGTGGCAAAACCCTGCCTCTAGAAAACAAACAAACAAACAAACAAAACAAAAATAAAATCAGCTGAGTGTGGTGATGCATGCGCATTGTCCCAGCTACTCAGGAGGCTGAGGTGGGAGGATCCCTTGAGCTTGGGAGGCGGAGGTTGCAGTGATCCCAGATCGCACCACTGTACTGCAGCCTGGGTGACAGAGTGAGATCCTGTCTCAAAAAAAAAAAAAAGAGGGAAAGAAAGAACAAACGAACGAAGGAGGGAGAGAATAAAGAGAATCACCAGTGTGATATGGCTGAGAAGGGAGCTTTTGGGAGACTATAGGTTCTGTATCTCACTGGAGTATTTAAGTTGTTTCATGGAGGCTGTGATTTATAATTCCACCACTTCATATTCTTAAAAAGCTTCAGTAAATCTGCATTGTTCATTAATGCCCTGCATAGGTGCATTATTTCAGATGAATTTAAAGAAGGCTAAATTCTGTGGCCAGGTGGGTGTGGAGTAAAAATAAAGATGGCCCCCAGGGATGTAGGAGCAAGTGAGTGGGAACTGCTAAAGCCTGTTTTTACCTAAGATAAGCATTACTTCCTCCACTCCTCTACTATGAAGTCTTGAAGGGTTTATGACACTAATTGTTCAACCTAAATAAACATTTATTAGGCTGTTCTTTACGGCTGCAATTAGAACTTTTGAGAACCAGCTGCATTTTGCAACTTTGTTCTTTCTTGACTTCTGTATTACTGTACTGACTGGTTCTCCTACCTCACTGTTCCTTGTCCTGTCCTCAAAATGTTCATGTTTCAGTCTCTGTTTTCCTGATCTTTTGTATAAACTCCTCTTCAGGAAATCAATTTAATATAAGATTACGGACTTGTCCCCTATGTTTATATCTGTGTAATTAACTGCTCACCTATGCTTTATTCTCATTTTTCAAACTGCTTGTTAGACATTGGATGCAGTGATATAACCCTGTAGTCATCCTAAGTGTGAACTCAGTTTCTTTCACAAAAAGTATTTTCCCTCCTTCTTTCTTTTCCTTTCAATAAAACTCTAATTATTTTTTATCACTATTTCTTTTTCTCTGTCCGTTCTAGAGGTTGAGTATCCCTTATGTGAAATGTGTGGGACCAGAAGTGTTTCACAGATTTTAGATTTTTAAAAAATTTTGGAATATTTGGATATACATGATAAGATATGTTGAGGCTGGGGCCCAAGTCTAAACACAAAATTCATTTATGCCTTATAAATACCTTATACACATAGCCTGAAGGTAGTTTTAAACAATATTTTTAATAACTTTGTACATGAAACAAAGTTTGTGTTAAGTACTTATGTGTGGAATTTCCCACTTGTGATATTATGTCAGTGCTCAAAAGTTTTGGATTTTGGAGCATTTCAGATTTCAGATTTTCAGTTTAGGGATGTTTAACTTGTATTAGTTCACTTTGGTCCATCTTGTGTATATAAGTAACTGTATTAGCTTTCTATTGCTGCTATAACAAATTACCACAAGCTTAGTGGCTTGAAAACCACACAGTTCTTTTATTTTACAGTTCTATAGGACAGAATTTCAAAGTGGGTCTTGGGTGGGTATGGTGGCTCATGCCTATAATCCTAGAGCTTTGGGAGGCTGAGGTGGGAGGATAGCTTGAGGACAATAGTTTGAGATCAGCCTGAGTAACATAGAGAGTAGAGTAGATTAACATCTCTACTAAATACATACATACATATATACATACATACGTACATACATACATACATACATTAAATACAAACATAATGAGCCTCACTGGGATATAATCAAATGGTCAACAGTGCTGCATTCCTTTTGAAGTGGCTATGTTGTCTGGGGTATATACCCGGGGTTTGTAGTCTTGCACCAGGAAAATTTAGGACACAGACACGCATGAAGAGTTTAGGGATGGAGGCTTAAAAGGCAGAAGAAAAGAGAAAGAAAAACAGCTCTCTCTATAGAGAGGGGTCTTCTGAGCAGAAAAGACCAGCTGGCAGTGAATGTGCCAGATTTTATAGTTTGGTTTGAGGAGGTGGTGTCTGATTTAGTGGGGCTTACAGATTGGTTCAATCAGGTATGATGTTTACATAGCACAAGGGGAAGGCTGGTCGCCCCACCGTAATCTTATTACGCAAATGAACTCTCCCCTTGGCCAGTACCATCTTGTCTGCTCCCTACTGTACACGTAAGGCAGAGAAGGGTAGATGGAGCCGCCATCTTGAACATGGTACTAGTCCCTAGTTCCTGCTGTCATTCACCCACGGAAGCTCCCAGCTTGGTTATCTATTCTGTGTCTACGGCTCGACTTTATAGGCTGCTCTTTGTTAGGAAATGATTTGGGGCTGCTTTTCATTAAAAAGAAAAGCCTTACTGAGGATTCCCATACCCTTACTATCTGCCTAAGTGATATCTTCTTAACTCCTATATCACTTTCTAGGGGCTCTAGGGGAGAGTTCATATTATTTCTTTCTCCATCTTCTAGAGGTTATCGCTATTCCTTGGATTGTTGTCCCCTTCCATTTTCAAAGCCAGCAAAGCCATTTGAGTCTTTCTCACATGGCTTCAGTGTGTACTGACTCTTCCACCTCCTCTTATACATTTTAAAGATCTTTGTGATTACACTGGGCTCACTCAGATAATCCAGGATAATCTCCTTTTTTTTTTTTTTTATTATACTTTAAGTTCTAGGGTACATGTGCACAACGTGCAGGTTTGTTACATAGGTATACTTGTGGCGTGTTGGTTTGCTGCACCCATTAATTCGTCATTTACATTAAGTATTTCTCCTAATGCTACCCCTCCCCGATCCCCCACCCCAGGACAGGCCCCAGTGTGTGATGTTCCTAGCCCTATGTCCAAGTGTTCTCATTGTTCAGTTCCCACCTACGAGTAAGAACATGTGGTGTTCGGTTTTCTGTCTTTGTGATGATTTGCTCAGAATGAGGGTTTCCAGCTTCATCCATGTTGCTACAAAGGACATGAACTCATCCCCTTTAATGGCTGCATAGTATTCCATAGTATGGGCCACATTTTCTTAATCCAGTCTATCATTGTTGGACATTTGAGTTGGTTTCAAGTCTTTGCTATTGTGAACAGTGCTGCAATAAACATACGTGTGCATGTGTCTTTATAGTAGCATGATTTATAATCCTTTGGGTATATACCCAGTAATAGGATTGCTGAGTCAAATGGTATTTCTAGTTCTAGATCCCTGAGGAATTGCCACACTGACTTCCACAATGGTTGAACTAGTTTACAGTTCTTTTACATTTGCTGAGGAGTGCTTTACTTCCAACTATGTGGTCAATTTTGGAATAAGTGCGATGTGATGCTGAGAAGAATTTATATTCTGTTGACTTGGGGTGGAGAGTTCTGTAGATGTCTATTAGGTCTTCTTGGTGCAGAGCTGAGTTCAATTCCTGGATATCCTTGTTAACTTTCTGTCTCGTTGATCTGCCTGATGTTGACAGTGGGGTGTTAAAGTCTCTCATTATTACAGTGTGGTAGTCTAAGTCTCTTTTTAGGTCTCTCAGGACTTGCTTTGTGAATCTGGGTGCTCCTGTATTGGGTGCATGTATATTTAGGATAGTTAGCTCTTCTTGTTGAATTGATCCCTTTACCATTATGTAATGGCCTTCTTTGTCTCTTTTGATCTTTGTTGGTTTAAAGTCTGTTTTATCAGAGACTAGGATTGCAACCC
Source organism: Symphalangus syndactylus (assembly GCF_028878055.3). Classification (NCBI taxonomy): domain Eukaryota; kingdom Metazoa; phylum Chordata; class Mammalia; order Primates; family Hylobatidae; genus Symphalangus; species Symphalangus syndactylus. The sequence goes on along the minus strand of NC_072445.2, from coordinate 62,455,197 downwards.
CTGCTTTTTTTGCTTTCCATTCACTTGGTAGATCTTCCTCCATCCCTTTATTTTGAGCCTATGTGTGTCTCTGCATGTGATATGGGTCTCCTGAATATAGCACACTGATGGGTCTTGACTTTTTATCCAATTTGCCAGTCTGTGTCTTTTAATTCAGGCATTTAGCCCATTTACATTTAAGGTTAATATTGTTATGTGTGAATTTGATCCTGTCATTATAATGTTAGCTGGTTATTTTGCCCATTAGTTGATGCAGTTTCTTCCTAGCATCGATGGGCTTTACAATTTGGCATGTTTTTGCAGTGGCTGGTACCGATTATTCCTTTCCATGTTTAGTGCTTCCTTCAGGAGCTCTTTTTTTTTTTTTTTTTTTTTTTTTGAGACGGAGTCTTTCTCTGTCCCCCAGGCGAGAGTGCAGTGGTGCACTGCGCTCGGCTCACTGCAAGCTCCGCCTCCCGGATTCACGCCATTCTCCTGCCTCAGCCTCCTGAGTAGCTGGGACTACAGGTGCCCGCCAACACGCCCCGCTAATTTTTTTTTTTTTTGTATTTTTAGTAGAGACGGGGTTTCACCGTGTTAGCCAGGATGGTCTCGATCTCCTGACCTTGTGATCCACCTGCCTCGGCCTCCCAAAGTGCTGGGATTACAGGCTTGAGCCACCTCTTGTAAGGCAGTCCTGGTGGTGACAAAATCTCTCAGCATTTGCTTGTCTGTAAAGGATTTTATTTCTTCTTCACTTAAGAAGCTTAGTTTGCCTAGATATGAAATTTGGGTTGAAAATTCTTTTCTTTAAGAATGTTGAATATTGGCCCCCACTCTCTTCTGGCTTGTAGGGTTTCTGCCAAGATATCTGCTGTTAGTCTGATGGGCTTCCCTTTGTGTGTAACCCAACCTTTCTCTCTGGCTACTGTTAGTGATAATCTTTTTTTAAGCTCAGTTTGTTCCGGGACCAAACCCAGGGCTGGGCTGCTTATTCCTGTGGGCCAGTAATGGGATGCAGATGAACTGGGAAAGGGGGGAGTTTATTCCTGTAACTAGGTACAGGGAGAAGGCCTGTAAAATATCACCAGACAAACTCAAAATTATAAAGTTTCCCAGAGCTTATATACCTTCTAAGCTATATGTATACGTGTAAGTGTACATTCATCTAAAGTGATAAGTGATTAACTTCTTCTAATCTATAACTAAGATCCGAGTCCAGAAGACCTTCCTCTGGAGCCTCAGTACATTTACTTAATCTAAATGGGTCCAGGTGCTGGGATGATTCCCTTATCTTCTCCCCTGCCAAATCACGGAGATGTGGGGAGTTCCTTCAGACCCAATAAACTTGTTTGCGGAGGCCTGGGGAATTTCTTCAGACCCCCAGTAAAAGTTGTTTAATCTTAAACGGGTCCTGTTAAGAATTCCTTCATTATCTCGTTGTGCTTCAAGGCCCAGGAGAGGCCTAGGCAAAACTCTTGATGGGCTTTTGTTACATTCCAGCCTTTGTATAAGGGCACTGGCTGTCTCAGCTTTTAATATTTAACTTCTTCACTGGGTCAGTGCTGAAACAGTTGTTATGGAGGCCTGCCTGTTCAGCCTTTATGAAGAACTGGCCTGCACAAGTTGATTGAAGCCCATCCATACGTTTTGAGGCCCCGTTCCATTGGGGATCTCTGAGTTATCTCCCTTAAGGGGTGAGGAAGCTTGGAGATTTATCCTCCACCTCCTCCCATCGAATGAGGACTTTTTGTAAGTCTGTTAACTCCCCAACAGTTTATTTCTATCCTTCCCCATGCCAGTAAGCAAATCTGGGAGAAAGCACCCAGGCAGAGGGTAAGTAGGATACCAGGGGCCCCCCTGTGGTTGAAGAACTCTGTTGATTGACTCATCACAGTGAGTGAGAGTACATGCTGTGGGGGAACTGTGGAGCATCTCAGTAAGCAAGTATTAGAAAGGATTTACGGGATTTGGTCTCATGTCAGGTAACAAGGAAGAGGTTCTAGGAAGTGGGGATTTGCTCTGGGATTTTCTATTGCCAGGAAACATAGATCATCGTATGTCTGGATATCTTTAGAATTCTTTTTTTTTTTTTTTTTTTTTGAGATGGAGTCTTGCTCTGTCACCCAGGCTGGAGTGCAGTGGCACGATCTCGGCTCACTACAACCTCTGCTTCCCAGGTTCAAGTGATTTTCCTGCCTCAGTCTCCTGAGTAGTAGCTGGGATTACAGGCGCGTGCCACCATGCTCGGCTAATTTTTGTATTTTTAGTAGAGATGGGGGTTTCACCATGTTGGTCTGGCTGGTCTTGAACTCCTGACATTGTGATCTGCCCACCTCGTCCTCCCAAAGTGCTGGGATTACAGGCTTGAGCCACTGCACCCGGCCTAGAATTCTTAGTTTGAAGGAGAGAAGAACAAAAGCAAGCTACAGCTGTAATTGGTAAAGAAGTAATTCTCACTTATATTAGCCCAAATAGAGAGATGTTTGTTCATTTTGGGAGTTTAGACAATGTTGTTGTTTTTGTCTGAGTTCAGACACGATCACCAAGTGGTCTTGTGTTTATTTTGATCCGTCATTGTCATGGAGTGGACTTGTCCACTATTGGTGTTCTGTGAAACTGATTATGATCAACAGAAGGACACTGTGTCTTATTGGATAGTACCAGTCAATCTCCCAGCTATCAGGAGCTACTTTTCTTTTTCTCACTACTATGGTCATGTACTGGCATGGTGAGTGCCAAGACAAGTGAGACTCCTACAGCATCCACTACTTTTCACTTTCTTCCATTCTATAGATTGCTGCTGGGTAGGTATTGATATTTTTACAATATTTCTTTTACCATAGTTTTACTATGTGTGTTAGTTTTCTTTAGTGCAAAACAAGTTACTGCAAACTTAGCAGCTTAGAACAACACCTATTTATGAGCTCATAGTTTTGTAGATGAGAAGTCTGGGTATGGGTTGACTGGATTCTCTGCTCTGGGTCCCATAAAACCAGAATCAAGGTGTTGGTTAGGACTATCGTCTTATCTAGAGCAGAGAGTCTTTCTTCAAGCTCATTCAGGTTGTTAGACAAATCCAATTCTTTGCACTTATTGGACTGAAGTCCCTGTTTCCTTGCTGGCTGTCAGCTGACGGGCCTCTCTCCACTTCTGGAGGCTGCCTGTGATTCTTAGCCAAGCGGTTCACTGCATGTACAAAGTCGGGTGTGTCAAAACCTTCTTGTGTTTCAAAACCCTGATTTTCTCTGTCTCTGACTGCTAGACCCAAATCTAAAGGACTCATGAGATTAAGTTATGTCTAAAAGGATAATCTCCCTTTTGATTAAGTCAGATCAACTGATTAGTAACCTTAATGATGTTGGAAAAATCCCTTTTACCATATGATATCACATTTTAAACTCAGATTATTTCAAGAGTCATTCACGTTTTTGCATTCATCAATAAAGCATTTATTGTTATTGCTGAAGTAACATTCCATTTCATGAAATATTATTTATCATTTCACTATCAATGAAAATTTAGGCCATTTCCAGGTTTTGGCTGTTACTTGTCAGGATGCTGTTGAGCATTCATGTTACAAGTGTTTGTGTGGACCTATGTTGCCATTTCTCTTGGGTAAATATTAATACCTAGAAGTGGACTAGTTTTGTCATATAGCTGTGTGTTTAACTTTTTAAGAAACTGCTGGCCATGCACGGTGACTCACGCCTGTAATCCCAACACTTTGGGAGGCCGAGGTGGGCGGATCACCTGAGGTCAGGAGTTCGAGACCAGCCTGGCCAACATGGTGAAAACCTGTCTCTACTAAAAATACAAAAATTATCCGGGCATGGTGGCAGGCACCTGTAATCCCAGCTACTCGGGAAGCTGAGGCAGAAGAATCGCTTGAACCCAGGTAGCAGAGGTTGTAGTGAGCCAAGATCATGCCATTGCACTCCAACCTGCGGGACAAGAGTGAGAGTTCGTCTCAAAAAAAAAAAAAAAAAGAAAGAAAAGAAAAAAGAAACTGCTATTTTCCAAAATGCTTATACCATTTTACATTCCCAACAGCAGTAGATGAGAATTCTATTCACTTCCCATCCTAGCCAAAAGACTGGTCCAGTCTTTTACATTTTAGCCATTTTAAAAGGCTTAGTAGTATCACACTGTGGTTTTAATTTGCAGTTCTATAATGTCTAATAATATTAAATACTTCTCATATGCTTATTGACTTATTGAGTATCTTCTCATATGCTTTATTGACTTCTGTAGATCTTCTTTGGTGAAGCATTTATTCACATTTTTTGCCCATTAAAAAAAATTTTTTTTTACCTTTAAAATTTTTTCAACTGTTTTATTTCTTTTTAAAAAATTTCTATAGTTAGGATGTAAAACCTAACGTTTTCATGTACATTTACATAGTGAAATGATTACTATAGTCAAGCAAATTAACATATTTATAACCTCCCATAGTAAGCTTTTCTTATTATCACATTTTGAGAATTCTTTATATATTCTAGATCCAAGCCATTTTATCAGAAATGCAGCTTGCAAATATTTTACTTCCTGCTGATGCTTGTTTTATCATTCTTTTCATGATGTCTTTTGAAGAGAAGTTCTTAATTTTGATGTGTATAATATTAATTAATTAATTTATTTTGATGGATTGTGCTTTTTATGTCATAGCTATTAGGTTGGTGCAAAAGTAATTGTGGTTTTGGCCATTACTTTCCATGGGAAAAACTGCAATTACTTTTGCAGAAACCGAATAATGTATCTTTGCTTCAGTGTCACAAAGATATTTCCTATTTTACTTTAGAAGTTTTCAGTTTTAGGTTCTACATCTAGGTCTGTGATCCATTTTGAGTTAATTTTCACATATATTTTGAGGTCTTTAGTTCATCTTTGTTTTTGAAAGTTATTTTCACTGGATTTTAACTTCGAGGATGATGGATGTTTTTCTTTCAATACTTTCATGATGTTGCTGCACTCTCCTCTTGCTTGCATTATTTCAAATGAGAAATCTGCTTCTCAGGACACACTAAAGATGAAAGTTACTCTTTTGGAGTTTTTTTGTTGTTCATCTATTTTCTGGACACAGATTGTGACCATTTACCAACTGGAAGTACATTATTTTGAAACAAGTGAAATTCCTGTCTAAAAGTGATTCTTTGATATTTCCAGATGAATTCAATAGATACAGTCTTCCAGAGATATAAAGAACTTTCAATTTTTGTTATAGTGGTTGATCCAGGACAATGTATCATAAATTTTAGAAGCTTCATGTTGGTGTCCTAGGAGACAATATTGCAGCAGAGATTAGACAGCCACTCTGCATCTTTGGAATAAAATAATTGCTACTTAGCAGAACCCAGGGTTAGACAAATCAATCTTGTACCTATTTGAAAGGAAGAAGTATTAAAAGAAAATAAATTTTTATCAAAAAATTTCATCTCAAATGCTGTTGTGGAAATGCAAGTTTCAATTCATTTATATAATTGAATAAAGTAAAATTTAAAATTGTTTTAAAGCTTTCATTTGGCCATAATATATGTTAAATTTTTATTTTAGATCTTTTAAAAATTGACTTAGTAATCAATAAATTAAAAGATTTTTAAAATAATATTAGTCTGATATGTGGAAATTATACTAATTTTTGGTTAGTTGTAATTGCAGTTAAAGGCAGTTTGCTACATTTAATACTCGAAAGTATGCAAAAATCTAAAATCAACATGTGAAATGCATTCTATTGTTTTTGCAAAGAAATTAATAGCATAACATATACATACATTAAATATACATAACATATATAAATATATGAAATAATATTTATATAGTTGATATAAAAACTGCTTTCAAAATATATTGTATTTTTGCATTTTAAAGAAAAAAAGAGTCAAACAACTTGTAAAGAATTTGTTCAATTTCTGTTTATAGCTAATACTGGACTAATTCATGACAGAAAGATAGGTGGAAATAACTATTTCTGTGTCCTCTGTATGCCAGAAAAAAAGTTTCTACAGTTGAATAAATACAGTTAAATGAAGTGCGAAGAGGTATATGTTGCGGCTATTTCTTTTAATCTTTTAAGATATTTGAATGGAATATTTAAAGACATAATTACTTCTTTAAGCTTTAAGGCTAAAGTTCTTAAACAGAAAGACAATAATCAATGACCAGAAAAGCAATCCAAAAAGCCATAATGATAAATGCATAACTCTAGATGAATATTAGCTCACTTTTTCGTGAGTCACTTATGTTACTAATGACTTAGCAATCCTAGTTTACTTTACTGTGTTATTATGCTTGCTAAGATTCTTGTTATTTCTGTACAGAGGAAGAGGAAAATACAAGAATTTTCTTTGTATTTTCTGAGAATGAGGTTTGATGTGATGAAGGTTTTTCATGGCTTTTTGAATTAGTTTTTTAAAAAAACTTTCGTCTTATAAGAAATTTGTACTCAGCTTATGTTTATGATGAATTGTTTCTTCTTTGAGTCATGTTTATTACATCTTTGAATTGCCAATATGATTATCTCATATCATAAAAATATATTGCCTTTCTATTGGAGTTGTTACTGAGTTATTGTTCGTTTCAAAGGTATAATCAAGTTCGTAAATTGCTAATATGACTATTGAATTTAAAGAAACATTCTTGTCTCTTTTCTCAATAATCCTTTTACCAACTCCCTTCCCCACCTCTGAAGTTCTTTGAATCAATTTTCATCACAACGAAATAATTTGTGACCATGGTTCAGCTGCCTTTAGTTTGCTTTCATCACAATAGTCTTTCATAAAGTAAGCTCTTTTGTGTGTATGTATATGTATGTGTGTGTATGCACATACACGCACACATATATATCTTTTGTTTTTCTATTTATACTCTGTGTGATTATTTTGATGTGATTTAGGTCTCAACAGTAATCTAACTTCTTTTAGAAATAGAATGACCAGCTTTCATTCTTTTGGACATTTAGGATTATATAACTCATATGGAAAAGAAATACTACTTTAGATGCCTTCTTATAACAATAGCCTACTGGATTCATCAGGGAGGAATAAAAGGTGGTCAGGACCAGCATAGCTTGAAGAAAAATAGTAGTATTTTGGTTTCTTCCATCTTAGCATATCATGATGTAGAAAGAAGATGGTGTAATTTTTTACCCTTTAAAAAAACTTGTGTGGTCTTAAGTTGATAAAAATAATGGAATAATAATAGTGTATTTTCCAGGCTTGTGACATAATAGGAGAAGTTTTAGTTACACGTGTGGCAGCATAAATAGCTAAGGGACTGGGGAATGAGCCTTGCTGGCACCACTTAAACATTAGACACAAGCTCTATTTCTAAGAGCTTGCTGCTGAATATAACCTCTGTGAAGAATACCTGATTCTGGGAGGATAGATGCTTCACTTTAACAAAAATTTTCATATTATCTTAAAGGCCATTCTTTTTGTTTTCTTTTTTTTGAGACTGATCTCACCCTGTCTCCCAGTCTGGCATGCAGTGGCATGATGTGGACTCACTGCAACCTCCACCTCCCGGGCTTAAGGGATTCTCCTGCCTCAGCTTCCCGAGTGGCTGAGACAACAAGCACGTGCCACCATTCCTGGCTAATTTTTGTATTTTTAGTAGAGAGGAGGTTTCACCATGTTGGCCAGGCTGCTCTCAAACCCCTGACCTCAAATGATCCACCCTCCTCAGCCTCCAAAAGTGCTGGGATTACAAGCGTGAGCCACCACACCCTGTTAAAGGAGCTTAATGGAGCTTTGAGAATACCAAGACTTGGGCACAAGCTGCATCTTCTTGTTTTAGATTGTTTAGGTAGCACTGTCCACTGATCTTTAACTATTATTATTGCTATTATCTCTGAGCCTGAATACTGTGCCATTCTTTCTTTAAAGCCAATTTGAGGCTTTAAATTACTACAGTGTTTTCAGTTGCATGGAAGAGTAAGCGTTATCCACTGTAGTGCCAAACTTAGTCTTTCACCACCTGATGGGAATTGACATTTGGTGTGTGCTAGTACTTACTTCTTACCTGTCATGCATAGCATCAGAGGTTTTAGTTGCTTTCTTTGCATACATTTGACGAGGGTAGTATATTTGAATAATCTAAGTAGCCAAGTTAGTTATGTATTGAATTAGCCGATTAAGCCAGGTAATCCCTCTGAAATGTTTTTTGTTAATAAGAAAGAAGATGATAATGAAAAGATTCATCTTTGGTTCCAATCCAAGTATAGTATCCTGCTGGGATAATGGTTTTGCAGCAGCACAGTCTAACAGCTGGTTAGTTAATACGCTTTCAGCACCAAAGTGATTGTAAATAAACAGAATTGGACTCTAGCTTTGAAATAATACTTATCACTAGCTATTGATATCTATTAACTTCTGTGTGAAACTATATGTACACACACATATGCATATCACGGTATGGATGTGTATGAGTATTAAGTGCTTTAGGTATAAAGTTTGAGTTGTTGAAAAGGTCTTCATTCTGTGTAGTAGGTAATTGTTAGCAAGACACTGCTTAAAACACTGCTTAAATTAAATCTCACTCATATGCATGTGTGCTGTAGCTAATAGTATCAGTGATCTTTGATCAGTTAGGGAACAGTGTAGCAAAATGAATACTACCTGGAAATCCAGAGATCTAAATTCGAATGAAGGCTCTGCCACTGTCAAGCTTTATTATTGTGAGAAGTAGCATCCTCCTAAAGATCCCTCCCCATTCCCCTTTGCCAAGTAGATTAACAATTCCCTCTCTTGGGTCACCACAAAATTTTTATACTTACGTCTGTTTGCTTCTATTACAGCAGTAATTATGGTGTTTTGCAGTGTTGGGACATTTCTCTCTTTCCCTCCTTTACTGGGATAGGAACTCTTTGAAGGCAGTGACCGTGTTTTATGTTTGTTTTCACTGTCTTGCCGTATAGAGGGCAGTCAGTGAATATATGCTAAATGAACAGATTTGTATATGAGAGCTAGAATAGAGTATCTTTAATGACTCAATGATTTCTGCTTATAACTTGATATATAGTAGGGGCAGTTATTTGATACAATTGGTCTGTCGTATATGTAGTTGAAAGAATGACTTCTAAACCTGTCATTGGATTATGCTAGGTTACAAATTCCTAATATGACTGTGCTTGTAATACACATCTGTGTGTTATTCCCTTAGTTTTTGACTTACTGAAAAATAATGATTCAGTCACATTCTGAATCTCAACAATGGAAGAAAGTGTATTTGTTCATGGCTTTATGAAACAAACACTACAATTTGAAGGTAATTTTGTTACACCTTTAAAAATATATTTCTGATTATCAATCTTATCAAACCATTGATCATGTTAGTTACTGACATTGCTAAAATGAGCAATGATATCATCATTTTAAATTGTTTGAAACTCCCAACCAAGATGTACATGCACAATCTAATATGTGATGAAATATTTAAAGGCATGAAAATTAAAAAATAATTATATTTAATATAGAACTGCAATTTTGAAACTTGAACATGAGGATTGCTTTACGTCCTCCATGTCTGTGTATATGTAGGGATGAATCTTGGTCTGGATGTGAACCTTGGAAGACAGTCGGCAATTTGGGGACTGAATTCAATACTTGGATTATTTCATTTTCCCATGTGCTTAATTAATAGGCTATGCATCATACTACTGGTGAGAGAAAATGCACCAGACTTGTTTTATTCTGGCATTTGTGTGATTCTTTGTTTAATTACTTTATATTTTTATTTATTGTCTTATTTAAGTTTTAATGTTACTTATGACTATGAAATATATCCACACAATTAAGAATTCAAAAGTTGCAAAAGCTTCTGTAAACTTGATTACACACCCTTGGCCTTATTCATTCACCAACTTCCCCTCTTCTCAGGCAACTAATGTTGTTACCAGTATCTTAATATATTTCCAGCAATATTATATCCATAATAATTATATCCACACACAAACATATTTTCTTTATATTTTTAATTGATATTTTATTTATATTTTAAAAAATTAAAATATTAACATAATACATGATTTTCAGAATCTGCCTTTTTAATCTAATGATATATAATAGAGATTTCTTAGATTTTATAGTTGAAAAAACTAGATTCAGCCAAAACAGGGGCTTAGGCTGTATAAAATATACAACTTTTTGGTGGTCTATTCATATATATTTGTATTTATAGCTGTTATTCTTACATTTGTATTTTATTCACATACATTTATATCTGTATTTTTTTTGGTCTATTTAATCATCATGCATTTAGTCATGACATATTCAGTATAATCAACTTTTCCTTTCAAATTGATTGTGGGGAAGGGAAGCAAAGGCCAGATGTTTGTAGGCATGGTATAAGTTTAAACTGTAGGCTTCCAAACCCAAATTTCTATTCACAACAGAATGACTATGTTATCCTAGGATCCAGAAACTATAATGTAATGAAGAATCATTGAAAGAAATGAGCATGCAATTATTGTCCTCAAGTAATTTAATGTCCATTAGATAAAAAGAAATTAGACTTATGTGCCTCTGGAAGGCATAGCTAGAACTAAACTGAGATATAGAATACATAATTTCTTGTTCCCCTGACTTTAAGCATAGTAATTTTCCAAAATGGAATGGCTTGTCTTGTGAAGTACAGAGTAGACACAAGAATAGTCACTTTTCTGAGACATTATTGTACAAGGGATCTCTGTATCATAGAAATGAACTAGATAACCATTTAGGTTCTTAACCCTCAGACACCCTACTCCAGACGAGTGCTCCTTATCAGGCCTTGTCAAATCTTGGGGCTATTAATGGCTAAAACTGCTCCTTCTTGGTCATGCAATTACCTATAGAAGGAGCAATACAGAGTGAGCACCCATGTCAATAGCTACTTACACCTGTAGGCTGAGATTGGAATGGTTACATACCAACAAATAAGTAGAATAGAAATAAAAGTGGATGAAACATTTCAGACCCAAACAGCACCATTTCATGCTGAAGGAAACAGTCCAAGCAGAAACAATTTTCCCCATTAAGAGCACATAGCTGTATATGTCAATCTTAATGCATATATAGTGAGTAGTAGGACAAGAAAGCCTTTGTCAGGGATGACTAGTTTCTTTTCAGCTTTTATTTTAGATACAGGGGGTACATGTGCAGGTTTGTTACATGGGTATATTGTACTCAGGTAGTGAGCATAGTACACAAGAGTTAGTTTTTCAATCCACATCCCCTGCCAACTCTAGTAATCCACAGTGTACATTGTTCCCATGTTTATGATGTGCTCAATATTTAGCTCCCACATACAAGTGACAACACGTGATATTTGGTTTTCTGTTCCAGCATTAATTGGCTTAGGATTATGGCCTCCAACTCCATCTACTTTGCTGCAAAGGATATGATTTTGTTCTTTTTTATGTCTACATGAAATTCCATGATGTATATCGTATACCACATTTTCTTTATCCAACCCACCATTGATGGGCGCCTGGATTGATTCCAGGTCTTTGCTATTGTGGATAGCGTGACTATGAACATACAAATGCATATGTCTTTTTGGCATAATGATCTAATTTTCCTTGGGTTTATGCTCAGTAATGGGATTGCTGGGTTGGATGGTAGCTCTATTTTAAGTTGTTTGAGAAATCTCCAAGCTGCTTTCCACAATGGTTGAACTAATCTACATCCCCACTAACAGTGTATAAGCATTCCCTTTTCTCCACAGCCATGCCAGCAAGTGTTGTTTTTTAACTTTTTAATAATAACCATTCTGACTGGTGTGAGTAGGTATCTCATTGTGGTTTTAGTTTGTACTTGTCTGAGGATTGGTGATGATCAGCATTTTTTCATCTGTTTGTTGTTGCTTATATGTTTTCTTTTGAGAATTGTCTGTTATGTCCTTTGCCCATTTTTTTTAATGGGGCTATTTGGTTTTTGCTTGTTGATTTGTTTAAGTTCCTTATAGATTCTTATTTTTAGACCTTTGTTGGATATGTAGTTTGTGAATGTTTTCTCCCATTCTGTAGGTTGTCTCTTTACTCTGTTGATAGTTTCTTTTGGCTGTACAGAAGCTCTTTAGTTCAATTAAGTCCCACTCATCAATTTTTTTTTTTTTTTTTTTTGCAATTGCTTTTGGGGACTTAGTCAAAAGTTCTTTGCTAAGTCCTGTGCCAAGAAGGATATTTCCTAGGTTTTCTTCTAGGGTTTTAATAGTTTGAGGTCTTATATTTAAATCTGTAATACATTTTGGTTAATTTTTGTATATAGTGAAATGTATGGGTCCAGTTTCATTCTTCTGCATATTTCTAGCCAGTTATTCCAGCACCATTTATTAAATACAGATTCCTTTCCATATTGCTTGTTTTGGTTGGCCTTGTTGAAGATCAGAAGGTTATAGGTGTGCAGCTTTATTTCTGAGTTCCCTATTCTGTTCCATTTGTCTATGGTTCTGTTTTTGTACAAGTACCATGCCGTTTGGTTACTGTAGCCTTATAGTGTAGTTTGAAGTCAGGTAGTGTGATGCCTTTGGCTTTGTTCTTTTTGCTTAGGATTGCTTTGGCTATTCAGCCTCCTTTTTGTTTCCATTTTGGAATAGTTTTTTCTAATTCTATGAACAATGACATTGGTAGTTTAATGGGAATAGCACTGAATCTGTAAATTGCTTTGGGCAATATGGCTATTTTAACAATGTTGATTCTTCCAGTCTATGAGCATGGAATGTTTTTACATTTGTCTGTGTTGTCTCTGATTTCTATCAGCAATGTTTTGTAGTTCTCCTTGTAGAGATCTTTCACTTCCTTGGTTAGCTGTATTCCAAGGTATTTCATTTTCTTAGTGGCTATTGTTAAGTGGAATTGTGTTCTTGATTTGACTCTCTGCCTGGACATTATTGGTGTATGGAAATGCTACTGATTTTTCTACATTGATTTTGTACCCTGAAACTTTATTAAAGTTGTTTGTCAGTTCTAGGACTCTTTTGATGGAGTATCCAGGGTTTTCCAAGTATAGAATCATGTTGTCAGTGAACAGAGATAGTTTGGCGACTTCTTTTCCTACTTGGGTGCCTTTTATTTCTTTATCTTGCTTGATTGCTCTGACTAGGACTTCCAGTACTATGTTGAATGGGAGTAGAGAGAGTAGGTATATTTGTCTTGTTCCAGTTCTCAAGGGGAATGATTCCGGCTTTTTCCCATTCAATATGATGCTGGCTGTGAGTCTGTCATAGTTGGCTCTTATTATTTTGAGGTATATTCCTTAAATGCCTTGTCTGTGGAGGGTTTTTATAATGAAGGGATGTTGAGTTTTATCAAAATCTTTTAATATATCTATTGAGATGATCATAGGGTTTCTGCTTTTCTGTTTATGTGATGAATCACGTTTATTGATATGTGTATGTTGAACCAACCTTGCAAACCAGAAATAAAGCCTACTTTATCCTGGTGAATTCACTTTTTTTTTTTTTCTTCTGGAAACAGAGTCTTGCTCTGTCACCCAGCCTGGAGTGCAGTGGTGCAATCTTGGCTCACCTCGACCTCTGCCTCCTGGGCTCAAGCAATCCTCCTGCCTCCTGGGCTCAAGCAATCCTCCCACCTCAGCCTCCTGAGTAGCTGGGATAACAGGCACACACCACCACCCCTGGCTAATTTTTTGTGTTTTTAGTAGAAACAGGGTTTCATCATGTTGGCCAAGTTTGTCTTGAACACCTGACCTCAAGTGATCTGCCCACCTTGGCCTCCCAAAGTACTGGGATAACAGGTGTGAGCCACCACACCTGGTTGTGAATTAGCTTTTTGATGTGCTGCTAGATTCAGTTTGCTAGTATTTTGTTGAGGTTTTTCACATCTATGTTTGTCAGGGTTATTGGCTTCAAGTTTTTTTTTTTTCATTGACAGATGAAAAGACAGATTGAAATTTGATGAAATTTCAGATGAAATTTCAGATTTTCAGATGAAAATGGACAGATTTTGGCATGAGGTTGATACTGGCTTCATAGAATGAGTTAGGGAGGAGCCCCTCGTATTTGATGTTTTAGAATAGTTTTAGTAGGATTGGTACCAATTATGTGTCTGTCTTGTAGAATTTGGCTGTGAATCCATCTGTTCTAGGGCTTTTGTTGGCTGTTAGGTTTTTATTACTGATTCAGTTTTGGAGCTTGTTATTGGTCTGTTCATGTTTTTTCACTTTCACCCTTGTTCAGTCTTTGAAGGTTGTATGTTTTCAAGAATTTATCCATTTCCCCTAGATTTTCTAATTTGTTTGAGTAGAGATGTTCATAATAGTCTCTGAAGATCTTTTGTATTTCTGTGGGATCAGTCTTTTCATTTCTGATTGCACTTATTTAGATCTTCTCTGTTTTTTTCTTAGTTAATCTAGCTAACAGTCTTTGAATCTTGTTTATTTTTTTGAATTACAAACTTAGTTTCATTGATCTTTTGTATGGACTTTTGCATCCCGATTTTGTGTAGTTCTTTTCTGATTATGATTTTTAGTTATTTTCTTCTTCTAGCGTTGGAATTGGTTTTTCCTTTTTTTTTTCCAGTTCCTTTAGATGTGATTTTAGATCATTAATTTGAGATCTTTCTAACTTCTTCTTTTTTTTTTTTTTTTGAGACAGTCTCCCTCTGTTGCCCAGGCTGGAATGGAGTGGCATGCTCTTGGCTCACTGCGACCTCTGCCTCTCGGATTCAAGTGATTCTCCTTCCTCAGCCTCCCGAGTAGCTGCGATTACAGGCACCCGCTGCCATGCTCAGGTAATTTTTGTATTTCTAGTAGAGACGGGGTTTCACCATGTTGGCCAGGCTGGTCTTGAACTCCTGACCTCAAGTGATCAACCTGCCTCAGCCTCCCAAAGTGCTGGGACTACAGGCCTGAGCCACCATGCCCAGCCTCTTTCTACTTCTTGATGAAGGTGTTTAGCACTAAATTTTCGTCTTAACACTGCTTTAGCTGCACCCCAAAGATAATGGTAAGTTGTGTCTTGGTTTTCATTAATTTTGAATAATATTTTTTATTTCTGCCTTGATTTCATTGTTCATCCAAGAGTTATTCAGGAGAAGTTTGTTTAACTTTCATGATTTTGTGTAGTTTTGAGAGATATTCTTGGTATTGATTTCTATTTTTGTTCACTAATCCGAGAGTGTGCTTGGTATGATTTCAATTTTTTTGGAGGTCAAGACTTGCTTTATGACCAAGCATGTGGTCATTCTTAGAATATGTTCTGTGTGCAGACGAGAAGAATATATATTCTGTGGTTTGGGGGTGGAGTATTCTGCAGATGTCTATTAGGTCCAGTTGTTCAAGTGTCAGGTTTATGACCAGAATTTTTTTGTTAGTTTTCTGCCTCAATGATCTGTCCAATGCTGTCAAATAGTGTTAAAGTCACCTAATATTATTCTGTGACTGGTCAAGTCTTTTTATAGGTCAAGAAGATAATTTTTTTATGAATCTCGGTGCTCCAGTGTTTGGTGGATATATATTTAGGATAGTTAAATCTTCTTTTTGACTGGAACCCTTTATGATTTTGTAATGCCCTTCTTTGTGCTTCCTGATTGTTATTGATTTAAAGTCTGTTTTATGTGATGTAAATATAGTGATTCCGGCTCTTTTTTGCTTTCTGTTTGCATGGTAGATCTTTCTCCCTTTACTTTGGGCCTTGTGTTTTTATCTACTTTGCCACCCTATGCCTTTGAAGTGGGACATTTAGACCATTTACATTCAGGATTAGTATTGGTATGTAAGGTTATGATTCTGTCATCATGTTGTTAGCTGGTTGTTTTGTAGACTTGGTTGTGTAATTGCTTTGTATTTTCTGTGGGCTATGTACTTGAGTGTGTTTTTGTGCTGGCAGGTATCAATCTTTCATTTCCATGTTTAGCACTCCCTTAAGGATCTCTCGTAAGGTTGGTCTGGTGGCAATGAATTCCCTTAATGTTTGCTTTTGTGAGAAGAATTTTATTTCTCCTTTGCTTCTTAAGCTTAGTTTGGCAGGATATGAAATTCTTTTGGCTGGAATTTCTTTTCTTTGAGGATGTTTCCTTTCTGGCTTATAAGGCTTCTGCTGAGATGCCTGCTGATGGTTTCCTGAGATTCTCTTTTTGTTTGTTTGTTTGTTTTGAGACAGAGTCTTGCTTTGTCACCCATGCTGGGGTGCAGTGACATGATCTCAGCTCACTGCAAACTTTGCCTCCTGGGTTCAAGCAATTCTCCTGCCTCAGCCTCCCAAGCAGCTGGGATTACAGGCATGTGCCACCATACCCAGCTAATTTTTGTATTTTTAGTAGAGACAGGGTTTTGCCACGTTGCCCAGGCTGGTCTCAAACCCCTGAGCTCAGGCAATCCACCTGCCTCAGCCTCCCAAAGTGCTGGGATTACAGGCGTGAGCCACTGTGCCCAGCCGAGATTCTCTTTATAAGTGACCTGACCTTTCTCTCTAGATGCCTTTAAGATTTTCTCTTTTGCATTGACCTTGGCAAATCTTATGACTATGTATCTTGGAGATGGTCATCTTGTACAGTAGCTCACAGGGGTTCTCTGTATTTCTTGAATTTGCGTGTCCACCCCTCTAGTGAAACTGAGGAAATTTTCATGGACTATATCCGTAAATATGTTTGTCAAGTTGTTTACTCCCTCTTCTCTCTCAGAAATGTCAATGAGTCATAGATTCGGTCTCTTTATATAATCTCATATTTATCGGAGGTTTTGTTCATTTTTTGAAGTTCCTTTTTCTGTATTTTTGTCTGACTGAGTTGACTTGAAGAGCTGGTTTTTGAGCTCTGAAATTCTTTTGTCAGCTTGGTCTATTGTCATTAATGTTTCTGACTATATTATGAAATTTTTGTAGAGAATTCTTTAATTCCAGAAGTTCAGTTTGGTTCTCTCTTAAAAATGACTATTTTACCTCTCAGGTCTTGAATCATTTTACTGGATTTCTTGGATTGTTTTTCAACTTTCTCCTGGGTCTCGATTAGCTTCCTTGCCATCCAGATTCTGAATTCTATCTCTGTCGTTACAATAATTTCAGTCTGGTTAAGAACCATTGCTGGGACACTAGTGCATTTGTTTGGAGGTAAGGGGACACTCTGGCTTTTTCAGTTGCTGGAAAAAGCCAGAATGTCTTGCATTTATTCTTTCTCATCTGAGAGAGCTGGTGTTCCTTTAACAGTGATGTAAGATAAATATAGTCAGTAGGCTTCATTTCTAGGTACTTTCAGAGTGCCAAGGCTCTATATAGGATCTTTATTTGTGGCTGGATTTTTGCCTAGGGTTTCACAGGCACTGTATACTGGCAAAATATTTTTGGCATTATAATTTGGGCTGTGATCCAGTAGATGGCACTTAATAGTGAAGGCTGGCAGATAGGCTGTTACCCAGTCATGTGGCTCTTTTGTACTTTAGCACGTTCTCAGTAGTGCTGTATGATGGGGGGGAGAGAAATGACATCTTCACAGGTTTGCTCCAGAGCCTTGGAGGAGCCTCCTCTGGTAACTGGTGCCACACTCACATTTCTTTCCCTCAGGGAGAGGCCATGGCTGGCAGACAGGCCATACCTTTTCCCAACTGGCCCTGCAGAAGGAGGCATATCTTGTTCCCCCATCGGCCCACGAATTCATGTGTCTCACTCCTCTCAGTGTTCTCGGAGCGGGGACTCCTCTGCTGCTTGGGTGCCACCCATACCAATAAGTCTTGTCTGGCTAGGAGCAGCAGGGGTGGGTGAAATAGCATGGACTGTTTTCCAGGTGTTTCCCAGAAGAACACAGAACTGTGTCACCTGGCAGAGTTCAGGTAGGAGTGGGGCTGCTGTGTTGACACCTAAGCCAGCAAGTTTTGCCTGACTAGCAGTAGTGGGGGTTGGTAGAGTTGTGCAGTCTGCTGTCCAAATGTTTACCGTACTTCCTTGATTTACTCTTTGTTTTTTGAAATCATGAATTCTCATCTTTATGACTTTGAAGAGTGGTAGCACATGCCATCCAGCAAGCCTTTTGAGGGCAGAGTTGATGACTAGGAACATCTGGAAACATTGTGACCCCATCACAGTGTCTTGGTCAATTAAATTATTTTTTGAATTCATCAATAAATCACAAGCCCAATCAAGGCCAATTTCTTCAGTTTCATATGTGAATATTTATAATATTCATTATTATTGGTAGAAGTACCCCTACTAGTAGTGTTTCCCCTTTTGTGCCTTTCTTTGTTTTGTTTCACTAGCTTAGATTGTATCTTTTTTTTCTGTTTTTTTTTTTTCTCCAAATTCTACAATCTTTCAAAGTTTGGATCAACTATTTTACACCTAATTATTGCCTCTTTCTCTGCCTGATTCAAATACCTTAGTACTTGTTTCTTACAATTTGTACTTAAATATTACTGCAATCATTTATATATGTAATAAAACATATATTGCACATATATATATATATATATATCATATGGAACCTGTGTAGTGGTTTGCACATAGTGTGAGCAGAAACTACAGAGTTCTCATATACTCCCTCTCATCTATTTTCCTCTATTATTAACATCTTGCATGAGTGTGGTACATTTGTTAAAATTGATGAACCAATACTGATCCATTATTATTAACTGAAGTTTATGTTAGAGTCCACTCTTTCACATTATAAGTTTGGACAAATGTATAGTGACATGTATTCATCAGTACAGTATCATACAAAATAGTTTTGTTGCCCTAAAAATTTCTTGTGCCCCACCTATTTATCCCTCCTTCCCCTGAACCCTTGACAACAACTGATCTTTTTACTGTTTCCATAGTTTTGCCTTGTTCAGAAGGTCATATAGTTGGAATCATACAGTATATATCCTTTTTAGATAGGCTTTTTTTTTTTTTTTTTGCTTAGCAATATGCATTTAAAATTCCTATATGTCTTTTGCTGGCTTGATTGTTCATTCCTTTTTATTGTTGAATAAAATTCCATAACAAGGATGTGCCAGTGTTTGTGTATTCACCTGTTAAAGGATATTTCTGTTATTTCTTAAAGAATAATCTTTTTTTTAAATGCAGGGTTTAAAAATTGCATTAGTGCAGGGGTAGAAACTAAAACTTATGTAGTTTATTATTTCTAGAAACCAGAGAAATCAGAAAATATGCCTTATAGTTAAGCATTCAGTTAAAATTTCTTTAGCTCTTCTGAGGTCAGTGCCTATATTACATCAATATATGACAATATTTACATTTAAAAAATAAATACATTATTATAGTAATTAGAAATAGAAACATTACAATTTTTTTTTTGTTTTCTGCATAAACAAGATTTCCCAAAGCATGACAGTATGGAGAGATGTCTTTTTTTTTTCCTTAAATGTTTCTTGAATGTTTATCTCTTTGTTATGTTCCCCAAGTTGTTAGAACTTTTAAAATATGCTATGGTTTGAATGTTTTGTCCCACCCAGGATTTCTGTGTTGAAACTGAATCCTCAATATGACAGTATTAAAAGATGAGAGTCTTTGGGAAGTGATTAATTCACAAAGGTGTAGCCTTTATGAATGAATTAATGCCGTTGTAAAAGAGGCTTCAGAGAGCTACCTGACTGTCTTTCCCTTCCATCTTCCCCCATGTGAGGATGCAGTAGCCAAGTGTCATCAATGAGGAATGGTGCCTCACCAGATACTGATTTTGCAAGTGCCTTGATCTTGGACTTCTCAGCCTCTAGAACTATGATAAAATAAACTTTTATTATTATAAATTACCCAGTCTTCAGCATTCTGTTATAAAACTACAAATGAACTGAGACAAATGTATATTTTGTTAAGGCTTGTATTACAGAATCCTAGAATGCAAAAAAAAAAAATAAAATAAGTGGAGGAGGTGCCTAGGGCCATCTGGTCCATTTGGTATCCAATATCTGAATTTCTTCTCTGACATGGTAGGCAGGTGGTCTTATAATATATGTTTGGACATTTCCAATGATAGAAAAATTACTGTCTTGTAAGTGAACTGGCTTCAGTTTTTTAGATAACTCTAATTGTTAGAAAGGTCTTTCTTTTATTCAACTAAACTGTTTTCCCATAATTTCTAACCATTCATTCTAATTCTACTCCATGAATAATAAAGGATAAATTTGATCTTTTCCCCAATGATAGCCCTTTAAATATTCAAAAGATAGCTAGAATGTCACTTTCGATATTAAACTTCTTAAGCACCTTATCATGTTAGACAGTTTCGCCTGAATGATTTTGCTGAATGGTTTTTGCAGCTCTCTAAAAACATTTTGTGGATGCATACTTATATTCTTTTTTCATTCATTCATTCAGTAACTATTTTTTGAGTGCCTGCTACCTGCCAGACACTGTATTAAGAATTGGGCATATAATGGTAAACTAGACAACAGCTGGCGCTTCCATCATGCAACATGCAAGGGACAAAGACAGAGATTAATGGGGTGGGGAAAGCAAGGTATTCAGGGAAGGTCAGCCAGGAGGGAAACCTCCCAGACAGATGTGTGGACATGTGAAAGAACTTGGAGGTAAAAAGGAGTTTAGCAAATTCTAGGAACTGAAAGAAGATGACTGGGACTAGAATGCAGTGAGAAAAGGTATATGTGGTGGCTTTGAAATAATTACCACTATACATTATATGTATTGAAACATCACTGTATACCTCATGAGTATGTATGCACAGTTATTTTTCAATTAAAAGATAAAAGGAAATTGTAAAAACGTCTGCAAATTCTTTCCTAAGATGGCACCTAATGTCCATCTCTTATATCTGGGCTGGACTCAATGATTGTTTCTTAGTGAATAGAGTGTGGTAGAAGTGATGCTATGTGATTTCTGAGGTTAGGCCATTAAAAAGAATAGCTTATACATGACACGCTTGCTGTTGGATCTCTCATTCTGGGAAAAGTCGGCTGCTATGTTGTGGGGACTTGCAGCAGCCTGGGAAGAATCCCACGTGCAAGGAGCTTGAGGCCTCTGCCAACAGCAAACGTTAATTTGTGGATGTGAATGAACCATTGTGGAAGTAGAGCCACCTGCTCCAGTTAAGCCTTCCATTGACTGTAGCCCCGGTTGACATCGTGTCTACAACTTCATGAGACACCCCCCAAACCAGGACCACCCAGCTAAGCCACTTCTGAATTCCTGACCCAAAGGAACTGGGAGATATTTATTGTCATTTTAAACCACTAAATGTTGAGGTAATTTGTTATGCAGATAAATGATACAGAAGAGAATTGGCAGTTAGTTTGCTTCTGGCTTCAAATAACACAAGACCCAACTAAAGTTATGAGGAGTTTATTTTGTCCCATAATAAGAGGTGCACAGGTAGTATACCTGCAGCACTGGTCAAGTCAGTGGCCCAATCAATACCCAGGTCCTCACCATCTTTCTGCTTTGTTATTCTTGTCATGTTGATGATTTCTCCTCACAGAACCACAAAGCAGCAGCAGCTTCAGCCATCCCCTGGGCCAGACAGGCATTTCCTCCTGTGTCTTTTCATAGATGAAGGAAATCTTCCCCTCATTCCTGGTGGTCAGAGCTGGATAAAATATCCACCCTTCAACCAATATCAGACAAATGACACAGATCAGAATAAACAGAACATGCTAACGGATTGGATGTGAAGCATGAGAAGAAATAGAGAGGACCAGGATGACCTGGATTTCTGGCTTATGCAACTGCATGGAATGTAGTATCTTTTTTTGTTTTGTTTTAGTGGGAAGACCAGAGTTGTGTGGAAAAATTAAGAGTTCTATTTATTATTATTATTTTGAGACACAGTCTATCTCATTTGAGACAGTGCAGTCTCATTGTACTGCACCAGGCTGGAGTGCAATGGCACGATCTCAGCTCACTGCAACCTCTGCCTCCCGGGTTCAAGCGATTCTCCTGCCTTAGCCTCCCGAGTAGCTGGGATTACAGGCGCCCACCACCATGCCTGCCTAATTTTTGTATTTTTAGTAGAGATGGGGTTTTACCATGTTGGCCAGGCTGGTCTCGAACTCCTGACCTCAGGTGATCCAACCGCCTTGGCTTCCAAAAGTGCTGGGGTTACAGGCGTAGGCCACCGCCTCCAGTCAAGAGTTCTATTCTATATGTTAAATCTGAGAGGTCTGTCAGACATCTAAATTGAGATGTCAGGGAGCAGTTGGATATTTACATTTGGAATGAAAAGAGGAGGTAAAGACATAAGTATAGTGAGCCAAAAGATGAGTTTTGAACCCATGTAGCAGATTAGTCAACTGTGGGGGAGTGGATGAGAAGTGGCAGAGGAGGCCCAGAGCCAGGCTCTGATGAACCCCTATACCCTAGCTCGGGGAAAGTAGGAGGTGGCAGCGAAGGGAGACCAGAAAAGTGGGCAGGAGGAAGAAAGGCAGAAAGTAATGTTGCCAGGGAAGCCACAAAGGGAGCAATTTCCAAGAAGGAGGGAGTGGTAATTGTTTCCCATTTGCCAAAAGGTTGAACAGAATGAAGATATAAAAATGTCCTTTGGATTTAGCACAGCAGTTTCTGTGGGATGGTGGGGGAAGAGGCAGATTCCTAAGGGGCTGATGAGTGAACAGGACATGAGGAAGTAGAGACAGTGTGTGAATACAACTGCTTGGAGAAGTTGTCCTGGGAAGGAGCAAGGGTTTTTACAGTGGGGTGTTGGGTCAAGGAGATGGAAGTAAGAGTAGGAGAGATTAGAGCACATCTTATGCCAGTGGGAACATTCCCATACAGAGAGAATGACTGATAATGCAGGAGGAACGAGGGACAGTGGAAAGAGTAAAACCCCTGCAAACAACACGCACATGCATCTATGCATAGTCATACCTAACTTTAATTAGTAGAGTACAAATAGAATATTTGTATGTTTGGTCTGTTAACTATTTTTTTGGCAAGGCAATTTTGCAAAGTGGCTGAGAACCCAGACCCCTAGACAGAGATTTTTAAATCAGCTGTGTGAACTTGGGGTATTTGGGTTATTTACTTAACCTCTCTGTGCTCCAGTTTCTGCATCAATAAAATGAAGATAATAATTACAATACCTGCCTATAGAGTTGTCAAAGTGACCTAAGTTAACGTATGTAAAGTATTCAGAGCAGCGCTGGTACAGGGAAAATGCTCTATGTCGGAGGCACCTACTTGCTAGTGTTTGCTGGGTTTGATTCACCTAAGTAACTTAGGCCGAAGTATTGTCTTCAGAAAGAAATTATTGATTTAAATTTTATTGTTATTTCTACATGCTTTTTGGATTGTTATGTGTGGACCTTTATAAAAAGTGCCATATATTGAGGTGCAACCTCAAGAGATGAAATTTACAGTTTCCAAGATAGTTATCTGACCATTAGTAAAAAACATGGGTTAGTATTTGATATTTATTATCTTCTGCCTGTTGGAGCTCTTACATTGAAATAGAAAAATATTAAAAATGTGATATCTACACATTCCTCAGAAAGCATCTGAAGATTATTTGGGTGGAGTAGCCCAGGTGCTAAATTAAACAACATAGTACGAGCTGGATAATGGATATAAACCTTGTACTACATATGCAGCACTTTCTTCCTCTCTCACTGAATGTTAATTTCCACCTAAGACTGTATAGCCATTTTCAGGAGTGTGCAAAGATAGAACGTTTATTGGAATTAATGCTCTGTGGGTATACAACGCGGAGACCCTGAAGAACTAAAAAAGCATGAATAAATGTATTCCAATTATAGGCTAATGCAGGTAATGGGTTTATAGTACTTAGAGGTCTGGATCTGCTCTCTGACAGCCTGCAGACATTAGGGGCCCCTCATGGCTCTGCTGCAATGTAGGCATTATGGAGTGATTTTTACTTTACTGCCTTTTCCATCAGATCATCCCCTTTCTTTCACACACAAGGTTAATTCACTTCTTGATCACATTATTTCCTCGCTACTCTTTGACAATATAAAAATTCTGAGTGGACAGCTCAATCCCTCTTCCATCTCAGATTTGATTGTTATGGTATTGCCTGGCGTCCCTCAGAGGCCTCCAGCAGCCTTTGCTGCACTTTATGACACTTAAATGGCTCGGCTACAATTTCTCCATCTATTCACGAAATGCTGTTAATAACTCATTTCCAAAGAGGCCCTTCTTTATGTCTTGGCATTAAAGGAATTTTTATTAGGTGCCAGGATAGGTGACACACAGCCCCAGTAACCAAAGAGTTAATTAATCTGTTGAAATTTATTGCCTTTTATACTGCACTCAGTGTGACAGTCCCTAAGAGAAACAGATACTATATTTACAGCCCGAGTTGAAATATTCGGTAATATAGTCTGCATACTGACCTACTCCATCAGTGTATGCCTTCTGCTGGAACATCCATTAATCACAGAATACGAATTTGTGTAATCTATCTTCTTTCTTATTCTGAGATTCCAATAAATATTGAAATAATAATTTATTGATTACCTTGCAATATAAATGTGTAGTAAAGGCACCCAAGACATTTGCATGGTAATGCATTTTGAAAGTTTTTGGCATTCTATGGGAATGAAAGGAAAAACTGTGAGAAGTAGCATGCAATACTCTTGTGGGTGAAACTCCAAGCTGATTTCTTAACGTGTGGAGAGAAATGGAAGAGCTTTTGAACTACCAAAAGTGATAATCATAGCCACAATCATTACATTCTGCAAAGTAAACATGAATATTGACCGAGTCTTACATTCTTTGAGCATTATCCTCATAATATTTTAGATCACAAATAGTTTTCTTATGCCACAATTTCAGTTGTAAGGCCACCTCCTGCCTGCACTTAATCCAGGCAAAGATGAAAAGGGTATAGGCATGGGGATGCTAGCTGCTATGTAATACCAGTGAAACCTTCTGGGACTATTCTATAAATTCTTCAGGCTAAAATATGTATTTCCTAGGACCATACTTTGAATAGTGTTTTAGGCTCTTGGCCTAAATCTAAATTCAGTCCTTAATTTTCATGAATTCTGTTACTTATGGAGGTGTTAGTTTTGTCACTATGCTAGAATCATAATAATTTTTGCACCAAGTCTGTCTGGTTTCAGAAACAGAGAAGAGTATGAGAAGTGTTATAGAACATGAAGATACCCTTGTGGATCAAACATACTTATTTTTAAAAACTCTAAAAGTCTAAATGTGTCTGTATCTGGATATATTTTCAGTCGACTTAATGCTGTGTTGGGTAAAGGTAAACCAGCATTTTCTAGTCTATATTTGTGTCACTATCACCAGCATTACATGATAAGATTTGTTATAGGTTCGGTTCTTCTAGTTGAATCCAATCATGCACAGTTAATGTAGCCCATTTCTGGTCTTCATAATAATTTTTCTTAGTTTTGGGCAACTCTATATAGTCAGGATAACTCTGCAGGGTGGATGAAATTCTAATGTGTGGAATTTGTTTTCTAGTGCTTTACTGATAAGGTTAACCAGATGGTGAAATGTAATAGCTTGGAAGATGTAGTTTTGATATATAGTACTTCATTTCTGGAATGATCATGAAAAAGCAAAATCAACAGAGCTTTTTAGATTCTCTTTTTTGGTCATGAAATTGAAAATATACCTTTTTAGAGAGAAATATCTCGTCATAGTTCTCCTGACATTTAAACTGCTTGGCTATATATTTTTAAAAGAAGACAAACTGTTTTGAAAATGTTGCTATAAATTTTTATATATTGTAGATTTATATCTCATTTAAAAAATGAAAGATTATGAAATTTTTTATGTCACCTGAAGGAATGTCTATGATGTGAATTTCAGATAAAATAGATTTTCTTCAATATTTTTAGTAATGATATCAATTAATTCACTAAGAAACTCACATTTCTTCCAAGACATTGAATTTTGATGAAACGACAAATCAGTGATTTTCAAAATATTAGAATTAAGCAACCCTGAACATTAATTTGCTGTAACATTTGCTAATTTGGCACAGATACTCTTTGAAGATGGACAATATACATTTTTTCATCTGTTTTGATTTTTGCTGATAGGGATTATGTTAATTATGGAAATCTACAAGTATCTCACAAATAAATTATGTGGATGCATTTAACTATAGATTTTTCTTTTGTGATTTTTCTATGAGATAGCACATTACTGCATAATTGCTGTACTTTTTTGGTGCTTTTTCCTTTTTCCTTTCAGTATTAATCCTTGCTCCTTGTTCTCACATAAAGGTACATTCTGATTTAAGTTCTCCCTGGTGTTTGGCTAATTGGGCTATTCGCTTAAAGCACACTGTTTTATGTCTTTATCTTCCATGGTATTTTACATTTTGGAATGACTGATTCTAATTCCTCTTCCACAGTAGCATAAGTTCACAGAAGCATAACCTTGGGAATCCATTAAATTTGGCCTTTAAAACACTGCTTTGTTTTTCTCCACACAGTAGTGAAAAGCGGTGGCATTTTCCAACACCCAGAATGACTCTTCCCCTTTTTTTTAGTAATGCTACTTTTTGTTTGCTTCTTAGTTCAAATTAACACAAAGTCTACTTCTTGAGCATCCATTACATGGCAAATTTTGTGTTAGGTACTGAATATGTGAAGTTGAATAGGCATAATTGCTACCCTCAAGCTGTTCAAAGTCAAAGTCAGTTGCTTGAGACAGAGAAGTAACCAATAATGATTTTTAAAAGCCTGTTTTTACCTCTTAGCACATTAAGTCTGTAACTTTGGAAACTTACTGTTAAATGAGGTTGGGAGCTAGCCATTTATTGAGCATTTGTCCAAGGGCAGGCACTTCTTTAAATACTAGAAGTGGATTGCTTCACTTAACAAGGCCATGAGGCAAGGACTATCATTCTATCACCCCCACTTTACTGCTGAGTGAAGTGAGTCACAGGGAGGTGAAGGGATCCAGACCCTTACTCTCGGTACTTGGAGGAGGGATTGAAATGCAACCCCCTGACTCCAAGGATGGGGCATTCATCACTAACTCTCTGCTCTCTGGGAAGACACATATGTTATTCCAAATATGAATTAACCATTCTGTTTGTGTATTTATTGTTTGAGTACCATTTATTGAATAATTTCCCCAGAGATTTGCAATGTCCCTCTATCACATAACAAGTTCCACACATACATGGGACTGTTTTTAGGCTGTGCTTCTTCTCAGATAATCTGTTTTAGTTTTTTTGTCTATTCCTATCCTATTTCCACAGTTTTCATTGTTAGGATTTTATAGATGTTTTCATGTCTGATTGGGTGACACACACACACACACACACATACACATAACATATATACATAAACACACATGCATACACACACTATTGTTTTCTTATTGAAAATATGTATTCTGTTTTGGACTGTTTACTTTTGGTTTATTTTTTATTGTGAAATTTATTGTGCATACAAAAGAATACACAAAAGTTTATGTCCAGTGCAAAGCGTAATAATAAGAAGAGCCACCACAAATTCATTACCCAGGTCAAGACATAAAATATTGCCTTGATGTTACTCTTGTGACCGACCCTTCCTGAATTCATTCTCCCTCCAACCTCTCCTTTCCTCCCAATGGTCACAGGAAAATGGTTATTGTGTTCACTTTTTCCTTGCTTTTATCTTTATAGTTTTCCTATTATATGAATAATATATGATTTAGGCTTATCCATTGATGATATTTATTTATTTATTTATTTATTTATTTATTTATTTATTTATTTTGACACGGAGTCTGGCTGTCACCCAGGCTGGAGTGCAGTGGCACAATGTTGGTTCAAGCGATTCTCGTGCCTCAACCTCCCGAGTAGCTGGGACTACAGACACATGCCCCTGCACCTGGCTAATTTTTGTATTTTTGGCAGAGATGGGATTTCACCATGTTTGCCAGGCTGGTCTGGAACTCCTGACCTCAAGTGATTTGCCTGCCTCGGCCTCCCAAAATGCTGCGATTACAGGTGTGAACCACCACACCTGGCCTCCACTGATGATATTTACATAATGAAAACAAATTGCACAAATTTTCTCTAACTTATTTTGTTCAATGTTATGTTTTTGATTCATCTATGTTGGTGTAAATATATGTAACTAATTTATTTTCACTGCTGTGTACTATTTCATTGTGTGAATATAATAAATTATTTTTCCATTGTACTATTGATTGGTATTATAGCCATTTCCGGTTTTACAATTATGAGCAAGGCTGCTATGACTATGTTTGTACGAATACTCTAGTATACTCTTAGGGATTGACTCGCTGAATCATAAGGTAGGCACATGTTCAAATTTATTAGGTAATGTCAAACTGTTTTCCAAAGATGTACCAATTTATATGCCCTCCAGCAGTATATATTATATAGCTACACTTTGTTAACACTGTGTTGTCTGATTTTAGTTTTTTCAATTCATTGGTATAAAACAATGTTGCATTGTGATTTTTATTTCTCTGATTATCGAGGTAGTGAGGTTGAGCACTTTTTGATGTATATACATATGCACGTGTGAAATCACACACACACACACGTTTTTTCTCTTCTATGAAGAACTAAGTCATTTTAATTTAGGGTTGTCTTTTTTTCTTGGTTCTTAGTTTTTGTTGTTGTTGTTGTTGTTTGTTTGTTTGTTTTTTTGAGACAGGGTCTCACTCTGTTGTCCAGATTGGAGTGCAATGGCATGATCATGGCTCACTGCAGCCTTGACCTCCAAGGCTCAAGTGGTCCTCCTGCCTTAGCGTTCTGAGTAGCTGGACCACAGGTGTACACCACCACACCTGGTTATAAATAACTGCACGAGACTGGGTAACTTATAAAGGAAAGAGGTTTAATTGACTCATAATTCAGCATGGCTGGGGAGGCCTCAGGAAACTTACAGTCATGGTGGAATGCGAAGGACAAGAAAGGCACCTTCTTCACAAGTCAGTAGGAAGAAGTGCCGAGTGAAGGGAGAAGAGCCCCTTATAAAACCATCAGATCTTGTGAGAACTCAGTCGCTATCACGAGAATAGCATGGGGGAAATTGCCCCCATGATTCAATTACCACCACCTGGTCTCTCTCTTCACATGTAGGGATTATGGGGCTTATGGGGATTACAATTCAAGATAAGATTTGGGTGGGGACACAAAGCTTAACCGTATCACCTGGCAAAATTAAAAAAATATTTGTAGAGATGGTATTTTGCCATAATGGCCAGGCTGGTCTCAAACTCCTGGCCTCAAGTAATCCTTCCACCTTGGCCTCCCGAAGTGGTGGGATTACAGGAATGAGCCACCACGCCTGGCCCACAGGATTCTTTATATATTCTCTATATAAGGTTTTTTCAATAATGTGTCACAAATATCTTCTTTTAGCTTGGAGTTTATGTTTTTACTCTATGGTAACTTTTAATGACTGGACATCTTTCTTTCTAATGTAGCTGAATTTATCAATATTTTCTTTATAGATTCATTTTGTGTCTTGCTTAAGAAATACTTTCTACCTGAGGTCATAAGGATGCTTTCTTATATTATCTTTTAAAGACTTTATGTTTTTGCCTTTCATATTGGTTGTCAATCAACCAGTAACTATTTATTTCTTTTTGATATATGCATGGTGTGATGTAGGAATCAGATAACAGTTTTTGACAAGAATAGCTAAAATGCCTAGTAGCTTTGGAATACCTCATCTTTTTCTCACTGATCTGAAGTTTCATATGTATTATACGTCATTACAAACCATTTTTGCATGCATTTGTTTCTGGGCTTTCTATTCCATTCATGGGTCTATTTATCTGTGCATATATAGCTTTATAGTAAATCTTAAAATCCATTTGCTTAACATTCCTCTCCAACTTGGTGGCTATTTGGGGGCTTTTGTTCTTACAAATAAATTATAAAATCAACTTTAATTTCAAAAATAATAACAACAATGGCACATCCTGTTGGGATTCAAATTGAGTTCTCTGTAGATTAATTTTGGGAGAATATACATATTCATGATAGGGTCTACTCAGCAACAGGGGTATCTGTCTATTTGCTTAGGAATCTTTAAAGTCTCTCAATAAAACCTTATAATTTAATCCATAAAGGCATGCCTGTATTTTGTTGAATTTATTTCTTGATACGTTATTTTAATTTTTATCATACACATTAAAAAGTTATATTTTTGATTGTTGCTGGTGTAAACATTTGCATTTGAAATTTTTGTACTGATTTTTTGTCCCCAAATTGTTTGTGCCATCACCAATATAAAAATTATTTGTAGATGCCTTTGGATTTTCTCGAAGAAAATAAAAGTCATGAGTAATTATAAGTTTTTTTTCTGTTTTTCCAATTCTTTTTATCTTTTGCTCTTTTCTTTTTATCTTACTGCACTGGCTAGGACAGCCATGAAAGTGTGCAAATCAATGGTAATGGCAGGTATCTTTAGATTACTTTTAACATTTTATTATTAAATATAATGCTTACTCTCTGATTTTTAAAATATACATTTATCAGGTTTAGAAAGTTCTATTCTGTCCCTCATTGACTAAGTTTTCTCTTTCTTTTTTCTTTACTTTAGTAGTCACAAGTGGATGTTGAATTTTGTTACTTTTTCTGCATACACAAAGATTTATCTCCTTTAATCTATTAATATGAATGATTTATAATAATCAATTTTCTGATATGAAACTTGCTTTATAGTCCTAGGATAAACTCTGTTAGATATATGAATTGCAAATATTTTCTCCCATTCTGTGGCTTATCTTTTCATTTCTTGATGTTGTCTTTAAAATTTAAAAGCAGTTTTAAATTTTGATAAAGTTCAATGTGTTAATTTTTATTTTTATTTTTTGAGACAGAGTCTCTATGTTCCCCCAGTCTGGAGTTCAGTGGCAAAATCTTGGCTCACTGCAACCTCTGCCTCCTGGTTTGAAGCGATTCGCATGCCTCAGCCTCCTGAGTAGTAGGAGCTACAGGTGTGCACCACCATGCTAATTTTCATATTTTTTGGTAAAGATGGGGTTTTTGCCATGTTGGCCAGGCTGGTCTCAAACTCCTAGCCTCAAGTGACCTACCTGCCTTGATCTCCCATAATGCTGGGATTACAGGCACGAGCCACCACACCTGGCCTCAATGTGTTATTTTTTAAATGGTTTATACTTTCTATATCTCCTACCCTAAAAGAAAAATTTGCTTAACCTAAGTTCACAAAATTTTTCTCCCATATGTATTCTTCTAGACTTTTGATAGTTTTAGCTTATATATTAGATTATATGATACAACTTGAGTTCATTTTTGTGAGGTAAGGGTCCTTCCTTCCTTCTGCATATGGTTATCCAATAATTCTAGTATTTTATGTTGAAGAAACTTTTCTTTCCCCATTTAATTGCCTTGAAAGCTTTATTGAAAATCAGTTGACCATACATATTTAAGATTATTTTCTCAAATTTTGTTTAAGATTTTTGCGTATACATTTATGAGGAGTAGTGATTTGCACTGTTCTACTAATGTTGTTACCTGGAGTTAGTCAAACTTTGAGGTTTAAGGGAAAATGCCTCCTGACCCCAAAGTCTTCCCAAGACGTCTAACACCAATGGCAAGTTCAAGGGTTTCCCCAAATCACCTTCAGATTTGACAGTCACTAGGACTCACAGAACTCACTGAAAGTGATTGTACTCACAGTTGCAGTTTATTACAGGGAAAGGACACATTAAAATAATCCAACGGAAGAGACATGCACGGCACAGTCTGGGAGAATTCTAAACATGAAGCTTCTATTGTCTTCAGGACGCATAACCTTCCCAGATCAATGTGTTACAATACACGTGAAGTATTGGCAACGAGGAAAATTCACCTGAGTTTCTATGTCCAGAATTCATTATGTAGGCATGATTGATTGATTTAGCCCCACTGTCCTTAGAGACTGGGCTGATACGCAGTCTGATGGATCCACTATGAGTCATCTCATTAACATAAGCTATTAGATGTAGTCTGAGGAGCCAATCATGGAAAACAAAGACAATTTTATCACTTGGTAAATTCCAAGGGTTCAGAGGTTACTCCCAGGAGCTGTGGACAAAACTAGACCTCTCTTAGGGCAAGACAAAATTCTTTGCCACATAGTCATCTTATAGTTTTGATATTATGTTAATTATGCTCTCATAAAGTGATTTTGAGGGTGTAGTATTTGTGCTATTACTTTCTTATATTTGTAAAATTCACTACGAAGCCAGCTAATCCTGGAATTTTTTTGAGGTGAAGATTTTTTTCTACAAAGTAAATTTCTTTAATAGATATAGGGAGATTCGTTCTTGAGGAAGATTTGATAGTTTGTGTTTTTGAGGGAATTTTTATTGTATCTAAGTTGTGGAATTTTCAGAACACACATTTATAGTATTTATTACTTGTCTTAATGTCTGTGGGATCTGTGGTGATGCTCTCTCTTGCCTTCAGCTTTTGGTTTTACTATTTCTTTGTTTCTGTTTGCTTTTGGTTTAATTTGTTATTTTTAATCTTTTCTGGTTTCCTAAGGTGGAAGCTTAGATCATTGATTTGAGACTTTTCTCCTTTTATAAGTATTTAATACTTTGAACATCTCTGCAAGCACTATTTTGTTTCAGACAAATTCTGATGTTCTGTGTTGTCTTTTTAATTCAGTTTAAAATATGTTAAAAGTTTGGGTGTGGTGGTTTATGCCATAATCTAAGCATTTTGGGAGGCTGAAGTGGGTGTATCCCTTGAGCCCAAGAGTTCCAGACCAGCCTGGGTAATATGACAAAAACCCATCTCTACAAAAAATTAGTGATGGTGCACACCTGTGGTCTCAGCTACTGGGGAGGCTGAGGTTGGAGGATCACTTGAGCCTGGGAGGTTGAGACTGCAGTGAGCCAAGATTGTGCCACAGCACCCCAGCCTGGGTGACAGAGTGAGACCCTGTCTCAAGAAAAAAAAAAAAAAGAAAATATTTTAAAATTTCCCATGTGATGTCTTCTTTGGTCCATTAGTTAATTATAAGTATGTGGTTTATTTTCCAAATATGCTAGATACCTTTTGTGCATTGGTTTGCATTTTAATTCTGTTTTGACCAGAGAACATATTTTTCTGTGATTTTAATCATTTTACAGTATTTGTGACCTGTTTTATGACCTAGAATATGGTATATCTTGATGAATTTTTTATTTATGCTTAGAAAGAATGTGTATTCAGCTTTAGGGTGGAATATCCTATTAATATTAATTAAGTCATTGACAGTATTGATTAACTTTTTACTATCTTTACTGATTTTCTTTCTGCTTGTTTGTCAGTTATGAAGAAAATAATGTCAAAATCTCCAACTATAGTTGTGGGTTTTTCTATTTCTCTTTTCAGGTCTATCAATTTTGCTTCATGTATTATGAAGCTGTTTTTTTAGGTGCACACAAATTAAAGATTATTCTGGTCTCTTTACTAATTGACCTCTTTACTATTAAAAAAACAAACAAGCAACCCTATTGTTCCCTGGAAGTAATCTTTGTTCCAAAATGTTCTTTGTCTGTTATTGATATCGAGTATTATTTATATAATGTTTTATAGTATGTAATATTTCCCCTCCTTTTGTTTTATTTATTTGTATTCTTTATATTTAAAATGGCCTTCTTGTAGACATTGCACAATTGGGTCTTGTTTTTTAAAATCTAACCTAACAATCTTTCCCTCTTACTTGCAATGTTCAGACCATTTTAATTTATTGCATCATTTTTGTTGGATTTGTTTTCTATTTAATACATCTATTACTATTCTGCTCCTTTGTTCTCTTTTTCTGTCTTCTTTCGAGTTAACAGATTTTTTTCTGTCTTCTTTCAAGTTAACAGATTTTTTTCTGTCTTCTTTCGAGTTAACAGATTTTTTATATTACATTTATTTATTAGCTTATTAAACATATATTTTTCTTTTTTGTGGTTGCTTTTGAGTTTACAGTATACATTTTTAACTTACCCCATTCTACCCATATCACTTTACACATATTCTAAGAATCTTAAAACACTACTTCATTTGTACTTTCTAGTCTTTGGACTATTCTTATTATTTATATTATTTCTACATACAAATTTCATACTTCATTTTTATTTTTTCTTTAAAATATGAATCATTAATATGAATTAATATTAATTATATTAACATAAACATTATATATACTTATTTGTTTATTTTTAATTTTTGTGGGTACATAGTAGGCACATATGGTTATGGGGTACATGAGATATTTTGATACAGGCATACAATGCATAATAATCACATCAGGGTAAAGGGGGTATTCACTACCTCAAGCATTTATCCTTTGTGTTACAAACAATCCAATTGTACTCTTTTAGTTATTTAAAAATGTACAATAAATTATTGTTGACTGTAGTCACCCTGTTGTGCTATCAAATACTAGATGTTATTTTCACTATTGTTTTAAACTCATTAGCCATAGTCATTCTCTCTTACATGAATTATTATTTAAATAGATCGAGAAAAATGAGTAAATGGGCTGGGTGCCATGGCTCATTCCTGTAATCCCAGCACTTTGGGAGGCTGAGGCAGGTGGATCACCTGAGGTCGGGAGTTTGAAACGAGCCTGGCCAAAATGGCAAAACCCTGTTGCTACTAAAAATACAAATATAGCCGGGCTTGTTAGCATGTGCATGTAACCCCAGCTACTCAGGAGGCTGAGGCAGGAGAATCACGTGAACCTGGGAGGTGGAGGTTGCGGTGAGCCCAGATGGCACCATTGCACTCCAGCCTGGGCAACAAGAACGAAACTCCATCTAAAAATAAAAAAATAAAAAAAAGAGTAAATGTATTTTATATTCGTTTATCACATATTTGTCATTTCCATTGTTCTTCATTCCTCTGTTTAGATCCAAATTTCCAGGTGGCAGCAGCTACTGCTGGTGTTTCTTTCTCCCTCTTTTTCTTCTTTTGCTTGAAGAAATTTCCTTAACATTTTTGTAGTGCAGTACTGCTAGTGATGATTTCACTCAGTTGCTGTTAGTCTGAAAAGTTCTTTATTTCATCTTTATTTTTGAAAAGTATTTTCTTTGTGTTTATAATTCTAGGCTGGCAGTTTTTCTCAGTATTTTAGAGATATCTCTCCATTGCATTCCAACTTGCATAGTTTCTGATGAGAGGTCTATTTACGTTCTTTTAGTTGTTCCTCTCTATGTAGTGCACCTTTTTCCTCTGCCTGCTTTTAAGATTTTTTTTGATTACTTGTTTTCAAAATTTGATTATTTTGTACCTGGTATGATGTTTCTTACATTTCTTTTGCTTAGACATCATTGAACTTCTTAGAAATGTTGGTTTACAACTTTAATCACATTCAAATATTTTTTATTTATTAATATTATTTCTTGAGAAATATTATCTGCCTCCCTGTCTTTTCTTGGTTTTTGTTTTAACATATGTAACACAGCCCAATATTGTTTCACAAGTCACTGATGCTCTGTTAATTTTTTTCATTCTTTTTTCTCTGTGTGTTTTACTTTTGATAGTTTCTACTGCTATGTGTTCAAGTTCACTAATATTTTCTTCTCCAGTGTCTAATGTGCATTAATCCCATTGAGTATATTTTTCATTTTAGACATTGTATTCCTTTTCTCTAGAAGTTCCATCTGGGTCTTTAAAAAAATCTTTTAACTCTCTTTTCATCCTATTATGTACTTTCTTGCACATATGAAGTATATTTATGATACCTGTTTTAAAATACTCTTTTACTAATTTTATCATCTGTGTCATTTCTGGGTCTGTTTCTATTGGTTAAATTTTTATTTGTATATGTATGATATTTTTGTTCTTTACATACATTATAATTTATTAATAAAAATTCAAACAAATTTATTTTAATATGATTTAATTTTTAAAATATCATGAAATTATGAAAGGGCAAGGAATATCAGTAGAATGTCCCAACTTTGCAAATGTAGAAATCATTGTTGTATACCAAATTGATGTTAACATTTTTAGATAGAAAATGAATATAAATGTTTTTGTTCAAATAATTCTCTTCCCCATGTAGCCTCCACTAGTACCATGAGGGAAGAGGGGCTTATTATTGCTGGGCAGTGATGATATTCCTGGGTCCTGACTCAGAAACGAGGATCAGCCTGGCCTCATTACAGTCAAGTGAAGGTGGAAGTCTTTAGGCTCCCTACTCAGCATTTTCTGAGGGAGGGCATGGGGCTTATGTCTTTTTTCATAGTGTTTGACTAGAATACGGTGGTAGTTGTGTAAAAGTTTCCTGCCTTGCTTGACTGCCACTCTCCGGGTCCTTTGGCTAGAGAAAATGAGCAGGCTTTTCTTGGGGCTTTTGTTTGTCTGCATCTGTTGGTATTTTTGGTTTGCTGGCTTCTCCAGCACACAAACTGGGATATATTAAGCAAAAAGAAAATCCACATAATTAACCAACTATCATGTTGTTTTTTGGATCCCAAGGAAGTCTACCTTCTTCTTTCCACATTTCAGTCTTCTTATGCCTGATTTACAGATAATGCCCAGGGTTTCAAGCTGTATCCCGTTGGAATAATAGGAAGAAGTGTGTTTATACCATCATTTCCTGGAAAGAGAGAGCATGCCTGGTAATTTTTGAATGGGTACTAGACAATATGAATTTAGTGTTCTTTGCTGTTGTTTTTTTTATATTCCATCAACTA
Source organism: Symphalangus syndactylus (assembly GCF_028878055.3). Taxonomy (NCBI): domain Eukaryota; kingdom Metazoa; phylum Chordata; class Mammalia; order Primates; family Hylobatidae; genus Symphalangus; species Symphalangus syndactylus. The sequence continues at coordinate 62,418,729 of NC_072445.2, read as the reverse complement.
TTACTGGGATTGATTCTGGGATGAAATTAAGTAACCTTGAACTAGTTTTATTCTTTGTGGTCCAGCTTTTAAGCTTTGTCAGGGTTGTTCCAGAGAAGTCTTTGGTCTAGAGCGAATTTGACTTTAATCCTAATGCAACACCTTCTTTAGTAATTAACCTAATGCCCTGTATACTAGGATGTCTTCCCAGATTGGCTTCTGGGAAAATGAATTACTCCCAGACTTCTTTGAGCTTCATAGGGTTATTCCTCCTACCCCTTACAGGTGGCTCTTTCTTTGGCCTTGTGTATATCCTCCTATCAGTTCTTAGCCACAATCTTTAGGGATTCCTCTTAAAATCTCTAGAGGGAGCTCTTTCCTTGTCTACTTCCCTCTCATATTTTACCTGTCGTCTCAACCCTGTATTTCAGCACTTCTGGCCTCCCATCTGTCTCCTAGGTTTTGGAGTCCTGCTTGGGTTTCTCTTTCCTGTGCTGCAACTTGGAAATGCTCTTCAGGCAGTAATCTGGGACAATTGTAGCACTCACCTCCCGTGTTTACCTGCCATTCAGTGTTAAAAATCGTTGCATCAAACATTTTGTCTGGTTTTCTAGTTATTTAAGGCAGAAGGTAAATGCTGTCATTCTTAATCCGTCCTGGTTGGAAGTAGAAGTCCTTCCTTGCTTCTTGCATTGTCACTTTTCCCCTTCTGGTTTCAATTTCCTCCAATTAACTTCTCATTTCAATTACCTTTCAATTACTTGTAATAGGTTTACTGTTTATCTATCTAGCTATCTATCTATTTGTCTATCTATCTATCTATCTATCTATCTATCTATCTATCTATCTATCTATCTATCATCTATCTATCTAATCTTTCCTCTAATGTTTTGCTTGTGTTTATGCCAGAGTGACATGCTCTATTTTTAGTTGTCTGACAATATCTTTATTAGGTTACCACTTGAGTGATATTTTAGGTGAGTATACATTCTAGGGTTTCAGTTACTTTATTTCATCACTTGAAATCATTTCATTCTCTGGCATTATAAGCAGACATCTGCTTATATGATGTCTGCTGTCAGCCTAACGAGTTTTTTCTTGGTGTAAGTTATTTATTTTGTTCAGTTGCTTGTAATAATTGTTTTCTTAATTTTAATGTTTTATAGTTTTACTATCACAAATCTAGGTGTGGACTTTATTATATTTATTTTGTTCAAGACCGAATTATTTTTAAATCTAGATCTAGGAGACCTTTGTTTTTCTTTAGTATCGTAGAATCCTTAATCATGTTTAAAAATACGGCAACCTCTTATTTTATCCTTTCTTTCTTCTAGTGGTCCCATTGAATATATGCTGAATTTTCTCAATCTATCTTCCATGCTTCTAAATATTTTTTCTTCACATTTTTCTACTTCCTTTAAAAAATCGGTATTACATTTATTACATTTTGTGGTTATCATTTCAAATCTATTTTTCAGTTCATCTGAAAAATGTATCTTCAGCTGTTTTTAATATGCTGGTTAAAACTCAGAAATTGAGTTTTAATTTTAGTAACTGTGTTTTTCATTTTTAAAAGTTCCATTTGTTTCTTTTCTCAAATTACCTTTTTTTCATAATTCCTGGTTCTTTTATCATGGTTCTATTGCTTCTTTATATCCTTACTCATTTAAAAATATTATATTTATCTTGTGGCCATTTTCACATCCTATGAAATATAGCTTCCTTGTGCATTATTGTTCTTTCAGTTACTTGTTATCTTTAATTATGAGATCATCTTCAGTAGGATTTGTTTGTTACGTGGAGTCTAGTATACCTGTGGTTGTTCGTGTGTTCCTTCAGAATAGATTTTTTGCATAAGTTTCACAGCATGCAGTTTAGTGGGACTTTCAGTTATTAATTTATTCAGTTTAAATTTATTGTCTACTTCACCTATAACTTCTTGTTGGTCTCTTGTCCCTCTATATTTTATTCTGAATGATCCTTCTTCCCCAGTTTTGTAATTTATTGTAGGCTGAGAAATCAGATAATGAAGCCTATGAGAAGTCTATTTAAAATGCAGTTTCTTTTGGGAAATACTTCAACTAGCTATAGGGCATTCTTTATCTATTTACAGGCCAATATGTTCCAAACAGTTAAAATTGCCTGAAATCTGAATTTTAGTTCACTGATATGTTAGTTATTTTAAAATAACAGACTTTTTATATTACAAGAGACTAGACAGATAATGTAACTATCTTTGTTTTTAATTTAGTAGATGTGAAAACTGAGACCCAACATAATTGGTTTTAGGTCACATAGTGTCAAAGCTGATCTATGTCCTAAAGTTGCAGTTCAGGTTATCACTGGTTTCAGTCATTGTTCATTGCCAGTCTTAGAATGACACACCAGCATGGTTAACCTCTTCCTGACTCACCTATCTTTGTAGATAATTTCTTTGGTGATAAAATAACTGTAAAATGTCACTTGCAAATATTTTCCCAGAATTTTAAAGGAGAATCAGCTTTTTTTCCTGGTCCAATAGAGAGACTATAGAAAGTAAAAATCAAGATAATTACTGTTTACTTCAGCATGTTCTGTCTAAAATTTAGGCCATGCTTTTGTTGGGGCTCTAATATTACTCCAAATAAATAATCATGACGTTATTAGTCTGAACAATTTTGGAGATGGTTTTTGTTTTCAAAAATGATGTAACTGAAATACTTACTTTCTCTCCTTCTAACCTGCCAAATTTCTGCCCTTCTTTCATTACTAGGTGAAAATATTGCTTTTTCTGTAGTGTCTTCTCCAACCCTGAAGGCAGAGTCCATACAACGTTCCTTTCATTGTGTTATAAAATGAAAGATACTATTGTCCCTAACAAAGTGGGTGGAATGAATTAAGACACCCTAAAGTTTTTATGCAATAACAAGTGGATGATTGATGAAGAATATAAGATGAAAGAGCCAAAAATTTTTGTGTGAAAACATGTTGGGAAAATTTTGTTACCATATTATTTTTTGTACATTACAAAATCAAAAAACGAAAAACTATTATAGCAAAGATGAATTTTTAACTTTAATATAACCCATGATTACAAATCTATTATCAAAAGCTAAAGTGAAAAATGTAAAAAATGACAATATTAATGCCTGACTACAGGAAATAGGCACATATTCTGAAAGCTTGACATTTGCAGATTAGCAGATAAAACATGTTAAGTGTTTAAAAAGTTAAATAAAAATACAATCTAAATTAGGTTATGGCTATGATAAAGCATGTAGAATATGGATTATTGTTAGTTTATGTGTATCTTAGTCCATTCATAATTGACCTTGTGTTATTTATACTCTCCGGGCATTGATCATCACAAAAGGAAAGATTTCAAATATTTGTTTTCCAAGTTGTGATTCTATTCTATGAACTACTATCCATTAAAACAAATCCTATAGGCTTTCAGGTGGAGAAAAAGAAAATAAAAGTGCTTTATACTAGACTGTATCTAAGTGCTTTGCAAATTTAAATACAGGTTTGCTTTTGGATCTTAGCCACAATGCTATACAGAATCTTGGTGTACTTAAAAACAAGCTCAAAAAAAAAAAAAAAAAAACCCAAAACAAAACACAAACCCCTCAACAAAATACTAGCCACTAGCACCTAACAGCATATACAAAGAAATATATACCATGACCATGTGAGATTTATCCCAGGAATGCAAAGTTGGCACAACCCATGAATATCAATCAATATAATACACCATATTCATAGAATAAAGGAGAAAAAAACCCACATGATTATCTCAATAAATGCAGAAAAAGCATTTGCCAAAATCTGACACCATTTTATGGTTTAAAAAAAAAAAGAGAAAAACAAGGCAACATACTAGGAATGGAAAGTTCTATAATCTGATAAAGGGCACCTACAAAAAACCCACAGCTAGTAATATGCTCAATGGTAAAAGACTGAAAACCTTCCCCCTTAGATGAGGAACAAGACAAGGATGTCCGCTTTCACCGCTTTTGCTAAACATTGTACTAGAAGTTCTAGCTAGGGAAATATTGGCAAGAAAAGGAAATAAAAGGTGTGCAGATTGGAAAGAAGTGAAATTATTTTTATTCCAGATGACATGATAGAAAACACATAGGAAGCCATTTCTTACATATAGAAAACCATTAAAAATTTCATGGAAAGCTATTAGAGTTAATAAATGAAGGTAGCAAATTGCAGGATACAAGACCAATTTACAAAAGCACTTGTAATTAAGTTCACTAGCAATAAACAACCCACAAATAAAATTAAGAAAACAAAATCATTTACAATAACATCAAAAAAAAGCCTAGGATAAATAGGAATAATCAAGATTTGTATACTGAAAAGTACAAAACATTGTCGAAAGACATTAAATGAATGTCTTTTATTTAAAAAATGAATGGAAATACATTCTATGTTTGTGAATGAAAAGACTTTGTATTGTTAAGATGGTAAAAGACTCCAAATTGATCTATAAATTCGATGCAGTATTTATTAAAATGTCAATTGCCTTTTTTAACAGAAATGGGAAAACTAATCCAAAACTTCATATGAGACAGTAAACATACCTGAATAGTCAAAATGATCTTGAAAAAAAGAACAAAGTTGTAGGACTCACATTTACTGATTTCAAACCTGTTAAAAAGTGAGATTAATCAAGCCAGTGTGGTACTGACAGAAATAACAGACATATATCATTCAATGGAATGGAATCGAGAATATAGAAATAAACCCTAACATATATGGTCAGTTGGTCCATCGATTTTCAATCACGGTGCCAAGATCATTCAAGGGGGGAAAGAATAGTCTTTTTTAAAATGGTGCCATGACAACTGGATATCCACATGCTAAAGAATGAATTTGGATGACTGTCTTACACTATATATAAAAATTAATCCAGAATGGAAGAAATCAGGTGTATATTTTCTCTACCTTCAGTTAGGCAACAGTTTCTTAGATATGACACCAAAAGCATAAGTAATCAAAGAAAAAAATATATCAATTGAACTTTATCAACATTAAAAAGCTTTGCACATCAAAGGGCACTGCCAAGAAAGCAAAAAGACAGTTTGCAGAATGGGAGACAATATTTGCAAATCATGTATTTAATAAGGGTCTAATTTATAAAGCATATAAAAAACCCATAACAGTAATAAAAAAGGGAATAATCTAATTGAACAACGTGCAAAGTTTTGAGTAGACATTTCTTCAAAGATGATATGCAGATGGCCAATAAGTACATAAAATGGTGCTCAACTGCATTTTGGGGTGCAAGTCAATACCACAATGAGATACCACTTCATACCCATGCACTAGTATGGCTATAATAATAAATTAAAAGTTGCAGAAATTAACAAGTATTAGCAAGGATGTGGAGCTACTAGAACCATCATATGTTGCTCGTGCTGATGTAAAATGATATAGCCACTTTGGAAAACAGCCTGGCAGTCCCTTAAAATTTAAACATGCAATTATCATATGGCCCAGCAATTCCATTCTTATTATATACCAAAGAGAAATGAAAACATATGTTTATATCAAAACTTGTACATGGATATTTATAGCAGCATTATTCATAATAGCCAAAGTGGAGACCACACAAATATACAACGACTGATGAATGGATGAACAAAATGAGGTATAGTTATACAATGGAATATTACTTACCCATGAAAAGAAATGAAGTACTGTTATACGCTACAATGTGCAAGAATATTGAAAACATTATGCCTAGTGAAATAAGCCAGGCACAAAGGCCACATATCATATGATTTCATTTGTATACCATGTTTAGCAAAAGCAAGTGCACAGAGACAGAAGGTATATTAATGATTTCCAGGGGATGAGGAAAAGGGGGAGTAGGGAGTGGGGTTTCTTTTTGAGGATGATGAAAGGATTTGGCATTAGATAGTGTTTATTGTTGCACATTCGTTTGAATATACTAAAGACCACTGAGATGTAGACTTTCAATGGTGAATTGTATGTATATAAATTACATCTCAAAAAATGAATAACCTAGGAAAATTAGCTCAGACCAATTTGACTCGAATTTCTCTCCTATTGTATTAAAAGTATTAATGTTGAGGTGAAAAAGTTGTCAACTTAGCATGTTTTATAGAGGTCCACTCTATTTCAAGTGTAATGGTAATTTACAGCTTTGCAGATCCATTCTTGCCAATTGAAGATGATAAAAATTAAGAGGTCAGTAACATGATTATAATATGGAGACACAGTCCGTGGACACTGGAGCCAGTTAAAATAGTGTAAGATTGTAAATTTAAAAAGGCACATGTAAAAATTTATTCTTTTTTTATTATTATACTTTAAGTTTTAGGGTACATGTGCACAACATGCAGGTTTGTTTTTTACATATGTATACATGTGCCATGTTGGTGCGCTGCACCTATTAACTCCTAGGCAATACCATTCAGGACATAGGCATGGGCAAGGACTTCATGTCTAAAACACCAAAAGCAATGGCAACAAAAGCCAAAATTGACAAATGGGATCTAATTAAACTAAAGAGCTTCTGCACAGCAAAAGAAATTACCATCAGAGTGAACAGGCAACTTGCAGAATGGGAGAAAATTTTTGCAACCTACTCATCTGACAAAGGGCTAATATCCAGAATCTACAATGAACTTAAACTTATTCTTAAAAGATACATATAAACATTAAAAATTATATAGTGAAAATCTGGGCCTAAAGTCTGAGATAAAATTCACAAAGAGTGAACCAGGTGGAGGACGTTTTTCAAATAGAAGAAGAAATCAAGCAAATTTATTTTTCACTTGTTATCCTAACCATTATGTAAATGTAGGTCAAAATGTTTAGAAAAATCTTAAGGATAATCACTGAATTGAAAATAAGAAAAAAAAACCTTTCAAAAGAAAAATCAGACAAAGCAGCAAATGCTGCCATGTATAAAGCAAATAGCAAATAGCAATGAAACATCAAAACAGAAAACAGCAAGATTGCACCACTGCACTCCAGCCTGGGCGACAGAGCGAGACTCCGTCTTAAAAAAACAAACAAACAAACAAAAAAACAGAAAACAGAACATGAATACAAAATAATACCAAATATAAACTTTATGACTATAAATATGAATGCCTTAAAAATACAAAGGCACAAATTGAATCAGGCAAATGAAAAGAAACAAAGCAAAAAGGAAATGAGTGTTTGAAATGTTAAAATCAGACCAAGACCGTAATAATTAGGTGGAATAAAGAGAAGGTCATTATACTGCAAAAGACCTTTATATCAATGTCTTAATATAAATATCTTGATGTAATTATTTATAATTAAGAATATCCTAATATAAAGAAAACATCTTTATATTGATGATTCACAATGATGATAAAAGTAACAATCGTTATGTGCCAAATATCATCAAAATAAGTAAAGTAAAATCATTAAAATGCAAGGAAGAAATAATGGAAACATAGAGATTTTAACCTTTCCTACTCTATGAGGTCAAGTAAGCATATAGAAGATATCAAGAATGTAACTGATGAGTTAATTTAACAGATACATGTGAAACGTTGTGGCTAACCAAAGCAAATATACCTCTTCCTATGCCAATGGAATATTCATGAAAATTGATAATTCAATAAGTTCCCCAAAGAGTAATCATTTTATTATAATAGAGTTAAAATGAAAATTAGTAACAAAGATTTAACTCCCTCAAAATCACAACTTAATCATTTAAAATTAGCTTTACTTTAATTCTTAGTTCTTTAGTTAATTCTTTAGTTCACTTGATAAAAAATATTCCAAGAATGATTTTCTTAAAATATCCAGTTAAGAGAGAAGCTTCAGGCCGAGCACGGGTGACTCATGCCTGTAATCACAGCACTTTGGGAGGCTGAGGCGGGCGGATAACCTCAGGTCTGGAGTGAGGTTCAGAGTTCAAGACCAGCCTGACCAACATGGAGAAACCCTGTCTCTATTAAAAATACAAAAATTAGCTGGGCGTGGTGGCAGGCACCTTTAATCTCAGCTACTCGGGAGGCTGAGGCAGGAGAATCGCTTGAACCTGGGAGGTGGAGATTGCAGTGATTGGGGATTGCCCCGCTGTACTCCAGCCTGGGCGACAGAGTAAGACTCTGTCTCAAAAAAAAAAAAAAAAAAAAAGAAAAAGAAAAAAAAAAAGAGAGAGAGGCTTCTACCCAAGACTAACAGGAAAATTAGGAAGCATAAATCTATGATTTTAGCATAGATATGATAATAGCATTATAATTAACAATAATATCCCCAACTTCACCCACTTACTGACCACTGATTAGGATAAATAGTAGCACCTGCTTTATAGGAGAGTGTGAAGATTTTATGTGACAAATTTCTAAAATGCTTACAGAAATATGTATCATAAAGTAAGCCCTCAATAAAAGTCAGTTTTGAACTACAGGTAGAAAGTGTATTTTTAGATATTTTATTCTCTTTGAAGCAATTGTGAATGGGAGTTCACTCATGATTTGTCTCTCTGTTTGTCTGTTATTGGTGTATAAGAATGCTCGTGATTTTTGTACATTGATTTTGTATCTGAGACTTTGCTGAAGTTGCTTATCAGCTTAAGGAGATTTTGGGCTGAGACAATGGGGTTTTCTAAATGTATAATCATGTCATCTGCAAACAGGGACAATTTGACTTCCTCTTTTCCTAATTGAATACCCTTTATTTCTTTCTCCTGCCTGATTGCCCTGGCCAGAACTTCCAACACTGTGTTGAATAGGAGTGGTGAGAGAGGGCATCCCTATCTTGTGCCAGTTTTCAAAGGGAATGCTTGCAGTTTTTGCCCATTCAGTATGATATTGGCTGTGGGTTTGTCATAAATAGCTCTTATTATTTTGAGATATGTCCCATCAATACCTAATTTATTGAGAGTTGTTAGCATGAAGGGCTGTCGAATTTTGTCAAAGGCCTTTTCTGCATCTATTGAGATAATCATATGGTTTTTGTCTTTGGTTCTGTTTATATGCTGGATCACGTTTATTGATATGTATATGTTGAACCAGCCTGATGAGTTAATGGGTGCAGCACACCAACATGGCACATGTATACACCTGTAACAAACCTGCACGATGTGCACATGTACCCTGGAACTTAAAGTATAATAATAATAATAAAAAAAGTGTATTTTTAGAACTCTGTTTAAAGCAAATAACCTCACCTAGTGGTGAGTGATTTAAATAAACAAATACTTCTGTTTTCCTCATGCAACAAGAGCTCCAGAAGTAAGCAGTCTAGGGCTGGAATTGCAGCACAACAATACCATCAGACACTAAGACTTCTTATAACTTCCTGTTTTCCTATCTTTCTTCTGTATCTATCAGCCTCATGACCACAAGATTGCTGGTACAGGCCAGGTGCGGTGGCTCACCCCTGTAATCCCAGCACTTTGGGAGGCCGAGGCAGGCGGATGACCTGAGGTCAAGAGTTCGAGATCATCCTGGCCAATGTGGCGAAAGCCTGTCTCTACGAAAAATACAAAAATTAGCCAGGTGTGGTGGCGTGTGCCTGTAATCCCAGCTACTCGGGAGGCTGAGGCAGGCGAATCACTTGAACCTGGGAGGCGGAGGTTGCAGTGAGCCAAGATCTCGCCACTGCACTCCAGCCTGGGTGACAGAGGGAGACTCCCTCTAAAAAAAAAAATTGCTGGTACACCTCCAGGCATTGCATCTGCGTTGCAGGAGGAAAGAAGGGAGATCAAAAGCTTTATCTTTTTGCAATTGTACCTTTTGATTTGAGACAAGAGCTCTCCCCACTGTATTGTCACTGATCAGAAATAGGTTGTACAGCTAATCCTAATTGCAAAGGAGGCTGAGAGATTAAGCATTCTTAGTTGAACACAGTGCTATGCCTGACAACATGCTGACAAAGGAGAAGAAGCAATGGACATTGCATAGGTAACCAGCATTGTCTTTCATAGAGAGGTATAAAAAATTTTTATGTGCACTAATAAATTAAAATATTGTAATAAATGGAATAGCTGTCAAAGAAATATATTTATATGTAAATATATGTGTATATATTTCCTTGATTCAAAATAATGGAAGATTTGCTTTTTAATTCTTTGAGAATATATTTCTATTGTTTTTTAAAAGGTTTCAGAGGATGCAAAAAGATAAGAAATATCTCTTTGTATTTCAAAGATGGCAAAACCTTGCTACCTTACAAAACTTGCTCAAAGAAAAATAAAACACAGGCCAAACTTGTTTATTCATAGAGATAAAAATGGTAAATAAATAAATACATCTTAGCAGGAAAATTAATAACAAGCTGTGATTAAGGATTTATTTCTGGAATTAAGGAATGGTTAAATAATTGGATATCTATTTATATAATTCATCTCATCAGCAGATAAAATGTGAAAAATGATTTTTTCCACAAAAATTCCTAGTGACTCCTAATTAAAGATTCTTCTTTAATATTATAAAGCATGTCCAAAACCAGCAATGGCCATCATTATAGTCAATGACATTTCTATTAAAGTCAGGAACAAGACAATAAGGCCCACACTATCACCAATGTTCTTTTATTCTTAAAATAAATGAGTTTGAGGACAGAGGCAAAATATTATCACTTGTCAATGATATGCTTAGGTATCTGAAAATTTCCATAGACTGTGGAATAAGCCTACTATAGCATATTAGCTAGTCATGCAGGAATATATAAACTTTAATAATAAATCAGTAGTTTGAAAGCACGATAAGAACAAAATCCCAATTCAATACCAAATATAACCTAGGCATTAACCTAACAAATACAAATAGACATAGAATCTGTTCAGGAAACATTTTAAACTTCCCGGAATAATGTAATGGAAAACTTGAACAGACATGGAGCTGTCTATGTTGCAGAGGCAAGACCTAACATTAGAAAAATAATACTTTTTCCTAATTATCCTAAATCTAATATGTTTTAATCAAATTCTATTGCGATTTCTTTTAAAAACTTGACAGACTATTCTGGAATTCATAGGAAGAACAAACAGATAAGAATAGTAAAGATAATTTTGATTAAAAAGGGTACTAAGGCATTCTTTGGCCTCCTAGAAATTAAACACGTGAGGGTTCTAATAATTAAAATAATAAGATAACAACACAAGAACAGACATATTTTCAATAGAAAGAGAAGTCCATAAGGAAACCTCATTATGAAGAAAAGTTTATCTTAGGATAGAAATTGATTTTGTGTTTTATCACTGAAGAAAGGATACTTCTTTAAAATGGTATTGGAAAAAAATAAGGAAAATATAATATTCCAACCCTATTTCAGATCTTATCCCAAAAGAAAATTCAGATGGATTAAAATCTTAATGTAAGAAATGAAACTATAAAATGTCAAAAAGCAAGTATAAAGAAGCTTTTACATGATTTTGGGATGGAAGATTATTTTACTTTTGTTCTGCAGATACTAAGCCAGTAGGTTTCAAATACATATGTTACTCTTTGTATTTGCAAATGTGTGGGCAAGACAGGAAATGGGGGAGGCAGATACTATCACAGTGATGGGTGGTGGTGTTACTGATATTTTGTTAGTGGGTGCCGGGGATGCAAAAATCCTGCATGGCATGGGACATTCCACATGGTTAGGAGCTGTCCAGCCCCAGATGCCAAAAACAACCACACTGAGAATCACGTGTTGTGGAACATTAAGAATTATTTTAAAAGGTCATTGTTAATCATGAAGTGGTCCAGTAACTAATATTTCCTGTCTGAGGTTTTCTCCCTTTCTTCTTTTTTAATGGCAAAATGCCTATAAATGACTAAGACATCGGAATAATGGCTTTTCTGTCCTCTTCTACGTACCAGCTGCAACAATTTGTCAAATGTAGGCAACTAGTTTTTAAAAATATAATGAAGAACGTATTGTTGATGGTGTAAATTAGAGGCACTTGTAAAGAGAGATCTCTGGACAAGCTCACATTCACTATGCCTCATTTCCTCTCCTTTATTGTGTTGATAAAGGGAAATGGTGTTTATTGAGAGAGGACCAAAAAAGTTGTATTATTTCCAGTTTACAGAATTACTGTAAAAGCTTCTCTCAGGCAGTCTTACCTCAGGACATTCCGTGAGTCTCACTGTAGAGGATGTCATATGCCGATATTTCTTAGTGTTCTTCTGATGGAAATACCTTTTAAAAAACTTTTAAAAAACATGCTGGGAAAACTGGATATCCATACGCAGAAAACTGAAACTGGACCCCTTCCTTACACCTTATACAAAAATTAACTCTACACCAATTATTGGCGTATAGGAATGCTTGTGATTTTTGCACATTGATTTTGTATCCTGAGACTTTGCTGAAGTTGCTTATCAGCTTAAGGAGATTTTGGGCTGAGACAATGGGGTTTTCTAAATATAGAAATATGTCATCTTCGAACAGAGACAATTTGACTTCTGCTCTTCCTATTTGAATATGCTTTATTTTTTTCTCTTGCCTGATTGCCCTAGCCAGAACTTCCAATACTATGTTGAATAGGAGTGGTGAGAGAGGGCATCCTTGTCTTGTACTGGTTGTCAAAAGGAATGCTTTCCAGCTTTTGCTCATTCAGTATGATATTGGTTGTGGGGTTGTCATAAATAGCTTCTATTATTTTGCAATATGTTCCATCAATATCTAGTTTATTGAGAGTTTTTAACATAAAGGAATGCCAAATTTTATTGAAAGCCTTTTCTGCATCTATTGAGATAATCATGTGGTTTTTGTCATTGGTTCTATTTATGTGATGGGTTATGTTTATAGATTTGTGTATGTTGAACCAGCCTTGCGTCCTAGGGATGAAGCCAACTTGATCATGGTGGATAAGCTTTTTGATGTGCTGCTGGATTCAGTTTGCCAGTATTTTGTTGAAGATTTTTGCACTGATGCTCATCAGGGATATTGGCCTGAAGTTTTCTTTTTTTGTTGTGTCTCTGCCAGGTTTTCATATCAGGATGATGCTGGCCTCATAAAATGAGGCTTTTTTTTGCCCTCTCTTCACCTTTTGCCATCACGGGGTGGAAAACTCCCTGGGGTCATGCTAATGCCACCATTTTTGGTACATGGGACCCATGAAGGAGCATATAGCTCTATTGCACATGCACATGTTTCTCCTATCATAAATATTCATCCACCTCCTATAGCTCATTAAATATGTATATTTGGCCACCCCATTCAGGATAAATTCTTGTCCCCATTTCCCCTCCCTCAAAGTGTCTTTTCTGGCTTCTGGCCAGACGCTGTGCTCCCCAACCCATCAGACAGCCTGGCCACCCTGCAGGCTGCAACGCTTTATGAGAAATAAAGCTTTCTTTTCCAAATTAATATTTTATATATATATTATAATCTCCTTTCCAAATTAAATATATATATATTTCCAGTCTTTATCCTTTTGAGTGAAATATGGAATGAGATTTGTCTATAGATTTGTCTATATGCATACAGATTTATAATTGTATAAATCAGGCAAAGAACATTTTATGAAAGCCTTTTTATAAGAGTTTATTTTTTCTTGAAATTTTCTGTAATAGATTTTTTTTTCAGTCATTTGGGGGAGGGTCTATATTAGAACCTATAGGGAGATTTAAATTATTTAAATTATCCCAATTAAGGGGGATATTTTTGAGTCTCTTGATCTGATGATTTAATCTTGTTATTGCCCTTCATAACACTTGCAAAGCTTAGCAAGATCATGAAGAGAAATTGCATTTTATTCTAGAACGTGTGGTAGAAATCTCTGGAGTTTATCTTTGTAATTTCTCATTTTTTTCCCCTGTAAGAACCACCAATGCTCATTCCACTATCTATGAATAATTTTAGTTGACAATCAAAATATATTAACCCCCAGTGACCTGAGAGCAATGAAATCCACCATTTCCTATTCTGAAGACTGTTCGGCAAACACAGATTTAAATCTCTTTACACTTCAAAATTTTTTACCAATGAAAAGCTCAATGAAATTGCCTACAAATAATTTCTGGATAGTTTAACTTATGCTTTCTGAATTGTATTGCATTTTATCCTGCTGATAGAAAGTATAGTAAATTTTCATTGTTTAAGACCTGATTTTAGAGCTGCTCAGGAAGACGATTCCGTTCAGATTCAGTAATAAAAATCAACCTTCCCTCCACTTTTGGCCAGAAGAGGGAAGCAGTTGACTGCATCTGAGGCATCTGTGCACGGATTTCAGCAAACTTTTGTACTTCAAATTAATTACCACTCAATAATGTAATAGTTAAAATAATGCACAGCTCTCAAATGTCACTTTGTAAAATTAAAGGAAATGTATCAGGTATGTGTTTTCTTTTCATTCATTTATGTCTTGAAATTACTTAGCTTCTTAGACTCTGTGTTTGTGAAATTTAACAAACACTGCTAACTGATAGTCAATCTCTGCTTTAAGTCAGACCTTTACCACTGGATTAGAAAATCAATAACCAAACAACCAGAAGACCTGACCTGCCTTATTGGTCTAAACTTTTGCCTCTGACATGAGAAAGTTATTTCCTAGTCGTTCCACACAGTTAAATGCAAGCTCCTGGCAACATGGGATAATATATGTTTACCTATACAATTGCTTATATTAATATTAGGCTATTATTTTTATTTTAATTTTTTCTTACTTAGGATGTGATAACTCCTTTAAATAGCTCTTTTGTTGTCTTGTTCTTGCCTTGTCTCTGGTATATTTGGTAATGTACCAGATGAACTTCAGGCTCATCTAAAATGTTTCCCTGAATTAGTTTGTGCTCCAAAGGCCATGTGGAGTAGAGCATTGAGGAAAAGTTTTCTGGATAATTCAATTAAAACAAAAAACAAAAAGCAAATGAAGCCCCTATCATTGAGTAAACATAAGAATTTAAATATTTCTGTGTTGGTAGTTGTACACATTTCCTTTTTCATTTTGAGTTGATACTAGCTCTGTTTATATAACCAGACACTTTATGATAACTGAATGGCAAGAACTCAGTCCACTTGCCACCATGGTACATTGTATTCATCTAGGCCTCACAGAAATAGGGTTACCAGATGACCCATAGTGAATTTGTCACTCACTGTTCTGTTACAGACCTTGTTTTAGTAAACTGATGTGGGTATTCATTTTCTTCACTGTATTTTTTTATTCCTGCATATATTTAGTTTTTAAATTTTTTTCTTCATTTCACCCTGATTAAATTCTCATATTAAGGGCACTTTAGTAAAGGGCCTAAAATAAAAACACATACCCAAAGAAGTCTCAAAATGTCATTAGTGGCCGGGCATGGTGGCTTGTGCCTGTAATGCCAGCACTTTGGGAGGCTGAGGCAGGTAGATCACCTGAGGTCAGGAGTTTGACACCAGCCTGGGCAACATGGTGAAACCCTATCTCTTCTAAAAATACAAAAATTAGGTGGTGTGGTGGCAGGTGCCTGTAATCCCAGCTACTTGGGAGGCTGAGGCAGGAGAATCACCTGAACCTGAGAGGGAGAAGTTGCAGTGAACCAAGATCATGCCACTGCACTCCAACCTGGGTCATAGAGCGAGACTCCATCCCCCTGCCAAAAAAATAAATAAATAAAAATTAGCTCAAAACCTATACTCTATTTAAGTGAATAAACAATTTGTGGCAGATTAAAGATGGCAACAAGTTTTTTGAGATTCCTCCCAACAACAGATGGGGTTTTGTCTTTTTTTCCCTTGAATCTAGGTAGGTTCTATTATTTTTTTGACCCACAGGATATAGTGGAAGTCAGACTGTATTGGTATCCTGACCAAGACTTTAGGATACTGGAAGCTTTTGCTTTCTGTCTCTTGAAACACTTGACCTTGAATTCCACCTGCCATGCTGTGTGGAAGCCCAAGCTGCACTGTGGAGCAACCCATGTGAAAAGGAATGGAGGCTCTGGCTGAACTTCTTGTTGACAAACACCAAATTGCCAGCCATGTGAGCAAGCCACCTTGGAAGTATCATCTCCAGCCCCAGTCTAGCTGCTGTCATCATATGGGGGAGAGCTAAGTTTTCCTTGTTAAGCCCGTTTCAAATTGCTGATTTGTGAGCCAAATAAATGATTGTTTTTGCTTTAAGCCAGAAAGTTTTGGGACAGTTTGATTTACAGAAATACATACCTGAACATTATTCTTCAACAAAAATAATCATCTCCCAAAGAAGCTTGTTCATAATAAATTATGTAAAGCTGACAGTTTGGTCTTCAAAAGCCTCTCATACTGTTAGGAGGGAAATGAAGCAATCAATATAGGCTTGTAATCAGCATTAGGGAAAGTAGAAAACTACTGATAAGTTTTAAGCCTTCTATTCTACAACACCACTTCAGAATTGAGTGCTAATTGCTTCATTGCTGCTGAACGGTGTTAGTAGATTTAGAATTTGTACAATATACCAAGCATGTAATTGTCTTGTGACACCATTTGTGCACTGAACAGCAACGCTTAATGTGGACAATAGACTTGGAATGGATTTTAGAAATGCTAATTAACAAAAAAGTTCTTATTGTATAATAATGTTTCAAGTGTGTTCCCAACAACTTTAATTAGCACAGAACAACTAAAGCAAAGAGGAAGGAAAGTTAAATAATACTCTGTTCTGTTCCTTTCTGTATCACAAGGACCTGCAGACCAAAACTAGAAGACATAGGGATCTTTTTTCTTGTTTTAGAAGGTAAATTCTCATTTTCACACTGATTTATTTTTATAAAACAACTCTTTTTAAGGAACAAAATATTCATTTCTAGTTGGAGCAGTATTTCTGAAACTTTAGCAGGTATCAGAATCATCTGGAGAGCTTGTTAAAACATTGATTTAAAAGACCCAATCACAGAGCTTCTGATTTGTTAGATCGGGGGTAGGACCCAAGAATTTACGTTTGTAACAGGTTCCCAGGGAATGTTGATGTTGGTCTAGAGAACACACATTGAGAACCACTGGATTAAAAAAAATAATGTATAATGAATGATTTGTATGGTCCCAACTACCTAGAAGTGAAAACTTAGCTGCTACCATTACCTAAGGTATCGAGTTTAGAATTATTAATGTACAGTAAACATTCCTTGAATGCCTACTACGAACTAGACACTGCGGTAGGTTTGAAGAGCTTATACCCTGGTTGAGGAGAAATATGGGGTCATATGGGGACAAATAGAAGGAAAATCACCTACTCTTGGGGTTTATGGAGAACTTGTTGTAGGAGATGACTCTTGAGTTAAGTTTTGACATGAGCAAGTGTTACCTAGGTCAGTAGAAGCTGAACGATTCTTACAGACAAAGAGAATAACCCAAGAAACTAAGAGAAGGTTGAAACAGCAGTTTTTATTACAAAAATAAAAGCTTGAGCTATAGAAAAGTAGACAATGATGTAGTTTCTCTTTCAAGAAAGTAAACTTGAGGATAGAAGAGAATAATATAGTTTTGTTTTTAACAAATATTTGTGTGTTACCCAGTATATGGAAGTGGTTTCACTGTGTGTGTTGTTTGTTGTTAAAAAGTGGCTTGGTTTGCATTTTGTTGGGATTTTCAACATTTTCTCATGGCAATTGATTAGAAAAAGGCAAAAATGGGGAGAAAATTTGTCAAGACTATTCGTTTTAGTGATTTTAAATAATCTGTACTCTTAATGAATCTCAACTGTGCTCAATATATTGTCATTTCTAAATTTTGAATTGTTGTTGTTTGGTGAGAGGTATTTTACTTCAACTAATGTGAAACTGCGTATGTAGCTTAAAACAGAAATGACACTTTAAAATAAGTTTTCAGTATTAAGTAATGTCAAATCATAGTAGTCAACTTGAGTATGTTAGAAACTAATTCTTTTTTGTCAAATTTCGAACTGCTTCATGGACAATAGAGGGACTGCACATCACAGTTACCACCTTCCCAAAAATATAATGCTCACTTCAGAAGAAAAACTTCCTTCTTCCTCAGATAGGAAAAAAGGGTGGATAAATTAACAGGAACTAAAAGCAGAGGCACAGATACTATATAAACAAATAATACAAAAAAGCATGAAACAGAAAAATGCTCATGGCACCTAAAGTTAACATTAGTCTCTTTTCTATGTATCAAGCTGACGTATTAGAAAATAAAAAATTATATATATTTGATTTTTACATATATATATGAAGCACATATCTTGAATAACAAAGGCATCTCAATTTTGAAGCAAGCAATTTTTAAGGTAAATCCAAAAGCAAGAAAATGATAAAATAGGTCTGTATTTCAAATAGAATATAAAGACATAGTGAACAGGAAGAAAATGAAGCAAAAAGAGTTCAGTATGATGAAAGAAAGTCTATTGCTTTAGTAGCTCAACAAGTCAAAATCCTCAGGAAATGCACAATCTTTGGTGTGTTAATATGATTTCAAATGGAGCTGTTTAAATAGTTTACTAAGATTTAATAGCTAAACATGGGCACAGTAACAGTATCTTTTATAACTTTTTGGGTCAAAGAATATTCACACATTTATTTGTAGGTAGAATATGCTTAACTCTTAACAATATAATGGTGCTGTTTGACATTGCAAGAAGGGTAAATAGTAACACCGCAAAATTATGACAACTATTTTTAAAATGTAATTAATTTAATTAGAGCACCAAGAACAAAGAAATTCTGGAAAAGGAGCAGCAGGAGAGAATTTCACTAACATCTTTCACAAATCTCGACTGTAATTCAGTGTTTAAATAATCCTTTTGTCAAAATAGTGAACTGGCTTTCTGCAAAGGATGTCTTTCTGCAAAGGGCGTCTTTGAACTGGTTTTTACTTGTGGAGCTGTTTTGTGTACTGAAGAGTATCCACTTGTCAAGATGCCATTCTGAAACCCAGATGAGTAGCTGAGAAGCTCATTTTGCTTGCCCTTGGGACAGCTAAGCTTTACATTTTTGATGACAATGGAATGCAGTAGTTTATGTCAGGTATGTGTGTGTGCGTGTGTGTGTGTGTGTGTGTGTGTGCATGCACGCACCCGGGTGTTATTCAGCTTCTGTTTGAGGTTCACCTTACTTAATTACAAAGTAAGCGTGAAGCAGGGAACACCCTTTGCAACTACCCTTCACTTTTCATCTTAGAATCGTGCACTCTGCAAAAATCTGATTTTCTCTGCATTTTAGTTTTAAAAACAGTTTATATAAAAACTGAAAAACAACAAAACAGAAATTTAAAAAATGTACACTAAGGTGCTTTGCTTGCTTTAAAGATGGAAACACTGTGTTTCTTATTTCTATTGCATTTTAGAATTTAGAAAACCAGAAAGAATCCAGAAGGTCTTCTATGGCCGTTTTATTAAACAGCCGTAGGTCCTGAGAAACTGATTCTATGTTTCTGTAAGTTTACTCAGAATTCCGGTGACACTAGGTTTACTTCTATAAAAGACATTATTGATGATTAAACTTAAAATACTTTTGAGATTATTATAATTAGAAATTCAACAGATATTATTGAATAAAGCAATAATTTCTTAAGCTACAATATTAAGTAACAGATTTGATAATATCTACATAGCTAACAAAATATCTGTATCATAAACCTTGGGTATACATAACTCAGGTGGTTTGTTTCTGAGAATACAATCATAATAGGGAGAAAACTCAGTGACATAATAGTGACAAAATAGCTTCAACCCTACCTTTAGTTGTATAATTTTGCTGAAGTTTCTGCATATATATAGCAAAGGAATTGAACTACATCTCTAAAACTCAATTTCTAAAAATTCCATGATTAAATAAGTAAACAGATCCATAGGAGGGAAAACTCTACAAAAATTCAGGAAATGTGATTATCTCTCTCCCTTCCTTCCTTCTTTTCCTTAGTTGTTTAGCTTATGAATTCTGTCTTTAATAAAAGTGAATAAATTATATTAATATGGCACATGAGAAAGTTATGTTAAAAGCTTAAAAGAAGAGATGGAGAATGGTAAAGATACAATTCAAAGACGTGATAAATGTCTGGGATGAGGAAACGATGTTCTGGTAGAGCTATTTGTTGTATCAACAACAAGACTGAGATAGGAAGCTCTGAGCTCAAGGATGTAGGTAATGAGTGTCAGGGAGGCCCTGGAAAAAAAGCTCAAGTCAATGGCATTAGCTGAGCAATGGAGATTGAAAATTAGGTTTAAATATTTCGATGCACCCAGATCACAGCCATGCCAATGGGTACCGCATTTCAGGGACTCTTCCTTTGCTGACAATTCAGTTTTTCTAGAACACCAATCTCACCAGGTAGACTTCCAAGAAGATAATTAATTTTCCGCTCATGCAGCAAAATGTGTAAGGGGAAAAAAGCAAACAGATTCCTGGTCATATAGGAACAAATAAGCAGATGGGAAAGGCAATGCAGTATGGTAAAAAATTCACAGACCCGACATTGACTCTTACAAGATATTTTACATAGGGCAAGTTTTTTTTTCTTTTTAATCCTTTTGGTTGTCAATTTCCTCATGCATAAGATGGAGTTTATACCAATCCTCGCATAGCAGTGATGTGAGGATTAAATGAAGCAAGACTCGTAAAGCATCTCACATAGTGCCTGGAAATAACGGGTGCTCTCCCTTCAGTTTTTCCTTTTTTCCCTTTTTATACTTTTTCTTGCTCCTGATGTTTTCCACACCCTCTCACCAAGTGAGAAACGGAAGTTTCCATGTAAAAGATCATCTTAACATCCAAATGGCCTGTTGGGTGGCTCCTCAAGGTCTTAGAGTCTTATAGGGGGATAGTTCTTCCTAAGAATCCCTCAGAACACCGTTTCCAGTATCTTGGACTCCTGAGCTGCTCTCCAGGGTGCTGCTGGGCATTTTTAAGATTCTCTCCTCAATGGGGAGTTGCTTTTATCTTCCTAGGGGCTCTAAAGTACTTCCTGGAATTAGAGCTTCTGTAGAGATATTTATTGGCAGTGACAGACAGAGCGCTTTATCTTTTCAAAGAGCAGCTCTACCAAGAAGGAATTGTTTGGCCATGTCTAGGAGTACAGGGGCAAATCTGGACATGATTTTACTGCTTGAACTGCAAAGCTATTTGGGTTAACACTGAAATTAATTTTTTTTCTGAGCTATATTGTAGGATTGCATTATATATAAAGTTTACTTTGAAACTTTCCAATGGCATCTCTTGGTTTAATCAAGATTGACATTTTTAGTAATCCCAGTAAAGACTCTATCTAGGGTACTGCCTTAAAGTGTGTCTCAAAAATACCTGAGAAGTAGGACTCTATTTGGATCTAGCCATTGTGCCTGTTCAGTTGTTCTTGCCTGATAGTCGGGGAAACATAGGACATTTTCACAACATTTTCAAATTAGTTCAGTTTATGAGGGGTGATACTCATCATGTACTTGTAGACTAATGGGTGCAAAATACAGATTCTACCCTCAAAAAGTGCAACCTTGAGATAGGGTGATATTTCAGATCCATCAGTGTGAAATTTAGGAAGTAGAACTGGTATGGTTTGGCTCTGTGTTCCCACTGAAATCTCATGTTGAATTGTAATCCCCAATATTGGGGAAGGGACCTGGTGGGAGGTGATTGGATCACAGGGGCAGGTTTCCCCCTTGCTGTTCTCATGATAGTGAGTGAGTTCTCACCAAATCTGATGGTTTAAAAGTGTGTGACACTTCTCCCTTCACTCGCTGTCTTTCTCCTGCCGCCATGTGAAGGCATGCTTGCTTCCCCTTTCCTTTCTGCCATGATTGTAAGTTTCCTGAGTCCTCCCAGCCATGCTTCCTGTACAGTGTGTGGAACTGTGAGTCAATTAAACCTCTTTTCTTTATAAATTACCCAGTCTCAGGTAGTTCTTTGTAGCAGTGTGAGAATGGATGAATACAGAAAGAACTAAAGGGTTATTATTGACAAGTGAGCAATTTTAATGTTTTGCCTTGTGAAAATGTAGTAGTTCAGGTAAAACAAAACAAAAGAAGAAAAAGTTCAAGAGAATAGTTTGGTGCAAAAGTACTTGCGGTTTTTGCCATTGAAAGTAATGAAAATAGAAAATGTCCCTGATAAAGTTTACCAAATAGTAATAAATATACTTTCCACAACATACTCTCAGAATTTTATTGAAACAGTTTCTGGGACTCTGGGTAGTTTTCCAGACTCTGATGATGAGCACAGTAGTTATCACTGGCAGACGTGGGAGGAAGAGGCAGCTTGGCCCTGTCTCTGGGGAACATTGAGAGATTAATACAATGGGCAGTTCAAAATCCAGAGCTGGCTGAAGCCATCAGGACTCTTGGCCTGAGTTTGTCACTTTAGAGTGGGCACCACATAACTGACTGACTTCCCAAGAATTGGGGGTGACAAGTCATGCCACCTGGTTCAGTACTGCTCCATCTTACCTGCTGAGCTTGGAACATTCCTTTTGTTCTAGTAGATAAGTGAAGAAGAGCCAAAACTCTTAATGAAATACACTTCCCCTGAACGTGTATCTCATAGGCTGTTTGACTGTTATGAAAAATGTCATCTACAGAAAAGAATGGTATACGTGTTGCTAAGAGACATTAGATAAGGCCGGGTGTGGTGGCTCACGCTTGTAATCCCAGCACTTTGGGAGGCCGAGGCGGGCGGATCACGAGGTCAGGAGATCGAGACCATCCTGGCTAATGCGGTGAAACCCCGTCTCTACTAAAAAAAAAATACAAAAAATTAGCCGGGCGTGGTGGCGGCGCCTGTAGTCCCAGCTACTCGGAGAGGCTGAGGCAGGAGAATGGCGTGAACCCGGGAGGTGGCGCTTGCAGTGAGCCGAGATCGCGCCACTGCACTCCAGCCTGGGTGACAGAGCGAGACTCCGTCTCAAAAAAAAAAAAAAAAAAAAAAGAGACATTAGATGTTATTGCCAGAGTCAATATTTCAGAATTCAGGATGGTAATCTAACATTACTGCTTTTAGCTGTCTCTGAAGATCCTAAATTGAATTATTATTTTAAACTTGTAGATTGCAGCATAATAAGTGGGTAACAGTATGGGCTCTGGCATTAAACTGCCTGGATTTCCTGCTGGACAAGTTACTTAATCATTTTGTGTCTCAGTTTCCCCATCTGTAATATTCCTTTCCTCATATGGTGGTTGTGAAGCTTACATAAGTTAATGCATACAATGGTACTAGAACCATGCCTGGGACATAATTAGCATTATTTAAGGATTTGCTGTTAATACACAAACTTATCCTATTCCACAGTTCCCAGGAATGTTAACATCAGGATACCTAACCTACATTTTAGGATTGTTTGAATGAGAAACTGAACAGTATCTGACATGGGTTACTGTTTCAAATAGTATGTGCAGGAGGTGAACATATGACAAACAAGGTGTATCTTTTAACATTGGTGCTTTATCTAGGAATTACATTGTTATTCCAGAAAAGTGTTTGTTACATTGTATTGGCTATATTACATGCAGTATATTTGAAAACTAATTGTTCACATGAAAGCATTGGCTGGCCTGGCGGTTATCTCATAACCTTGAATTTATCTCATTATTGAAAATGTCATAAAGAGATATCAGGTATGTATGGTGGCTCAGCTTATTGTCAAAGACATCTAATTTTTATTGTGAACCAGTGATTCTCCAGATTGGTTCTATGGTTAAGATCAATAGCAGCAGCAGCAGCAACAACTAAAACAAAACTTCTTGATCATTACAGTAATCTTTTAAAGAAAACTTGAAATGTTTCTAGGTTTATCTTAAACCTGTCTGAAAAAAAATCTCAATCTTGCTCTAATTGTCTCTACCTGATATTATCTTTACCCTGATAACTTAGTGCTGTAGATAATAGAGAATCAGAGGTCGGAGGACAAGATTCTTGAGGTACCTCACCAAGAAGCCACCTGTTAGTCCCACGAAGTATAAGCAGGCAGATGGTCAGCCCAAGAAACACCTTGAGATGACTTGGAGAAGATTGGCCAAAGAAATGTTTAGGTTTCTTGTCCTTCAACATGACATGTTCAAAATGTCAACTTACTAATATGGCTCTATGTCAGTATTTGTTTCCACCTAGTGAGATTTAGCTGCAGACTTATCAAACTATTAATATATTCTGGATATTTTTTTTCTGTGAATATTCCCAATTTTTTAAAAAAATCACAATATTAGTTGCATACCAGCATATAGCATTTTATTCTTATTATGAAGGCAATTTAAATTTATTGCAGAAAATTGAAAAACAGAAATAGAAAAAATAAAGCAAAAATGACTTGTAATCCTACTATTGAGATATATCCACTAAATTTTAGTATATTTTCTTCTAATTTTGTGTGTGTGTGTGTGTGTGCACATGTATGTACATACTTAGGGCCAGACCACACGTGTTAGTTTACCTCTTGCCTTAAAAAAACGAAAACAAAGAAACTAAGCATTAAATCCTAAGTATTTCCCCAACTTCAAATATTCTTTAAGATAATATTTCTAATGGCTGCAGGATATTTCATCATGTGGATGTACCATATTTTATTTATTAGATGTTTAAACTTTCTTCAATAACAGAAATAATGTTGCTTGAAATATTCTTATACAGAAATAACTGACCACAATTCTGATTATTTTCTTGGAACAATTTTCTGGAAGTAAGATTATTGGATATGAACATTTTCAAGTCAATATTATTAAATTATTGTTAAGAAAGTTTGTCCCTGTGTGCACTTTCCCCAGTGGTAGATTAGCCAGTACTGGTCTTGCTGCTCCCTGCAGTGATTACTAGTTATTATTTTAGGGAGGTGATGAGGATATTGGTTAAGAGCACAGACCCCATTTCTGTCACTTAATAATCGGGTGGTCTTTAGCAACTTATTTAAGCTTTTTGTGTATTACTTTCTTTTTCTGCAAAATTAAGATTGAAACAATAGCACAGATTTTATAGTGTTGTGAGAATTATGTGAGATAATAGATCTGTACCTCTTAATGTAGCGCCTGGCACATACCAACTACAAGATAAGTGTTTGCTATTATTAATATTGTAAATGATTGGCAACTTGATAGGCAAGGTGGTATATTACCATTATTTTGATTTGCATGACTTTTATTATTAGTGAAACTGAACATTGTTTCTTCTGTTTCTTCCTCTTTATTTTATTTATTTATTTGTTTATTTATTTTGAGACGGAGTCTCCCTCTCTCTCCCAGGCTGGAGTGCAATGGCGCCATATCAGCTCATTGCAACCTCTGCCTCCCGGGTTCAAACGATTCTCCTGCTTAGCCTCCTGAGTAGCTGAGATGACAGGCATGTGCCACCACGCCTGGATAATTTTTGTATTTTTAGTAGAGACGGGGTTTCACCATGTTGGTCAGGCTGGTCTCGAACTCCTGACATCGTGATCCACCCACCTTGGCCTCTCAAAGTGCTGGGATTACAGGCATGAGCCACCGCGCCCAGCCCTCTTTATTTTTTTTGCATGATTACCAATTTTCTGGTCATATTATTTATCCATTGTGGTAGGCATGGAGATGAGCTGCCCAAGGACCAATTTCAAGCAAACTTTTGTGCCCCAGGATCTAAGAGTGGACATCCTTCGGGGTTAGTGCCTTCAGGGATTATTTGACTGCAGAGGCTGCCTGGTCTGAGATCATGCCCCTTCTTAGGGTAGCTGAAGTACAATGCATAATAGATATGGAAGTCCAGTCATATGTTGCTTGACGCCGAGAATGTATTTTGAGAAAAGTGTCGTTAGGCCATTCTGTCATTATGTGAACACCATAGAGTGTACTTACACGAACCTGATGGTAGAGCCTACTACACACCTAGGCTAGATGGTAGAGACTCTTGCTCTAAGGCTACAAACCTGTAGAGCATGTTACTGTATTGAATACTGTAGACAACTGTAACACAATGGTAAGGATTTGTGTATCTAAACATAGAAAAGGTATAGTAAAAACGTAGTATAAATGATAAAATATGGCACACCCAAACAGGGCAGCTTCATTGTAATCTTATGGTACCACTGTTATATATGGTATTTGTTGTTGACCAAGGTGTCCTTAATGTAGTACATGACTGTATACAGGAAGGAACATCTTGGTCCAGTTTGAGACAATTGTGAATGGCCATTCTAGATCTAGAGCCCAACCCTTCCCCTCAACCTTACCATGGGATTAGCTGAAGCTGTCAGACCCATATCACATCTCAATTTCTCCTGCCTCATTGTGCTATCCTGTCCCATCTTCTGCATTTGCAAATAAATGTCCTAAACACTGAACTTCATCTCCATGTTGCTTTCTGGAGAATCCAAAAAGTGACACTCGGTTTTCTATCTGGATCTGTATTTCTTTTGTTGACTTGTTAGAGTTTTCTCTATATTAGGCTTATAAACATTTGACCTACTTATTATGAAAACTCTTTATACCTTTTTTTTGTTTAATTTTGTTTTTCAATATGCCTCAATAAAATGTATAAAATTAATGCATTTTAAGTGTACAATTCAATAATTTTTAGTAAACTTACACAGTTTGACCGGTATAACCCAAGTTCATTTTTAGACTTAATACAATTTTTATCTTAGGGAGGTGATTAGGATATTGATTAAGAGCACAGACCCCAGTTCTGTCACTTAATAATCATGTGGTCTTTGTTTTTAAATGTGCCTCAATTAATAAAATGGATAGAATTAATCCATTTTGTGTATAATTGTACACTTAAAATGGATTATTTATATGTATTTTAGTATAAGTGTATTAAACAG
Source organism: Symphalangus syndactylus (assembly GCF_028878055.3). Classification (NCBI taxonomy): domain Eukaryota; kingdom Metazoa; phylum Chordata; class Mammalia; order Primates; family Hylobatidae; genus Symphalangus; species Symphalangus syndactylus. Next base: position 62,392,116 of record NC_072445.2, on the reverse strand, counting down.
CTCCCTAAAATAAAAATTCATATATATGAGTTTTCAATGCTTATATTATCAAATGTATGACTTATATTGCTCTTGTGTTTTGTTTAAAAAAATCCCTATTGTAATTTTAATTCTTTAAACCATTTGGAGTACTATTAGGTCTGATGTAAGTTAAAGTTAAAAATGTTTCCAAAAATTAAACACACACTACTTATTAAATAAAATTCCCTTTACTAATTTGAAAAGTTTTATTTATCAATTAAAAATTATTATATGCAACCATGTAGTCTCAGCTATTCAAGTGGCTGAGGCGGGAGTATTGCTTGAGTCCAGTGGGCTATGATTGCACCACTATACTCTAGCCTGGGTGACAGAATGAGACCATCTCTACAAAACAAACAAACATACAAAATATATTTATATCTTGTAGGATCCACTCCTTGACTATAGACTCTACTGATCAATTTTGGGCCAATACCACATGACCTTTAGAATATAAAGGTAAAATTTTGTAAATGTGTTAATTTTGGGGGTAAATTAACCCTCATCACTCTTCTGTTTCTAAACATTTTTGTTCGCTTTTACACATCGTTCTCCCAAATGAACCTTAGAACAGTTTTGTCAAGTTCCTATTCTATTTCCTAAAAACCATTCCTGCTATGAGTTTGAATAAAATTAAGCCTAAAAATGAGGCCAGGTGCTGGTGGCTCATGCCTGTAATCCCAGGACTTTGGAAAGTTGAGGCAGGCAGATCATTTGAGGTCAGGAGTTCAAGACCAGCCAACATGGAGTGAACCCTGTCTCTACTAAAAATACAAAAGTTAGCTGGGTGTGGTGGTGCATACCTGTAATCCCAGCTACTCAAGAGGCTGAGGCAGGAGAATCACTTGAACCTGGGAGGCAGAGGTTGCAGTGAGTCAAGATTGTACCACAGCACTCCAGGCTGGGCAACAGAGTGAGACTCCGTCTCCAAAAATAAAAAAATTAAAAAAGCCTAAAAATGAACTTGGGTTATGCTAGTCAAACTGTGTAAGTTTACTAAAAATTATTGCATTGTACACTTAAAATGGATTAATTTTGTCCAAACTGTACACTTAAAGTGGATTAATTTTATCCATTTTATTAATTGTGGTATCCTTAAAGTGTACCTCAATTAAGCTATTTTTTTAAATGAGCTTTCTATCCAGAAACGTCATGTTGCTACTTACTAAGGCATTTTATGTTATATTTTATTTATATTTTTAATAATGTTTATTAGTTGTGTTTACCTCTAATAGATTCCACCATCAATCATTTTATGTTGTTAGGTAGCCTCAAGTGAGTTTCTGTTTCTGTGATTGAATTTATGGGGCCATGAGATCTGGAAAGCAGAAAAGTCAGTGTGGCATCTACTTGATCACTGGCTAAGCAGATGGGCTAGAACCATGCTCCTTCTGCAGGTGTTCTGAACATCAGTGCCTTCAAGCTGGGCAAGCACATACGTGTGGAACTCACCTGGAGGTGAGGCAACAGAGCATGGAAGAGGCTATAGAGAACAGGATCTGGGTGCTTCCCATACAGGCATGCCAGTTTAGATTTTTTCAAGAACACAGTGCTAGTCAAATAAAAAGTCCTCTGTCATCTAAATCCAGCTCACTAGCCTCCAATTTGTATCCCTTTTTTGGGCCACCTGAAGTTTGTGTTGAGCTACCTGCTCTGAGAAGTCACGACCAATATATACATGAAAGGAACAAACACTCTCAAGATCTAGCAACTGCTGAACTGGAGTGAGCTAATATTTCTTCATAGGCTCCTGTAACTTATAGGCAACCTTTATAGAGAAAGGTATAGTAGGTATCCAGGAGACGTACTGTGTGCGTGAGAAGGCTGGGGATCCTATGCTGGAGTGTTGGTTCCGGGCAGATATGATTTAGGATGGGATTAATCTAAAGTGGACTCTATAAGAATGAAGGGTTCTTGTGTTGTTGCCTGTTCCTCACTAATTTTACTGCCACATCCACTGAGAATCTATTTGAAAGACTTAATACAGGCTGGGTGCCGTGGCTCATGCCTGTAATCTCCTCACTTTGGGACGCCAAAGAAGGAGAGTTGCTTGAGCCCAGGATTTCAAGACCAGCCTGGGCAACATGGTGAGACCCCATTTCTCTTTTTATCAAAAAGACTTAATTTATATTTTATTTTATTTTTTTGTTATTATACTTTAAGTTTTAGGGTACATGTGCACAATGTGCAGGTTTGTTACATATGTATACATGTGCCATGTTGGCATGCTGCACCCATTAACTTGTCGTTTAGCATTAGGTATATCTCCTAATGCTATCCCTTCCCCCTTCCCCCACCCCACAACAGTCTCCGGAGTGTGATGTTCCCCTTCCTGTGTCCATGTGTTTTCATTGTTCAATTCCTACCTATGAGTGAGAACATGTGGTGTTTGGTTTTTTGTCCTTGCGATAGTTTGCTGAGAATGATGGTTTCCATATTTTAAATTTGAACTATAGAATATGGTCAAGTTTCAAAACTCATTACCTGGCTATATATAATTTTCAAAATATGTTCTTGCTAACATAGGAGTAGCAACATTTATGGATTATTTAATAATGAGATATCATCTTATATATACCTTTTATTGGTATAAAAATTTTTTAGAAAATAAAAATATTAAAAAGACCACTCTTGTATTTTGTACTTGTAGTTTTACATCATATTCCCTGTATTTTTCTATTCAAATTAAATAGACAAGAAAATGTCTTTTTCTTGCCCAAAGACTTTTGGCCAATTACTCAATGTAGGAATGACTATTAATTCACTTATATGGATTGTGTTAGCTTGGTTCTGATTAGAAGGGGCTTGTATCTTAAAATGACACATAATCTCAACAAATAAAACACCACTGTTTAATATATTAATATAACCTTTGATATTTAAACTTTTGATAATTAAAAAAATTAAGCCTTTGTCTTACAGTTTTCAAGAGAAAATGTTTACTTTGCACAATTTTTAAGACTGACCAATAAATTACATTATCTTAATTAAGATGTTCTTAAAAATTTTTTCTAACTTATGAACATCTTTAATTTTTAACTTTATTTGAAAATACAGTATGTTTTATGCAAACGAAAAAATAGTAATAGGTAATTCTAAAATTTATAGGACATGCTTAGTTTCTTATAAAAATCTCATAGTTTCTCAATACATTATTATTATCATTATTTTTGTGGTAATTATTTCAATTTATTTAATTGAATTTTATGTTCGTCTTAAAAAATTTAGAAATGGATAATATATTGTTCAATTATTTCCAGGGTCATAATAGTCTGGCGCTTCTATTTTATTATATGAGGGGTTTCACAAAATTAGTTTTAATTAATGATACCATTAACCAAATTCTTCCCTGAATTATTAAATCTTTAAATTACCTAAATTATGGTAAAATTAAATAGAAGGCTTTAAATCTATCTTAGGGTTCATTTTCTTCCAGAAATTCTCCATCCCTGATACTACATTCTAGCTCAGTTCTCTCTTAATTTATTTTATCACATTTTTCCAACAGATTAATACTTATCAATTAGTGATCTGAGTTAACTTTAATAACTGTGTCAAGTTTCCCAAAAGATGACTGAATTTGACCAAAGTTACAGACAAGGTGCTTACAAAAGAAAGCTTTGGCATACAGCCTTGTTCTGTTGGATTTAACAGAGTATCAACCATTACGCTTATAAAATAGCAAACTTTTCAACCTAGAGAAAAAAGTGCGTCATTATTATCAACAACTACTACCACCCAACAACTCTGCACTGATGACCATTTTAAAACTCAAAACATGAATTCTTCATATTGAGTGACATCCAGGCGATTTCTCTCTTAGTTTCCTCCACTATCTATTATACCAAGACACAAAGGTATTTCAGCCCTAATTATTAGCATTCTTTGCTGTTGGCATCTTGCTGGAATTTTTTTTTCATAAAGAGACTTTCTTCCAAAATATTTTCAGTCTCTTAATCAGCTGTTAGCTGTCAGGAGCACAGCTGTTTCTTCCCCTTCTTCTGAGTTAAGGATTACTCCCCAAGTCAGAAATAAAGAATTCTTAATCACAAAGGACTTGGCATATTTTAGAATATAACAAGACAGCATCATAATTAATTTTTAAAGGATAGAACAAATGCTCTGACAGATTAGCTTGAATAAATGAAAGTTTTTAAGATAGCAAAATTGATTATTTTAGAAACTACTAAATAAGAATTCTGTGTATTTTCCATTTGCTGTAACTATCTGTCAGTTTGATAAGGCGAACTTTGCCCCAAAGAAGTTGGTAGCTAGAGCGTAAGCAAGAAGTTGCTGTCACAGGTAATGGGAATTTTAATTAGGATGGGAATAGATGCCTAGGGTTGGGGATAGGCTTTTCTGCCATGTGTAGCATTCTGAAGAAATAACACTGAATTTCTAAGATGCTATTGTCATTACCGTTTTCAAGGGGCGGGGGAAGGTGAGAAAGCTCAGAGAAACAAATTCTTAAACATTAACGTTCTCCACAGCTGACAAAATCCAACCACATTCTGGATCAAGTACAGTGCAAAATAGTAAGTCACTTTCTGAAAAACAAAGACATTTTCGGTCACAGCAAGAAATAACAGATAATTCTGTAAAACGTGCAACAAAAACAAAAAATAACATGGATGTGCTCATAAAATGTTCTTAATAATTTTCATTAATTGAACTTTGTTTTTCATGCCCTGAAAGAGCCTCCGGTTTTAGAGATATAATTTCTGTATTTATTGAATGCTTTGTATATGTGATACACTATAAATGCTTTGTTTACATTATCTCATTTAATTCTCATTTTTTTTCAGAAATAGAGAAATAAAGCTTAAAGAGATTAAATAACAATTAGTAGGTGGTAAAGCTTAGTTTCAAATTCAGTTCTATTTGCTTTTACTTCAGAGAGATTTTAAAATAAGATGTTTACTTTCAGATATAATGGAATAACAGGGACAATATTTATACTCCTACCTGAAGCAACCTCTGCCCCCGCAAAAAAAAACTGAAAAATTTCCAAATATAATGAAAGCCATAAATCCAGAGATACAAGAAGATGAAAAAACCTTAAGCATAAGAAACATGAAGATAATTGCTCCAATGCAAATTGCTTAAAACAAGTGATAAAAGAAAATATTAAAGGCAAGGATAAAAAAAGAAACATTACATATGTTTAGATGTAAAAAGATCAGCATGATAGTGTATTTCTTAACAGAAATAATGCAAGTCAGAAGATAGCAGAGCATCATATTTAAAGTACTGAAAGAAAGAAATGGTTATTTTATAATTCTCTATATAGTAAAAATATGTTTTTTAAAAATAAACATTTTTTCAAATATTAAAAAAGCCCAAAGAATTCATAGCCATTAGATCCACAATATAAAAAAATGTTAAAACGAAAAAGTCCTTCAGAAAATGATACTAGATAAAAACCTGCATCCACGTAAGAGAATAAAGAACACTGGAAATAGTAAATATGTGGTTAAATGTAAAATACTTTTTTTGATTTTTGTTCAGTTTGTTTGATCCTTTATTGTTTAAATAGAAATAATGTATTGTACAGTTTATAACATGTAGAAAGAAAACATTTGATGGAAGTAGCACAAAGTCTGGGAGATAGAAACAGAAGTAAACTTTGTGAGCTTCTTACATTGTACTTAAAGTGTTATTATATTACTTGAAAGTAGACTGTAGTAAGTTAAAGATCTATACTATAAAACTAAAAGTACCACCACTAAAAGGATAAAAACAAATATGTAAGTCTTTGTTAGTCAATAAACTAACAAAGAGGATAAAGTGCAATCATGAAAAAAATTAATCCAAAAAAGGTAGAAAAAAGAGAGCAAAAATCAGATGAACCAAATAGGAAACAAATAGCAAGATGGTAAATTTAAACTCAAGAATATAGATTATCACGATGAATGTGAATGCTCTAATTTTCATATTAAGAGGTAAGATTGGCAATTTGGATTAAAAAATCAAGGCTAAACCATATATTGTCTACAAGAAATCCACTTTAAATATAAAGAAATAAATAGAAATAAAATAATGGAAAAAGATGTACTACCACTAATCAGAAGAAAACTGGAGTAGTTATGTTAATATCCATTGAAGTAGATTTCTGAACATATAATAAGCCAAATCGTTTATGCATTGAATAACAAAGGTTAGGAACAAGTTAATAACAGAGACAAACATTTCGAAATAGAAAAAAAGCTGATAGAGCTTCAAGAAGAAATAGAAAAATCCTCAATTAGCATCAGAGATTTCAATATTTCTTCTCAATAATTACAGAATAAGTAAATGGAAAATCTACAGGATGTAGAATATTTGAATAACTCCATCAACAAACTTGATCTTTTATTTCTAGAACCCTACACTCAATGAGCAGAATACACATTCTTTTCTAGTGTACCCAATACATTTATTAAAGTAAACTATAGCTGGGATCATCAAACAAGTTTCATTAAATTCAAATCTTATAAAGTATATTCTCTAAAAATATAATTAAATTGGGAATCATTAACCAAAAAAATTCCTAAAAAGCTCATAAATATTTGGAAAATATATAATTCTGCATATCCGATGAGTTAAAGAAGAAATCAAAAGTGAAATCTTTTGAAGGTGAAAACACTACATATCAAAATTTGTAGACTATAGCTAAAGCAGTGATTAGATAAAATTTTGTAGCCAGAAATGTCTATATTAGAAAAGAAGAAAAGTTGAAATCATTGACCTCTGATTCTAAGAGACTAGAAAAAAGTGCAAACTAATGCCAAAGTAAACAGATATAAGAAAAATACTATGTGAGCCGAAATAAATTTTAAAAAGAGAAAATCAATGACACCGAAAATCAGTGACACCAAAAGCTAGTTCTTTGAATGAATTTACAAACTTGATAAACCTCTAGCCAGACCGATCAGAAAAAAAGAGAGGAAACACAAATTATCTATATCAGAAATTCTAGAGCTGACATAGATACAGATGCTACCTATGTTAAAAGGACAATAAGTGAATAGTACAAACAACTTTATGTCCCCAAATTTGATGGTTTAGATAAAATGGACACATTTCTTGAAAGACATAAACTACCAAAGTTCACTCTAGAAGGAACAGGTAGCCAGAATAAGTTTATGTCTACAAGAGAAATTGAATTTGCTAAAACCTTCCCACAAAGAAAGCTCCAGGCTGAGGCGGCTTCACTAGGCAATTCTACAAACTTTGGAGGAATAAATAATACTAAGTCTACACAAACGTAGAAAATTGAAGAAAATGGAACATTTACCAACTTATTCTATGAGAATGGCATTACCCTGATACCAAAACCAGAAAAAGATGTTAGAAGACAAAAGATTACAGACCAATAACCTTCATGAACATAGATGCAAAAACAATTAACAAAATTTTCTAAATAGAATTCATTAACATTTTTTAAAAAGGCAATAAAACTTGATCAAGTGAGGATGATCCTGGGAATGCAAGTTTCATTTAACATTTGAAAATCAATCAGTGTAATTTATCATATTAATAAACAAAAAAATGCATATGGTTAAATTGATAGAGACTAGAAAAGCCACTGACAAAATTAAATATTATCCTTGATAAAAATTCTCTGAAAACTATGAATGAAAAGGATATTTCTCAACCTGATAAAAGGATCTATGAGAAACCTACAGCTATATCATCCTTAATACCAAAAGTCTGAGAGCTTTTTTCCTAAGATCAAGGCAAGGGTATTCTCTTTAATCCCTTCTATTCAACATTATACTAGCAGTTCTAGCCAATGCTATAAGGAAAGACAAAATAAAATAAGTCAAAATTGAAATGGTAGAAGAATAAAATTTAGTTTTATTTCTACATAAAGTTGGAAGACTTACAATGTCTGTTTTTCAAGACATTACTTACAGGAATCAAATAATGTGGTATTGGCATAAGAATAGAGAACTAGATCAATAGAAAGGCATGAAGAACCCAGAAACAAGCTCAAAATACATGGTGAAATGACTTTCAACAAAGACAATTCTATGGATAAAGGATAATAATTTCACTAAATGATGCTGGAACAATTGGACAGCCATCTGTAAAAAAATGAAATTTGACTGTACATTGCAACATGTAAAAATTAACTTGAAATGGTCCCTACACTTAAGTGTAAAACCTAAAAAACATAGAACAACTGGAGATAAACATATTTAGAAGTCTTTGTGGTCTTGGGTTAGATCATGAGTATTTAAACACAACATCAAAAATACGATGCAAAAAGAAAAAAGTGATATATTGGCCTATATCACAATTTAAAACATTATTTTTGGACTGCGAAAATATATTTGCAAATTACATTTGTTAAAGCACTTATATCCAGAGTATTAAAAGAACTCCAAAATATGATAATAAGACAGCAAACAACCCAATTTTTAAAAGCCAAAAGATTTAAACAGATAATTTACCAAAAGATATATGGTTGGAAAATAAACATATGAAAATATGCTCAACATCATTAATCATTAGGGAACTATAAATTAAAACCACAGTTAGACACCACTACACACCCACTGAAATGACTATAATCAGCAAGACAGACAATAGAGTTGGTGATGATGTGGAGAAACTTGAACTTTGTTATTGCTGGTGGGGTTTAAAATAAAACGGTTTGGCAGTTTCTTAAAAATGTAAACATTGATCTACCACAAGTTCCAAACATTCTCCCAGGAGAAATGAAATTGTATGTCCACACAAAGACTTTTACATGAATGTTCTTAGCAACTTTATTTATAATAGCTGAAAATTGGAATCATCCCAAATGTCCATTGCTATGTGGACATTTGCTGTTATATGTACATATTTGCTATTGTATGTCCTTATAATGTAATACTACTCAACAATAAAAAGGAACAACTATTAATCTATGCAGCAACATAGATGATTATCAGAATTGTTATGCAGAGTGGAGAAAGCTAGACAAATAGTATCGTAAAAAATTCTAACTAATCTCGTGACAGAAAGCAGAAATAGTGATTGTCTCTAGAAAGGGATCAGGGAGTGGGGAGGTACAGGTGGGAGGGATTAGAAAGTAGCATAGGCCAGGCACAGTGGCTCATGCCTGTAATCCCAGCACTCTGGGAGGCCAAGGCAGGTGGATCACGAGGTCAAGAGATTGAGACCGTCCTGGCAAACATGGTGAAACCCCATCTCTACTAAAAATACAAAAAAATTAGCCGGGCATGGTGGTGCGTGCCTGTAGTCCCAGCTACTCAGGAGGCTGAGGCAGGAGAATTGCTTGAACTCGGGAGGCGGAGGTTGCAGTGAGCTGAAATCATGCCACTGCATTCCAGCCTGGCGACAGAGCGAGACGCTGTCTCAAAAAAAAAACCAACAAAAAAAAAGTAGCATAAGGACACTTTTGAGAGTGATTTATTGCCTTGATTCTGGTGATGGTTTCATGAGTGTATACATGTATCATAAGATATTACATGGCACGTTTTAAATACATGGAATTTATTATATGTTTAATATATTAAAGCCAAGATAAATGTATGAGAGACAAATCTATATTACTCTATTTAATTTATTTGAAAATCTTGAATTATATCCTTAGGTATGTTTGACTTGAGTTCTCTCGTGTCTATAACTATAACTGCTTGAAACTCCATTGAAAACACTGGACAGAGCAGCATATCAAAAAACTTACCTACCACAATCAAGTTGGCCTCATCCCTGGGATGCAAGGCTGGTTCAACATACACAAATCAGTAAATGTAATACATCATATAAACAGAACCAATGACAAAAACCACGTGATCATCTCAGTAGATGCAGAAAAGGCCTTTGATAAAATTCAAAGACCAATGGAACAGAACAGAGACCTCAGAAATAACACCACACATTTACAGTCTCTTGCAATCAGGCAAGAGAAATAAATAAAGGGTATTCAGATAGGAAGAGAGGAAGTCAAATGGTCTCTGTTTGCAGATGACGTGTTTCTATATTTAGAAAACTCCATCATCTCAGCCCCAAAACTCTATAAGATGATAAGCAACTTCAGCAAAGTCTCAGGATACAAAAGCAATGTGCAAAACTTACAAGCATTCCCGTACCCCAATAATAGACAAGCAGAGAGCAAAACCATGAATGAACTCCCATTCACAATTGCTACAAAGAGAATAAAATACCTAGGAATACAGCTAACAAGGGATGTGAATGACATCTTCAAGGAGAACTACAAACCACTGCTCAAGGAAACAAGAAAGGACACAAACAAATGGAAAAATATTCCATCCTCATGGATAGGAAGAATCCATATCATGAAAGTGGCCATACTCCCCAAAGTAATTTATAGATTCAGTGCTGTTCCCATCAAACTAAGCAAAAAGAACAAAGCTGGAGGCATCATGCTACCTGACTTCAAACTATACTACAAGGCTACAGTAACCAAAACAGCATGGTACTGGTACCAAAACAGAAATATAGACCAATGGAACAGAACAGAGACCTTAGAAATAACACCACACATTTACAACCATCTGATCTTCAACAAACCTGACAAAAACAAGCAATGGGGAAAGGATTTTCTATTCAATAAATGGTGCTGGGAAAACTGGATAGTCATATGCAGAAAACTGACACTCACCCCCTCCTTACACCTTATACAAAAATTAACTCAAGATGGATTAAAAACTTAAATGTAAAACCCCAAACGATAAAAACTCTAGGAGAAAACCTAGGCAATACCATTCAGGACATAGACATGGGCAAAGACTTCATGACTAAAACACCAAAAGCAATTACAACAAAAGCCAAAATTGACAAATGGGTCTAATTAAACTAAAGAGGTTCTGCACAGCAAAAGAAACTATCATCAGAGAGAACAGGCAACCTACAGAATGGGAGAAAATTTTTGCAATCTACCCATCTGACAAAGGTCTGATATGCACAATCTATAAGGAACTTAAACAAATTTACAAAAAACCTACAAACAATTCCATCAAATGTGGTCAAAGTATGTGAACAGACACTTCTCAAAAGAAGACATTTATGTGGCTAACAAACATATGAAAAAAAGCTCAAGACGTCACTGATTATTAGAGAAATGCAAATCAAAAACCACAATGAGATACCATCTCAAACCAGTCAGAATCGTGATTATTAAAAAGTCAAAGAAACAACAGATGCTGACGAGGCTGTAGAGAAATAGGAACGCTTTTACACTGTTGGTGGGAATGTAAATTAGTTCAACCATTGTGGAAGACAGTGTGGCGATTCCTCAAGGATTTAGAACCAGAAATACCATTTGACCTGGCCATCCCATTACTGTGTATATACCCTAAGGAATATAAATCATTCTACTATAGAGACACATGCGCATGTATGTTTATGGCGGCACTATTTACAATAGCAAAGACACGGAAGCAACCTAAATGCCCATCAATGATAGACAGGAAAACAAAAACATACACCATGGAATACTACGCAGCCATGGAAAAGAATGAGATCATGTCCTTTGCAGGGACACGGATGAAGCTGGAAGCCATAATCCTCAGCAAGCTAACGCAGGAACAGGAAACCAAACAGCGCATGTTCTCACTCATAAGTGGGAGTTGAACAGTGAGAACACATGGACACAAGGAGGGGAACATCACACCCTGAGGCCTGTTGTGGGGTGGGGGCTGAGGGGAGGGAACCTAGAGGATGGGTGAATAGGTGCAGCAAACCACCATGGTACATGTATACCTATGTAACAAACCTGCACATTCTGCACATATATCCCAGAATTTAAAGTAAAATTAAACAAAAATTAATAAAATAATTTTTTTTTAAAAAAAGCACCGGACAGAACAATGAGAACTAGCACCAATTCCAAACATTGTCAGTACAGGAGCAAGAATATTCAAGAACATGTTCAGTTGTTTGGACAGCCACTTTTTCTGGTTTGTTAAAGTTATTAGTGCCCATCCTTAAACTTACTAGGCTTTAGATCGTAATTATTTTTAAAATAATTACAGAAGCCAAGATATCAAGAGAAATCATTTTTCAACAATTGTAGTTACTCACTCAAAATGGACATTATACAACTTTGAATCTTCACCTTGTAAAAACCTTTTTGAAGAATGTTTTGAGAGACAAAATTGTGTAATGGATTTTTTTTTTTTTTTTGTCAAAGAGAAGGAATCTTATATTTAGGACCCATGGCAGTCCAACTTCTACCTCTGATTCATTGTAACCAGGATTAAGTTTCTCAGACATCTCCAAGACACACCAGACTCTTGTATGAAGCACTTTCCTCCTTCCTGCACAAATAAACCACAGTGTGTGGAGAAAACTCTAGACTGGGATTAAGAAACATGCCTCTGGATCAACTGTGTCCACTTCTGCAAAGGACTATTATACAATCACAAGAAGAAAACAGAGACCAATATTTCCTCGTATTTTAACTGACTGTTGACATTTTGTGTTCCTAGGGTTTACTGAGACATAAAAAATTATGTTTAAAATTGCTTTTTGATGATTATTAAATTTAAAATATAGATCTTCACCTGATAGCTGGCTACGAGTGACTGGAAGACCTGAATCAGATTTTGGACATCTTCCAGAGACCATGATATTTGTTGGTCTTAGCAGAAAGATCCTACAATAAAATTGGCCACACCCACTAGGTCCAGTAGCAATTTTCATGGGAAGGTTATGTCAGTTACCTTAAAATAGAGCTTCTTCAGTGTGAGTGCAGATACCCAGGAATACTGTAAACATGCAGATTCAGGTTTCATATGGAGAGGACTGACATTCTGAGTTGCTATTGAACTTGCAGCTGATGTCATTGCTGCTGGTCAGTGAATCATATTTTGAGTAGCAAGGTCTCAGATTTTTGTTGGACTGTTCATGAGATGTGAGGATTTGATGTTCTGTCTCAAAGAGCAGCCGTAAAAATCGTGGAACTGAAATTGTCTGTGGCAGTTAGGATTAGGATTAGCTCTAGGTGCCTGTTAGTGGCTTAGACAAGATAATTTCTTTCTTGAGGTAAGGAGTCCAGGCCTGGTATGGTGGCATCATTGCCTCAAGACCCATGGTCTTTCTTTCTTGTTGGTCAGTTATATTTAGCATATCACTTTAGGGTCCAAGATGACTATTTGTCAGCTGCTTAATTTTAATTGAGTCAGCAAGAACACTGAGGTAGCAGAAAAGGCTGTGACTTATAGCTTTAGTGATAATTCTTGGAAGCTACATAGACAATTTCTATTTACATCTTACAGGTCAAGTGGTATCATAGCCACACCTAGCTGCAAGGGAGACTGGGTAGCAATGTGCTCATCTACAAAGTGTAATTCTTTTTCAAGACAGGAGGTTGGACTTTGGGAGGCAACTAGCAACCTCTGCTACAGTGTTTGTGAACTGATTTTGGTTAAAAGGACTGCAGTTCTCAATGCATTACAGCTCAGTTCAGCAATGAGCCATGTAACCTTGGACTTAACCTATATAGAGCTTAGTTTTTAGGTTTGTAAAATAAGGGGCTTACACCAGGACTGAAATAGCAGGAAAGCTGTAGAGAGAGGAGTGGAACAGTCTCTGACAGTTAAAACATACCTAAGGAAACATATCTGTCTTGCCAGGCAAGAACAATCTCTGCCTCCACATATACTCAGGCTTATTGGTTACAATTTCATCATCTTCCCTCTCTTATTCTGCCGTCCAGCCTGCCCTCAATGTACAGTATAGTTTATGTGGAAATTATTTCCCATTATGGCTCTATTTCTTTTCTACAATAGGGACAACACTTTCAAAATATCTAACAAGTAGCAGTTAAAGAATAACATAAACAAAAATTTTTTAAATTTTTTTTTTCCAGAAATTACTGCTGATGTTTACTTAAATAGGGTACCTATTTCCAATTCTGACTTTAATAGTTTCTTAAAAGAGTGAAGGACATCTGTGCTGCTTCTAAGGAATATAAGAAAGTATGTATATTTTTGTCAGATGACATGATCTCTTTTGGCTAAGTGAAAGGACAAGGTGGACAAGTATTGAGGATCTTATTTAGCTTTTGAAAGTTAAGGAAGGGGATTCAAAAGAATATATGTTTGTTGTACAATTTAAGGGAGTATTTTAAAAGCAGAAAAAGAAATCATTATATGTATACTTTTGTAAGATGGCGTCATCTCTTTCAGCTAAGTGAAAGGACAAGGTGAACAAGTATTGAGGATCTTATTTAGCTTTTGAAAGTTAAGGAAGGGGATTCAAAAGAATATATATTTGTTGTACAATTTAAGGGAGTCTTTTAAAAAGATAAAAGAAATCATGGTGTGAAGGTTTACTATATGTTTTGCATTAAACCATAAAGCATTCCATAAGATTCATGGGGTCTGTGAAATACTATATTCTAACCAGAAAGTACCCATGCCTAATCCTGTTTAAGCTACTATCGTTGGATGCGTAAGACCCTGATGGTTTATACATATGAACAACCATGTGTAAAGTCTGTAACAATCTATATGAAGGCGTTTTACTGACCAATTTCATCCTCTTATATAAAGGAAATTGGACTCTAGGGGTGTGTGTATTTATTAAATTCCATTTCCCTCACTTGCTCATTAAAAATCTGTCCTTTTTAAATAATTCCCTTGCATAAAACTAGAAACTAAGGAAGCATACTTTTAAATTGTAGACTTTTCTGTTTTTCAGCATTTTGAGGAACAGTAAGTCTCAAAATTACAAGAACTCCCATAACTTTAGAAAATACAAATACAGATGTTAGCATAATTTGAGGTCATAGTAGATATATTATTTAATTTTATTAAGTTTCTCTGACCTCTCCAAGACCCACCGAACTTTTATATGGAGCTCTTGCCTCCTTTCTGCACAAATAGTATTGTAGAAAATTCAGACTAATCTAGCCACAGTGTGTGGGAAACACTTCCTTTTAACCACTATTATCATTCAGGGTCCAGCTAGGAGACAGAAAACACACAGTAATCTGAATAATTAATGTTTCTTATAGAGCATTATTAATTAGTAGTTAGGGATTAATTACTAAGAGGTAAAGAGAACTTCTAGGAATACAGGAACAGCAGAGAATGCAGTCACTGATGCCATGGCTAAGTCCAAGTACCAACGGGAAGGACTGAATCTGGAAGCGGCCCCTGCCTCCATGCTGAGATTCAGTCCTGTTGGAGAGGGCATGGCTGCAGCCCGCTGGATGGAGAAGCTCCCTGAAGTGGGACCGTAGGACAAACAGGAAACTTCTTGCTGGGATGCCAGTGAAACTTACTGGGAAATCAGGTAGAACACATGCAGAACACTGTAGGAAACCATTCACTGAGATGTCTGCCAGACTTTCTGGGTTGCTGGCTGGGGTACCAGTTGAACTTGCTGGCAAGCTGCCTGCAGGGTTGCTGCTGGACTGCTGGGTAACCGAGCTACCAGCGTCCCACATGCTGGCAGACACTGCAGGAGCCAGAAGGGAGGAAACACTGAGTGAGGAAAAGAAATCCTTTTCTTCTCCAGTGTTCCACTATCGCCCTCTACTGATAATACTTACAACTGTGCCAGTCGACAAATGGAGTCGACAAAAGGAGAAATGTTTAGAGGGTCCAGCTGCAGTATCACAAGGCAGTACAATGAGGGATTTGGACTTGAGGAGCAATAGATTGATAGCTGGCACAAAACTATGTTCTTTTTTTAAAATTTAAGTAACCGAAGACGAATTTGTATTATTACAATGGAAAAGTATGACACTTGTTCTGGCTCTTATCTGGTTATGGCTATGGAATAACCATAACCAGTGTTGTTTGGGAAATTAATATTTGTCTAAATAGATTCATGGAAACATACCATAATTTATAGGGGAAAGTCTACAGGGTCAAAGCATTTTAATAAAATTAAAGTCTTTTAATCTGAAAGATTGTCCAATCCCTCATTCTAGAAAGTAGAGGAAGACTGAAACCTAGAAGAATTAAATGACTTATTCAAGCCTAAAGAATTAGTTAGTGAAAGAGATAACTGATTTGTTCAATGAATATTTATTTATTGGGTGCTACCAGGTGCTGTTGGTCCAAGGTGCAGAAGATACAGTAATGAACAAAATGGAGTCACTTCCTGCACTCAAGGAGCTTACATTTTGGTAGAGGGCATGAGACAATAAACTGAGAAACAAATAAATACATAATAATTTGGGTATTAAAGGTGCTATGATAAAAAAGCAGGGTAAGAAGATAAAAAATAATGTAGGTGGGATAGGAGGGGGGAGGTTGTGCTGTTTATATTGGTGCCATTTAAGCAGAAACTTGAACATTCTCAACTTCCAATTCAAAACATTCAAATATCAAATTTAATGTTTTTCTAATTATATTCATATCTTTTGTATTTGTATTCATGTTTTTCTGAATAAGAATACATTTGTATCCCTTTAGGAATCAAGGTTGTACAATGCCACAGTTTCTTTCCTCTCTTCTTTTTATAAAGGGGACTACAGTTATCTGTTTTCACAGTGTTTCTGTTGATCACACCTCAGGAAGCTAGGCACTTGTTACTTATAGGAAACCTGGTTAAAATGGACACAAGTTATATACTCTGCCTTTTCAAAACTCAGACTGACCACATTTTTTGGCAAGTTTCAACTGGTTACTAGATTTCTGGCTGTTCAGATACTGTACATCTCCTAAGGGCAATGTTGAAAATGCTGAAAATCATTCAACAGGTAGAGCCCCACATAAGATGATATTTCAGCACTGAGATATTTCTTAATTATATGTGTTTCCACTGTATGTGTAAATAGGGAATAAAAGTTGCTGAAATGCCATTAACAATAGCTGTGGAAATTTTGCTGTTCTGAAACTATATGCACAGAAAGAGAATGGAACATTTCATGGTCAATAGGCGATCGGGCTATTTCCTGACACACAGAGCTGACTTGAAGGTCATATAATTGATATTATTGTCAAGCTTTTAAAATGTTGTCTTAAATAGGCAATGGAGTCACAGAGATACAATGGAGTTTTCCTAGCTGGAAGAAAAAATTCTTCATTTTAAGTATTTTCAAAATGTCACCAAATTTTAATTTGATTTCAACTGGACCTTTTGCAATATAATTAGAAAATATAGGACTAATCTGTATTTCCTTATGGCTGATCATTCATCCTGTATAGCTCTTTTGGTTTGTAACTCCACTAATCAATGTAAAATGAATTACATTGAAGTTTTAATGTGACAAAAAATTGGTGATTTCAAGAGATCACCTTAAAATTCTGCATTAATACAAAATTTAAAATATCTCATTGGTTATTAAAATCACTTTGCTGAATTGTGTATAGATAAATGAATACATCTGTTAAATTTAGTTGAAATTGCAATACAAATGGAAATATTTTAAAGGTGCTTATTACCTTGTTTATATCTCTATTTTAGAGAGACATTTTGTCATTAATTTAGCACGCTATGTGGAAGAAGACTAAACTTTGAAAGAAAATCACTACAAAATTCAAAGCACTATATCATGAGAATAAAAACTAAAAATTCTAAAGTTTTTTTAAATATCTCTTAACTCCTGTGGACATAAAAGTTGGACTCATGTATCTCAGTGTTTACCTTACAAAGATCAAAAGAACAAAAACTGAGATGACAATAATATATTCTTCTCTAACTAAAAAAAAAATACTTGCAGTGTAAGAAAAAGCGTAAAGAGACTACCCAAAACCTGCCAATTATAATTCTCTCTCGTGTCTCATCTTAGTAAGTTTTTGGTTAGTTTTTTGAAGCAAATCAGGTGATAATTAAATGTGCCTGGAGGACCCCTGAAAGCATCCACTTACTATCCTCACGGACAACTTTCTTCCTAGTTATATGATGAGAGCCAACCACTGGGCCATAGATTTATGTTGGCCACATAAAGGGGAAAAAACATTTTTTAAAGAGCAATGAATGAAAAGGGACAAAAGTTTTAAACAAGTTCCTTATCTCCTTTTAGTCCTCAGATACCTTATGTTGAATAGCCAGATCATTTTATTATTGCAAATGCCATGACTGTAATCTTTTATTGCCTGCAGTACAGGCCTACAGCATTAAGTTAGTATAAAATTACATATAGTTTAATATATCTGTACAACACCTTTAAACAAGCTTCTCTAGGCAAGAAGGTTATCCGTCTTATAAATCTATTATTCCATTGTACATCTTGATAGCCTAGCATTGCTCCTAGCCATGTTTAAGCATTAAATAGTGCATTATTATTTCACATAAATCAACCAGAGATGTATGAATTCATAAATTTTGCATTTGCACAGACAGTATTTTAAACGTTTTACTGCTTCGTGGGAACTCAGAGCACCAGCCTGTACACAAATCAGGACCTGAGAAATTTCAATAAAATTTAATATCACAATTACATCTTCTCAAAGTCAAAGCAGGCATGTTTTGGAAGTATTTTAACTGAGTCCAAAAATGAAAGTACATGTGAAGAGTGGCTTTTTTGTTGGCATTTAGTCAGCTATTGTTATAACAAGCTAATAAGCACTTTACTTTTAACATTCTTTATAGCCAAATGGTATAGAGAAAATAAGGTCTTATCCAAATTTGAGATGAAGGAAAAATATATCAAGATTTTAGTGATTATCTGTAATTTATTAAAAGTAACAAAGATGGAAAGTAATATAGGATTGACAAGTTTATGTTACATTTAAAATGTAGCTTTACAGTTGAACCTGAAATAAGTCATTAAAAATTTCATAATTTAGGCTCTAAGTTACCTGAGGGTAAGAAGCGGCCTTTTTTGGAGGTTTCTAGGTGATTATCTTTGATTTGTAAGAAAACTGTATTCTCTTTCTTATTCCTAGGCATTTGTGAGAGGTGGTAATGTTTACTGTTTCTTCAAAGTTTTAGTTATTTTTCTCAGAAAATTTTTTTTAAGGTTTCACTTAGTAAGAATTGGCTATGAAATTTAATGCAGGGGAGTTGTGTGTTTAGCGAAGATTTCTGCGTTCGTATATGTGGGGTGAAAATTACATTTCTGTTGCAATGATTTCTAATGCATATAATTAACTGCCCAAATGCCACACTAATTTGAAAATGGCATATTTATCACCTAGAAGCAGGTGATGTAGAAAGATACATTGCTGTAAACATAGAACTTGCTTCCAATTACGGTCAAATTCTGGGCGGACAGCTGAAAGGATAGGAGAGAAAATTTTAAAAATTCTGCCCAATTTTTTGGATTTTTCTCAACTGAGACTGTGTCATTATTAATAGGTAACTTCTGGGCGAAGAAGTGAAAAAGCATAGGTAAAAACAGTATTCTACCGTGGACCTTTCCTTCTGGAGTGAGTGATTTTTTAATGATGGGGATTTGCTACATTGGCAAAGCAGTTTCCGTTTTCCTTTATAAACTGTGGATATTTTCTCTACCGTTCTGAACACTGCCCTTTCTTTCCTGATGAACTAAAAAGCTCAAACCTAACGTTAACAGTACCAGATTCTTATTTGGAGATTAGTGTCTTTGGAATGATAAGCAAAAGACAGACACAGGGAGTCTTTAGACCCCTAGAGCTGATCAGAGTAATGACAAGCATTGCCAGACCCAGCCGGCTTGTAATGTTAAAGAAAGCAGATCGAGTTACCATCCATAAAAAAACTAATGGAAGCTTCTCTCTTATTCTGATGAATGTTGAAAATCCAGTGGCTTAAATAAAAGAAATAGCAACACACACTTTTTTTTATGGTGATTTTTGACTAGCATTCACTGGTTTGGGATCCATTTCCTTTTTGATAGTGTTGCTATCCCTGGTTTCCGTGCGTGTGTGTGTGCGTGTGCACGTGTGTGGGTGTGTGTATGTGAGAGAAAGTTTTATCTTGCGTGTTGGAAAGTTTTATCTTATTGTGTGGACCTTGACTATCAAGATATAGGGACAAAAATGATTTATTATAGAAATTACATTTTCTGAGCTGAGCCAGAAGGCACTCTTTACTTTAGCTCTTGTATAGCAAGACTTAGTGTTATGTATATATTTTATGTGTATATATGTGTATATAATGTTTACTTAGCAATATATATATTTATGCCACACAAGTGGCCCATGCTACCATTACGTAAATCCCCCTATTTTTCAAAGAGTATATGGCTGAGGAAGGAGCATGTGGAAACAAACATGTTTAAAAATTCTAAGTGTATGTCAACGCCATTTAAATAAATATATGTTTTTTTCTCATAACACTAACTTTACTGGTTAGAGGGGAAATTAGAAGAAAAAATGGACAATGAATACAGGCATATTTAATGTTATTGCACTTTCCAGATATTGTGTTTTTACAGTTTGAAGGTTTGTGGCAAACCTGCATCAAGCAAGTCTATTGGTGTCATTTTTCTGACAGCATTTGTAAATTTTGTGTCTCTATTATATTTTGGTAATTATAGTAATATTTCAAAATTATTATTACTATTGTATCTGTGATGGTGATCTGTAATCACTGGTTTTGATGTTATTATTGTAAGTGTTTTGGAGTGCCATGAACCGTGCCCATATAAGATGGTGAAGTTAGTCAATCAACGCTATGTGTGTTCTGACTGTTTCACTGACTGAGTATTCCCCCATCTCTCTCCCTCTTCTTGGGACTTCTTATTCCCTGAGACACAACAATATTGAAATTAGGACAATTGATAACCCTACAATGGCCTGTAAGTGTTCAAATGAAAGGAAGGAAGAGTCTCACATTTCTCACTTTACATCAAAAGCTGCAAATGATTGAGCTTAGTGAGGAAGATGTGTTGAAAGTTGAGAAAGGGTGAAAGCTAGGCCTCATCTAGCAGTTAACCAAGTTGTGAATGCAAAGGAAAAGTTCTTGAAGGAAATTAAAAGTGCTACTCCAGCGAACACATGAATGATAAGAAAGTTAAATAAGCTTATTGCTGATATGGAGAAAGCCTGAGATGTGTGGATAGATCATACCAGCTACAACATTCCCTTAAGGCAAGCCTAATCCAGAGGCCCGAACTCTCTTCAATTCTATGGAGGTTAAGAGAGGGGGCCGGGCGCGGTGGCTCACGCTTGTAATCCCAGCACTTTGGGAGGCCGAGGCGGGCGGATCACGAGGTCAAGAGATCGGGACCACGGTGAAACCCCGTCTCTACTAAAAATACAAAAAATTAGCCGGGCGCGGTGGCAGGCGTCTGTAGTTCCAGCTACTCAGAGAGGCTGAGGCAGGAGAATGGCGTGAACCCGGGAGGCGGAGCTTGCAGTGAGCCGAGATCACGCCACTGCGCTCCAGCCTGGGCGACAGAGCGAGACTCCGTCTCAAAAAAAAAAAAAAAAAAAAAAAGAGAGGTTAGGAAGTTTCAGAAGAAAGATACGAAGCTAGCAGAGGTTGGTTCACAAGGTTTAAGAAAAGAAGATGTCTCCATAACATAAAAGTGAAAGGTGAAGCAGTAAGTGTTGATGTAGAAGGTACAAGTTATCCAGAAGATCAGCTAAGATCACTGGGGAAGGTGACATTAAACAGCAGATTTTCAATGCAGACAAAACAGCCTTATATTGGAAAGAGATGCCATCTAGGACTTTCATAGCTAAAGAGGAGAAGTCAATGCTTGGCTTCAAAGCTGCAAAGGACAGGCTGACTTTCTTATTACAGGCGAATGCAGCTGATCACTTTAAGTTGAAGCCAGTGCTCACTGACCATTTTGAAAATCTTAGGGACCTTAAGAATGATGCTAAATCTACTCTGCTTGTGCTCTGTAGATGGAACAACACAGCTTGGATGACAGCACATCTGTTTATCGCAGGGTTTACTGAATATTTTAAGCCCACTGTCAAGACCCACTGCTCAAAAAAATGCCTTTTAAAATATTAATAGCAGTAACTCATTGACAATGCACCTGGTCACCTAAGAGTTCAGATGGAGATGTACAAGAGGATTCATGTTGTTTTCGTGCCTGCTAACACCACATCCATTCTGTGAGTGAAATGCTATCAAAGAGCATCTCATGCTACAAAGACATTTTTTGTGAAAGGAAGAGTCAGTGTGGCAAATTTCATTGTTGTCTTACTTTAAGAAATTGCCACAGTAACTCCAATCTTTAGCAAGCGCCACCTTGATCAGTCAGCAGCCACAAATGTCAAGGCAAGACCCTCCACCAGCAAAATGATTACGACTTGCTGAATGCTCAGATGATTGTTGGCATTTCTTAGCAATATTTTAAAATTAAGGTATACATACTATTTTGTTAAGCATAGCTATTACACACTTAATAGACTACAGTGTAAACATAACTTTTATATTCACTGGGAAACCAAAGGTCCTATGTGACTTATTTAATTGCAATATTCCCTTATTGCAGTGGTTTAGAACCAAACCTGTAATAACTCTGAGATATGCCTGCATGTTGAATTCTAAGACAAAATGAATTTGTTTCATCTTTTTAAATAAAAAATTTGGCTGCAAACATAAATGTTTCTATTTCAAATGAAAATAATGGATTCTTTTGTTTTCTACCCTCATGGATTCAATTTCTATTGGGTAAACCACAATGACATTTTTAAATAAACTTTAGTGTATCATAAAGAGCACTTTCTTTTTTTTTTATAATTTAAGCATTTTTATTAAATGTATATCTTTCATCATTTTTGGAACACTTTTTCTGTCTAAGATCTATCTCTTTTTTTTTCTTTTTTATTTATTTATTTTTTTTTAATTATACTTTAGGTTTTAGGGTACATGTGCACAATGTGTAGGTTTGTTACATATGTATCCATGTGCCACGTTGATTTCCTGCACCCATTAACTCGTCATTTAGCATTAGGTATATCTCCTAATGCTGCCCCTCCCCCCTCCCCCAACCCCACAACAGTCCCTGGAGTGTGATGTTCCCCTTCCTGTGTCCATGAGTTCTCATTGTTCAATTCCCACCTATGAGTGAGAACATGTGGTGTTTGATTTTTTGTCCTTGTGATAGTTTACTGAGAATGATGTTTTCCAGTTTCATCCATGTCCCTACAAAGGATATGAACTCATCCTTTTTTATGGCTGCATAGTATTCCATGGTGTATATGTGCCACATTTTCTTAATCCAGTCTATCGTTGTTGGACATTTGGGTTGGTTCCAACTCTTTGCTATTGTGAATAGTGCCGCAATAAACATACATGTGCATGTGTCTTTATAGCAGCATGATTTATAGTCCTTTGGGTATATACCCAGTAATGGGATGGCTGGGTCAAATGCTATTTCTAGTTCGAGATCCCTGAGGAATCGCCACACTGACTTCCACAATGGTTGAACTAGTTTACAGTCCCACCAACAGTGTAAAAGTGTTCCTATTTCTCCACATCCTCTCCAGCACCTGTTGTTTCCTGATTTTGTAATGATGGCCATTCTAACTGGTGTGAGATGGTATCTCACTGTGGTTTTGATTTGCATTTCTCTGATGGCCAGTGCTGATGAGCATTTCTTCATGTGTTTTTTGGCTGCATAAATGTCTTCTTTTGAGAAGTGTCTGTTCATGTCCTTTGCCCACTTTTTGATGGGGTTGTTTGTTTTTTTCTTGTAAATATGTTTGAGTTCATTGTAGATTCTGGATATTAGCCCTTTGTCAGATGAGTAGGTTGCACAAATTTTCTCCCATTGTGTAGGTTGCCTGTTCACTCTGATGGTAGTTTCTTTTGCTGTGCAGAAGCTCTTTAGTTTAATTAGATCCCATTTGTCAATTTTGGCTTTTGTTGCCATTGCTTTTGGTGTTTTAGACATGAAGTCCTTGCTCACGCCTATGTCCTAAATGGTATTGCCTAGGTTTTCTTGTA
The DNA here is from genome assembly GCF_028878055.3 of Symphalangus syndactylus. Classification (NCBI taxonomy): domain Eukaryota; kingdom Metazoa; phylum Chordata; class Mammalia; order Primates; family Hylobatidae; genus Symphalangus; species Symphalangus syndactylus. Next base: position 62,368,341 of record NC_072445.2, on the reverse strand, counting down.
GGATTTTAATGGTTTTAGGTCTAACATTTAAGTCTTTAATCCATCTTGAATTAATTTTTGTGTAAGGTGTAAGGAAGGGATCCAGTTTCAGCTTTCTACATATGGCTAGCCAGTTTTCCCAGCACCATTTATTAAATAGGGAATCCTTTCCCCATTTCTTGTTTTTGTCAGGTTTGTCAAAGATCAGGTAGTTGTAGCTATGCGGCATCATTTCTGAGGGCTCTGTTCTGTTCCATTGATCTATGTCTCTGTTGTGGTACCAGTACCATGCTGTTTTGGTTACTGTAGCCTTGTAGTATAGTTTGAAGTCAGGTAGGGTGATGCCTCCAGCTTTCTTCTTTTGGCTTAGGATTGACTTGGCGATGCGGGCTCTTTTTTGGTTCCATATGAACTTTAAAGTAGTTTTTTCCAATTCTTTGAAGAAAGTCATTGGTAGCTTGATGGGGAGGGCATTGAATCTATAAATTACCTTGGGCAGTATGGCCATTTTCACAATATTGATTCTTCCTACCCATGAGCATGGAATGTTCTTCCATTTGTTTGTATCCTCTTTTATTTCATTGAGCTGTGGTTTGTAGTTCTCCTTGAAGAGGTCCTTTACATCCCTTTTAAGTTGAATTCCTAGGTATTTTATTCTCTTTGAAGCAATTGTGAATGGGAGTTCACTCATGATTTGGCTCTCTGTTTGTCTGTGATTGGTGTACAAGAATGCTTGTGATTTTTGTACATTGATTTTGTATCCTGAGACTTTGCTGAAGTTGCTAATCAGCTTAAGGAGATTTTGGGCTGAGACGATGGGGTTTTCTAGATATACAATCATGTCATCTGCAAACAGGGACAATTTGACTTCCTCTTTTCCTAATTGAATACCCTTTATTTCCTTCTCCTGCCTGATTGCTCTGGCCAGAACTTCCAGCACTATGTTGAGTAGGAGCGGTGAGAGAAGGCATCCCTGTCTTGTGCCAGTTTTCAGGGGGAATGCTTCCAGTTTTTGCCCATTCAGTATGATATTGGCTGTGGGTTTGTCATAGATAGCTCTTATTATTTTGAGATACGTCCCATCAATACCCAATTTATTGAGAGTTTTTAGCATGAAGGGTTGTTGAATTTTGTCAAAGGCCTTTTCTGCATCTATTGAGATAATCATGTTGTTTTTATCTTTGGTTCTGTTTATATGCTGGATTACATTTATTGATTTGCATATGTTGAACCAGCCTTGCATCCCAGGGATGAAGCCCACTTGATCATGGTGGATAAGCTTTTTGATGTGCTGCTGGATTTGGTTTGCCAGTATTTTATTGAGGATTTTTACATCAATGTTCATCAAGGATATTGGTCTGAAATTCTCTTTTTTGGTTATGTCTCTGCCAGGCTTTGGTATCAGGACGATGCTGGCTTCATAAAATGTGTTAGGGAGGATTCCCTCTTTTTCTATCGATTGGAATAGTTTCAGAAGGAATGGTACCAGTTCCTCCTTGTACCTCTGGTAGAATTCGGCTGTGAATCCATCAGGTCCTGGACTCTTTTTGGTTGGTAAGCTATTGATTATTGCCACAATTTCAGAACCTGTTATTGGTCTATTCAGAGATTCGACTTCTTCCTGATTTAGTCTTGGGAGGGTGTATTTGTCGAGGAATTTATCCATTTCTTCTAGATTTTCTAGTTTATTTGCGTAGAGGTGTTTGTAGTATTCTCTGATGGTAGATGGTATTTCTGTGGGATTGGTGGTGATATCCCCTTTTTCATTTTTTATTGCATCTATTTGATTCTTCTCTCTTTTCTTCTTTATTAGTCTTGCTAGCGGTCTATCAATTTTGTTGATCTTTTCAAAAAACCAGCTCCTGGATTCATTAATTTTTTGAAGGGTTTTTTGTGTCTCTATTTCCTTCAGTTCTGCTCTGATTTTAGTTATTTCTAGCCTTCTGCTAGCTTTTGAATGTGTTTGCTCTTGCTTTTCTAGTTCTTTTAATTGTGATGTTAGGGTGTCAATTTTGGATCTTTCCTGCTTTCTCTTGTGGGCATTTAGTGCTATAAATTTCCCTCTACACACTGCTTTGAACGTGTCCCAGAGATTCTGGTATGTTGTGTCTTTGTTCTCGTTGGTTTCAAAGAACATCTTTATTTCTGCCTTCATTTCATTATGTACCCAATAGTCATTCAGGAGCAGATTGTTCAGTTTCCATGTAGTTGAGCGGTTTTGAGTGAGTTTCTTAATCCTGAGTTCTAGTTTGATTGCACTGTGGTCTGAGAGACAGTTTGTTATAATTTCTGTTCTTTTACATTTGCTGAGGAGAGCTTTACTTCCAACTATGTGGTCAATTTTGGAATAGGTGTGGTGTGGTGCTGAAAAAAATGTATATTCTGTTGATTTGGGGTGGAGAGTTCTGTAGATGTCTATTAGGTCCACTTTGTGTAGAGCTGAGTTCAATTCCTGGATATCCTTGTTAACTTTCTGTCTCGTTGATCTGTCTAGTGTTGACAGTGGGGTGTTAAAATCTCCCATTATTATTGTGTGGGAGTTTAAGTCCCTTTGTAGGTCACTGAGGACTTGCTTTATGAATCTGGGTGCTCCTGTGTTGGGTGCATATATATTTAGGATAGTTAGCTCTTCTTGTTGAATTGATCCCTTTACCATTATGTAATGGCCTTCTTTGTCTCTTTTGATCTTTGTTGGTTTAAAGTCTATTTTATCAGAGACTAGGATTGCAACCCCTGCCTTTTTTTGTTTTCCATTTGCTTGATAGATCTTCCTCCATCCCTTTATTTTGAGTCTATGTGTGTCTCTGCACGTGAGATGGGTTTCCTGAATACAGCACACTGATGGGTCCTGACTCCTTATCCAGTTTGCCAGTCTGTGTCTTTTAATTGGAGCATTTAGCCCATTTACATTTAACGTTAATATTGTTATGTGTGAATCTGATCCTGTCATTATGATGTTAGTTGGTTATTTTGCTCGTTAGTTGATGCAGTTTCTTCCTAGCCTCAATGGTCTTTACAATTTGGCATGTTTTTGCAGTGGCTGGTACCGGTTGTTCCTTTCCATGTTTAGTGCTTCCTTCAGGAGCTCTTTTAGGGCAGGCCTGGTGGTGACAAAATCACTCAGCGTTTGCTTGTCTGTAAAGTATTTTATTTCTCCTTCACTTATGAAGCTTAGTTTGGCTGGATATGAAATTCTGGGTTGAAAATTCTTTTCTTTAAGAATGTTGAATATCGGCCCCCACTCTCTTCTGGCTTGTAGAGTTTCTGCCGAGAGATCAGCTGTTAGTCTGATGGGCTTCCCTTTGTGGGTAACCCGACCTTTCTTTCTGGCTGCCCTTAACATTTTTTCCTTCATTTCAACTTTGGTGAATCTGATAATTATGTGTCTTGGAGTTGCTCTTCTCGAGGAGTATCTTTGCGGCGTTCTCTGTATTTCCTGAATCTGGATGTTGGCCTGCCTTGCTAGATTGGGGAAGTTCTCCTGGATAATATCTTGCAGAGTGTTTTCCAACTTGGTTCCATTCTCCCCGTCATTTTCAGGTACACCAATCAGACGTAGGTTTGGTCTTTTCACATAGTCCCAAATTTCTTGGAGGCTTTGTTCATTTCTTTTTATTCTTTTTTCTCTAGACTTCCCTTCTCGCTTCATTTCATTCATTTCATCTTCCATCAGCGATACCCTTTCTTCCAGTTGATCGCATCTGCTACTGAGGCTTCTGCAATCTTCGCGTAGTTCTCAAAACTTGGCTTTCAGCTCCATCAGCTCCTTTAAGCCCTTCTCTCCGTTGGTTATTCTAGTTATCCATTCTTCTAATTTTTTTTCAAAGTTTTTAACTTCTTTGCTATTGTTTTGAACTTCCTCCCATAGCTCAGAGTAGTTTGATCGTCTGAAGCCTTCTTCTCTCAACTCGTCAAAGTCATCCTCCATCCAGCTTTGTTCCGTTGCTGGTAAGGAACTGCGTTCCTTTGGAGGAGGAGAGGTGCTCTGCTTTTTAGAGTTTCCAGCTTTTCTGCTCTGTTTTTTCCCCATCTTTGTGGTTTTATCTACTTTTGGTCTTTGATGATGGTGATGCACAGATGGGTTTTTGGTGTGGATGTCCTTTCTGTTTGTTAGTTTTCCTTCTACCAGACAGGACCCTCAGCTGCAGGTCTGTTGGAGTTTACTAGAGGTCCACTCCAGACCCTGTTTGGCTGGGTGTCAGCAGCGGTGGCTGCAGAACAGCGGATTTTCTTGAGACCACAAATTCAGCTGTCTGATAGTTCCTCTGGAAGTTTTGTCTCAGAGGAGTACCGGGCCGAGTGAGGTGTCAGTCTGTCCCTACTGGGGGGGTGCCTCCCAGTTAGGCTGCTCAGGGGTGAGGGACCCACTTTAGGAGGCAGTCTGTCCATTCTCAGATCTCCAGCTGCGTGCTGGGAGAACCACTACTCTCTTCAAAGCTGTCAGTCAGACAGGGACATTTAATTCTGAGGAGGTTCCTGCTGACTTTTTGTTTGTCTGTGCCCTGCCCCCAGAGGTGGAGCCTACAGAGGCAGGCAGGCCTCCTTGAGCTGTGGAGGGCTCCACCCAGTTCGAGCTTCCTGGCTGCTTTGTTTACCTAAGCAAGCCTGGGCAATGGCGGGCGCCCCTCCCCCAGCCTCGCTGCCGCCTTGCAGCTTGACCTCAGACTGCTGTGCTAGCAATCAATGAGACTCCGTGGGCATAGGACCCTCCGAGCCAGGTGCGGGACACAGTCTCCTAGTGTGCCGTTTTCCAGGCCCGTTGGAAAAGCGCAGTATTAGGATGGGACTGACCCGATATTCCAGTTGCCATCTGTTACCCCTTTCTTTGACTAGGAAAGGGAACTCCCTGACCCCTTGGGCTTCCCGAGTGAGGCAATGCCTCGCCCTGCTTCGGCTCGCGCACAGTGCGCTTCACCGACTGTCCTGCACCCACTGTTTGGCACTCCCTAGTGAGATGAAACCAGTACCTCAAGCAGAAATGCAGAAATCACCTGTCTTCTGTGTCGCTCAGGCTGGGAGCTGGAGACTGGAGCTGTTCCTATTCGGCCATCTTGGCTCCACCCCCCATAAAGAGCACTTTCTTTGTGTTTTATTGTTCTCTCTTCTGTTTGCATGTTTAGTAATTCACCTCAAAATATTTTGGCTAAGGAGAAATCAAGACAGCAGGCCAAAATGAAACCAATAATTGTTTAGTCTTAATTTTCCAAGTTTTGCCTCTCTTTATTTTGTTAAACATGTTCATTAAAAATATATTGTAAGCTGTTAGAATGAAAAATTCCATGTCCTGGACATCATTCATATCCTCAAATGAGCTATATATTTATAGACCTTACAGTTTTATTAGAATGTGTACAACTAGGTAATAGGAATGTGATATTGCTTTTTATTAAAAACCAAATCCCATATTTTATAATTAAAACTGGCTAAAATAGGAAGGGATGCAGTCTGATTTTCTGTTTTTGTGATGAGTTGTCACGGAGCTGCTTATATCTGCTGAGAAGCAATATGGCATAGTAGAGAGAACACAAACTCTAGTGTCACAATTCCTTGGTTGGTGAACTAACTCTGTCATCTAACTTTCTCATACAGAGATGGCTTACTGTCCATCAATCTTTCATGCCACTTTTCATATCATAGAGTGGTGACTGGCAAGTATGTTCCCTGCCAGAGCCCATGCCCCCATGTCCCTCTACCTCTTGCCTAGAACTGCAACCACAAGACTATGGAATGCAAACAGAAGTGATGGATGTCTTTTCTGGGCCAAACCAGTTAAGACACAGGTATGTAAGCTCCCATTTTCTTCATGTTTTCCTGAAGGCAGAAGATTTTGAGGCCTTAGAGGGGGGCAGAACCACAAGACGCAAAAAGTCATGAATATCTGTGTTGAAAGGGGTCACTGACCATTGACCACAGTTACGAGTTCTGAAATGATAGCATTTGTTACAGCAGTTAACACTACTGTGCAAACTAATACATACAATGTAAATCTTGGCATTGGTTTTTTTTTTTCATCTCTTGAATGTAACAAGAATCTGCAATATAAATAAATGCAAAATGAGAAGGCCTACCTCACAGAGTTGCTAGGAGCCTCAAATGAAAAAGCATATCACAAAGTGTTTCATAGTGCTAACCAGATGTACAGAATTTGCCATAATTTCTTATTCTCTCACTTGGTTTCCTAGGAACAATCATTTGCACCTATGAGTTGGTATGGAAGTGTATTAACACCGTATTCTGCGACATTGTAAGAAATTGCTTACAGCTTTTTTTGCTCAACATACTTTGAATCCTCTCCTCTCCTTACTCTGTTGTGAGGAGTAATCAATGTACTATGACTTTTTCTGTTTCACCACTTTTATGGACAACTATTTCATGTCAGACATTGTACTGTGTTATGTCATTTTGTCATCACCACAACAGCAAGAGGTAGGTGCGTTATTCCTTTTTACTTGAGATGTTAAATATCTGAAAGATTAACTGAACTGCCCAGAGTCATGTGGCTAGGAAATGGTACCACTGAGATTCAACTTGGTTCAGTTTGACTCCAATGACATGAATTACAATCACTGTATTCTCATCTACTAAGTAATTCATGTAGTTTGCACCTTGAATCCAAAGGAATGGAAACTTCAAAAACCTTCTCTTAACCCAGGTTCTTCAGAAAACAGAGTCTGAGGCTATGATTACACTACTGGCACCTGATTTGGGAGATGAAAACTCAGGCAAAATGATGAGGATGAGAAAAAGGGGAAGGGAGAGAAATGAAGCAAGGAGCAATGGGAAGCAATGTGAACGAGTTGTGACCACACTTGGCTCTTGCTTCAGAACATGCTACAGAGAGACATGGTAGGCTGCTTGGCAAATGTGTTGGCCTAGCCCAAGGATTATCTCCAGACTGGTTGCAAGGAGAATTCATATCACTAAGTAGTTGCAGGAGTGAGGAAAGGGTGGGAATACAGCTGCCTGCATCTCCCCTTCTTCCCTCATTTCCTGTTGTTCAAAGTTCTCACAGAGAGGAGTTAAATTCTTGGTCTTTTTGGGTTGCATCATCTGGCCTGTTGGGTGGTCACTCAAGATGCCAGATCTCACATCTTGTGTGGATGTGGTGATTCAGCCAAGTCCGGGAATGACTTATAGGCATGGATCTACAGTGAGAGCTAATGGATAGGGCCTGGCACACCCAAAACTGCTATCTGGAAGGCCCAGGCATGATTTGAATTGCAGGGTCTGAGTGGAGGAAGCTGCTAAGAGTCTAGAAATTGGAAAGTGTGAAGGAAATATGAGGAAATACCTAAGATGGGTCTGACAGAACCTTTAAATGATTCATTCAGTTAATATTTATTGAATGCCAAGGGTATGCCCGGCACTGTTATAGGTTATGGAGAAACATCAATGAAACAAAAAGTTGAAAAGTCTTTGCTTTCATCAAGCTTATATTCTAGTAGGGAAGAAAGAAAAAATGTAAGATGTATAAGTACAATATATGGTATGTTGGAGGAAGATCAAGCTGGAACATGGGTATGAAATGTTTAGAATAGAGAGTAGTCAAGAGATTCTTTATTGCAAAGATCACTTTTAAGTAAGACCTAACAGAATGGAAGCACAACCATGACAATATTTGGACATGAGCAAGTGCAAAGGTTCCGATTATGGAGTGTGTGGGCACATTCCTGCAACAGCAAGGAGGCGAGTGAGGGAGGAGAGGAGCTTGTTATGAGGAGAACAATATGAGCGAATGTCTGATGATGTTGACTCATGTAGGTAATTATAGGGACTTCATATTTTTGATTAATTATGCATTTTGGCTGACTCATTTATGCATCACAACAATGGAAAGATGGACAGCATTATTCCCGTTGTATGGATGAGCAAACTGAGCCTCATGCCAGTCAGTGAAGGATCCAAAGTCCTATCTAGCAAAAGATCACAAAGTGATTACTAGAAACTTTATTATTAGGAGGAAACACACTTGATCAAAGGAAATCCACTGAGTTCCAACTAGCTTTCAGAATCGAAATGCCTAAGTATGATCAGTAACCAAGAGTGATGACAACTTCCATGAAAAGCTGTTTATATTTATTCCTTGCAACAATCCTCTGAGATGGGTACTGTCACTATTTTCACTTAACGGATGAGGAAGTTGAGATATTTTAGTAACTTACCCAAAGTAAAATCATTGGAACGTGACAAATTAGGAATGGAACATAACGCATTCTGCTTTTAGAAACTGTGCTATGTCTACAAGGACACCATTGCCTTTACAAATTCTTTAGTTAATGTTATTGTATGTCATATTTTTTCCCAGAGTCCTTCCTAGTCTTTCTTCCTTTTCAGTTTTAAAAAATAATCATGTAATTCCTTGTCCTTTTCAGATAATTACTTTTTTTTTCCCCTTGAGACAGAGTCTCTCTCTGTCTTGCCCAGACTGGAGGGCAGTGGTGCGATCTTGGCTCATTGCAGCCTCTGCCTCCTGGGTTCAAGCAATTCTCTGATCTCAGCCTTCCAAGTAGTTGGGACTACAGGCCTGTGCCACCATGCCCAGTTAATTTTGTATTTTTAGTAGAGACTGGGTTTCAGCATGTTGGCCAGGCTGGTCTCGAACTCCTGACCTCAGGTGATCTAATTGCCTTGGCCTCCCAAAGTGCTAGGATTATAGGCGTGAGCTACCGCACCTGGACTCATACTTTGTTTTTTAATCATATCTCTAAGGCTGTGACAAAATGTCTTCATCTTATTTTTTTTTCTAATTTTTTCCCAACATTGTTACTTGCTTTCCTTACTTCTTACTGAATTTAACATCTTTTGCAAAATTTTCAGCAACTCACAGTGAATAGGAAACTTTCTCAGTTTGTCTTCATGTGAATTTGTATTTATTTTTGCCTTTGTTTTGAGTGATAATTTAGGTATAAACTTTTATGTTAACGGCGCTTCAGTGGTTTTCTGGCAACTATTTTTATTGATAAGAATATTGCTTATTATTTAACTTTTTCTTCTGTACATTCTGTTTTTCTGCCTTCTTTATAGATTTTTTCTTTGTTTTTGAAATTCTACAGTTTCACTGCAATATATTATGAAGAAGAAAAATTAACCTACTCACTTTGTGTTTCTTTTTGTCATATAAAAGTTTATTTCTTCCTTTGGTTCTGGAAAATTCACAGTCATTTTGCTTTGTTGCTTCTCTTTTGTTCTTCCTATTCTTGTTCTCCAGAGTTTTTGCTAGATGGATATTTGATATTATTTTTCTATTTTCTAAGTCTCTCCCTTTCTTTTTTTTTTTTTTTGAGACAGGGTTTCTGACTCTGTCACCCAGCCTGGAGTGCAGTGGTGTGATCATAACTCACTTCAGCCTCAACCTCCCAGGCTAAAGCAATCCTCCTACAATCCAGCTACAATCCAGAGTAGCTGGGATTGCAAGTGCTTGCCACCATGCCCAGATAATTGTTTTCATTTTTGTTTTTGTAAAGATGGGGTCTTGCTATGTTGCCAGGGCTGGTCTTTTTTTTTTTTGAGACGGAGTCTCGATCTGTCGCCCAGGCTGGAGTGCAGTGGCACAATCTCGGCTCACTGCAAGCTCCGCCTCCCGGGTTCACGCCATTCTCCTGCCTCAGCCTCTCCGAGTAGCTGGGACTACAGGCGCCCGCCACCACGCCCGGCTAATTTTTTGTATTTTTAGTAGAGACGGGGTTTCACCGTGGTCTCGATCTCCTGACTTCGTAATCCGCCCGCCTCGGCCTCCCAAAGTGCTGGGATTACAAGCGTGAGCCACCACGCCCGGCCCAGGGCTGGTCTTGAATTCCTGGACTCAAGCAGTTCTTCCCCCTTGGCCTCCCAAAGTGGTAGGATTACAGGCATGAGTCGCCATGCCCAGCTTATTTTCTAAGTCTCTTTACTTTCTTCTTATATTTTACTCTTCTGATCTTTCAGCTTATTAATTCTCTCTTCATCTCTATCTAACCTACTATTTAGCCAATATATTGAGTTTTATTAAAAATCAAATTAACTGAGGTAAAATTTACATACAACAAAATACATACATTTTAAGTGTATCATTTGATAAGTTTTGAGAAATATATATATATATACATAACTATCACCCCAGTGAAGATAGAGAATATTTTCATCATCACAAGTTACAATAAATTTCTCATTCTCCTTTGCAATGAATTCCATCTACTGCCTATCTCAGGCAACAACTGATCTTATTTCTAGGCCGGGCGCAGTGGCTCACGCCTGTAATCCCAGCACTTTGGGAGGCCGAGGCGGGCAGATCACGAGGTCGGGAGATCGAGACAATCCTGGCTAACACGGTGAAACCTGTCTCTACTAAAAATACAAAAAATTAGCCAGGCGTAATGGCGGGCGCCTGTAGTCCCAGCTTCTCTGGAGGCTGAGGCAGGAGAATGGCGTGAACCCGGGAGGCGGAGCTTGCAGTGAGCTGAGATTGCGCCACTGCACTCCAGCCTGGGCGACAGAGCAAGACTCCGTCTCAAAAAAAAAAAAAAAAAAATCTTATTTCTATCACAATAAATTGATTTTGCCTGTTGTAGAATTTCAATAATGTTCCAAAAACATACGAATAAAAACATATAGCATATATAATCCTTCGTATCTAGCTACTTTCAACTCAACATGCTTTTGAGGTTCATCCATGTTATGTTTATCAGAAATTCACTGCGTTTTAATACTATATGATATTTAATTTTATGCATATACTATTATTTAATGATAAATACCTGATTTTATTTTTCTCCAAACAGTTTCTGCCTAAGAACACATAACAAACTAGGAGTATATATTAAGCTATGGTGGCCCCACACTTTTAGCATTATAGGATACACAAACATCAACACTTTGGAATTACTTATAAGTGGAATAATAAACCAGATGCTAGAGTGTGCCTGACACTGAGAGTACGGGCAGAAAGGCAGAGAAGGCTTAAAAATTTTCATGAAAAAGAATAGATGAGTGGAGACACTTAGATCAAGCACAGAAATTACTTCTGTAAGATACAGTCCAAGAATAAGTTCCATGGTTCTGAACGCAGAGCTGGGACTTGGTAGTTTATTGCTCTGTCTACAGGGAAGGGCCTTGAAAGAGAGTCAGACCAACAATAACATCCTTGGAGAAGCATTGCTCTTTGGAAAAATCAAATATATAGGAAAGGTGGTGGCTTTTGGAGATGTCACAATTAAGGCAAAGAAGGAACTAAGAGTGAAGAAATTAAGGATCCTGCAGAAAAGAAAGTGGAAAAATGGCAATACTCTCCTCTCTATCATTACCCATTAAAGCATTTGTATTTTATTAAACTAACAGAAGAGGGCACTCTTGAACTAGTAACCCCATTGACAAGGAATAGAAAAAAGCAGATCACATTCACGTGAAACTGCTGTAAAAAGAAAATAGAAAATCTGAATAATTTCAGTTGTTGAATATTCTCCCCTCCCCAAAAAATCACAGAGCAGAAGAGAAGTATAACACAACTTCTCAAATTGAATATTCTCCAAAAAGCATTTGGGGATACAGAAAAAATACACCTTAAGTTAGAAGTTTGAAAACTAAGAAAATAAATTTCCAAAAAAGAGGATGAAATTAAGAGTTGATTGACTTCAGGAATTAGAATAAAAAGGAAAAAAATACCAGATATGAAGATTACATTACAAAATACACGAGAGAGTAGACTTAAATAAATACTGACAATTAAAACTATTGCTATCATCCTACAAGGAGAGAAAAGTCAGACAACCTACAAAAATTTCCAGGGCCAGGGACTATTTTGTGAAGGCAGCTAGGACTGGAAGTGGCAACAGAGTAAGACCAAATACACATAGCAGCTGATCTGGCTGGGCATAGAAGTAAAACACATTCTACTCCATGGTTGGAGTAAGTGCGAGATAGTAAACCCTTCTTTTCCCAGAATCTTATGGCTGTATCCACATCTATATTATTAGAGGCCTGCCGCTGCTGATTTAGGGGAAATTTCTGCCTAAGGCTAACCAGAGATACAAGTCAGAGTTTTTCTACCATGGATAGCAGAAGGAAGCCACATGTCTGAGTTTATCATATCCAGAAAACTCTCCACTTCCCAACAAGAGCATAGAATAACAAACAGCAGTGGTCCACCACTAGGGGAAACACAAGAGGGTGGAGAAATAACCATTAAATGACAACGTGTGGAGGGATGATGAAAGCTTAGGTAGAAGAGAAATGCAAAGAAAACCTTTTACAACCCAACATTGATTCTAAGCTCAAGGCAATGGCAGTCCACCACTAGAAGAATTTGAAGCCTGTGGTGCAAAACCAATAATCATAGCAGTGTCACAACCCAAATACAGCTCAACTCTTGACTAGTTTGACTCAAATCCTTACACTAATGGTCCAATTATTGCACATAATGTCTCTATTACACATAATGTTTAATAAAAGTTATAAGATTCACAGAAGGCAAGGCAGAACAATCACTTGTCAACAGACAAACCAGTCAACAGAACCAGACTCAGAGATGATCAAAATGTTAGCAGTATCAGAGATTTTAAAATAACTGTGATTAATGTCAAAGGATTTAAAATGAAAAAGATGGAGTGTGAAATTTCAACAAAGAGAAACTATAATACAGAGTAAAAGAGAAATGCTAGAATTATAAACACAAACACAAACATGTATGCATACACAAACTACTACAGATGAAAGATGAAGTATGCCTTTGAACAGCTCAGCTAGTAACTTGATATAGCTGAAGAAAATATTAGTAAGGAAAAAATCAGGAAAGCATTAGTCTTTAAAATAATCTAAACTGACATGTACAGAGAAATGAGTGGGAAATGAAAACAGGGTAAATTCAAGAGCTGTGGGACAATATCAAATAATCTAACATATCTTTAATGGATCCCATAAAGAAAAGAGTGAGAGAAGAATAGAAAATGGATTGAAGAAATACTGAAAATATAATAGATGAGAACAGACACTCTCAACCTATACTTTGTACTATATATAAAAAAAATGAACTTGAAATGAAAAATAGAACTAAATGTAAAACCCAGAACTTTAAAACTGCATAAGACACTAAACTAGAAAACATAGTAGAAATATTTGTGACTTTGTGTTAGGGAAATATTTCATAGACATAAAATAAAAAGCCCAAACCATAAAAGGAAAAAATCATAAATAGGACTTCTTCAAATTGAAAACTTTCTTTCTTTGAAGGACAATATTAAGCAAATGAAAAAGCAAATGTCATAGACTGGGAGAAAATATTTACAAGACATATAACTGAGTAGTAGTCTTTAATAGAATATATACATAATTCTTAAGGCTCAATAATTAGAACATAACGTAATTTAAAAATGAGCAAAATATTTTAAAAGATAGTTCATTACAGATAGTGATTGCAAGAAATCACGTGAAAGGATGCTCAACACCATTTTTTATTAGAAAAATGCAAATTGCAACTACCATAAGATACCAAAACATACCTGTTAGAATAGTTAAAATTAAAACAAAATACTGCAGCAGACAATACCAGGTGCCCGGTTGGATGGAGACCAGCTATAACCCTCACATATTGCTGATGGTAATGTGAAATGGTACAGTCACTTTGGAAAATTGTTTAGCAACATATATCAACTTAAATATATACTTGCCATATAACCAAAGAGTTCCTGTCCTACACAGTTACATGAGAGAGAAGAAATACACACACACACACACACACACACACATGCAATACCCCCAAAACTCTACCTAAATGTTTATAGTAGCTTTGTTCCTAAGTTACCCCAACTGGAAAAAAAACCAAATGTCCAGTATCTGGTAAATGTATAAACAAACTAGAATCTATTCTCTTCCTCCTCTTTCACCAATGCACCAACTAAATAGCAAAAGCAATAGCAGGAATTGTTTTTGACCTATTCTACACATCTCCATTTTAACAATAATATAATAGAAAAAAAAGAAAAATAAATTTTGCGACTATGATTCTTAATTTTCACTTCGGATGTAGTCATATGTATTTTTGTAGGATTCGTCAGGAACCTGGAATTCTCTCATGATAAAATACATGGAAGCTTAATTACATTAATAAAAACACAACACTATGGAAATTTTGCTTTCTATCAGTTAAAACAGTAGATTACAGGAAATTAAACATTTTATGCCCTTTCCTGAGTATTGAGTTTCTCAGCATTTTAAAATTTGTTAAAAATAAATTATGTTGAAAATGCCAGTGTTGCTACCCTTTGGAATGACATTATTTACATACAAATGAGACTACTGCTAGGATTGTTCCCTTCACCTGGTTTTCAGTATGCACGCTTTTGGATAGAGGAAGAAGCCAGGGTGCCTTTTCCTACTCTCATGCAGCCAACACAACACTTCTGACCCCAGAGGTGTGAGGGTTTTCCCCCTTCACTAACAAAGGAATTCTCCAAGTGGACATCAGATGAGTGTTCCACAATTCAATTCAATTCAAATCTGACACCATCTACCTGGAGATAGTATCAGATCCCACAGGTTGAGGGCTCAATCTCACAAGCCTGTCTCCCACTTCAGATGCCAGTTGCAAGCCTCAGGCTGTGGCTTAGTTTCTGATTGACCAGCTATAAACTGGGATTTTCATGACCTCCTCCTTGGGTTCAGTTAGTTTGCTAGAGTTGCTCACAGGACTCAGGGAAACACTTTACTTATGTTTGCAGTTTATTGTAAAGGATATTACAAAGGATATAAATGAATAGGCAGATGGAAGAGATGCCTAGGGCAAGGTGTTTGGGAAGGGTTGCAGAGCTTCCATGCCCTCTCTAGGCACACCACCCTCTTGGAACCTCCATGTGTTAAGCTATCTGGAAGCTCTTTAAACCCAGTCCTTTTGGATTTTTAGGGAAGATTAATTAGGTAGACCTGGTTGATTAAGTCATTGACCATTGGTGTCAATCACCTTAACCTTCAGTCCTTTACCCTTCCCCGGGATTTGGGGGATAGGACTACATATTCCAACTCTCTAATCAAGCCTTGGTCTTCTGGTAGCCAGCCATCATTCTGAGGTTATCTAGGGCCTCTCAGCAACCAGTCATCCCATTAACATACAAAAGACACTCTTACCACTCCTGAGATTCCAAGCATTTTAGAAGTTGTGTGACAGGAAACTGGATGAAGATCAAATATATAAATCTTATTATAAATCACAATATCACACATATATGGACCCATAAACTGTTGGGGATAATGAAGTTGGTTTAAATGTGCAGACAGCAAAAGGGTTGTCAAAATCTTGCCTAGCTCAGGGAAACTGACAGAGTAGATTTCTTGACAGTATATTTGTGGTTGATGGATTCTCAATGTCAAATATCTTTCCCTTATACTCCTATGTTTCTTTAACATTTTCTTTAAAGTTGCACAATTTAGAAATTTCAACAAATTAGAAAAGCAATTTATGCTACGAAGGAATCTTTTCTTAAAAATTAGACTACTCTTCAGTATTTTAAACTTTCTTAAATCTACATTCATATGTTAGCATGATTTTGTTTAAAATACCCAGCAGACATCAGCCATGCTGGATTGATTAAGATAAGCAGTTGATAAAAGTTGGAGCTCAGAGCAGGCCTGGATAGATTGCTGTCATGAGAAGATTTGTTGAGCAAAAACAAGAGTACTGAATGTCTATATAGTGAACACCGGGATGCTAAGGTCGTTACTCACTTTGTCCCTCCTTTTTCTTTATTAATATTCCCAGCCTCCTGTATATGCCTCAGCACACTGAGTTCAAATTAGCCTATAACAAAGAATAGGGAATTGAAATAAACATATATGAAGCCCTTATATTTCATGGAAAGGAATGACGATTAGATCATGTACTCAAAATCTTATGTTTTCTATGATCTTATGTATCCCACACAAAAATACTCATATATGAGGAATACGGGGTTTACTTGTATTTGTGAGCCAAACTTACCTGGTATGATACTTAACAATTGCAAATACTGTACAGTTTCTTACTGGAATTATGCATTTTTGAATTCTTAATAATATACAAATAAACTTTTGAAAGGGCAACTATTTAAGACTGCCTATAGCTGCATTTTATCAGTTATTTGCAAAATTTAATCAAGCACCTTGTGTGATAATTTCGTTGGAGAAACTTCTATATCTCAGGGTGCAATAGTATTGCCTTTGTGTCACACAGTCAACATTCGCTTTTTTCATAGTCTCTCTACCCTTTAAAACTCAAGTTAGAACATGCAAATAAACAAATACACCCTCTCCTCTCCTCTTCACAATCCCAGAATATCATCCATAGCTAGTTTATGACTTTTTGAAATGGTAATCAGCAACTATACCTATGCATAACATCTGCTGGGAATTTATATCTATTTAATTCACCAACCAGGTAATAAAATATCCTGAGTGCGATTTTCCCTAGAACTATGGTACATGGACTCAAATTGAAGCAGACATAAAAAAGTATGATACTTGTTTCCTTGGCCGACTTTTCAAGAAATCACAGAAAACCAAAAACTGAAAAACTCTAGCCTTTGCTTCAAGATTGGTGTCTTTTATTAGGATGAATGTTTGATTATCAGCTTCCTTTAATTTCAAAAATGCAATAACTTTATCTGTTAAACCCATGAGAGGTAAATAGATAACTAATTTTCTAATATCCTTTTATAGAAAAAAATTAAAACCAAAGACTAGATTAGAAACTGGGATATAATTTCCCATATTTTCATATGCAAAGCTTTATAAAGCTTGCCTAAATCTTGAAGACATGAGTGGTTTGAGAGTCATATCTCTATCCATATTTCATAAGAAAGGGGAAAAAAGGTATTTAGTTCTTTGGAAGGTAATGAGAGTATATCATTTAGTTGACCAAAACAGCTTTCATCCTCCCCCTTACTCTTAATAACCTACCTTGGTGTTTAATTAAATATCTTGAAATAGCAGAGTCCAAAGGCTCACCTGTCTTCATTGTGTGAGGATGGAAATAGTGAATGAGTTATACATCCATTGGACAAGTGAAGATTTAAGCATTGTGCATTTCCACCCTCTCTAGTATATTTACATGGACAGAGCTAGGTGGTGTGTGTTCCTGTAGACTTGGTTGGTTAACCTCCAGGAGTAGGCAGGAAGCACCCACAGAATGATGAGACAGGAATATATAATTTCAGGCTACAAAGACAAGAAGTCAAAGACAGCCTGAGGCCAGACTCTTGGCAAGCCAAAAGAAAACATGATTTTCCTGAAGGGCTGTAGACAGCTCCCTCCCCTCCTCATCACTCTCACTTCTGCACCCTCCAATCTCAGTTTTGTCTGCGTATCCTACAAGCTCGTTTAGTTGGCTTTTTGCTCACGTGTAATTAATTTTCAGGGCTGTAATCTTGAAATCTACCCTTTTACTCTGGTCCTTCATGACCAGGCCCCTGCTTACTCTACCAATCTTTTTGGAGCAAAACTTCCTAGCTCTCTACTCTCCAGTCAGCTTTCCTGTAAAGAGCCCAACAATTCTTCCTTGAATGCTCTTTCTTTCCCTTTTCTGCCGAATTCCTATCAACTTTTGGACCCATCTCAAATGGAACCTCTCCAAGGAGACTTCCTTGATGTCCTGGACTAGGTCTGATCTCAAAGTGAAGCCCATTCTTTACAACTCCACCCCAAACCCATCCTACACCACTTTGTAGCGCATATAATTTTAACAAATAATTGGCTGTGCAAGTATTTACTGTCTGTCTCCTTTATTAGACCCTAAGCTCCCCATGGGCAGGAACTGTCTCTCTCCTTATTTATATTCTTATTATATGTATAAGAATATATTAGATATAATTATATTATCATATATTATATCATATTAATTATAATATATTATATATTAATAGAATATATAATTATGTATTTTTATATATCTAATATAAAAGAATTCTTATATAAAAGAATATATTATATAAAAGAATATATTATATATAATTATGTTATCCTTATATATCATGTTAATATTTATTATATTATATATTCTTATGTATTCAATATAAATAAGGAGACAGACAGTCCCTTAATATAAGTATATTCTTAATATAAGAATATAATGCCTGCTATAGTGACTTGTCATTGTGGATGCTCCTTAAATGTTTGTTGAATGAATGAATAAAAGGATATCTCTTTTTGGAAATGATCATCATTTATATCAGATAGTAAGGCTATTTGTAAATATTTCTAAATGGCTAATTCTTTGGAAGCTCTGTGCTATACATACTAATTCTTCTTCATTTTCATTTAATTCTTGAAATACAAACCTGAACAAAGGTCAAAGTGCTAACATGTACTTATAATCCTGTTTCTGTAACTTATAATTTACATTTACTACATCAATCTCAGTCAAATAGGGTTATTCAAACTACTTTTGCTGTGATGTAAGGCATATACCCTATACTATATAACTAGTAGGCATTTAAAGATATTTTAAAACAATTCTGGCCAGGCGCAGTGGCTTGCGCCTGTAATCCCAGCACTTTGGGAGGCCGAGGCAGGTGGATCACAAGGTCAGGAGATTGAGACCATCCTGGCTAACATGGTGAAACCCAGACTCTACTAAAAATACAAAAATTAGCCAGGCGTTGTGGCACATGCCTGTAATCCCAGTTACTCGGGAGGCTGAGGCAGGAGAATCACTTGAGCCTAGGAGGTGGAGGTTGCAGTGAGCTGAGATCGCACTGCTGCACTCCAGCCTGGGTGACAGAATAAGACTACGTCTCAAAAAAAAAAAAAACAAAAACAAAACAAAACAAAAAAAACAAAAACAAACCAATTCTACCATTTTAAATAAGATATACTATTGAGAATTCACTGATAAATTCATATTTGCCTACATAATATTACGTTTATAATATGTATTATTGTAATATTTTTAATATGAAATGTGTCCAAAAAGCCTTTTTAAAACCCATTTGTTGCTCAATGTGATGGTTTGAAGGCCTTTGCAATCCTTACTTTTCAATGTGGAATGAAGGTATATAATTGGAATTTAGAGATAGCTCAGAGAGCTACATCCTTGTACTTTCTGATAAACCAGGATGAATAATTTAGGCCCTTGTTGTGGAGAACTATTTCGTGAATGTTGATTTTGCCATTATCAGCTTTGTCAGCTACAAGGATCTCGCCATACACTGGGGTGTCCTCAATCTTGGCCGCTGTTTATCAGTGGTTGGGTGATGCATAGGAGGACTAAACTGAATGTTTAGGGCAGAGACAGACCTGACTGGGATGGGACACTGGACACGTCTACTGTGGAAGGCAAACGATGGGCATGAAACAGGTCACTAAAGTAAACACACACAATTACAACTGCATTTTGTTTGGAAATTTTCATGTAGACTTTTCTGTCATTTTCCTCCAGATATAGCTTGGCTTACCTTTGTACTCCTAAATGAGGTAATTAACACACGTGAATTCACATCCAAATGAAGCTTTCAGGATGATCTCCAACTTGGCTTTTTTTATTTTTTTGTTATTGTTGTTTTATTTGAGACAGGGTCTCAATCTGTCTCCCAGGCTGGAGTGCAGTGGTGCCATCTCGGCTCACTGCAGCCTCAACCTCCTGGGCTCAAGCGATCCTCCTGCCACACCCTCCTGAGTAGCTGGGATTACAGGTATGAGCCACCAGGCCTAGTTAATTTTTGTATTTTTTTTTGTAAAGACGGGGTTTCACCAGGTTGCCCATGCTGGTCTCGAACTCCTGAGCTCAAGGAATCCCCCCACCTTGGCCTCCCAAAGTACTGGGATTACAGGCGTGAGCCACCATGCCTGGCTAGCTCTTAGTTTTTATAAACTGTGATTGGTTAAATTTGGAGCTTAGGTCCTATGAAAATATTGTCATGCTTCATTAAAAAATATATATTTCATTTTTAGGATATAGAAGGGCAAAGTAGGTCTGAGGGCAAACAGAGCTATCCTTAAGTTTAACACTGCCTTTTTGGATGTATCTCAGTATACAGCATTTAATTTCTAGGTGATTCCAACATAATGAAGAGTTTACTTCTGGACAATTCTTCAATTGTTTTTGATAAAACTTACTGATTCTCTAATCGATACTAACAGAAGTAATTTGCTCCAATGAGTTGCTTACTAAAATATGGGGAGTGGCTATACCAGATAAATGAAGGTCATCTTTAACTATTTCTTAACAATAAAAAGAAAGATAAACAAAAATATGAAAGGCCAAGTACCAAGAATTCCCTTTTCCTGAAACATTTGAGTCACAATAATATATTTTGAGTATTTCTATTTAGGAGCAAGGCTACCTGAAATCTGACTAAAAGTTATGAGCTTCATTTCATACATCACATATCAAAAGCTGCATGTACATCGCAGTAATCCTTTCATACAATCACAGACAATGTAGCATGTTCCTTTGAACCTTTTCACCTTATTTGTTTTTGGATAACACAAATGAAAAATTAATGATATTGCCTTGATGAAGACACTGCTTGATGAACGCACTGTGCTCTAAACACATTTGAATTCTTTTTTCTTTAATTACGGCAACATTCCTTATTCAGCTCATTTAATCTGTAGCGCAAATCTTGTTTTTGTTAGCACTCAACTAGGCAATTATTAAACTTTTCATTCCATGGTTTATAACTACTTTACAGAGTCACTAACCGGATTATCATTTAGTAGGATGAGAAAGTCGGTTCTGCATATTTCAGATTACATTATCTTTAAAATAAATTATTCAGATGATCACTGATTGTTTAATTATGCAGACTTGGCCAAAATGTTACCCCTTTAAATGAAAATGCAACTAACACAGGAAAGTAAAGTTAATTGCGCATAGGAAGTTTCTTTTTGTTTATTTCTGCTGAAAAATAACCTTGGTGGATTCTGTTACTTGAGATTCAGTTAAACTTTCAAATCAAACTTAGGTTTGTATCAGCAAAACATCTCCCTATAGGCTAATTGCATATATTGTAAGGCGACTTGATCTTTTTTCATTCTTTAAATTACAACTCATTTATTTAAAGAAATACTTGTCGAAAGAAAGCGTTAAGTAGTGAGTTAAAAAAGCAGTGTTAAATAATTGAATTGACTGTGATAAAATTGCCTTAGTTTAAATAGACTAGTCTATTTAATGAATTGTGCTTTTTATAGGGTGAGATAAATCTATGTGAACTCAAGTGGTTCCACCAGAAGCACTGAATTTGGACAGATTAGGAGAAAGTCAAGAAGAGGCATTTATAATAATGCAGTTATATTTTATTTTATTAAAATTACACCCAGTTATGAAACAGTGTTTTCTGCCAGGTTAATAATAAACTTAAAATATTATCAAGAATCTTACACATATTGAACAATTCAGATCCCCTGAAGAGGAAGTAACTATATTTGTTCTTTTCCTCAAGTAGAAATCATAACTTGAGGCTTAATTAGAAACATAGCATTTAATTTCCAATTTTTAGGAAATGATTCAACTTACAAACCTTCAACATTGGATGAAATTATTTTGGCAGTGAGACTGCGGCAGGAAATTAATTTCATATTTTAAAGTAAATTTGGCAGGTTTACTTTCCTGTTTAGTGTTGAAAAGGGTTTTTATACCATACTATTAAGCTACCATGGGGGTCCGCCTGTGTAGCAATACTTGGTTATCACTTCAAAAGGGAAACTTAGCTGGAACGTTTTTGTAGCTCTTGATTACACTTCTTGTGTTGTTAAGTGTTGAAATACATTTTATATGCTTAAAAACAGGGAAGCAACTTGAGACAGAAAAAAAAAAAACGAAGACAAGTACAAACACAAGGATCTGTTCTCATCAAAAAAGAATCACAGACTAAGACTGTGGATCATGTAGAAGGTTGGCAGTCATTTTCACATTGGTTGAATAGTGAAAACCAAATTCTTTGTTACATAGGTCAAGGCTGAAAGAAAGAAGTAGAAGATAATATCAGTTCGCACATACCGATGGACCATTCCACTGTTTAAGAGTTGTCTCTTCTTTTGATCTGACCCATGAAATTCCTATTTTAGTACTTACTATCTGAGAAGTAGCTTCTTAACTTAAGGCAAAATTCTTTTCAACACACACACACACACACACACACACACACACACACACACACACACGGAGACTTCCTGCTTGGTATTTTATGTTCTTACTTTGAGGAGCTTCTAAGGGTTACAGCGAAAAAATAGGAAATCAAATTCAAGTTCAAAATATGTAACAGAGATATTTAAATCCTGATTTTAAAGTAATGGTTTAGTTTATCTTAGCAAGAAAATGGAATGTGGATATAAACTGAATAATTCCAGGACCTTCCTAATCCTGATGTTCTTTAGTATTAGAATATTTCATTAGACTTTTTTGGCAACTAAGCTTTTTCTTATTAGAAAAGTTACACATGCTTGCTGTAGAAACTTAGAAGAGAAAAAAGTAAATAATACCCATAACTTCATTCATTCAGCAACAATTTATTGAATGCCTAATAGATGCAATACACATTTCATACCTTTATGGAGTTTTTGGTCTATTAGAGATAACAGATACTAAACAGATTGCCACAAAATGACTAAATGATTAAAATAGATTTAAATGCTATGAAAACTGGGTCCAGAGTTCTTTGAGGATATCTAATAATGAGACTTATTCTAAACTGGGGAGAGGGTTGGGCTCCTGTGAGGATGTGTTTTAATGTGAGGTCTGAAGGAGAGTCAGGGAGAGGTGGTAGGGATGGTGAATGGAAGAACATTCTGGTTTGAAGGAACTGCAAATGGCCAGGCCCCAAGGCTGCAAGACCACTGGTACATTTCAGGAACAGAGCACAAATAAGTGGACAATAGTGAGCAAAAAGGAAAGTGGCAAATAATAAGTTGGAATGAGAGGAACTAGATAGTCATGTGGGACATTTAATATAGGAAGGAGCTCATGCTGTATTCTAAGAACAAACAGAAATAAAGAATTCTAACATTTTGTATCAGTTAGGTTCCTCTTGCTTGTTCTTTTTCAATGTTTTAAGAAGATCAGATGTTAAATGCTATGTGAGGATCAGACTATGTGAGAAGATTTTTTCATATACTTAGTAATGCATCATTCTATATTTATTAAATGTTTTTGCACAACTTTTTTGTGGTTAATTACTTTCATTACATAGATTTTTTATAGTTTACTTAGCCACACTCTTATTTTGTACCTTTGGATTTTTTAAAAAAGCTATAATTACCAATGATGCGATGGACATCTCCTTGTAGACAAATATTTTCAACATTCATGATTGTTTCCTTAGGAAAAATTTACACAGCACAGACAGGATCTCTCTGATAGAGAGATAAGGGTATTTGCAAGCTTTTAGTATGCATAGCCAAATTGCCTTCCAGAAAGGCTGGTGCAATTATTTCCATGGTAGTGTAGAAGACCATCTGTAATAAATCCAGTTTTTGAGCCTAAATTACAGAGATAATGGGGGGCGAGGGGAGAATTTCAGATTCTAAAATATGACCTTGAATAGTTATTGACAAACCTGAAATCTACTTAAAGATTCTTATTTGATGATGGAATTTGAGCCACATGACTGGAAATCTATAAAATTTCTGTCTTCCTATTTGGTTTTAAATTAAGAATGACATTGTTTCCCTATGATATCATTGTGCAATGATCATGAAAATGTATTATCAGCTTCAAGGTTTATGGGTAATGTGTAGTTTTTAAAATTTGTATAGAGAGTTAAAAAATGAATGTACATACTAAAGAGACAATATAGGGACTCTAAAACTTAAAATTTGAATTTGGGGCAAATTATTGAAATTAACAATCATCTTTGAGACCGTGTCTAAACATACAAAAGATAGTAGAAATAAATGCAAAAACAAAAGGGTGTCAAGATAAATGAGAACAATGTCTTTAACTCAGTCTGATTAAGTCTATTCTCAAATGTTCCAAAGCTATTTTTAAGCAATTGCTTTAAATTTGCAGCACTAGGACTGATAGGCTATCACTAGGTGTTTTTCTCACTAATCTCAGCTCTGACTCTTGGCAATATACCCCAGCTTTGATCTGCCACTGGCTTTTTGGCTTCTAGTTCCAAATACTATTCTCTCTAGCTTTTACTCATTGCTTTCCTTAATGGATTTTGGCTTCTCCTGACTTTCTGGATTTTCTTACTTTGTGTGACCTCTTATGGGCAGACCCCTCTTCCCCAAATGCTCCATCTCACCCTGCTATGGCTCCGTGGAAGACATGGCCCTGGCAGTCATTGCTGGGACAGCCTTGGCTATACCATCCTTGAGTTGGGGCAGATATTTGGAAAATTAAAGTATATCGTTTCTTAAAGGGTTCACATAATTATTGAAATTTCCCAATAAATCATCACATATTTATGGTAATTTTCTTTTGTGCAAATTGGGCAAAAAATTAATAAAAAGCACCCTTCCTATCTCTCAAACATGTAAATCTATGGGTATAATGAGATGCAACTTTGATCTAATGAATTCATGTTTTACTTGAATCACTAAATGGAGATGTAGTATTTTATAATGCAATTATCCTGAGAGTAGATATACACATTGCAATGATGCAAGCATTCTTCCAACTGTATATATAATTCCTCTTTTTGGAGAAATGGGAGTAGGCATGGTAAACTTTGTGAAATGTGAGCTCTATTCCCTACTCTTGCCTCTTTCTCTTATAATCATGCTGACTTGTGTGCTGCTGACATGCATAATTTAGTGCTAAATTAAGTGGCTAATTCAGCAAAGGCTCTAGGAGTTCAAGGAAGGAAGGGTGCTCAATGTGTGTTTGAGCAGTCAAGGAAATTTTCTAAGAGAAGATGGGCCTTGAAAAATAAATATTATTTAAGTAAGTGGAAAGAAGAAGTCAGGGTTCCGATGAAGAAACTCATTTCCGCAAAATGAAAGAAATGAGGTTTTTCAGAGTTGCTATACTTTGTGCTATGATGATTGACAAAGTGTACTTTTCTACATACATTAAATTAATACACACAACTGACCCACCTTTGTTGAGCTATTTACTTTTTAACTGTATTTTTTAATAACGATAATGCCTTTACTTTCTCAGCCTTTTTTATTCTAGGAACATGTGAGGCTTATATTGGAAAATTATTTTTTCTATGCTAAGCAAATTAAATGGAGCAAATAGTTATGTAATTTTCCCATTTCTTCAACTTTTTGGTTTTCTTGTTTGCTTTCTCTTTCCTCTCCCTTGCATATTTACAATCAAATATTTATCAACTTTTGTTGAACTTTCTTCTTCTATTTTATTTCATGTTTTTCTTATTTAGGATCCAATGACTTCAAATATGGAATATGATAATCCTCTTTCAACTGATCTCTCTGATACCATCTCACCTCCCTCCAGTTCACGCTAGGCATCACAGTAATTAACATATTTTTTAAATACTGCTTTTATTTTATGTCATCTCCCTGATCAAAATTCCTGTATTCATTTTCTACGACCTGAAAGGTGGAGTAGCCCAAATGCATCTCCCACTAACGCTCTCCAAGATTCCTCTGACCCAAATATTGTTCATCAAAAGCTCGCTGGTAAAATTACATTATTTTTGGCCCCATTCCCCAATGTGAATTACTTTTGCATCTCTCTTTTCAGCTCATCATGCCCAGTTCAGAATTTACCCCTTTCCTCAATAAACTAAGAGTGCTGTGTAGATCCTGCATCTTGTTTGACTCCTTTTGTGATTAATCTTTTTCACAGGACCCTCTTCCATTATTTTTAAAGTTGAATAAAAAAACTCCTGTGGCACTTACAATTCATCTTGTATTGTTACTTAAACTTCTTCATATATTTGGTTGTTTCAACTAAAAGATAACCTCTTTGAAGACAGACTGTAGTTCTAGTCAAGAATGGTGTTTTTCCACATTGTAGGACTTATTTATGACATTCATGACATCAATGGTGATAAACATCTCTACATGATTACAGTCTTAAGAAAAATTAAACCATTGGTAAATCAGGAAGCCCTAGTCTATACTCTGTTTCTTAGGCACCTCTTAAAGGTCTTGTGCTTTAGTGGTAATAGAAAAAAAAAAAGGAGGAGGGTTAGAAGGGGCATCTACTTTGTATACTCTAGATGGCTAAATTGTCAGCATTTCTTGGGGAAGTTCAAACTGTTTAACTGTTGTCATCCATCCTCATTTCTTCAGTGGCATTTCAGAAGTTAATAACAAAAGCTACCACTAACACCCCATGGTCTCAATGTGCCAGGCTTTATACCTCGTGTTTTGCATGCATTATCTCATTTAGTATTCATGCTCTGCCTGTAAGACAGACATTATTATCCTTTTGCTGAGGAGGAACTGGAAACTTTTAGACCGATACCACCCAGTAAGTCCACAGAGGGGCTAAGATTTTTAACTCAGTTTGGAGCTGGGTTAAACACTTTTATACCTTCCTCAGATTTCCTCAAATTTCTGTTATCAAGTGAATTGCTAAATAACCCAAGGTAGAATCCAAGAATTTCTAAAAAGCTGAGCGAGGGAGTATAATGTGGATGATAAGCAGAAAGAGAAGGATGAAACAATCGTTTTCCTTTTAAGAGGAAGCATCATTCCTTGATTACAGAAGGTGCTAGGAGGTAGATGAAAAAGCAAGGAAAGTATTTGTTCTGACCCAGTGAAAGATTGAAAGGTAACAGGGCTTTTATAGGTAGACATGACATTTGCTGGTTCTTGATCTCCTAGTTCCAAAAAGAAATAGTTATTAGTTTCCTGCTCCTAGCCACAAGATTATTGATTTCTATGAAAGATATGAGAAGACCCTGGGAATGGAATGCAGGAGATTAGAAATGGAACCATCTGAAAGGATTAGCCATTTTAGAAAACTGATGAAACCAAAAGATTTTTATTATCCTGCTTCTCTTATTCTGTCACCATGAACTTTTTCCCTTCTGTAAAGGAATCTATCTTCCCAAGTGGGAAAAAATAATTTTTAAAAAGATAAGCCTGAAAAAATTAATTTAAACTTAGTCATATTAGGGTAGCATTAAGGCACTCCCGGGTACATTTTATTGGTCCATTAATATAGGGCCCGAGTGGTTGAATACACCTAAGGCATGTACTGTATTAATGAACCAATAAAATATGCCCTGGAATGTCTTAATGATATATTACAACCATTTCTATTACATACATAAATGCACTATTTGCTGGCTGTCTTGCATAGTTTTAAAGAAAATCTTCAATTAACCAAAAATAGTGCATCAAGAACTCTTACCCACAATAAAAAAGAGCAACAAAGAATCCTGTAATTAACTTACCGGGCTAGTTACTCATGAGGTGATTCTGGATTGATTTAATCTTTGGTGCTTTTTCACTGTAAATACTTTGGAAGAACTGGTTATTTGGATTTAAAATTGGATACTTTCAGGAAAAGAAACAGATGAAAGCTGACAGAATTCATACTGATCTCCTTCCTTACTTAAAATATCCAACTGTGGTTGGTGGTTATAACATTAAATAGGTATTAATGACTGGATTCAAATAGTGACTCTCTTTGCCTACATTAGAATGATTATTTTAGGCATGTGGGGACATTTTCTACAGTGATAAGGAATGCCACACACTCATGTATGCAAGGGTTGAGACCAACACTTGGGATCTTGTAAAAATGTCTTCTAACCAACATTGTGTTCCACTTTTATTTATAAACTCAGTGTTGACCCTGCTGTCTGTTCACTGGAGTGATATAAATTGATGTATTGCTATGAGTAGGAGAAGCTGGAGGACCACATGGAGAGAGGAGAGATGATGATAATAGATATCATTTATTGAATGATTATTATACATCATATAATGCTCTAATTATTTTTACATTTATTATCTCCTTTAATCTTTGCAACAACCATATGAGGGAGATACTATTATACTTGTTTTATAGATGAGGTATCCACAGTAAAGTAGAAACTTTTCCAAAGTGGTGGACTTTGGGATTAAATGCACTCTCTGAATCCAAAGCCCATACTCAAGTGGGTAAAGCTTGGGATGGCCAGTATGAGAAAAGCAGAGAGAACCATTAGGTTTATCCTCTAAATAGAGAAGAAGTCCTTTCTAAACTCTATCTACCAACATATTGCATTGTACATTTTATTCTTCCCCTCCACCTCCTCCTTACAGAGGCACATAAATAGAGGAGAGAGAGAGATAGTGGACATGAAGGGGCCTCATAGCAGAGTCTTAAAAGATGCAAAGTGACTTCCATAAAGCAATGATCTAAGACCCAATGAGAGTGGGCACATGGCGATATGGGTAGATACTAATGGCCAGAAACAGGTAAAATGTGAATGCCTTATCATCTGATCACGAGGAGAGAAGATGACATCCTCCCATTCTCACTGAGGATGGCACCTCAGTGGCACCAAATAAACTCCATGAAACTAAGGTGACAGCCCTTGGATAATGAGTGAGTAGAGAACATCGTCAAGCTAGTCACAGACTGAGGAAATACTGCACTGACTGATTAACCCGAAATTTGACTACTGAATAGAATGGAGGCTCAAGACAGAAATGAATTGTAAAAAAAGATAAAGTAAAAATTATTTGTACACACATTTGAAACCTGAGATTTATGTCCTGAGTTGTTTTATTCATAAACTTTTTAATTGTTACAGATTTGCATCCTAAGAGCACCTGACCATGAAATGTTTACAAAGGCTGTTGAAGTGACAGCGGTTATTGTTGGTTTTAGGGTCATAAGTTAGGTGTCAAATCATAAAAAAACTGGCCTTTTTGAGGAATTGCATTTTATTTTGATTTATTCTTCAAGATCTATAGCGTAGTAGGAAATTCATTATTTTGTAAACTTATTGTGTACCAATTTCTCCAGCTGAATTTTACAAGCCTAGAAAACAGTTGCTGAAAGGTCTTTGATGCCTCCAATTGATTTTTACTCATGGTTTATATTTGCCTTGCACATTTTATAGTCAATGATACAATTCATTTTGGCTTTATTTACTGAAGGACTTGGCCCTGATGTTGAAAGTCATACTGCAATATTGTTTATTCACCCTTTAGAAGGCAGGAAAGTTGTTAAACATAAGCCCTAGTGCATTTTTAAAATTCTGAAAAAACACAATTTTACCACAATATCTTTAAAAAATCCACATATACTATTTACAAATAACTTTCCATTCTTTCTTTCAGTTATTTTTTAAGACCAATAGGTTGGTGTTATTTATGGCCAAGTGGTAATTTAATACCAGATGGTAAATTCATTATGTGATTTCAGTGGGCAGATAACTACATCATGCAATTTCACTGTGTCTCTTAAGTGACTCATCTGCTGGCTTATGTTCAGTGCAGGAACCAGGTCATCAGCTCTTCTGTAAAGCTGACCAGGCAAGTCATCACAATGTGATGTGCATAAATATATATAAATAAACCAGCATCAACATGTGAGGGGTACTAGTGATGGCTGGACATTTGCAGTGAGTAATTTAGTGGACATATGATTCTACTGCTCTTTAAAAAAATTTAATGCTGGTTTTGCTGATGAAGGCATCTTTGCTGACTGTAATAACAGCAACCTAAATGTGTATAGTGCTTTAACAATTTTTGAAGCACTTTCGCAGGTGATATTATCTTGTGGAATACTTCCCCACAATTCTATGACACAATTGTGAACCATATTGTCCTCATTTTCAGATGAGGAATTGTTACTCAGAGAGTTTAAGTGTTTCTCTTGAAGCAATTCACCTGCTAAATGGCACAGTGCATTAGAACCAGGTCTTCTTGCAACCATGTTCTTCTTTTCCCCGTAAGACTTGAACACCAACAGGTCAGGGCACTAAAGCTAAATAAAACTGAATGTTATTAAACTGACAATATTCTACTCTTTCTAGCTGATTACAGTTTCATATGACTCAACCTAATAGTAAAATAGAGGCTTTGGGTATCCTTGGTCAGAAAATCTGAGAATTTAGTTGAAGTAAATGAAGGAAGACTAAGCAGGCAGGGACTATGGCCATGGATCCAGAGTCCAAGCTGGATGTACATGGATACTGACAGGAAAACAGAGAAAGTGAGAGCTGCTTAAAATGTGAACCACATCTGTGTTTTGGGAATAGATATTTGCTTTTAATTTTGCAGGGCACCATGGGATAAGCTCGCAATGCTTCTGAGTGAATGACTTTTATAGATTAGAGATTTCACTGAATCTAAAAGCAAAATAGATCTATGATTTGGAGATCAGATGAGATTTTTAGCCTGATTTATTTAGAAAATTTTGTATGTTTGGGACTCTTATCTGGTAAATTTTGACTGTACCTTCATTAAATAAAATAGTGTAATATAGGTGTCGATTCACATCAACAAAAATAGGAGGCTGTCATGAGACACAAGGAAAAACATGGTTGTCATGTCAAAAGGCTTCAGTTTAACACCAAATTCTCCTGCATGATTTGGACAAGTAATTGAACCCCATGCAGATTAATTTTCTTAATTAAAAAATAGTGATAACAATACCTACCTCATAGAGATGTTGTGAGGATTAACCTATGGGTTACTAAAGTTAGTAACCCTGGATGGATTTTAGGACATCAATGAACCCTCCAACATTGCATGCACAAAATTCTGGTGAGAATGTTCATTATTTTCATCAGATCCTTAAAAGTCTCCACAAATTGCAAAAGGCTAAGAACCACCAACATATATGAAAAGGATTTGAAATTGTGAAATGCTACATAAATCTTAGAAATCAAGGATAAAGAAGCACTATCCAGGAAAGGAAAACAAAACAGTAATTTTTAGGGAGATAGAATGTTTATCTGTCTCCAACAAACTTGGATTGGACTTCTAGGAGATAATTTGATAAGTCAAACATACATAAAACATAAATTACCTCTAATGGCAAAATCACTTTTATTTGTAGTAATTTTAAATATAGGCTTGTTAAACTGTGCTTTCTAACGTACTTCATAGATGATAATCTGTAATTTACTAGTTTCTCTCTCTTTTTGAAATTTTAATGTATGTATTTGAGATCCTTTTATGATTTTTTTTTAGGTGATGTCATTAAACTCTTAAGTGCAAGATAAAACAAGTCTTACTGGGGTTCCAAGTAGGTAAATAATCTGTTCATTTCTTAACTAGCTAAATGAATTGCTTTATTAAGATACTGAAGGTATGTCAGGTCTATCAAGATCCAGTATCTGGAATCACTAATCAACTCTCTATGAACATTATTTTTATGAAGATTTTTCTTTCGGCACACTAAACAAAAATAAACTCAACCTGGGGGAAGATGTGTGGAGGTAATGTGAGGAGGAAGGAATAATATCAAAGACCTTGCTTTCTCAAAGTTCCCTAAAGTACGAAAGAATCAGTACTGCAGTTTTAAAATAGGCTGGGGTTGGACAGAGGAGCAGCAAATTGTAATTTAGAAGTGCCGTTGCTTTCTCAGACATAAAGGCATTATTGTCTGGGGGAAAGAGTTCTATTGTGTAAATACTGTTGAGAGCATAGTGGAATTTAGATCTCCAGCCTCTTCCTTGATTTTGGCAAGGTTGAATGCAGAGGAAACCACAGTCGTTCAGGAAGAACGTTATGTGAACAATGTCATGTTTTATTGGTAGAATGAGTAAACCAGGCAGTACAGGCTGTAAAAACGTATCAGTTGGTGTTATGGCAGGAAACAGATGGCTCATTCCAATAGAGTAATTCAAAGAATATCTAATAAAGGGGCTACTTACAAAGGTGTAGATAGGAAGCAGGTGAGCCATGAGATAGAGTGTATCCAAGACTAGTAACACAGGGTCTATTTCTAACCCTACGCTCGAAGGGGTGAGTTACCTGGAAACAGAAGCTCCTACGGAGGGGCCACCTTGAGAAGAGCCATGGTCGCCACGGAGGGAAATGGGAACTTGTGAGCTAAGGGAATATAAATACTCCTTCCTCATTCACCTCCTTCCCTCTGATCTTCTGCCAGATCTCTCTAATAATATAATCCAATCTGGAGCCAGAGGGCAAGAAATCTAATGGACTGACTCTTTAGACTGGCCTCCTGCAGCTGACTAGGGTGAAGAGTGTGATCTGGAGGAACAAACAACTCCCCACATTTAGTGGTTTACAGTCCCAAAGGCCTACTTTTCACTCAAGCTAAATTTCCGGCACGGATCAGTAGGGAGTGTTTCCATGTGTCCTCACTCTAGAACTTCAGAAATGGAGCAGACATTTCTTCAGAATATAACTAATTGTTTTGATAGAGGGAAATAGAATTTGGGATAGTCTCAAGCCAGCAATTATATATTTTGGTCTTAAATAATTTATGTCATTTGTACTTATCCAGAACTAGTTCAGGGCCCTGTGCAAGCTTCAGGGAGCCAAAAAGTTGAATTCTACCAGGTGGCTGAACGAGAAGGGGATGTGATAAAACTGAGCCGTGTGAATAACCACCATGGGTAACTTTTCTGTTCAAAGCATGCTGGTCCCTAAATTAAATTAAAGCTGGAATATGGATTGGCAGAATAATTCAGGCAGAATTTAGTTTACAAACAACTTCTGAACAACTTGCATGATATTCAACAGAGCCTATATGTAGATTATATGAAAACTTTTTTTTCTTTTTTTTTTTTGAGACAGAGTCTTACTCTGTCACTCAGGCTGGAATGCAGTGGCATGATCTCAGCTCACTGCAATCTCTGCCTCCTGGGTTCAAGCAATTCCTGTGCCTCCAAAGTAGCTGGGATTACAGGTGCCCGCCACCATGCTGGCTAATTTTTGTATTTTTAGTAGAGACAGGGTTTTGCCATGTTGGCCAGGCTGGTCTCAAACTCCTGACATCAGGTGATCCATCCGCCTTGGTCTCCCAAAGTGCCAGGATTACAGGTGTGAGCCACCATACCCGGCTTATATCAGAACTTTAAAAAAGCCAAATCCATACAGTTGACTGGAATGAAACCATAGAAGAATTTTTTGAACATTGTTAGGATCAAAATATTAATACCTACATTAAATAAAAAGCTTTTTTTTAAGTGCATGGTATGGCACTAAGCCTTTAGTCAAGGAAATTTAAACAAAATTATCCCTGCCCTGTAGGAGTTTATAATCTAAAACAGACAGTATTGATCTAAAGACATGCAATCGGTTCTCTATTATTCGCAGGAACATTATCTGCTCTTAAATTGATCTATGGCAATTTTTAGAATGATTAAATTATATATTACTCAGTATACAACTTAACTATATTCTTCTTCCTCCAGTAATATTACTATTTGTAATGGACTATAAAGAAAATTAAGACTATCTAGCACCTTTGGAAATGCATGTAATTTATGCACAAGTGGGATAATGTCACACACTTTAGGTGCAAATTTAGAATTGATTGCACTATAGGGAGATGACAACCTCATCTATGCGTAGAAAAAAGTTGTTTTGTTATAAGTTGTTTTAGAAGCTGAATATTGGGTTTTATTGTGGATATAAAGCATGCCATTAGTTTGCTAATATCTTAACAGTGAGAAAACTTTCATCTGAATACTGAAAGGTAAAAAGTGTTGGGAATAAATCCTAAATATTAACTGATAATGTGATAATGTTTCCTGAATACCCTGAGGAACGCTGATGGGACAGAAGTTTGAGATATTTTAAGCTCAGCAGCTTCTACCTATGAGTGCTTTCTCTGACAAATTGCATGGTGGATAGAGCACATGCTGCTCACATCACGGGCGTCCTTACCATTTTCGTACCATCCGGTTTGACTTCCAATTGCTGATGACTGTGTCTCTGGCCAGTGGGGCCTGCAGCAGTCTGGGAGTACTGGAGGAAAGAGTGCCATCAAAGAGCAGCCCTCAATTACACACCCAGAAGATTAGGTCTGTGGGTCCCAGTGGGTGAATGAACACGGAAGAGCACCACGCTGAGTGTCCATCTTGCAGTTTCCCAGGGGCACAAAGTTACAGTCACCTGAGGGGCAAATTGCTTGACAAAGTAGCTTTTCCTGACTTCCTTCCCATCTTTACCTCACTCCCCGACTTTCTAACCAGTGTTTCTTGGGATCAATTTCCAAATAAACTATGTGAATTCAAATCTTTGTCTTTGGGTATGATGTTGAGGAAGTAAAACTAACACAGTGGGCTATTTCCCTAGCTACAGGCCTCCTTTTTCTTGTACTATATTATGGGACCTGAAAAAATACATAATTCAGAGGTAGTGGCAGCACGAAGTTCCTTGGGTAAGTGCTTTTGGTAGATAAAGATGAAATAGGTGTAGACAAGCAAGGTTGCCTAGAGCAGTTTAATGGAGACTTTGATTACAAAGTCCTATACTAAAAATGACGTGAAAATACTGTAGAATCTTGTCTCAGAAATTCCTGATATTAGACATAACTTAATGCATTAAAAAGTCAAACTGTTGAGTGTCTGTTGGAAGTAAGCTAAAGATAAAATATATTTAAGAGTTATCCATAATATTTGCATGCGTGTATATATGTGTGTGTATTTATATATGTAATATTTTTGCAAAATATTTCATACTTTACTATAACCTGTTAATATGCAAAGTTACCAATTATTTATTAGATTACTAGATTAGTTGCAAATTTTCTGCCTCCTCTACTCCAGCCACATGGGTAGTGGCACCAGGACAGGATAACTGGAATAAATACCTCAGGCAGAAAACAGAAAATTGCAATGCATGCAGTAGTCACTGGTCTATGGTAATGATGAAATCCTGTGGACAGCTGTTAGGTGGTCTTGTCAGTGAGAGAAGTGCCATGGTCAGAACTTGATTCTGTTCTCAGGGAGGAATTTTCCCGTCCACTGTTCTGTGGGGCCCCTGCTTCTGCTATCTGGGAAGCTTTGCTTGTCTATTATCTGCCATGGCTGCAATGGAAGTTGAGGGCTCTAGAGGTTTTGCTGCCTGCCTCCTGCCTGTATGAGTTGGGTGGCCTAAGAGTTGCTTCAAGGCTCAGCCAAAAGCTTTTACGTCCTAGCTCATGGTTGTTTTTGCAACATAATTTTCTTTAAAATTAATAAGACTTTCATCTCTTCCAGGCACAGGAAGATAAATGTTGCATGTTCTCACTTATATGTAGGAGCTAAAACAAATTGATCTCGTGGAGGTAGTGAATAGAATGGTGGCTACCAGAGGCTGAGAAAGGTAGTGGGGGTAAGGGGATAAAGTTATAAAATACAGTTAGATAGAAGGAATAACATCGAGTGTTTGGTAGCACAATAGGGCTACTGTAGTTAAAAATAATTTATAACACATTTCAAAATAACTAGAAGAATAAATGTGGGATGTTTTCAGCACAAAGAAATGACAAATGTTTGTAGTAATTGGCGATGAATACCCTCAATTACCATTATGCATTGATCATTATACATTGTATGCTTGTATCAAAATATCACATGTACCCCATAAATGTGTAACTATTATGTATCCATAAAACTTAAAAAATTTTAAATAGAAAGCAACTAATAGACTTACATCTCTTTGCTTACAATCAGTTCAATATGCCAGCTACCATACCCACAATTCTTTTTTAGACATAATTCTTAAAGTAGTATTGTTTTTCTTCTCATCACCATTTCTTTCTTTTTCAACTCAATGACATCTACCCCAAGGCCATGAGGCTTGGGTTGAAGGCCTGGTTCAATCTGAATTTTGTCACATAATTATATCTTAACACTGTTCATTATTCAATCTCAAAAATTACGTATTAATGTTTGAGGTAAGCGTTCCCAACTTTTGAGGCAAGCATTCCCAACTTTTGAGGCTTAAAATTTCTGGATTCTTTCTTATTCCCTTTCATTTTTATGTGTACTTTGGATAATTCTTTCTTGTGGTCATTTCTTCTTCTAATATCTTGCCAAATAAAGCTAGCAACATCTAATGCATGCTCACATAATTCTATTTTACAATATCTTTTGCTACAGCCACAGGCTAGGGAGGTTAGTGGCCTGCCTCCAAAGGTACCGTGGGCATCATTGTTACTGAACATTTTGCCTCTGCTTAACTTGGGGTTTCATTTTTCCAGCCTCTGAGATCAGTTTCCTAGTTATCTCCTGCCAGTGCCACCAATTTTAGGGTTTTGTTTTTGTTAGTGTCCATTCTTGGTACTAATTTCTATTTTAGTTAAGATAACACCAACTAAAGCATCAGATAAACCTCGAAATTTAAGAGGCTTAACATGTTAAGATGTTTGTTTCTTGCTTATGTAAAACTCAGTAGAGGGGCTGGGGTTTTATTCTATGCATTCATTTAGCAACCCAAATTAGCAAAACTGTTGTATTCAACAGACAGTTTTTTTTTTTTTTTTTTTTTGAGACAGAGTCTCGCTCTGTCACCCAGGCTGGAGTGCAGTGGCGCAATCTCGGCTCACTGCAAGCTCCGCCTCCTGGGTTCACGCCATTCTCCTGCCTCAGCCTCTCCGAGTAGCTGGGACTACAGGCGCCCGCCACCACGCCCGGCTAATTTTTTTTGTATTTTTAGTAGAGACGGGGTTTCACCGTGGTCTCGATCTTCTGCCCTCGTGATCCACCCGCCTCGGCCTCCCAAAGTGCTGGGATTACAAGCGAGAGCCACCGCGCCCGGCCTCAACAGACAGTTTTTAAGGCACCAACATCCAGCCAGCAGATAGAACCCTTAGCTTCTTCTGACCCTCCTCTCCACCTATGCTGACATCTTAGGTGTCCTCTGGCTTTTAATATCATCTCTTAGCTGACA
Source organism: Symphalangus syndactylus (assembly GCF_028878055.3). Taxonomy (NCBI): domain Eukaryota; kingdom Metazoa; phylum Chordata; class Mammalia; order Primates; family Hylobatidae; genus Symphalangus; species Symphalangus syndactylus. Next base: position 62,331,702 of record NC_072445.2, on the reverse strand, counting down.
AATCCCAAATCTTCTTTTATCGAACTCCACCTAGCCCCTGGATTTGTGTATGTAATTGCTTATACAACAACTCCACTTGGATGTCAATCAGGCATCATTAACTTAATATATTTGAAACCAAATGTTAATTTTTTCTCCCTAAAATTGCCACCCCTTAACATGATCAATCAATATTTGGGATTGTGATTTACCAGTTATTCAGGGTACAAACCTGAAAGTATTTTTTGAATCTCTCTTTTTTTTTTTTTAGTATCATATAGTACATAGAATCCATAAACAAATCCTATCAGTGATACCTTCAAAAACATCTAGAATCCAGTCATCTCTCATAGCTCCATAGCCATCAGATTTTACTTGTTGTAGTGTAGTCATGATCTAACAGGTCTTCTTGTTTTCACTCCTGCCCTCTTAGAATGCATTTACCACACGTGAGCCAGGGTAATATTCTACAAAATAAAGAGACTACATTGCCCTTCTATGTATAAAACTCTGCAGAAACCACAGGTTTTCCCTGATCATTTATTTAAAGTACTTCATAGCATTTGTCATTATCTGACATTTCAGCCATTATGTTATACAGTTTTTTTGTTTAATTTTCTGTCGTCTCAACGAAGAATGAATATCTATGTCATAGACTTTTCTTTATTCATGGCTGTCTTTATAACACCCAGGATGGTGCTTGCCACATGGGAGATGTTCTAGTAGTTTTGAATGAATAAATAAATGAATGAGCTACATTTTCTATCTATTTTTTTGGTGCTTTAGTCTTTTTGTCTCTATTTATATGACTTTTTAGTATTAACCATATGTAATCATTATCTCATTAGTATTAAATGAATTTCTAAATTTGCCCTTTAGTTTACATGTCTATCTATCCAGCTAGCTAGCTAGTAATATAATAATAAATAATTTCTTCTTCACAATATTTTCCATTGTTCTTCACCATAGAAATTCCTCCGCTCTCATAAGCCTGGCTATATTCTTATATATTCATCTAATGTCTTCTAATTCTTAGTCTAATTTTAGAGGAGCATGGTGACCAGTCTTCGTCCAGAGCTATTCTAGGATTCACAGTAAATTCTCCAGATCACAGAACTTACCTTCAGCAATACTGCTTGCCTGAAGGTTTCTAAAAAGGTTTGCACTATGAATGCTCTTTACTGGAAGTAGGCAGGCCAGATCTCTTTCTCCCAGGGATCTTCAAAGAGGTACTGGGGTGCTGCCTAGTGGCCTAATTCCTTCCTTCTTTGCCCGACTTCCTAATCGAAGGGAAGGAGACTCTTTCCAGAGCTGACAGTATACTTTTCTTTCATTCAGGAGCTGCTAGACATAGTAGGAAACATATGATGTCTAAGTCATATTCCTGGATTTTATGGAGTAAGTTGAACGCTGTATTTTTAAGGAAAATCTAGGAAAAAAAATTTCCTTTTTTGAAATTCCACCAGATTCATCGATATTTTAAAGCCAGTGGTCCTGGTAGGGGTGTGTGCGTGTGTGTCTGTCTGTGTGTGTGTGTGTGTGTGTGTGTGTGTGTGTGGCTCTGCTTGTAGTTTTGCAGATTAAACGATTTTGGAGAAACCATTTATCTCAGAGTGATCAAATATTTATATAGTCATTGCAAAAGTTTTCCAGCACATGACAATAAAGTGTCTTGTCTTTTGTCTTACGCTTGACCTACATTAAGTCACCATATGGGCTAGCTGTGGGGTTCTATTGGGTTGGGTGTGGGGAAGGAGGGGAGAAAAAAAGCAGGAGGGATAGGCAGGTGGAGATTGAGGAGGGCAAGAGAGATTTGCCTTTCTGGGGATTTGAGGTTGTCCTGGATATGCAAGAGGATGGAGAAATCAGACTTAAGGCATCTTGTGGAATTGTGGTAGAAAGGAAAGGAGATCAAGCCTTGATTAAATTGAAACAGCAGAAAACAAAGCTTTTTTTGTAAGATTTTACTCTACCTAACTGTCATAGTATTTCAAGTCTTGAAAAATCACATTTTCTAAAATGTGATAGATCACTTTTTTTCACACTCCAGTATATTGTAAAAACACTTCTCTAATTTTTACTTTCAGAGAAATATTGTAAAACTCTTGCACCATAAAATTCAGAATCCCAGAGACTTATCAGTTTGAATAAGCCGCAGGTTACTGAGGATAGGTGATGTCTTGGGGAAATATGTAAGCCAGCCACAGAGCCTTGATTTAGGGGCTAAATCTTGGAGCAAACTAAAGGTGGACAGGTGCAAATAGACTCCACATTACTTTTTACACTAAGTTGCTTTCTTTTGGAAGAAAAAAAGGCCATAATAAATACCATTTCCAGGATTGTATCCAGTAACAGCAAGGACAAATTCCTGTGAGATTTGAGAGAAGTCCTATTGTTTTTTCATTTTTTTTATGAATTACTATCATAGTTCCTTTCTTACCTTTTGAATATATTGACTCCAGAATGTTCCTATGATTCTTAAATTCCAAGCTGCTTTTTCTAAAATGTCGTTTTCTTTCTTGAATAAGAAAACAATTCTAGGAATTTAGAATGTAATATTTCATCTTTGTCTAGAGACTACAAGGTTCAAATAAATTCAACTTTCCCTTTTTCCTTTCTCATATATTTAAATATTATAACAATATTAATTTAGGAATGTCTAAATTTTTCTACTGTGATGTATTTACATCCAATTTAGGCATTGATAGTAATACAGTAAAAATTTATTCTCACATTCATTCTACTATATTATTGATTATTCAAATAATTTCTGAGCTAATGAGCTATGTCAATCATTGGCCTGTGCAGGCTCTATAAAGATAATATAACATACATCTGTCTTTGAGGACCTTATAGTCTTCCTGGTGAGACAGATTATCATGCATAAAACTTTCAATGATACTAGCTTTTTTTTTTTGAGACAAAATCTCGTTCTTTCACCCAGGCTGGAGTGTAGTGGTGTGATCCTGGCTCACTGCAACCTCTGCCTCCCGGGTTCAAGTGATTCTCGTGCCTCAGCCTCCTGAGTAGCTGGGATTACAGGTGCGCGCCACCACACCTGGCTAATTTTTGTATTTTTGGTAGAGACGGGGTTTCACCATGTTGGCCAGGCTGATCTCAAACTCCTGACCTCAGGTGATCTGCCCAGCTCAGCCTCCCAAAGTGCTGAGATTACAGGCGTGAACCACCACACCTGGCTGATACTAGCTTTTACAGAGTTACAAAGAAAATGGGATTGAGCACAAAGATAGCTAACTATGTAAGGAGTTCATGAAAGTCTCCTCAGAAGAGATGACATTGGAACTGAGTCTTAAAAGATGAGTAGGCACCTTCAGTTGATGAAGGTGAGAAAGAACATCCCAGGAGAGAAAGCATGCTTCTTATAATGGCAAGTCTTTGTTTGTTTATTTACTTTTTAATTTAAAAAATGTTTAAGTTTTATTTTAGGTTCAAGGATACATGTGCAGGTTTGTTATCTAGGTAAATTGTGTGTTGTGGGGGTTTCGTGTACAGATTATTTTGTCACCCAGGTAATAAGCATAGTACCCAGTAGGTAGCTTTTCGGTCCTCATTATCCTTCTTCCCTCTACCCTCAAGTAGGCCCAGGTGTCTGTTGTTCCCTTCTTTGTGTCCACGTGTATTCAATGTTTAGCTACTTCTTATAAGTTAGAACATGTGGTATTTGGCTTACTGTTCCTGCGTTAGTTCCTGTAGAATAATGGCCTCCATCTCCATTCATGTTGCTGCAAAGAACTTGATCTCATTCTTTTTCATGGCTATATAGTTTTCCATGGTGTACATGTACCACATTTGCTTTATCTAGCCTATCATTGATGGGCATCTAGGTTGATTCCATATATATATATATTTTTTTTTGAGATGAAGTCTTGCTGTGTTGTCAGGCTGGAGTGCAGTGGCATGATCTTGGCTCACTGCAACCTTTGCCTCCTGTATTCAAGCAATTCTCCTGCCTCAGCCTCCTGAGTAGCTGGGACTATAGACACACACAACCCCACCTGGCTAATTTTTGTATTTTTAGTAGCGACAGGGTTTCACCATGTTGGCCAGGATGGTCTCAATATACTGACCTCATGATCTGCGCCCCCCCGGGTCTCCCAAAGTGCTGGGATTACAGGCCTGAGCCATTGCGCTCGGCTGATTCCGTATCTTTTATAGCAGATCTTGATGTGCTTAGAAATGATGAGGACTTTAGTATAACTGGAATGAATTTAGAGGCGTATTGGTGGCTTAATGGAAGTGGAGAGGAGTTTAGATAGAATTACCAATGGGATATTAGGCCAGAAATAGATTGGAAGGGCCTTGAGAGCTAAAATAAGAAATTTGGGTCTAAATCTGGAAGGAATAGGAACCAAAAGGAATTTTAAAGCAAGTGGTTGACATGATCAGATTTAATAATTAGGGAAATAGCTAATGTCTGTCAATACCCTCTGACTTGGTCAGGGAGTTATGAGACAGGAAGCCATTCTAAAAAACCCAGGCAAGGGCCAGGCGTGGTGGCTCATGCCTGTAATCCCAGCACTTTGGGAGGCTGAGGCAGGTGGATCACGAGGTCAGGAGATCGAGACCATCTTGACTAACATGGTGAAACCCCGTCTCTACTAAAAATACAAAAAATTAGCCGGGTGTGGTGGCAGGCACCTGTAGTCCTGGCTACTCAGGAGGCTGAGGCAGGAGAATGGCGTGAACCCAGGAGGCGGAGCTTGCAGTGAGCAGAGATCGCGCCACTGCACTCCAGCCTGGGTGACAGAGTGAGACTCTGTCTCAAAAAAAAAAAAACACTCAGGCAAGATATTATAAAGTCCCAAAATATGGCAGAAAGGATGGGACAGAGGATTGGATTTAAGATATTTCTGCTACATATCCCAGAAAGAAATAGAATGTTTAGAATTTCAAGTGTTTTAGGAGGGAGCATAAAGTGAGATAACATGTGAATTTCATACCAAGATTAAAAATTTACAACTGAACTTTAGATCTTACCAAGGGAACATGTTTTAAATAGCCTTGAATTTTGGTCTGCTAAGTTATGTTTAAATGTTACTATGTTCAAGCAAGAAGAGTCTTTTCCTTCCAAAAAGAGTGCTAATGTCCACTTTCATACCTCCTTAAATATCTACAGCATGAAACAACCTACGCAGACATATCTGGATTTCCTGGAGCTATCAGTGCCTTTTGTGTTGTAAGACAAAGGCAATCCAATAAAGACATCTTTGTTCCCCAAGTGCTCACCAAAGTCACAGCTCAGAGAGTGCACGTTACAGTTATGTCTTTTCTGGGTTTTGTATTTTAAAGAATATGATAATAAAAAGGAAAAACAAGCTTCCTGGTAAAGTGTATTTATAGCCTCATAGACTGTAAAGGTTTCAAAGTTTAAAGACACTTAAGAGCAAATGTCTTCCTTTTTCAGCGTTAGCCTTTTTCTCTAGCCCCAAAAGTGTGCAAGGCAAAAGCCTGCGATAGAGAGGAAGTAGTATAAGATAGCGTGGGAAGTGTTCTAAGTCTGGGGCTCATAATCCTCTAAAATACGTGGGTCTTCAAGCCTACAGACAAGCTACAGAAGGCCTTCCAGCACCTGAAATTGTGGAGACAACTGTGGCAGATGCATGGATGACCGTTTTTTTTTTTTTTCTGGGGAAATACTTGATTGTTTTCATTAGAATCTACAGCCTTAAACCTTTGACTATATAATTGGACACGTACAACAAATGGCTATCATATAGATGAGTATATTATCAGAGCAAAAATAATGATTCAGGTAAGTTCTTGCCACTTCAGAAGATACAATTAATTTGTCTCAATGGATATGAGAGTGATCTACTTAGTTATGGATATTTGTAAAGTTTGTTTAAATAGCTCCACAACTTTGGGCATGCTTACCTCTCCAAGCCTTCTTTTCCCCCCATTACTATCTCCTAGGTTTGCTGTGAGGTAATTTATGTAGACCAGTTTGCACAATCCTTGGAAAACATCTTAATTATATATTTATGACAAATTTGGATATGACATTTGTTATACATCTGTGTGCAGAGCAGCTATAAATATAAAACTTAAGCTTAGTGAATTGTTAAAAATTAGTCATATTTCACTTATGATCATCTCCTCTTGGAAACTGAAGAAACAAGATCAAGTAATAAGGACGTTTATGTTTTCTAAGTACTATTTTTAAGAAGTTAAATGTTAGTTTCTGGTGTCATGAATAAGAATTAGAGCAAATGACAAATTCCAGTATATGGCTTGCTTCGAAGTGAATGGCCAAAGTATTGTGATAAAGTCGCTAACCTTTGGGAGGATGTACAACCAATAAGAGTCAGGCCCCATTTCCAATGAGCAGGCCCCATTCCTGATGACAAGAGTTATAAGAACATACAATAAAAAGATTGAACTCTGGTCAAAGGCCACAGCTGCTACGGTCCACATGCTGCTTGCTGGATATGGAGCCAGCCCTGGAGCCCTAACCTGATTCCTTAGCTTTGGCAACACAAGCATTTGAAATGTGGGACGAGGTGGGGCCCAGCATCATCAAGTCATAGTCTGAGAGGTCTTGGTCACTACCGTGACCTCCTTCACTAGCTCACCAGTCTGAGGAAGAAGCCCAGGCTGCCACAAGGCCTTGTCTTACAGGCAAATAGTTAATTAAGATGGAAACTTACATGTCTACTGACCTCCAGTGATTAGGCCTCTGGTTCAAGAGCTGAGTTTTGAGGACTTACTTAAATTGGGAAGACTATGACAGTTGTCCTTCCTTTCTCCCAGCCTCCTTCTTCCCTCCATTGTTCCTCTGGGTAGCTTAGAGGTCACCTGTGGAACATTTAATGGCCCTTTTATTTGATATTTTGGTACTTATATATGTCTATCTTCCCAGACAAGCTTTTCCTCTGACAGAAAAGATTTTAAAGACTTTTTAGTAAAACGGAACAAAACAACCCAGGCATGAGACAAACTGATTATTAGCTGGAGATTTGGTTGGAAGATATTAGCTAGCCCTGAAGCAAAAACACAGTTTTCTCCATGTTTTTCTATAACAGTATTCATAAAGCTACATGTAAGTTGGACAGCTTATGGTTGAGCAGTGACTAAGAAGAGAAATTGGGTTGCAACAGAGAGCACAGGCATTGCTGCCAGCCAGAGAGGGCTTGAGACCAAGCTACCGATTCTTAGCGATATAATGGTGGGCAATTTGCTTCACCTCTTGGAAATGTCCTCTTCTGGGAAATGGGGGTGATAATGTCTCAGCGGGTAATTTTAAGAATTAAAGGTAAAATGTGCAAAGTGCCTGGCACCAGTGACTACCGAGTAAATTTAAAATATTTTATATTTCTTAGTGTTCGTTTCTTGCTCTGCCTTAAAAAAAATTGCACATCAAATACTTTATTCTTCTGCATGCAATGCATTTTTGTAAATCATCTGTTGCACATAGTGTTAGGTGCTTGGAAACAAAGAGGAGTAATGCAGATCTTTTATATTCAAAGAAGTACTAGCCTAGCTGTGTTTGGGGTGCTTGTGTACATGTCCAAAGAGTGAAGCATAATAATTCCTTGTCTTTTTGAAAATTTTATCTAAACAAAATGAAATCAATGAATTAATATTTTTGGAGTGCATATGTGACATAGACGTTCATAGATGACTTTTATGTAGGATTAGAGGGTATAGAATTCTAAGCGGCTGAATCCTCAATTCTGAAATACAACACTAGGGACTTATGGAAGCTAATCACGTAAACATAGCTCCTTTATTTTTCCAATAATAGTTTAAAATTTGTCACGTTGGATTTTATCTGAAGTCAATCTGACTTGACTATAGTTCCAGGCCTTCCTCTTCATTTTTTTTTTCCTCCAAAACACCTGATGGCTGAGTCCATCAAGTTCCCAAAATAGATTTACACATTTTTAAAAACAGATAATCAGGTTTTGCTTTGCATCTCTGTTTTTTTTTTTTTTTTTCCCAATGTCCAGGAAACTTTGTAACACCTGCTTTGCAAAATAAGCAAGTAATCATCTATTTTGGAGACAGAAAATAGAGGAGGTGAGAAATGAGATAACTGGCTTCAACTCTTGTTATTTGGGCAAGGAAATTATTTGTTCAGTGATTTTTGCCACTAGAACAACTTTTGCATTGCTTTGGTTTCTCCATATGCTTTGGAGAGACAGGAAAGAGAATATTGCACTAAAAATCTTGTTTCAATTCAAGATAATTATGCATATATTTAGGCTGAGTAGGGAAGAGGCATTACTGAAATACAAGTGTTTTTAATACAACTTGGAAGACATAAATGAACACATTGAGAGGAAAATGAATCAATAATTTTATTTTAGAATTGAAGGGGATTCTAGAGATCATCTTGTTTAACTGCCATATTTACAGATGAATGAACTATTACGTGTTTTGCCCACAGTAGGTCACACAAACAAAGGTGTCCTGACTTCTAGAATAGGCCTTTGTTCCTCTCTCACTATAAATACGTGACTATCCTGCAGAATGGCCTAGTAGGTATTGTCATGTTGCTGTTCCTGGTTGGGAGGACTGGGTGCATGTACAAATAAAGTTTACATAATACCTGATACAGAAATCTTGGTGCCCTAAAGTAACTATTTAATGATGATGCCTTTGCTCTATTCAGACCAGTGAAATGAACACATATTTCTGGCTCCATTTAATAAATTGCCTCCTTGAGGGCTCTAAATCCTGCTCTTCTGGAAAGGCTCATTCACCTCACATGGGTAAACAGTTTGCTTCTTCATGAATTCTGCTGTTTACTCACAACAGTAGAAAGCCTGTTTTGTGTTATTGCTGTTATCACAAATCTGGAGACATCACTGCAGATTGGAATGAGGTGGTGGGAGACTGTTGCTTAAGTGGGTATTGTTCAGCACAGCTTAATAGAAAAGGTTGACTAAACATGTTAGAGTTACCATCGAATAAGTTTATCAGGGGAACCAGTCCCCAATATTTCAACATAGGTTCTTTTCTATTTTCCCTAAGTGTTGGCTGGTCTGAGAAATAAAGAGAAAGAGTACAAAAGAGAGAAATTTTACAGCTGGGTCTCCGGGGGTGACATCACATGTTGGCAGGTTCCGTGATGCCCACCTGAGCTGCAAAACCAGCAAGTTTTTATTAGGGATTTCAAAAGGGGAGGGGGGTACGAATAGGGAATGGGTCACAGAGATCACATGCTTCAAATGGAATATATCTTTAGTAATGGAAACCTTTTCAAATCTAGTTAATTTTGCCTTTCAAAGTCACTGTGAATGGGTGAAAAGTAAAATAGCTCATCTGTAGATCATAAGTTAATATTGCTGAATTTTAAAAAATTTGATGAGTCAGAAAAATTTGCATTGGTATCATCTACATTCACTTTCTACCTTTAAGTTCATTACTTTCCTTCACACATTGACCTGTAATTCCCCCAGAGGCAAAGTTTCAAGGTCAATTATGTGAAAGTAGTTTTAAAAGTAACCATCCAGACATGGATTTCTGAAAAATAAAAATTGAGTTCAAGCAGTCAGAATTCTGTAGTATTCTTCACTCTTTTCTTTCTTTTTCAAATAAAACTTTCTAAACATTGTAGCTCAAGATAGATTAATGATTCCAGTTTTTAAATATATTTAAAGCTCAAGTTGTTGGATTTTTAAAAATTTTGACTCCGCCCTTTCTCTTTCTCTTCCTCCTTCCTTCCTTCCTTCCTTCCTTCCCTCCCTTTCTCTTTCTTTTGTTCTTTCTCTCTTTCTTTCTTCACAATATAGGTTAAAAAGGAATAGTAACAGATGATCCTTTATACTCCTGTTGCTTCACTCTGAAGAATTCTTTCTTCTCCTCATCCATGCCTTAGCCAAAAGCTACAAATGAAAGAAAATTTCAACCCCATGTAAATTTTTTGGAACACGTACCATGTTGGTGGACGTGATACAGTTTCGAAGCATTAGGTCCTTGTTAAGAACAATTCATTAATATTTTTCTATTGGATCAGACTTACAGATAAGGTCTGCTTCTAACGATGTCATCAATAAGCGTTTCACATGGGAAATAATGGGAAATACATTGTGTCGTTGATTATATATATTCAGGGAGTTTTAGGCGAATTTAATAGTGAATTATGAGTGGAGCTGCCATTAACTATTTTAAAACATGTATGTATTCATGCAATTCTTTAATCCTTAAGGAGCATAACAGGACTGAATTATCCTTCTGTCCCAGTCTGTTTAGGCTGCTATAACAAAATACTGTAGACTGGGTAGCTTATAAACAACAGGAGTCTGGGAAGTCCAAGATCAAGGCCAGCAGACTTGGTGTTTGGTGAGGGCCTAGCTCATAGATGGTACCTTCTACTTGTGTCCACACGTGGTACAAGAAACAAGCTAGCTCTCCGTTTTTTGTTTTTTGTTTTTTTTTCAATAAAGGCACTAATTTCATTCTAAAGACAGATCCCTTATTGCCTAGTCACCTCCCAAAGGCCCCACCTCCTAATACCATCACTTTGGGATTAGGATTTCAACATAGGAATTTTGGACAGACACACACATTCAGACTATATAGCACCTTCTTTTTAAATTTTTTATTATTTCAGAGACATGGTCTCATTTTGTCACCCAGGCTGTTGTGCAGTGGCACAAACATAGTTCACTGCAGTCTTAAACTCCTGGGCTCAATAAATCCTCCTGCCTCATTCTTCTCAGCAGCTGGGACTATAAGCACATGCCTCCATGCCTGGCTAATTTTTAAAAAAACATTTCTGCAGAGGCAGGGTCTTGCTATGTTGCCCAGGCTGGTTTTGGATTCCTGATTTCAAGTGATCTGCCTGCCTTAGCCTCCCAAAGCATTGGTGTTACAGTTGTGAGCCACTGCACCCAGCCCATAGCACATTCTAATATTACTCTTCAGAATTTTAGAATCTTACTTATGACTGGCTTTGTTCTTGCCTTTTCAGATAGAAAAGTTATATTTTCAAAAACAACCCCAGCACGTTGTAGTCTCACTATTACATGACTAAATTCTTTGGTGTTTGCCTGGCCTCCCGGAGCTTTAGCATGGCCCCTAGTATAAGTGCGTCCCAAAAGAGTCAGATTGTCCTCCAGGCCCAGAGAAACCAGGAATCTGCATAATGAGTGTATACTGTTTTGAATTTTATTCCCACAAGATTTCTCATTTCCTTCCTTTCTTCTTCCCTCCCTCCCTCCCTCCCTCCCTCCCTCCCTCCCTCCTTCCTTCCTTCCTTCCTTCTTTCCTTCCTTCCTTTCTTCCTTCCTTCCTCCCTCCCTCTTTGCTTTCTTCCTGTCTTGCTTTCTTTTTTTTGTATATTTGGTGGTAGTTGCAGTCCATTGGGATAGAGAAATAGGAGGAAAAGCGTTACATAGAAATTAGGTATATAAACTAAAGCAACAGGAATTAAAAAACACGAATTCAATCACTACATATTTCTATTTCAAAACTGGCAAAAGCTTTAGTTTTAAAAATGAAAAAAAGAGAGAGGACAGAAGGTACATAATGGGTACAAAATAAGTGAAATTTAAATTCCTTTATTTGCATTACATTTCCCTTAAACTTTTAAAAATGACTTTTTACCCTCTCCTTAAGATATCCAGCCTTGTTTCTTCTGACCAGCTCTCTTGGAGTTTTCCTGAAATGACACTCTCCTTGGCAACTATCCCCTGAGCCTTATCATCCCAATTTTAAAATCTCCATGTCAAGTTCTGAGAACTTCTAGCTTCTACTTTCTTTCTTCATCAATGAAAATTTTAATCAGACATTGTTACAGCTGTTTGGATGTTTAGTTATCTAAACCCTCTAAAGTTTGAGAGAAGAATCCCCTCCCCTCCCCTCCCTCCCCGTCCCACCCCTTCCCGCCCCCCCGCCCTACCCCTCCCTTCCCCTCCACTTCTTTCTTTTATTCTTAGCAAAGTGCCTAAATGTTTCCATCAAGAGGCGATGTGTGCACTGAATACTAATTGCAAATGCTGTGTCCTTCACTTTCAGAGTTGCTAGATAATATATTAAAAATTGGTTCATAAAATGCTTGTGCATAATATAACTTTAGGAAGAGTTCTGTCCATTTCTATCACTTATAGATGAAGAACTGCAGCCTAGAGAAGATGGAAATGACTTGCCCATTTTGTGTTTGGTCTCTTCATGGGGGTTTTGCGGGGGAGCCCTGCCCTCACAAACTGCCAGGTGTATACTGTACACACCAGTCATGAATCCAGACTGGGAGGGAAGAATGATTACCAATTTTTGCCATCTTGAGGGGTAAGAGTGCAATGATTTGGAGTCTCCTTGAGAGATTAATATGGGACACTGACCACCCAGAAGAAGATCTAGGATCACATATACACAAACATTTATATATATACGTGTACATATCTACAGACATTTAAAAATATATACATGTTCTGATTTGTTAATATTCTTTGAAAGTAAACCAAATTAAAATTTCCAAATTCCCTGGTAAAAGTTCACTTGTAACATGATGAAAGGGGATATTCAGATAAGATTTTAGAACACCTTCTCTAGAACTAAAAAACAAAGCAAAACAAAATAAAACAATACTTCTCAAAAACTCCTTTGAAGCAGGTGTTCTTGTCAAATACTAAATCCATGACCAAGTATTTCAGTGTATGAGGATTCAGAAATATATATATGTATATATGAATATATATTTAAATGTTTCTTTATATGATTTGGTTTTCTCATAGCTTATTTGTGTGTGTGTGTGTGTGTGTGCGCGTGTGTGTTTTGCTACCACTTTATTCGGTGAATATATCCCACAGAAACAAAATCTGTCCACTTAGTTCATGAGTTTTTTGAAACAGTTGGTGTCTAAGTAACTTCATCCTTGGCAGAAATAACTTCCTGTTTTAAAAGAAAATAACTTAAAAGATCGTATAAGGAAGGCTCATAAGGCTTCTTGGAAATCAAACAGTTCTTACAAAACATTTTGATGTGTTTAGTACAGAAGAATTAGGAACATATGGGTTACATTTTCCTTAAAATGCATATGGTTTTTAAAAATTTAAGGGGTAATGTTCTTGGCAAAATAGGTTTTGCCAAACCCAAACTGTTTAAAGAATTGTTCAAGATGTTCAGTCAGGCCAAAAGGCCCCAGGCTTCCACAGTCCTAATAATAGAATCAATCAGGAAAACCAGAATGAAGTCACTAAACTCATTTTAAGAGTCCCTTGAAATAACCAACCAAAATAAATCTCAATGCCGTAACAATCACAAGCAATTAGAATATAATAACTTTTATGCTCATGCCGAATAAAACCCCAAGCTAGTAGTTAAAATCGTTCTAGGAATTCTGGAAAGTTGGCAGTGTATTTTGTTTGACTAAAATAATTGATTACATCTATAAAAATAGCGAAGAGACTAGAAGGGATTTCACAGATAAAGCACCTACCAGAAATAATTCAAGAATTTCACCATGGTTTCTCAAGGAATGGAGGTTGATATGCTTGTTTAAAACCCACACATTCTTTGGTAAAAAGGTGTATGTGGAGATGATAACCACAAAAAAATTCATTACCCTGGTACTAAACACTACTTCTCTTATCTGGAAAACAGTCTATTAAGTCACTTAGTGATGGACCCAGAGATGGTGAGATGAAATAGCCAGTGACATCAGACCAGAGGCTGTATATGTATATGGCATGAAGCAATTGGGTAATTGTTTCAAAAAGGAATCCAATCTCTGTATGGTAGTATTTGCTTCCCAACACTAATCTTTTTTTTTTTTTTTTTTGAGACAGAGTTTTGCTCTTGTTGCCCAGGCTGGAGTGCAATGGCGTGATCTTGGCTCACTGCAACCTCTGCCTCCCAGGTGCAAGCGATTCTCCTGTCTCAGCCTCCCAAGTAGCTGGGATTACAGGCATGCGCCACCACACCTGGCTAATTTTGTATTTTTGGTAGAGACAGGGTTTCTCCGTGTTGATCTGGCTGATCTCGAACTCCTGACCTGAGGTAATCTACCAGCCTCAGCCTCCTGAAGTGCTGAGATTACAGGTGTGAGCCACCACACCTGGCCACGCTAATCTATTTTGAAATGACATCACAGTCTCAAACTAAAGGGTTGGTAAAATTATCTTGATTGGATTGGACTTGTTCTCATGAAAATATCTTCACATTCTTTTTCAAGATCTTCATTTTCTACTCATGACTTCTCTCTTGGCATTATGAGTAAGCCACTAGAGTTCCCTCTGTTGGTTGACTCCTTGGTGTTTTAACAAAAATTGCTGCAGGGTGTTAAATAACTTTTTTAAAAATCTTTTGTTCTTTTCTGACTCAGACTTTATATAATCACCTCCAGCTAAAGACAGAAACATTATGTCTACCAGTTGAGCCAATTGAGCCAATAACAAAAGGGTTCTGGAATTCTTCCAGTTTCCTTTTCTCCCCTCCAGAGATTCCTGGCATTCTCTCCTGCTGAGCAGAATATGAATTACTAGACAATTTGGGAACAAGGTGGTTCTGATCAGCAGACATTTGCATGGCTGTAGCATTTGTGGAGAGGCAAAGCACTCAAGGAAGTAGCAGCAGTGTTGCCCCTTCCTGTCCCACCAGCTCTCTAACAAACTATACGTTTTGCAAGGGGATGGGAGTAATGCATTTTAAGGATTTGGGAGGTTGTCCGGGTTGTGCGTTAGGTGTTGTGGCTGTGATAATTACTGGCTGTATTCAGAGTTGGAGGCTGTTAGACTTACTTGCATCTAGATCTAAGCCCATAGGGGATTGTGTGTGTGATGCTTAAGTGTGTGTGTGTGTGTGTGTATGAAGGCGGCTTTATCAGAATTACTGGATGATGGTATGGAAGAAAGAGAGGCTCTCAAAGGGCACTAAAAACGATACTGAAGCTATGAATGGATGTCTAAAAGTGATTGAAGATGAGTGATATAGTTTCACTGTCCAAAAATATCTAAAGGGAATTAGCCTTTACGTATCAAGGAAAAAATAGTTTAATTAGAACATTTCCAGAAGTCCCTCTCACAATCTTTTCACTCACATTCGTACATAAACCCAGGCTGGTTGATTCCTTTTTGTTTGTACATGCCTTCTTGATTTCCAACTTGGTCCATGTAGTTCCCACCACTTTCCCTTCTGCACATTGCAGTCCTACTCTTCTTTCAAAGAACTGTTTGATCTCTATCTCCTATATGACAGTGGCTTTAAACATTTTGGTCATGACCCACAGTAAGAAATGAATTTTTTATCAAGTCCCAGTGAATGCAAAATACATGCACACAGACATCTGAAACAAAAGCTTCATTAAATTAATACACATATGGACTGTATTTGACACGTCTATCCTATAAAGCCTAGTCATAACTTCCTAAAATAATTTCATGATCACCAATGGGTCTTTATCCACTGTTTGAAAAATACTTTTCTGTGAAGTTTTCTGTGACGATTCCAGCACACTGATCCTTCATTTGTCTGAACTCATAGAACTTCTGTTGTTCTGAAAACTTGTTGGGTACATATCAATATATGACATTAATATGTCTTCCTGTCCCCAGTTAGGTTATCAGTCACTTGATGGAGGAGATTGTACATTATATATTACTTTGTATTCTTCACAGTGTCTAATATAAAGGACACAAGTCCTTTCTAAGAAAAGGGTGCTGGGATTCTCTCTACAACTCGCCAGAATATCTTCTGTCACATTTCCCATCTAAACTCTGAAATATAACCCAATTTTATTATTTGTGAATTTGGGATCAGAGCAGACTCTCATTCTCCTCAAATCCCCTGCTATAATGGACGATATTTCTTCCTAGAGTTCTTAGTATTTTTCTGAGGGCCTTTAAAAAAATTTAGAGCCAGAAATAAATAAGGTGAGGAGCATACAACATATACATAATAGCCTAAATTCTTCTTTTTTTCTTTTTTTTTTTTTTTGAGACAGAGTCTCGCTCTGTCACTCAGGCTGGAGTGCAGTGGCACAATCTCGGCTCACGGCAACCTCTGCCTCCTGGGCTTAAGCAATTCTCCTGTCTCAGACTCCTGAGTAGCTGGGACTACAGGTGCGTGCTACCATGGCCAGCTAATTTTTGTATTTTTAGTAGAGATGGGGTTTCGCCATGTTGGCCGAGCTGGTCTTGAACTCCTGACCTTAGGTGATCCACTCGCTAGGCCCCAAATTATGGGATTACAAGTGTGAACCACCGCACCCGGCCAATAGCCTGAATTCTTGAGTAGGAGTGGAGACAAGGGTAGGTTAGGCTAGTAGCCTATTATGAGAAAGAAGAAGATGAGTTTTTCCAGTATGTTTTTTCCTCCATTACATTTAGAAAAGGTAAATAAGAAGTTTACTCAAGCTGTGTCTACCTATACAAAACTGTGAAGCTAGAATAAATGGAACCTCCCAGGGTACTGAAAGAAACCGAAGGAATCATTAGCTTGAAAGAGAAGTTTGCACTAGAAGGATCACCAGGACCCAAGTAGCGAAGAAGAGCGGTTGAAAGACTTGAAAGACAGGTTAGGTGTCGTCAGTGAGGCTGTGGTTATTAGGAAAATCAGGGTTAAGTTGTGACCCTGAGCTCATTGGCCTCTTACAAAGAGGTAAAGGTGCTTCTTCTATAGCCAGTATATTTATGAAGATTTGATTAAATACAAAAGAAGGTATCTTTGTGGTGAACAGGTTTACATATAAGAACACTGAGACTATGACTGAGACCTGTGTCTGGCAACTCATGACCACATTTCACCTAGTCCTCGTGAGGAAGGTTTGGTTACTCATTAAAAATAGTATCTGTGTTACTATTAATTGTTAATTAATCAGTAAAGTCTAGCAAATGCTTGAGTCAAAAGTTTATGCACACATTATTTTGAGACCAATTAGTCTGTGGTCTCAAAATAATGTATGTATAAACTATTGACTTAAGCATTTGCTAGATTTTACTGATTAATTAAATTGGATAGATTTGTTCATTCATTGGAAAATAGTGTTTGAGCAAGATAGAATTTGGGTATCTGAAAGGAAACCAAGACAGGTGATACCTTAGAGCCTACATGGAGCTGATCTTCTTCTTGGCATTCTTTTGGCTTTTGTAAATGAATTTCTTCTTTCTCAAGCCTCATGGTAGGATTTTAGTATTGATACCTGGACCTACGTTTGGCCACTTGGTCATGATGTTGGAGGCTAAGCAGAGAATACCCTAGATCGATGCTCAAGTAGGAAATACTCCTGATTGGGTGCTTTCTGGTACCCAATCCAAAGGTATGAACCAACTTAGAATCCAGGTTAGGCATTTACCAGCTGCCTGATTGAGCCTGTTTTTCTCATTCAGTAGAGAAGGGGTAATTCTCTTTGACCTATTTTATAGGGTTGTTGGGTAGAGATCATTTCTAAACTAGGAAGAGCTATATAAATATAAGATATTTTAACACTTTAATATAATTAATTAGTGCCTTTTCATAAGCAATGCAGGTGAGCTAAAGTTATTTAAAACAAGGTGAAAGCTTCTCTTTAAGATCGTGTTTGCATTTTATGAGTTCTTATAGAATCAACCTCACTATGATCCTAAACTTTTGTTCTCAGAAACATTCAAAATATTATATCATGTAGCAGACTATATAAGTCATATCTGTGATATTAATATTTGTTAGGTTTACTATCTGGTGTGCCACTTTCCCTACTCAATCTTCTAAAAAAATATTAAATTACATTTTGATATGATATCCCAGAGCAGTGTCTTTTTTTATTGTTGTTCATTTTTTGAGACAGGGTCTTGCTCTGTCACCCAGGCTGGAGCACATTGGCACAACCTTGGCTCACTGCAGCCTCCATCTTGAACCATCCTCCCACATCAGCCTCCTGGGTAGCTGGGACTACAGGCCCACACCATCATACTGGGCTAATTTTTTTAGTTTTTAGGATCCCATTTTGTTGCCCAGGCTGGTCTCATACTCTTGGGCTCAATACTCCTGGTCTCATACTGCCTTGGCCTCCCAAAGTGCTGGAATGACTGGTGTGAGCCACTGCATCTGGCCAGAACAGTGACTTTTAAATGTACTTCTCCGAAGGGTGACGAGGAGGGGGCACGAAAAACAACAATGTCTTGAATTATGAAAAATGTCAATGTCCAGATACTTGAGAAGATGTGGAAGAACTGTAGCACTATGCATTACTAGAATTAAAATACTTGTTTACATTAGATATATTAAAATATCATTATAAACCAGCTTGCTAAAAGTATGAACTTAGATATACATGAATTCTGTCCTTTTTCAAACATAATTTTATTTTAAAACCCTAAAATGTTATGATCAAAATACTCGTATTTCCTGACATCGGCATTCTAACAGCCCTCAAGTCCTCCTAGTTGGGTAAAACAGTTAAGTCTTTGTGGCCTTGGTTGCCAGCTTGATAGATTCCATTTAACCAGACCTATCTTCTCATGCTTCTGCTTGGGCCAGCCAATCTGCTAATAAGGAAGAAGAAGAATTGAAAATATTGTTCAGTTTCTGTTCATGTATATTTTTAAGGATTATCTGGGATTCTCAAGAACTCGAACACCATCCCAGGAAGTGAGCCCAAAGTAGGCTATGAACGATGGCAGTGTTTAGATTAAGAAAACATTAAGTTCAGAATTTGAAGTCCTGGTTGCTTAAATCTTCGTTTGCTGCTTCTAGTTAAATGGGTGAAATTAGCTCAAGGGACAAAGTTGAGGATTCCTGCCATTTTCTAGTTTAAGCCTCTGTTCTTTGATATGAGTTAAAAGTCTTTTAGCTGCAAGGGAATAAAACCCAACTTATGCTGGTTGAAGCAAAAAACAAGTAAAACCAGGATAGGAAGGTAGTAGGGGGACTCACTGGCACCTGTCACTGAATTACCAAGGACTACTCTGAATTCAGGCATTACTAGATCCAAAGACGTGGGTAATAGTAAAAGTATCAGTAGTGATCTCTCAGTTGCACTGGCTTCTGTGTGGTTTCATCTTTTCAGGCAGGCTCTCCTCATAAACTAGCAACATGGCTGCTCTTAATTCACATACTCCAAGCTTAGTAATTCCTAGCAGAAACAAAAAACTTTCTTGACAGGCCAGTGATAGTTCCAGGATTCAATCTTGTGTGTGTGTGTGTGTGCGTGCATGCTTATTTTTTATTATACTTTAAGTTCTGGGATACATGTGCAGAACGTGCAGGTTTGGGGTTACATAGATATACACGCGTCATGGTGGTTTGCTGCACCCATCAACCTGTCATCTACATTAGGTATTTCCCCTAATGCTATCCCTCCCCTAGCACCCCACCCCAAACATGCCCCGATGTGTGATGTTCCTCTCCCTGCATCCATGTGTTCTCATTGTTCAACTCCCACTTATGAGCGAGAACATGTGGTGTTGGGTTTTCTGTTCCTGTGTTAGTTTGCTGAGAATGATGGTTTCCAGCTTCATCCATGTCCCTGCAAAGGACATGAACTAATCCTTTTTTATGGCTGTATAGTATTCCATGGTGTATCTGTGCCACATTTTCTTTATCCAGTCTATCATTGATGGGCATTTGGGTTGGTTCCAGGTTTTTGCTATTGCAAATAGTGCTGCAGTAAACATACGTGTTCATGTGTCTTTAGAGTAGAATGATTTATAATCTTTTGGGTATATACCTGGTAATGGGATTGCTGGGTCAAATGGTATTTCTGGTTCTAGATCCTTGAGGAATCACCACACTGTCTTCCACAATAGTTGAACTAATTTACACTCCCACCAACAGTGTAAAAGCATTCCTATTTCTCCACATCCTCTCCAGCATCTGTTGTTTCCTAACTTTTTAATTCTAACTGGTGTGAGATGGTACCTCATTGTGGTTTTGATTTGCATTTCTCTAACAACCAGTGATGATGAGCTGTTTTTTCCATATATTTCTTGGCCGCATAAATGTCTTCTTTTGAGAAATGTCTATTCATGTCCTTTGCCCACTTTTTGATTGTTTTATTCTTGTAAATTTGTTTAAGTTCTTTGTAGATTTTGGATATTAGCCCTTTGTCAGATGGATAGATTGCAAAAATTTTCTATAGGTTGCCTGTTCACTCTGATGGTAGTTTCTTTTGCTGTGCAGAAGCTCCTTAGTTTAATTAGGTCCCATTTGTTAATTTTGGCTTTTGCTGCCATTGCTTTTGGTGTTTTAGTCATGAAGTCTTTGCCCATGCCTCTGTCCTGAATGATATTGCCTAGGTTTTCTTCTAGGATTTTTATGGTTTTAGGTCTTACATTTAAGTGTTTAATCCACTTTGAGTTAATTTTTGTATGAAGTATAAGGAAGCGGTCCAGTTTCAGTTTTCTGCATATGGCTAGCCAGTTTTCCCAACACCATTTATTAAAAAGGGAACCCTTTCCCTATTGCTTGTTTTTGTCAGGTTTGTCAAAGATCAGATGGTTGTAGATGTGTGACATTATTTTTGAGGCCTCTGTTCTGTTCCATTGGTCTCTGTATCTGTTTTGGTACCAGTACCATGCTGTTTTGGTTAATTTATCTTGTTGTATAGTTTGAGGTAAGGTATCATGCTGCCTCCTGCTTTGTTCTTTTTGCTTAGGATTGTCTTAGCTATATGGGCTATTTTCATGATACTGATTCTTCCTATCCATAACCATGGAATGGTTTTCCATTTGTTTGTGTTGTCTCCTATTTCCTTGAGCAGAGGTCCTTCACATCCCTTGTAAGTTGTAAAGACCAAACCTGCATTTGACTGGTGTACCTGAAAGTGGCGGGGAGAATGGAACCAAGTTGGAAAACACTCTTCACGATATTATTCAGGAGAACGTCTCCAACCTAGCAAGACAGGCCAACATTCAAATTCAGGAAATACAGAGAACACCACAAAGATACTCCTCAAGAAGAGCAACCCCAAGACACATAGTCATCAGATTCACCAAGGTTGAAATGAAGGAAAAAGTGTTAAGGGCAGCCAGAGAGAAAGGGTGAGTTACCCATAAAGGGAAGCCAGTCAGACTAAAGTAGATCTCTCTGCAGAAACCTTACAAGCCAGAAGAGAGTGGGGGCCCATATTCAACATTCTTAAAGAAAATAATTTTCAACCCAGAATTTCATATCCAGCCAAACTAAGCTTCATAAGCAAAGGAAAAATAACATCCTTTATAGACAAGCAAATGCTGAGAGATTCTGTGACCACCAGGCATACCTTACAAGAGCTCCTGAAGGAAGCACTAAATATGGAAAGGAAAAACCACTACCAGCCACTGCAAAAACATACCAAATTCTAAAGACCATTGACACTCTGAGGAAACGGCATCAACTAATGGGCAAAATAACCAGCTAGCATCATAATGACAGGATCAAATTCACATATGACAATATTAACCTTAAATATGTATGGGCTAAATGCCCCAATTGAAAGACACGGACCGGCAAATTAGATAAAGAGTCAAGACCCATCGGTGTGCTGTATTCAGGAGATCTATCTCACGTGCAAAGACACACATAGGCTCAAAATAAAGGGATGGAGGAATATTTACCAAGCAAATGGAAAGAAAGAAAAAAAAAGCAGGGGCTGCAGTCCTAGTCTCTGATAAAACAGACTCTAAGCCAACAAAGATCAAAAAAGACAAAGAAGGGCATTACATAATGATAAAGGGATCAATGTAACAAGAAGAGCTACTATCCTAAGTATGTATGCACCCAATACAGGAGCACGGAGATTCATAAAGCAAGTTCTTAGAGACCTACAAAGAGACTTAGACTCCCACACAATAATAGTGGGAGATTTTAACACCCCACTGTCAATATTAGACAGATCGACGAGACAGAAAATTAAAAAGGATATTCAGGACTTAAACTCAGCTCTGGACCAAGTGGACCTAATAGACGTCTACAGAACTCTCCACCCCAAATCAACAGAATATACATTCTTCTCAGCACCACATAGCACTTATTCTAAAATCAACCACATAATTGGAAGTGAAACACTCCTCAGCAAATGCAAAAGAACAGAAATCATAACAAACATTCTTTCTGACCACCTTGCAATCAAATTAGAACTCAGGATCAAGATACTCACTCAAAACTGCACAACTAAATGGAAACTGAACAACCTGCTCCTGAATGACTACTAGGTAAATAACGAAATTGAGGCAGAAATAAATAAGTTATTTGAAACCAATGAGAACAAAGACACAATGTACCAGAATATCTGGGACACAGCTAAATCAGTGTTTAGAGGGAAATTTATAGCACTAAATGCCCACAGGAGAAAGCGAGAAAGATCTAAAATCGACACCCTAACAGTACAATTAAGAGAACTAGAGAAGCAAGAGCAAACAAATTCAAAAGCTAGCAGAAGACAAGAAATAACTAAGATCAGAGCAGAACTGAAGGAGATAGAGACACGAAAAACCCTTCAAAAAAATCAGTGAATCCAGGAGCTGTTTTTTTTTTGAAAAGATCAAGAAAATAGATAGACCGCTAGCCAGTTTAATAAAGAAGAAAAAAGAGAAGAATCAAATGGACACAATACAAAATGAAAAAAGGGATATCACCACTGATCCCACAGAAATATGAACTACCGTCAGAGAATACTATAAACACCTCTATGCAAATAAACTAGAAAATCTAGAAGAAATGGATAAATTCCTGGACTCATATACCCTCCCAAGTCTAAACCAGGAAGAAGTCGAATCCTTGAATAGACCAATAACGAGTTCTGAAATTGAGGCAGTAATTAATAGCCTACCAACCAAAAAAAGCCCAGGACCAGATGGATTCACAGCCAAATTCTACCAGAGGTACAAAGGGAAGCTGGTACCATTCCTTCTGAAACTATTCTAAACAATAGAAAAAGAAGGACTCTTCCTTAAGTCATTTTGTGATGCCAGCATCATCCTGATACCAAAACCTGGCAGAGACACAACAAAAAAAGAAAATTTCAGGCCAATATTCCATCAATGCGAAAATCCTCAATAAAATACTGGCAAACAAAATCCAGCAGCACACCAGGATTGAATCTTACTGCTAAGACTTTATTCAGTGCCTGTCACCAAAGCAGTCCTTGTTGAGAGGGGACGGAATTTCTTGGCTGGGTTTGGCTCATGATTCCATATGGTTGGTGAGAGATAAGGGTGAGGATGATAGTGGTGGTTGGGGAAGGGGTTTAGATGCCCAGAACCACATGAATGGAGAGGGGCTAAGTTAAAGTGTTATTACCAAAAAGAAGGATAGCCTGAGAGCAGAAAACAACAGATACTTACTGTGTGTGTTTGTAAATTACTTTAAAAATAGTTTTTTCATAAATTGACTATCTTCACATTTCTGTGACTAGGATTATTTTTAAAAGACCAGAATTCAAGTGCCAATGCCATTTACTTGGATTCTCAGTTTGTTAAGAAAGTGAAAATGTTTTGGAAACCATAAAGTGCTATATTCATGGAAGTGACATACTTAAAAGTTTTTTAGTTCCTTCTCTGCTATTAGTTATAATATGTCACTGTCATAAATTTAAATAATCATGATAAAATAATACTACTCTCATGATTAGCTGACACTTTACAGAAAAATCTATTTCTATTTTTGAAACAGAAAAAATGGTTATTATATGTGTCATGATAGTGTTAAAACAATTTTAAAGGAGAAAAAGAATGAATCTTAGATCGTGAAGTTACTTAATACCCTACAATATATTGTAAGGAAAAATCTTGCCTTTAAATCTCCTTTCTTATTCTAAGACTGAGACTTGAGTCACATGTATAAATTTGCCTTTTAGTGTTCTAAAAGTATGTGAATAAGTACAAGTACAAACACATTAATATATAAAATAAATATAGAAAACCTATTATTGAATTTCAGCTATTTAGAGCATGTTATAGTTCTGTTAAATTTGGAAATTGAATATAGAGATAGTTGTGGAAAGAAATATATGTTTCTTGATGTTTTTATTACCAGTGTTTTAAGAAGAAGAAATTGATCATAGCCCAATTCACACTCTGTTAGTAGTTAGCTGTTACCTTGGATGAAGTTGCCTCATCTTCTCAGGCCTAGTTTCCTCATCTGGAAATTGAAGAAATTTAATTAGATGCTATATAAGGCTGCTTTCAGTTCTAAAATCCTGCAATTTATGCAAGTTTTGAAAATGCTAGGTCACAAAATATTATTTTTGGGAGGAAGTGATCTAGGTAAACTGCCAATGGCAGAAGCACATATTTTAAATATTCCTTGCATCTAATATGGTTACTTGATTCTGTCCAAACTACTGTGAAAACACACAGGTGATTGTGTAGCTATTTCTGTGACCTGCATATTAAAAGGCTTAAATTCTCAGATGTTCCAAGAGCAGCCGTGTGATTTCGAACAGGAAATTTGACTCAACTCTTCTTTCCAGTAGGAATGAAAGTCAAGGGTAGGTCGATAAGGATTACAATGGGTACCTACTGTGATCAATTTGAAATGTTTCAAAAACACATGGTTGGTTCTTGGAGAGTAATTGTATTGAACTGACCAGTCTGTGGTAAATTACTTCATGTTACCGTGTATGCCAAATTCCTTGTCCCCTTTTTTTCTTGCCACCTTCCTCTCTCCTATTTTCTCTCTCCTATCTCTCCTATGCTATTTGCAGGAGAGGACTACAAATCTGCTCACTCCTTTAGTTATTTTCTTTTTTCACCATCTAATTGACTCTACATGCTGCTATCCAGGCACAGCCCTTTGAGAATGTTTCCCAACCAGAAAAGAAAACAATAATAGAAGTGGCTACAAAATATAATTTTTTTCCTGACTATTAATGCAGAAGGAAAAGGTCTAATGGGTTGCAGATTTCTTCCTATTTGAATAGCGTGACCGTGACCAATTAAAAAGGAACCCCTCAGCTGAAGTTGCATTTCCTTAGTTCCCCTCCATCAGGGCAGGGCCTGGGCTTGGGTGAGGCCTGGCTGGTGTTCTATGTATGGAAAGAGGAATGATGTGCAAATGGGTAGAGGTTTCAGTGACGGGGAGGAGAGCAGAGTTCTTTAAACTATTATTAAGAATAAGGCAGCAAGACTCCAATCACCCTGCTAACCCTTAAATATTTTTGGCTGTCTGCCAGCATGTTTCAGTATTTCTTTGAAGCTTTTTTGTACTTATTGCAGTAGAGTAATTAAAGTGTACCTTTTCATCTTTACCTACACACGTACACACACACACACACACACACACACACACACACACCAATCCATTTTGCTCTGACATAGACTTGCTGGGGGCGGGGCTTGGGGGCCCAGAGGTTGGGGGAGATGCAAATTCTCTCTGGAGCCCTCCTGAGACGTAGGAATGAACTGCACCTGGGAAATGTCTTAGGGCTGGAGCTGCAGCACTGATTCTTTTGAGCTCTTTGGTTTCTGCATCTCTCCCTTTAAAATATTTCTCTAATACATCCAAAGATGTTTCATAGGTGATTGGGAGCTAGATTTTACAAAGAAGCTGCACCCCTGTGGCATTTAAAAATGTACACCTTGGTGGCCAGATAGGCAACTGAAATTTCTGCTTCCCAATTTGGTATTTTAGCCTTTCACCTGATCAAATGATACTTCTTTTGGAAAGATAAAATTGAACCATATATATATATATATATATGGTTATAAATATATAACCATATATAATATAAATATATATTTATAAATATATAATCATATATAATATAAATATATATATGGTTCAATTTTATCTTTCCAAAAGAAGTATCATTTGATCAGATAAAAGGCTAAAATACCAAACTATATAATATATAATATGTAACAAATATGTAATATATAATATATATTCAATTGCTTAGAAACCTCTCTCAAAATATGGTCTTTGCCATAATTACGTTGATAATATTAATTACACTGATAATATTAATTTTTTTTTTTTTTTTGAGACGGAGTCTTGCTCTGTCACCCAGGCTGGAGTGCAGTGGTGCGATCTCGGCTCACTGCAAGCTCCGTCTCCTGGGTTCAAGCAATTCTCCTGCCTCAGCCTCCCAAGTAGCTGGGACTACAGGCGCCCGCCACCATGCCCGGCTAATTTTTTATATTTTTAGTAGAGACGGTTTCACCGTGTTAGCCAGGATGGTCTCGATCCTCTGACCTCGTGATCCACTTGCCTCAGCCTCCCAAAGTGCTGGGATTACAGGCGTAAGCCACTGCACCCGGCCAATAATATTAATTTTTTTAAAAACCCAAGAATGTTTTTCCTTTTATCTCTCCTTTCTCTCCAGTCAACTAAAAATACTTACACCATCATCACCTCCACCACCACAAAAACAGTAAGAAAATACTGAAAACCCAAAGGTTGTTTTCTCTTAGGATATTTCAACTTCAGTATTAACAATTACTATGGTGTTGTTTTCTAATGTTTGGGTTTAATTCAATCAGTAGTCCTTGTGAGGAAGATTGAAAAAAAAAAACAGAAAGATATTGAAGACAAAGCAAATTGTGTAGACAGGAGTATTATTTTTTCCTTATATGATCTTACAGATTTTATTATACTTGTCCTTTTATGTATGGTTTGTAATAAAATAATGTTGATCATTAAATAAATTCTATATAATAGTGACAAAGCTGACTTTCATCATTAGTTGGGACAATCAGATCCACATTAATTACTACTGTTGTTCCAAGAAGAAATTTGAGTTCAGCATATCTCATGGCAAGAGAGGATGCCATCTTTTGCCCTGAAGGAGAAATTCTTGCCTTCTCTCCACCTCCAAGTGTATTCAGGTGTGTAAGAAATGGTCTGATCGTCTTACACAAATAAATATGTAAAGCACAAGGTCATTTTTAGTGGATGGGAAATAGACC
Source organism: Symphalangus syndactylus (assembly GCF_028878055.3). Classification (NCBI taxonomy): domain Eukaryota; kingdom Metazoa; phylum Chordata; class Mammalia; order Primates; family Hylobatidae; genus Symphalangus; species Symphalangus syndactylus. The sequence goes on along the minus strand of NC_072445.2, from coordinate 62,304,955 downwards.
AAAGGAAAAGATAGGAGGAAATCCCAGAACTGTAACTCTTAGATGCCTTATAAAACTATTGCCAACTTTCTACAGAGTCTCCAGGTGTTCTAAGGTGGTGATGTTTTAATAGAATACATTATACCTGTAAAAATTTGCCTTAAAAGGCAAGTTACAACACATTTGTTTTGGTAACTGTAAGTGTTGGATTTTCCACTGGCAGGTGAAGGGACACTTTGCAGGGGTGGGCTGCAGGCACAGTGCCAGCATGCCAACTTCTGGCAGCTGGCTGGAAATTGATCTGTTTTTACGGACATGTTTATTAATTCTAATTTTCTCTGGCACCTGAACCACTAAATTTATGGCTTTCAAATTTCCAAGAGGGTTGATTATAATCTTTAAGGTCTCTTCCAGCATCATGGCATTGATTTCAATGATGAGATAAGGGAGATGGTTTCATTTTGAGGGCTGGATTGTCCTGATAATGACTCTACCCTAATTGCCTTCATGAGTTACAGGATCAAGACCTTGGTGGAGGACTCAGACCACGTGAGAGCAGACACTGTATATCCCTGCATAAGTAACATTTGGATGCAGTGGGTAGAGTTTGTGAATTTCTATGCTGTGCTTGGTTCTGACCCCTGAGGGTACCAAGAAGCAGTTCACAATCAGAAATGTCAAGAATAATCCAATATTTAGAAAAACCTAAAGACTTAAACAAAAACCTGTCAGAACTGATAAACAAATTCGGTAAAATTGCAGGGTACAAAATCAACATGCAAAAATCAGCAACATTTCTATACACCAGTAGCATTCTTATGCAGCCACAGCAAATAATTTGAAAAAGAAAGTAAGAAAGCAGTCTTATTTACAGTAGCTACAAAAAACTTAAAATACTTAGGAATAAATTTAACCAAAGAAGTGAAAGATCTCTGCAATTAAACTATAAAACACTGATGAAAGGGATTGAAGAAGACACACAAAAAAAATGGAAAGATATCCTATGCTAATGTATTGGAAGAAATAATATTGTGTAAAATGTCCATACTACCCCAAATGATCTCCAGATTCAATGCAATCTTCATCAAAACACCAAGGACAATCTTCAAAGGAATAGAAAAAACAATCATAAAGTTTGTATGGAGTCACAAACACCCCAAATAGCCAAAGTATCCTGGGCACAAAGAACAAAGGTAGAGGGATCACATTACCAGACTTCAAAACATACTACAAAGCTATAGTAACCAAAACAGCATGGTGCTGGCATAAAAACAGACACATAGATTAATGGAACAGAACAGAGAACCCAGCAATAAATCTACACATTTATAGCCAACTCATTTTTGACAAGGGCACCATGAAATTTTATTGCGAAAAGGACAATCCCTTCAATAGATGGTTCTGGGAAAACTAAATATCCATATGCAGAAGAATGAAACTAGACCCCTATCTCTTACCATATAAAAATCAAATAAAAATTAAGATTAAAGATTTAAGTGCAAAACCCGAAACTATGAAAAAACTAGAAGAAAACATTGGGGAAATGCTTCAGGACATTGGTCTGGGCAAAGACTTTCTGGGTGGGACCTCAAAAGCACAGGCAACAAAAGCAAGAATTGACAAATGGGATTGCCTCAAACTAAAAAGTTTTTATACAACAAAGGAAACAATAAACAGAATGGACAGACAACCTGCAGAATGGGAGAAAATATTTGCAAACTATTTATCTGACAGGAGATTAATAACCAGAATGTATAAGGAACTCAAACAACTTAATAGCCAAAACACAAATAATCAGAATTTTTAAAAAAATGGACAAAAGTATGAATAGATATTGTTCAAAAGAAGACATTCAAATGCCAACAGGTATATGAAAAATGCGCAACTTCAATAATTATCAGGAAAACGCAAAGTAAAACCACAGTGAGATATCATCTCATCCTAGTTAAAATGGCCATTATAAAAAGGGCAAAAAATATTCTGATGAGGATTTGGAGAAATGGGAATGTTACTACACTGTTTGTAGGAATGTGACTTAGTACAGCCACTATGGAAAACAGGGTGAAGGTTTCTCAAAAAACTAAAAATAGAGCTACTGTATGATCCAGCAATCCCATTGCTTGGTACAGTGTCAAAGGAAATCAGTATACTGAAGAGATATCTGTACTCACATGTTTATTGCAGCACAATTCACAATAGCTAAGATATAGAACCTTCTTAAGTGTCCATCAGCAGATGAATGGATAAGCAAATGTGATATATATACACAATGGAATATTATTCAGCCATAAAAAATTCTATCATTTGCAGCAACACAGATGGAACTGGGGGACATTCTGTTATGTGAAATAAGTCAAGAACAGAAAGATAAATTATCACATGTTCTCATTTAGATGTGGGAGCTAAAATTGTCGATCTCATGAAGGTAGAGATTAGAATAATGGTTACGAGAGGTTGAGAAGGGTAGGGGGAAGGGAGAATGAAGAGAGGTTGGTTAATGGGTGCAAAAATACAGTTTGATAGAAGGAATAAGTTTTAGTGTTTGATAGCACAGTAGGGTGACAGTAGTTAACAATAATTTATTATATATTTCAAAATAGCTAGAAGAGTGGATTTGGAATGTTCCCAACACAAAGCAATGATTGATTAATATTTGAGGTGATGGATATCAAATTATGCTCATTTGATCATTACACATTGTATGCATGTATCAAAATATCACTTGTACCCCACAAACATGAACAATTATGTATCAATAAAAAAGTAAAGTCATGATAAGCAGTATTTTTTTTGATGTTTAACTTACACGAAGAAAACCACCACCACAAAAACATTGTTTTTAACAAAACACAATCAAAACAGCATTCAATTGCCAACCTTGGAATATGTTTATACTTTAAAATTATTTTAGTTAATATTTACTTTTACTCAACAAAAATACTACAGCATTAACACCTTTTGGGACAAAAGAATAGCTTCAAAGGTGATGTTTTCTCCGCTAAAATATTCCATTAAAAGTTTGATTTTTGCAGGCCGTGGTGGCTCATGCCTGTAATCCCAACACTTTGGGAGGCCGATCGTTTGAGTACAGGAGTTTGAGACCAGTCTGGGCAACACAGTGAAAACCCATCTCTACAAAAAAAAAAAAAAAAAAAAAAAAAAAAAAAAATGCCACCCCCCCCTCCCCCGGCCCCCAAAAAAAAGAATTTGCCAGGCATAGTGGTGTGCACCTCTAGTCCCAGCTACTTGGAAAGCTGAAGTGGGAGGATCACTTGAGCCCGGGAGGTTGAGGCTGCAGTAAGCCAAGATAGCACCACTGCACTCCAACCTGGGCAACAGAGCAAGACCATTTCTCAAAAAAAGAGAAATGTTTGATTTTCATAATTTTCAGTAAATTCAGAACCATCTGGAGTGTAGCTATGTCAATGCTTTCTATTAAAATTACATGAACAGAACAGACACCTTAAACACTAAACTCAAGGATACTTATCTAGTAAGTGGATAGTCTGGGACTCAGATTCAGCCCTCTGATTTTAAAACCAACTTTCTTACATCAAAATATGTGTGTGTCTAGACGTGTGTACAGTACTGTATATTGTATACTTCTGCTGCTGAAGTTGTTGGGCTAACATTTTATTTTGTATTTTTGCATTTCTGTTTATGTGTGAGATTGATGTAAACTTTCTTCTTGATTGATAAGTTTACATAAGGCAACTAAGGGTTTTCTGGGTGATCTGTTGCTTATCAGTGATCTATTCAATTCATTTTGACTTTAACACTGTATTTACCATTTGTTCCTAAGGTTTCCATTTTCCTCTACTCTTTTTTTAGCTTTTGACCTAAACATTTTACTACTTTTTTCCCTCAGTTTTTCTTTTTGTTTTTAAATGAACACTTTTAAGACCATAAATTTAATACTAGGTATTACTTTTGCTACATTCTACAGTTTTATATGTTACTTTTATCATTTTCATGTTACTTTCATTGTTTGGTTTTATTTATTTCAAGTGTGTTTTATAATTTTTATTATGATTTTCTTTTTCAGCTAATGAGTTATTTAAACATGCCTGTCTAAATTTCCAAGTAAATGAGGAACTTTATTTATTGTTGAATTATATTTTGTGTTTCTTTTTCTGAGAATATGACCTTTGTGATACTGGTTTTTAAAAAAATTTCTGTTTTAATTTATGACCCACTATGTTGGTCAAATATTTTATAAATGTTCCATATGGGCTTGATATTAATGCATATTTTAATGATTAATTCAGAATATTTAAATATAAATTGTACATTTTTATCACAGATAAATTATATATTATCAGGTTTATGATTTTGTTCTGCAAATCCTCTATATTTTTAATAAATTTTTTTCTGTTTCTGAGACAAATATATTAAACTATCCAAACAATGTTTTGTTTTTGTGATTTTTTAAATAATTCTATTAGTTTTTTAAATATTTTTAAGTCAAGTTGTTAAATGCATAAAGTATATAATATTACTTGTTTTTGCTAGTAATGTAATATTACTTGTTTTGCTGTAATATTACTTGTTTATTAATTTTTCTGACTTCAAATAATACTTCAATGATTTTATAATATAGTTAGAAAATATAGTTAGCCAATAGTTATAGTTAATTAGATTTAATTAGGATTTGCCACATAATTTTTTTTCTATTCTTTTATTTTTTGTCTTTTTGATTCTGTTTTAAATTGGGTTTGAATATTTAATGCAATCTGATAATCTGATCACAGATGGATTTACTTTGTTTACATTTATTCTGATATATTTGGATTTGTATCATTTATTTTTCCTTTTTTCTTCCTTTTTTTCCCTCCTTTTTCTGACTTGCATTAGTTTGATAAAGGTTATATATTCTCTTTTCCCCCATCTTGTAATAATTTAAGGCCATTTGTTGTATCTGTATTAAATTTTACTTTTATTTTATTATTTACCTTTAATTTTTAGTACATATACTTAGTTATAAAATCTTCCAAAAATTCCAAAATTATTCAATCACCTATCAAACACAAAAAAAGGATCTTGGCCTTTTTTTTCACTATCTTATAAACAACTTCCATTTTATATTGCTATTTCCAACTTTATTTTATTTATTAAGTTTTTGAAGTTTAGTTCTGTGGTGCTTTTTAAATTTTTTTTTATTTTTCTATAAGTTATTGGAGTACAGATGGTATTTGGTTACATGAGTAAGTTCTTTAGTGGTGATTTGTGAGATTTTGGTGCATCCATCACCTGAACAGTATACACTGCACCATATTTGTAGTCTTTTACCCCTCTGCCTCCCACTCTTCCTCCCAAGTACCCAGAGTCCATTGTATCATTCTTATGCCTTGCACCCTTATGGCTTAGCCCCCACTTATTAGTGAGAACATATAATGTTTGGTTTCCCATTCCTGAGTTACTTCACTTAGAGTAATAGTCTCCAATCTCATCCATATCACTGCAAATGCTGTTAATTCATTCCTTTTCATGGCTGAGTAGTATTCCATCATATATTTATATATGTGTATATATACACATATGTATATGTATATATGTGTGTATGTGTATACACACACACACACACACACATACACACACACCACAGTTTCTTTATCCACTTGTTGATTGATGGGCATTTGGGTTGGTTCCACGATTTTGCAATTGTGAATTGTGCTGCTATAAACATGCATGCACATTATCTTTTTCGTATAATCACTTCTTTTCTTCTGGGTAGATACCCAGTAGTGGGACTGCTGGATCAAATGGTAGTTCTACTTTTAGTTCTTTAAGGAATCTCCACAGTTTTTATAGCAGCTGTACTAGTTTACATTCCCACCAGCAGTGTAGAAGTGTTCCCTGATCACTGCATCCATGCTGACATCTACTGTTTTTTTATTTTTTTGATTACCGTCATTCTTGCGGGAGTAAGGTGGTATTACACTGTGGTTTTGATTTGCATTTCTCTGATCATTAGTGATGTTGAGCATTTTTTCATAGGTTTATTGGCCATTTGTGTATCTTCTCCTGAGAATTGTCTATTCACATCTTTAGCCCACTTTTTGATGGGATTGTTTGTTTTTTTCTTACTGATTTGAGTTCGTCGTAGATTCTGGTTATTAGTCCTTTGTCAGATGTGTAGATTGTGAAGATTTTCTCCCACTCTGTGGATTCTCTGTTTGCTCTGCTGTTTCTTTTGCCTTGCAAAAGCTCTTTAGTTTCATTAAGTCCCAACTATTTACCTTTGTTTTTATTGCATTTGCTTTTGGGTTCTTGATCATGAAATCCTTGCCTAAGCCAATGTCTAGAAGGTTTTTTCCAATGTTATCTTCTAGAATTTTTATAGTTTCAGATCTTAGATTTAAATCCTTAATCCATCTTGAGTTGATTTTTGTATAAGGTGAAAGGTGAGGATCCGGTTTCATTTTCCTGCATGTGGCTAGCCAATTATCTCAGCCCCATCTGTTGAAAAGGGTGTACTTTCCCCACTTCATGTTTTTGTTTGCTTTGTTGAAGGTCAGTTGGCTGTAAGTATTTCAGTTTATTTCTGAGTTCTCTATTCTGTTCCATTGGTCTATGTGCCTATTTTTATACCAGTACCATGCTGTTTAGGTGACTATGGCCTTATAGTATAGTTTGAAATCAGATAGTGTGATGCCTCCAGGTCTGTTCTTTTTGTTTAGTTTTGCTTTGGCTCTGTGGGCTCTTTTTTGGTTCCATATGAATTTCAGAATTGCTTTTTTCTAATTCTGTGAGGAATGATGTGGTATTTTGATGGGGATTGTATTGAATTTTTAGATTGCTTTTGGCGGTATGGTCATTTTCACAATATTGATTCTACCCATCCATGAGCATGGGATGTGTCTCCATTTTTTTGTGTCATCTCTGATTTCTTTCAGTAGGGTTCCATAGTTTTCCTTGTAGAGGTATTTTGACGCCTTTGTTAGGTATATTCCTAAGTATTTTTTTTTGTTTTTTGCAGCTATTGTAAAAGGGGTTGAGTTATTGATTTGGTTCTCCACTTGGTTGCTGTTGGTGTATAGAAGAACTACTGATTTGTGTACATTATTCTTGTATCTGGAAACTTTGCTGATTTTTTTTTATCAGTTCTAGGAGCTTTCTGGAGGAGTCTTTAGGGTTTTCAAGGTAGACGATCATATCGTCAGCAAACAGTGACAGTTTGACTTCCTCTTTACCAATTTGGATCCGTTTTATTTCTTTCTTTTGTCTGATTGCTCTGGCTAGGACTTCCAGTACTATGTCAAAGAGGAGTGGTGAGAGTGGACATCCTTGCCTTGTTCCAGTTCTCAGAGGGAATGTTTTCAACTTTTCCCCATTCAATATAAATTTGGCCATGGGTTTGTCATAGATGGCTTTTATTACATTGAGGTATGTCTCTTGTATGCCACTTTTGCTGAGAGTTTTAATCATAAAGGGATGCTAGATTTTGTCAAATGTTTTTTCTGCATCTGTTGAGATGATCATGTGATTTTTGTTGTTTTTAATTCTGTTTATGTGGTGTATCACATTTTTTGACTTGCATATGTTAAACCCTCCCTGTATCCCTGGTATGAAACCCACTTGATCATGGTGGATTATCTTTTTGATATGTTGTTGGATTCAGTTAGCTAGTATCTTATTAAGGATTTTAGCATCTATGTTCATCAAGGAAATCAGTCTGTAGTTTTGTTTTAGGTTATGTCCTTTCCTGGCTTTGGTATTAGGGTGATGCTGGCTTCATAGAATAAATTATGGAGGGTTCCTTCTTTCTCTATCTTATGGAATAGTGTCAGAAGGATTGGTACCAATTCTTTAAATGTCTTGTAGAATTCTGCTGTGAATCCGTCTGGTCCTGGACGTTTTTTTTGTTGGTAATTTAAAAATTACCATTTCAATCTTGCTGTTTGTTATTGGTCTGTTCATGGTATCCAATTCTTCCTAATTTATGCTAGGAGGGTTGTATTTTTCCAGAAATTTATCCATGTCTTCTAGTTTTTCTAGTTTATGTGCATAAAGGTGTTCATAGTAGCATTGAATGATCTTTTGTTTTTCAGTGGTGTCAGTTGTAATATCTCCTCTTTCGTTTCTTAATGAGGTTATTTGGATTTTCTCTCTTCTTGGTTAGTCTTGTTAATGGTCTGTCAGTTTTATCTTTTCAAAGAACCAGCTTTTCGGTTCATTTATCATATGTAGGCATTTAGGGCTATGAACTTTCCGCTTAGCACCCCCTTTTCTGTATCCCAGGTGTTTTGATAGGTTGTGTCATTATTGTTGTTCAGTTTGAAGAATTTTTTAATTTCCATCTTGATTTTGTTTTTGACCCAATGCTCATTCAGGAGCAGGTTATTTAATTTAGGTGTATTTGCATGGTTTTGAAGGTTCCTTTCGGAGTTCATTTCCAGTTTTATTCCACTGTGGTCTGAGAGAGTGCTTGATATAATTTCAATTTTCTTAAATTTACTGAAGCTTGTTTTATGGCCTATCATATGGTGTATCTTGGAGAAAATTCCATGTGCTGTTCAATAGAGTATGTATTTTGCAGTTGTTGGATGAAATGTTCTATATATATCTGTTAAGTCCATTTGTTCCAAGGTGTAATTTAAATCCATAGTTTCTTTATTGACTTTCTGTCTTGATGACCTGTCTAGTGCTGTCAGTGGAGTATTGAGGTCCCCCACCATTATTGTATTGCTGTCTATCTCATTGCTTAGGTCTATTAGTAATTGTTTTATAAATTTGGGAGCTCCAGTGTTAGGTGCATGTATGTTTAGAATTGTGATATTTCCCTGTTGGACAAGGCCCTTTACCATTATATAATGTCCCTCTTTGTCTCTTTTAACTGCTATTGCTTTAAAGCTTGTTTTGTCTGATATAAAAATACCTACCTCTGCTTGCTTTTGGTGTCCATTTGCATGAAATGCCTTTTTCAACCACTGTACTTTCAGTTTATGTGAGTCCTTACGTGTTAGCTGAGTCTCCTGAAGGCAGCAGATGGTTGGTGAGTTCTTATCCATTCTACTGTTCTGTATCTTTTAAGTGGAGCATTTAGGCAATTTACATTCAATGTTGGTATTGAGATGTGAGGTACCATTCCATTCATCATGCTATTTGTTGCTTGTGTACTTTTTGTTTTTTGTTTTTTGTTTTTGCTTTTTAACTTGTATTTTTGTTTTATAGGTCCTGTGTGATTTAAGCTTTACAGAGGTTCTGTTTTGATAATTTTCCAGGATTTGTTTCAAGATTTAGAGCTCCTTTTAGCAGTTCTTGTAGTGGTGGCTTGGTACTGTTGAATTCTCTCAGCATTTGTCTGCAAAAGACTGTATCTTTCCTTCACATATGATGCTTAGTTTGGCTGGATACAAAATTCTTGGCTGATAATTGTTTGAGGAGCCTGAAGATAGGTCCCCAATCCCTTCTTTCTTGTAGGGTTTCTGCTGAGAAATCTGCTGCTAATCTCATAGGTTTCTCTTTATAGTTTACCTGGTACTGCTGTCTCACAGCTCTTAAGATTCTTTCCTTCATCTTAACTTTGGATAACCTGATGACAATGTGCCTAGGCAATAATCTTTTTGTGATGAATTTTCCAGGTGTTCTCTGTGCTTCTTGTATTTGTATGTCTAGGTCTGTAGTAAGGTCAGGGAAATTTTGCTCAATTATTCTCCCAGATATGTTTTCCAAGCTTTTAGAATTGTCTTCTTCCTCAGGAACACTGATTATTCTTAAGTTTGGTTGTTTAACATTATCCCAGATTTCTTGGAGGATTTGTTCATATATTCTTATTCTTTTTTCTTTGTCTTTGTTGGATTGGGTTAATTCAAAGATCTTGTCTTTGTTCTCTGAATGTCTTTCTTCTACTTGTTCAAGCCTATCGCTGAGACTTTCCAGAGCACTTTGCATTTCTCTAATTGGGTCCAATGTTTCCTGAATTTTTGATTGTTTTTTCTTTAAGCTCTCTATTTCCTTGAATGTTTCTCCCTTCACTTCTGGTATTGTTTTCTGGATTTCCTTGCATTGGGCTTTGCCTTTCTCTGGTGCCTCCCTGGTTAGCTTAATAACTAACCTCCTGAATTCTTTTTCAGGTAAATCAAAGATTTCTTCTTGGTTTGGATCAATCGCTGGTGAACTGGTGTGATTTTTTGGGGGGTGTTAAAAAGTCTTGTTTGGTCAGATTATCAGAGGTGGTTTTCTGATTCCTTCTTATTCAGGTAGGCTCCATCAGTGGGAAAGTCTAGGGCTTAATGTTGTTGTTCAGATTGTTTTGTCCCATGGAGTGTTCCCTTGATGTACTACTCTCCCCCTTTTCTTATAGATGTGGTTTCCTATGAGCCCAACTGCAATGATTGTTGTTGTCTCTCTTCTGGGTCTAGCCACCCAGCAAGCCTACATATTTCCAGGCTAGTACTGGGGGTTGTCTGCACAGAGACCTGTGATGTGAACCATCTATGGGTCTCTCAGCCATGGATACCAGTGCCTGTTCTGGTGGAGATGGCAGAGGGGTGCAATGGACTCCATGAGGGCTCTTAGCTTTGGTGGTTTTTATGCTCTATTTTTGTGCTGGTTGGCCTTCTGCTGGGAGGCAGCGCTTTCCAGAGAGCATCAGCTGTGGTTGTATGGAGAGGAACTGGTGGTGGGTGGGGCCCTAGAACTCCCAAGATGATATGACCTTTGTCTTGAGCTAGCAGGGTGGATAGGGAAGGACCATCAAGTGGGGGCAGGGCTAGGTGTTTCTGAGCTCAGGCTCTCCTTGGGTGGGTCTTGATGCAGTTGCTGTGGGGATGGGAGTGAGATTCCCAGGTCACTGGAATCCTAGGAGGATTATGGTTGCCTCTGCTGAGTCATGCAGGTTGTCAGGGAAGTAGGGGAAAGCTGCACTGAGCTCCCACACAGGCCTCACTGAGCTCCCACACAATCCAAAGGGCTGGTCTCACTCCCACCATGCCCCCACCAACAGCCCTGAGTTTGTTTCCAGGCAGTGGGCTAGCTGGGCTTGAAAACTTGCCCCAGGCTACCCGCCTCCCAGCTGCGAAAGAAAAGGGTTTGGTTCTTCTCCCATCTGTGGAGTCTGCACACCAGATTCGCACCCTCCCTGGAGTTCTGGTCAAGAGGCTTCTCACCCCATTCAAATTATTACAAAGTTCAACTGGAAATTTCCTTCTCCCTGTGATGCTTTCCCCTCTGCCCTGCTCCTCTGGCTGCCCTTCCAGTGGATGCCTGTGGTGCCAGGCAGGAATGGCCAGCTTAGGGACCCAGCTGAGCTCCCAGGGTCTTTCTGCTGCTTCCTCTACCCCTGTATTTTGCTTGGCTCTCTAAATTGACTCAGCTCCAGTTAAGGTAGGAAACTTCTCTGACAAACAGACCTTCAGTTTCTCCAGCGGGGGTGTGTGTTCGGGAGAGGAGGCTCTTCTTTTCCCACTTCCACAGCTGGGGCACTCAAAGTATCTGGGATGTCTCCTGGGTCCTGCAGGAGCAGTCCACTTCCTTCAGAGGGTCTGTGGGTCCTCTCGGGATTGCTAGTTTGTTCTTGCAGTCGATCTGGAGCTAAAATTCACAATGCAAGTCTTTGCAAACTGCTCTGTCCATCTGAGTCAGAGCGGCAATCTAGTCCTGCCTCCCGTCTACCATGATGATCTCAGTCTCCAACTTTATTTTTAAGTAAGAATCATAAGCAAATATTATGATCACTTCTTAGAGAATATCACTAAATAATGAATGAATGAATGAATGAATGAATGAATGAATAAATACCTCTTACTGGCATATATTTTTAAGATTAGTGCACCTTTATTTGTTTCTTTCTTTCTGGGTTTTTTTTTTTTTTTTTTTTTTTTTTTTTTTTTTTTTTTTTTTTTTTTTTTTGTTGAGACTGGATCTCACTCTCTCACCCAGGCTGGAGTGCAGTGGCACAATCATGGCTCACTGCAGCCTCAACTTCCAGGGCTTAAGTTATCCTCCCACCTCAGCCTCCCTAGTAGCTGGGACCACAGGTGCACACCACCACATTCAGCTAATTTTTTATTTTTTTAGAGATGGAGGTCTCACTATGTTTGAGACCCAAGCTGGTCTCGAACTCCTAGCCTCTAGCAATCCTCCTGGCTCAGCTTTCCAAAGTGTTAGGATTATTAGAGGCATGAGTCATCACACCCAGCCTGTTTCTTTTCTCTCTTTCTCTCCTTTATTTCTCTCTCTCTCTTTCTTTTCCTTCCTTCCTTCTTTCCTTCCTTCCTTCCTCCCTCCCTTCCTTCCTTCCTCCCTTCTTTCTCCTTCCTTCCTTCCCTCCTTCCTTCTTTCCTTCCTTCCTTCCTTCCTTCCTTCCTTCCTTCCTTCCTTCCTTCCTTCCTTTCCTCCCTCCCTGTCCTTCCTTCCCTCCCTTCCTCCTGTCTTTCTTCTTTTTTCTTTCTTTCTTTCCTTCTTTCTTTCTTTCTTTTCTTTCCTTCCTTCCTTCCTTCCTCTCTCTCTCTCTGTCTCTCTCTCCGTCTCTCTCACTCTCTCTCTCCCAGTTTCTTTGATGGGTCTTGCTATCAAAGGGTTTTGCTGGACTCAAACTCCTGAGTTCAAGTGAGCCTCCTGTCTCAGCCTCTCAAATAGCTGGGAGCACTTTTGTTTCTTAACTCCCATTACTTACTCTGGACTAACCTTTCTTTGAAGTATTTTTTAATACTGAGGACCTATGGGTAGTAGTTCTCTATGTTTAAAATGACTTATTTGGGATTCATTCTTGAAAAAGGTTTAGATATAAAATTCTAGGCTGACAATTATTTTCTGTTAGCTTTGAAGATATTATTCCATTGTCTTCTGGCCTCTATTATTACTGATAGGAAGCTGGGTTTTCACTACTTTGTAGTTTATCTTTTCTTTTATAGTGTTTTAGATTTTGCTTTTTCTCTTTTTTTTAATAGTTTCACTGCCATGTTTTTGGAGTTGATTTGTAGTTATTTTTCTTAACATACTAAATGCATTCTGATCTTCCAACTAATGTCTCTCTTTTGTTTTGGAAAATTATCATTTAATATGCCTACAAAATTCCTAAAAATGTAATATTTCTGTCTATTTGAGCCATATTCTGGGCAAATCCTTTAGTACTGTACCATTATTCAACTCATAAATTCTTCATGCAGTCTAGCATTTAGTTTGTCATTTTAATTCTTTAATTTTGAAATCTTTATTGTCTGAAATATCTTTATTTTTCATTTTTAAAATACCTATTTTCTGTCATTTTCCTCCCTATTTTTTATTCCAACATTTATTTTTCTTTTAAATGAATGCTAATCATTCATTTGTCTCTTTAAGTCTCTAAGTATGTTAAAGTCTTTTCCAGACTGTGAATATTAATTTTTTCTGGGTGAATTTGTCTTTTAATTATGTTGATTAAATTGGTTGACTTTTTATCATTAGAATTCTTCATTATGTATTTTGATATTTTGGTTTGCAAACTGATTTTGAATGGAAAATTATTTGTGTTTTTTTTTTTTCTCTCTCCCTTTCTCCTCCCTCTCATTCTTCCCACCTAGTGGGATGTTCTGACTGGTGACATGCCTTTTCCAGCCCTCCAGGCCCCAGATTCAGAACTCGGCATTCGAATGTTTCTCAGCTGCTCCTCCTGGGTGGCATGTGGAGACATCACAGATATGGTTACCAAGCAGCAGGTAGCATGGCTCAGCAGCTAGGTCTGAGGCAGTGGCTCTGTCCTCTACCCTCCTCAGGCACACTTCCTTACAGACGTCCCAGTCCCAACCAGCAGCTGTTGTTTTTCTAGCTTCATTTCATGAGTGGGGATGTTGAGCTCTGTTCCCCCATCTCAGGTGAGCCATTCTTCCCTCTGATGCCCTGTAGGAATCCAGCTCCTGGCCCCACTGCCTTTCTCTCTGCTGGAACCCAGCCAGCCTGTGCCTTCAGTCTTCTTGCTCTCCACTGGGCTTTTTGCTAGTTCCCATCCACAGAGAGGTTTTCAAGCTAGTGTATGTTTTTGTGTGTGGTGTATATATATATATATATATATATATATATATATATATATTTATTTATTGGTATATATATATTTATTGGTATAGATATATATATTTATTGGTATATATTATTATATATATACACATATACCCAAATATATATAATAGTTATATATAAATATGTAATAGTTATATATAAAAATATATATAATAGTTATATATAAATATATAATAGTTATATATAAAATATATATAATAGTTATATATATATATAATTTTGTCTACCATTAACATGTGTTTGGAACAGATGAGGTTTGTTGATGTTCATCAAAATATCATTTTGACTAGGAGTCTATAACCTATTTGAATATTTATTTAGTGACTCCATTTATTATTTTGTACATACTTCGTATCAAATACAGCCCTTTCTCTTAGGAGCCAGTTCCTTTACCACCTTCACAAATGGGTGGCAAAAATCCTCAACATTTGGAAAACACATTTTCAAGCAGAGCCGGTATTATAGCCCACTCATGAAGGTATCAGTCCTTCCAAATTCCAGGGTTTAGAGAGTAGCACAGGGTAAAATAAGGAAATTTAAAATCCTCCTTCACTGACGTACTTCCTGACCTGATGGCCTCCACTTTTTAGACAAGTGACAATATTTGATATGTAACATGCAGAAGTTTCATTGCTGGGGATTGTGTTGCAGGGAGGGCAGTCTTGCAATTTCCCAGTGATTATATCACATTATTAATCTTGATAATAAAGTGAGTGCACTTATTAAAATTATGGGTGAACAAGAGAGATAACTGAAAAAGTACAAAGAACATATATTTCTATTAAACAGTCAGACATGAGGCATAACTTATTCATGTCATTTGTTCAGTTTGAGACTACCCCAATTTGATAAGGCAAATAGAATTGACTTGGGAATAGTAATACCAGAATTGTGGTAGTCCTCATTCTGAAGACAATATGCAATCTTAAAAATTAAAATGTGTAAAATTATTTATTTTCTCCAGTATTTAACTTATGTCCATATAATACAAAATACAAAGCTTTTCCTGTTTATTAATAAATTTAGATTTCATGATACAGAAAAATGTCATATAGATATGTACGTTTACACCCCACATCTGAATTAATTCAAGAAATAAATCCCAAGGCATTGCTCAGAGATGAGGAGGTGAATGAGGAGGCTTTAGCTGGTGAGGAAAATACCATCCAGTCCTCTGAGGATGAGCACTTTAATCTTGCTCTGATTCTTCCACTCTACCAATAAAATTTCAAGAAAGCAACCATTAACATTTTGGACCTAAATTTTAAAAAGGAACTGCACATTTTTAATTGGGTTATTATTTTTATTGGGCTTTTTGCTCTTTAGTTGCAGGAGTTCATTATATATCTTGGACATTAATGTTTGTCAAATATATGTTTGCAAACATTTCTCATTCAGTAGGTTGCCTCATCACTCTGTTGATGGGCTAAAGACCTGAAGAGCCATTTGTCCAAAGAAGACATACAAGCGGCCAACAGATATATGAAAAAATGCTCAACATCACTAATCATCAGGGAAATGCAAATCAAAACCACAGCGAGATATCACTTCACACCTGTCAGGTTGGCTATTACTGAAAAAACAGAAAACATGACTAGTGTTGATGAGGATGTGAATAAATTGGAACCGCTGCACAACATTTAGTGGAAATGCAAAATGGTGCAGTTGCTATGGAAAACAGTATGGAGAGTCCTCAAAAAATTAAAAGTAGAATTACTATATGATCCAGCAATCTTACTCTGGGTATTTATCCAAAAAACAAAAATGTAATCAGCATCAAGATATAATCCCCACTCCTATTTCAGTGTAGCACTATTCACAGTATTCAAGATGTAGAAACAACTTAAATGCTCATTGACCCATGAGTGGGTAAAGAAGATATGGTATATACACACAAAGGAATATTATTCAGCCTTAAAAAGGAAGGAAATTTTGTTATATGTGACAACATGGATGAATCTTGAGGTTCATCCTCTTATGTTAAGTAAAATACACCAGTCATGAAAAGACAAATACTGCATGATTTTACTTACAGGAAGTATCTAAAATAGTCAAATTCCTAGAATCAAAGAGTGGGATGTGGTTGTCAGGGGCTGGGGAATGAGGAAATGGTATGTTTCTAATGCCTGCATAAAGTTTCATTTAAATAAGATGAATACATTCTATAGCTCTTCTGTACAACATTGTACCTATAATTAACACTGCATTGTACACTTAAGAACTTAAGAGGGTGGATCTTATATGAAGTGTTCTTACCAGAATAAAATAAAAATTTTAAAAATAATATCTATGTTACAAAGTAGTTCTGTCAAATGAGATTAACACTATAGTTCCTGGCTCATACTATCACATACTATTACAGAGTAAATATTTATTTAATTAAAAAAAAGCTTTCACACTTTCCTTGCTTCAAACAACAGCACCCCATTGGCTTTAGCTTGTACCTGTTTTCCAAATCTGACCAGCACAGAGACTGGGAGCTATTTATTTTCTCCTACTTAATCCCCATGTATAGAATTTTTAAAATTTTATTCCTTTCTTATTTCCATAGTTTTTTGGGAAACAGGTGGTGTTTGGTTACATGAATAAGTTCTTTAGTGGTGATTTCTGAGATTTTGGTGCACCCGTCATCTGAGCAGTGTACACTGTACCCAATGTGTAGTCTTTTATCCCTCCCCAGTCCCTACCCTAACCTCCGAGTCCCCAAAGTCCAACATATCATTCTTACGCCTTTGCACCCTCATGGCTTAGCTCCCACATATAAGTGAGAATATATGATGTTTGGCTTTCCATTGCTGAGTTATTTCACTTAGAATAACAGTCTCCAACTCCATACTGGTTGCTGTGAATGCCATTATTTTGTTTCTTTTTGTGGCTGAGTAGTATTCCATTATATATCACAGTTTCTTTATCCACTTGTTGACTGATGGGCATTTGGGCTGCTTCCATATTTTTGCAATTGCAAATCGTGCTGCTATAAACGTGTGTGTAAGTATCTTTTTCGTATAGTGACTTCTTTTCCTCTGGGTAGATACCCATATATGGAATTTTTTTTTACCATAGATTTCTTCAAAAGGCCAAACAGCAAAATATTGGTAAGAACTTTTGAATACTTACTGCATCTAAAAGTTCTTACCAATATTTCTACTCGCACTTCTATTTCTGGTTTCCATAGAATTGCCTATATTCCTAATTTATTTTTCTCTGTAAGTCTATTTAACCTTACAAACATGGTGTTTCTCTTATTTCCTCAGCACCGCCTGAGTTGTGACAGTGAGCTGAGCTGTACCTGAATCCTGAGCTGCCCAGCCCAGGCAGGAAGCACATTGGCGATCTCTTTCCTTCGGGGGGGCAGCTGCCCTAGGCTTGAAGTATTTTAGCTCTGTATCTGCTCTTAGAGGGTCTATCATTCTTTGACATTTTTTTTTCTCTCAGATACTGCTCTTTTTAGTTTAATTTATTAATATCTTTCTACTGTGGTGCTTAACGTCTCCTTTCCCCCTCCTCCAAGGGTGAGAGGTCTGGTTGAAAGATCTCTACTAGCTAGGCAGTAATTTTTTTATAATTCTTCATTCCTTCAAATGTGTCTTTTTGTGACCCAATCAAATGTTGGCAATGAAGTTCCTTATCTCCATTTGACTTATGCATAAAGCCAACACTCAGAAATCCTATTTCATCCCTTACCTTTTCTCTTTGTAGCCAACCCAAAATGTGTTCAGTTTTACTAAAAGCTGAAGCTTTCCACAAACTTCTGAGTATAGTGTACTCTGGCTGAAATGACAGCCACTTTTAAAATCAGTATTTTTCATGTTAATTACATTTAATTACACTTAGTTTCATGAAATTGAAATTTACAAATAGGAGGAAAAAACCATGGGGTGGGGGTGGGGAAAAGTGGTACATTATATTTTTAGAGAAATACCAAAAGTAGTTTTGTTTTATTTCGAAAAAAAGTAATTAAAAATCGTTTAAATCATTCATAACTTCTATAAAGTTCTTTTCTAGCTTCTGTTTGACATAAAAATGACAAGATAATGAGTCGTGGGCCCGGGGAACCAGAAATCTTGGCTGTTGATCTGGTATTTGTGGCTCTATTGCTGATTGGTATAGAAGTGAACCTATGTGACCATAAAGGTGAATGCAGCCAAAATGGTCAGACATGCCATCAACTCTAAAGATGTTGTGATAGGGGCTGAAAGTCAAGAAATAAACTTTAGTAGATTATTGTGTGATGGAGAATAAATTATGAGAAGAAATGCACCTGAAGTGGTCTCAGGGATTTGTTTCACATTAAAAAAATATACTTCATTTTTTAGAGCAGTTTGAGGTTCACAGCAAAGTGAAATAGAAAATACAGACATGTCGCACCTACCCCTTACCCACGCCGTGCACAGTCTCCTCCATTATCATCATCCCTAGCCATAGTGAGAATTTGTTACAATTAGGGAACCTGCTTTGGCACATCATTATCTCTCAAAGCACACAGTTTACATTAGGGTTTTCTCTTGGTATTGTACATTCTTTGGTTTTTGACAAATGTATAATGTCATGTGTCTACCATTATAGTATCATACAGAATAGTTTCACTGCCCTAAAAATCTTCTGTATTCTGCCTATTCATCTCTCTCTCTTTCCCCAAACCCCTGACAACCATTGATCTTTTTACTCTCTCCATAGTTTTGTCTTCTCCAAAATGTCATATAGTTGGAATCGTACAGTAGGTAGCATTTTAGAGTAGCTTCTTTTACTTAGTAATAAGCATTTGTGTCATTTATGTATTTTCATAGTCTAATGGCTCACATCTTTTTGGCATTGAATGATATTTCATTGTCTAGTTGTACCACAATTTACTTATCCAGCCATCTACTGGAGGACATCTTGGTTGCTTCCAAGTTATGGCAATTATAAATAAAGCTGCTATACATGTCCATGTGAAAGTTTTGTGTGGGTGTAGGTTTTCAACTCACTTTGAAAAATACCAGGGTGTGATTGCTGGATCGTATGGTGTGTTTCACTTTTCAGTTCTGTGTTGTGAGTGTTATTTTAAAAAGATGCTATAGGATATGTTGCCCTGCACAGAATGGGTAGATAAAAACCAGGCAAACGAAATGTTATCTGAGGCTCATTCATGTCAGTGTTCACTCTTGCAATGCAGAGTAAAATCTCTAGGATATAGTTATAGTTTACAATAACTGGAAGTAGGTTTCCAGGACTAGGACAGGATTGACATGGATTTTTGATGCTGCTATTACTCCTCTACATTTGTAGCATAGAAGGGGAAAATTATGTCTGGCTGGGCGCTGGAATTGCTTTAACAACCTCATAGTCTTTCTGAGGCTTCATAAATTACAAATAAGCTCTTGAAGGGTTGATATCCTGACCTTTGGAAATGTTATTTCTTCTATCAAAATATTAAATAAAACAATGTTTTATTTGATCTACATTGGCTACAGCAAAAGGTTTTTATAAATATATATATAAAATAAAACTTTTATCTGAATGTTATACTGTAATGTTCTACTGACTTAAAATACTCATTAAGGTAATAGTATTATGAGCTCTTTTCTGAGAAAATTTTATAAGTACAAAAGCCATTAAAATGATTAAAATTTCCTCATGGTTTCTGCTATTTCTGCAGATGTCTTGGTTCCTAAGAACAACTATACTGTTGAATCTAGCTAGTAAAAAGTATTAAATGCATCATACACCTGTCTAAATGAAGAAAGTCCTGAAATAATTCTTACGCTTTTCCTCTATTGCTACTTCTCTTTTCTTTTACCCTTCCTTCCTTTTAAGAAAAACATAGTACTTTGGAACAAATTGATTTTTTTAGATAGTGCATTGATCATACCCCTAGCCTGGGGTTAGCGCATAACTTCAAAAACGATAATAACTAAGACAATCATCTAATTTTACTGAAATAAAACTGAAAATGTACACCCGACAAAATCATCCCTGAGACTACTTTAGGTGCATTTGTGCTTGTACTTTATTCTCAATGACACGGTAATCTACTAAAGTTCCTCTCTCAATTTTTCTCTTTGCAATCTGGAAGAACAGATTCACTAGTGATTGTGCTCATTTATAAAAGCATCCAAAACAAAATTGAACCCCAAGGCTGATATGCTATAAAGATGCTGATCAGATCTGAGCAGAATGGACCATGCTTTGGGGCTTGCTCAGCTAAAGATGGTTCTAGAAGACTGATGACTTTATATACACAATTACAAACACCACAGCTCTGTCAGATGAATGGAAACTCATGAAATATGAGCTGGCCCTTTATTAAGTAAAGAGTGGCATTTTGTAAAATACTTCTTTAGATTCAGTAATTTTTTAAGGTAATTAATTTCCCCCCATTCTTTGACAGAAGACATAATCAAACAGTCTTACAAGAAAGAACAATCCAATAGTATGTTTATAAAATAGTTATACAAAACAAAGACTAATTGATTTTTTTTGTGGCTCAAACTAATAGGAATGAACCTTGTCAACTTCATGTAATTGTTATCCATAACCAGTGGAAGTCATAATCAATAAGAGATTAGAAATATGTTAATTTTTTCCAGAGTTCCTCACCAAAAAGAGGTTGGATGTGCGAAAACAACCTGGATTTTTTTGTGTGTTTTGTTTTATTTTCAATAACACAAATAGCTAAATATGTAGTAACAGTGAGGCAATATATTAAAAATAAGATTGGTCTTCAATTAGAGATTAATGCCCATTTATCAGAGATGGTGTTAGTCCATATGATCAGCATTGATTAGACTTGCTGTTGGTCATTATGTCCTAGCATGTCCCATGAAATTTCAGATTTGTATTTTATTATAAGAAGACCTTGAATTTGCATTTCTGCAAATACTTTTTGCCAAGTTAAAATTTTGTTCACTAAATGAATCATTATGAACACCTACGTAAAATTCCTGGATTCTCCAGATTTTATGTCAATTCTACCAGTGAAACATGATCAAAATCTGTTATCATTACTTGGAGTGGCCCTACTTATTTTTCCTGCTCTTAGATTCTCTATCGAGAACCTTTATGCTCAGTTCATCCTATGTCCCCAGAGTTCTCATGGTTTCCCCTGATTTTCCATTATATATAAGCTAACTCAGAACTCTTATTTAGACAGACATACACATGAGTAATAAGAAAATGAAGTTAAAATCATCCAAGTCCTTCAAACACTGAGTTTAACAAATGCTGGTACTCTCAGAGAATAATTCAAATTAAGGTGAAAGAAATTAAATACATCCTAGTATTTGGCAGCAAACTGTTTTCTGGGGAGATGTTAACTTGTTTTATAGATGTGCAAATTTAATTTGAATTAAAATATCAGAATGAGGATACCTGAGACAGACTGGCCTCTGGTATTTTGAAGACCCAAGGCAGGAGTGTACCAATGGACATCCATATACCCTATGCATAAATACTTAAAAGTAATAAATCAAACTAACAAATTCTCAAATACAGTTGGCCCTTCGTATCTTTAGGTTCCATCACATCGTGAATTCAACCAACTGTGGATGGAAAATATTTGGAAGAAAAAAAGGATGGTTATATCTGTACTGAGCCTGTACAGACTTTTTTTTTCTTCTCATGACTCCCTAAACAATACGGTATAACTATTTATGCAGCATTCACATTGTATTAGGTATTACAAGTAATCTAGAGATGATTTAAATATATGGGAGGATATGTGCAGGTTATATGCAAATTCTACATTTTTTATCAGGGACTTGAGCACTTACAGATTTTGGTATCTACAGGGGGTCTTGAAACTCATCCCAAATGGATACCAAGAGACTACTTACTGCATGCTCTACCCTCCTACCTTGGCAAATATAAGTTATAACAACCTGGACGGCCGCATTTTAATTTGAGTGCTAGAGCTTCCAGGAACTCAGTACTGTGCTGTGATGCCCAGAAGGGCTAGATGCCAGCCTCTGCCTCTGCCACCATCTCCTTTCCCTCCCCTTAGTGCACTACAAGATGCAGATGCTGTATCAAGATGTAGCTGGCATCCCCCTCCTTCCTGGTTGCATACAGTTTCAAGCATTTTTTCAGTACTTTTCAGGAATGGGGGAATTTATCATAAATCTGTAGTTTAGATTAAGAAGTTGGTAGGGATAATAATTGCTCCCCTCCCCCTAAAAGGTCCATATCCTGGTCCCTGGAATCTGCAACTCTGTTACATCACATGGTAAAGAGGAAATGAGGTCCTATATGGAATTAAGGTTGCTAATCAGTTGATCAGATGTGATCACAGAGTTCTTAACAGTGAAAGGGGAGGCAGAGCAGGTCAGAGTGAAGTGATCTGAGAAGGCCTCAACCTGCCCTTTGAGGATCAGGGCTCCCCAGTCTCCAGTACTGCTCTGTGGCCTGTTAGGAACTGCACCACACAGTGGGTGTGAGCAGTGGGTGAGTGAACAAAGCTTCATCTGTATTTACAGCAGCTCCCCATCATTCATTATTGCCTGAGCTCTGCCCCCTGTCAGATCAGTAATGGCATTAGATTCTTACAGGAGCATGAAGCCTATTGTGAACTGTGGATGCAAGGGATCTAGGCTGTGTGCTTATTATGAGAATCTAATGCCTGATGAGCTGTCACTGTCTCTCATCACCTCCAGACGGGACTGTCTAGTTGCAGGAAAACAAGCTCAGGGCTCCCACTGATTCTACATTATGATGAGTTGTATAATTATTTTATTATATATTACAATGTAATAATAATAGACATAAAGTCCACAATAAATGTAATGTACTTGAATAATCCCAAAACCATCCCCACCCTGCCTTCGTTTGTGAAAAAAAATGTCTTCGACAAAACCAGTCGCTGGTGCAGAAAGGTTGAGGATCACTGTTGAAGATGGAGGAAGGTGGCCACCAGCCCAGGAATATGGCAGTCTCCAAAATCTGCAAAAGGCAAGAAACAGGTTCTTCCCTACAGCTTCTAGAAGGGAATGCCAGCCCTACCAGCACATTGATTTTTTTTTATTATTATTATACTTTCAGTTCTGGGATACATGTGCAGATTTGTTACATAAGTATACACGTGCCATGATGGTTTGCTGCACCCATCAACCCATCATCTACATTCGGTATTTCCCCTAATGCTATCCCTCCTCTAGCACCCCAAACGCTGACAGGCCCTGGTGTGTGATGTTCCCCTCCCTGTGTCCATGTGTTCTCATTGTTCATCTCCACTTATGAGTGAGAACATGTGGTGTTGGGTTTTCCGTTCCTGTGTTATTTTGCTGAGAATGATGGTTTCCAGCTTCATCCATGTCCATGCAAAGGACATGAACTTATCTTTTTTAATGGCTGCATAGTATTCCATGGTGTATGTGCCACATTTTCTTTATTCAGTCTATCATTGATGTACATTTGGGTTGGTTCCAAGTCTTTGTGATTGTGAATAGTGCTGCAATAAACGTACATGTGCTTGTGTCTTTATAGTAGAATGATTTATAATCCTTTGGGTATCTACCCAGTAATGGGATTGCTGGGTCAAATAGTATTTCTGGTTCTAGATCATTGAGGAATCGCCACACTGTGTTCCACAATGGTTGAACTAATTTACACTCCCATCAACAGTGTAAAAGTGTTCCTGTTTCTCCACATCCTCTGTAGCATCTGTGGTTTCCTGACTTTTTAATGATCACCATTCTAAATGGTGTGAGATGGTATCTCATTATTGTTTTGATTTGCATTTCTCTAATGACCAGTGATGATGAGCTTTTTTCATATGTTTGTGGGCTGCATAAATATCTTCTTTTGAGAAATGTCTGTTCATATGCTTTGACAACTTTTCGACGGAGTTGTTTGATTTTTTCTTGTAAATTTGTTTAAGTTCCTTGTAGATTCTGGATATTAGCCCTTTGTCAGATGGATATATTGCAAAATTTTCTCCCATTCTGTAGGTTGCCTGTTCACTCTGATGCTCGTTTCTTTTGCTGTGCAGAAGCTCTTTAGTTTAATTAGATCCCACTTGTCAATTTTGGCTTTTGTTGCCATTGCTTTTGGTGTTTTAGTCATGAAGTCTTTGCCCATGCCTATGTCCTGAATGGTATTGCCTAGGTTTTCTTTTAGGGTTTTTATGGTTTTAGGTCTTATGTTTAAGCGTTTAATCCATCTTGTATAAGGTGTAAAAAAGGGGTCCAGTTTCAGTTTTCTGCATATGGCTAGCCAGTTTTTCCAAAACCATTTATTGAATAGGGAACCCTTTCCCCATTGCTTGTTTTTGTCAGGTTTGTCAAAGATGAGATGGTTGTAGATGTGTGGCATTTGTTCTGTGGCCTCTTTTCTCTTTCATTGGTCTATATATATGTTTTGTTACCAGTACCATGCTCTTTTGATTACTGTAGCCTTGCAGTAGAGTTTGAAGTCAGATAGCTTGATGCCTCCAGCTTTGTTCTTTTTGCTTAGGATTGTCTTGGCTATATGGGCTGTTTTTTGGTTCCACATGAAATTTAAAGTAGTTTTTTCTAATACTGTGAAGAAAGTCAGTGGTAGCTTGATGGGGATAGCATTGAATCTATAAACTACTTTGGGCATTATGGCTATTTTCACGATATTGATTCTTCCTATCTATAAGCAGGGAATGTTTTTCCATTTGTTTGTGTCCTCTCTTATTTCCTTGAGCAGTGGTTTGTAGTTCTCCTTGAAGAGGTCCTTCACATCCCTTGTAAGTTGTATTCCTAGGTATTTTATTCTCTTTATAGCAATTGTGAATGGGAGTTCACTCACGATTTGGCTGTTTGTCTATTATTGGTGTATAAGAATGCTTGTGATTTTTGCACATTGATTTTGTATCCTGAGACTTTGCTGAAGTTGCTTATCAGCTTAAGAAGATTTTGGGCTGAGATGATGGGGTTTTCTAAATATACAATCATGTCGTCTGCAAACAGAGACAATTTGACTTCCTCTCTTCCTGCTTGAATATCCTTTATTTCTTTCTCTTGCCTGATTGCCATGGCCAGAACTTCCAATACTATGTTGACTAGGAGTGGTGAGCGAGGGCATTCTTTTCTTCTGCTGCTTTTCAAAGGGAATGCTTCCAGCTTTTGCCCATGCAGTGTGATATTGGCTGTGGGTTTGTCATAAACAATTCTTATTATTTTGAGTTACATTCCATCAATACCTAGTTTATTGAGAGTTTTTACCATGAAGGGGTGCTGAATTTTATTGAAGGCCTTTTCCGCATCTGTTGAGATAATCATGTGGTTTTTCGTCATTAGTTTTGTTTGTGTGATAGATTATGTTTATTGATTTGTGTATGTTGAACAAGCCTTGCATCCCAGGGATGAAGCTGACTTAATCATGGTGAATAAGCTTTTTGATGTGCTGCTGGATTTGGTTTGCCAGTATTTTATAGAGGATTTTCACATCGATGTTCATCAGGGATATTGGCCTGAAATTTTCTTTTTTTGTTGTGTCTCTGCCAGGTTTTGGTATCAGGATGATGATTGCCTCATAAAATGAGTTAGGGAGGAGTCCCTCTTTTTCTATTGTTTAGAATAGTTTCAGAAGGAATGGTACCAGCTCTTCTTTGTATCTCTGGTAGAATTCGGCTGTGTCTTTGTCTGGTCCTGGGCTTTTCTTGGTTGCTAGGCTATTAATTACTGACTCGATTTCAGAACTTGTTATTGGTCAATTCAGGGATTCAACTTCTTCCTGGTGTAGTCTTGGGAGGGTGTATGTCTCCAGGAATTCATCCATTTCTTCTAGATTTTCTAGTTTATTTGCATAGAGGTGTTTATAGTATTCTCTGATGGTAGTTTGTATTTCTATAGGATCAGTGGTGATATCCCCTTTTTCATTTTGTATTGTGTCTGTTTGATTCATCTCTCTTTTCTTCTTTATTAGTCTGGTTAATAAACTTTAATAAACTGGCTAGCGGTCTATCTATTTTGTTAATCTTTTCAAAAAAGCAACTTCTGGATTCACTGATGTTTTGAAGGGATTTTCATGTCTCTATCTCCTTCAGTTCTGCTCTGATCTTAGTTATTTCTTGTCTTCCTCTAGCCTTTGAATTTTTTTGCTCTTGCTTCTGTGGTTCTTTTAATTGTGATGTTAGGGTGTCAATTTCAGATCTTTCCCATTTCTCCTGTGGGTATTTAGTGCTATAAGTTTCCCTGTAAACACTGCTTTAGCTGTGTCCCAGAGATTCTGGTAAGTTGTGTCTTTGTCCTCATTGGTTTCAAAGAACTTCCTTATTTCTGTCTTAATTTTGTTATTTACCCAGTAGCCATTCAGGAGCAGGTTGTTCAGTTTCCATTCAGGAGCAGGTTGTTCAGTGGTTGTGTGGTTTTGAGTGAGTTTCTTAATCCAAAGTTCTAATTTGATTGCACTGTGATCTAAGAGACTGTTTGTTATGATTTCCATTCTTTTGCATTTGCTGAGGAGTGTTTTACTTCCAATTATGTTGTCGATGTTAGAATAAGTCTGATGTGGTCTTGAAAAGAATATATATTCTGTTGATTTGGAGAGTTCTGTAGATGTCTATTAGGTCCACTTGGTCCAGAGCTGAGTTCAATTCCTGAATATCCTTGTTAATTTTCTGTCTCATTGATCTGTCTAATATTGACTGTGGGTGTTAAAATCTCCCACTATAATTGTGTGGGAGTCAAAGTCTCTTTGTAGGTCTCTAAGAACTTGCTTTGTGAATCTGAGTGCTCCTGTATTGGGTGCATATATAGTTACAATAGTCAGCTCTTCTTGTTGCATTGATCCCTTTACCATTATGTAATGCCCTTCTTTGTCTTTTTTGATCTTTGCTGGTTTGAAGTCTGTTTTATCAGAGACTAGGATTGCAACGCCTGCTTTTTTAAAAAATTTTTTTGCTTTCCATTTGCTTGGTAAATATTCCTCCACCCCTTTATTTTGAGCCTATGTGTGTCTTTGTACGTGAGATGGGTCTCCTGAATACAGCACACCGATGGGTCTTGACTCTTTCTGCAATTTGCCAGTGTGTCTTTCAATTGGGGCATTTAGCCCATTTACATTTAAGGTTAATATTGTTATGTGTGAATTTGATCCTATCATTATGATGTTAGCTGGTTATTTTGCCTGTTAGTTGATGCAGTTTCTTCAGCGTGTCAATGGTCTTTACAATTTGTTGTTTTCACAGTGGCTGGTAGCGGTTTTTCCTTTCCATGCTTAGTGCTTCCTTCAGGAGCTCTTATAAGGCAGGCCTGGTTGTGACAAAAGCTCTCAGCATTTGCTTGTCTGTTAAAGGTTTTATTTCTCCTTCACTCATGAAGCTTAGTTGGGCTGGATATGAAATTCTGGGTTGAAAATTCTTTTCTTTAGGAATGTCGAATATGGGCCCCCACTCTCTTCTGGCTTGTAAGGATTCTGCAGAGATATCCGCTGTTAGTCTGATGGGCTTCCCTTTGTGGGTAACCTGACCTTTCTCTCTGGCTGCCCTTAACATGTTTTCCTTCATTTCAACCTTGGGGAATCTGACGATTGTGTGTCTTGGGGTTGCTTTTCTCGAGGAGTATCTTTGCGGTGTTCTCTGTATTTCCTGAATTTAAATCTTGGCCTGTCTTGCTAGTTTGGGGAATTTCTCCTGGATAATATAATGAAGAGTGTTTTCCAACTTGGTTCCATTTTCCCTGTCACTTTCTGGTACACCAGTCAAACATAGCTTTAGTCTTTTCACATAGTCCCATATTTCTTGGAGGCTTTGTTCGTTCCTTTTTATTCTTTTTTCCTTAATCTTGTCTTCATGCTTTATTTCATTAAGTTGCTCTTCAATCTCTGATATCCTTTTTTCAGCTTGATTGATTCAGCTATTGATACTTGTGTGTGCTTCACAAAGTTCACGTGCTGTGTTTTTCAGCTCCATAAGGTCATTTATGGTCTTCTCTAAACTGGTTATTCTAGCTAGCAATTCCTCTAACCTTTTATTCAAGGTTCTTATCTTCCTTGCATTGGGTTAGAAGATGCTCCTTTAGCTTGGTTGAGTTTGTTATTACCCACCTTTCTCTGAAGCCTACCTCTGTCAGTTCTTCAAACTCATTCTCCATCCCATTATGTTCTCTTGCTGGCAAGGAGTTGTGATCCTTTGGAGGAGAAGAGGCATTCTGGTTCTTGTAATTTTCAGCCCTTTTGAGCTGGTTCTTCCTCATCTTCATGGATTTATCTACCTTTGGTCTTTGATGCTGGTGACCTTTGGATGGGGTTTTTGTGTGGCTATTATTTTTGTTAATGTTGATGCTATTCCTTTCCGTTTGTTAGTCTTCCTTCCAATATTCAGGCCCCTCTGTTGCAGGTCTGCTGGAGTTTGATGGAAGTCCACTCCAGACTCTGTTTACCTGGGTATCACCAGCAGAGGCTGCAGAACAGCAAAGATGGCTGCCTGTTTCTTCTTCTGAAAACTTTGCCCCAGAGGGGCACCTGCCAGATGCCAGCCAGAGCTCTCCTTGCTAAGAGGTGTCTCCCAGTCAGGAGGCACAAGGGACCCACTTAAGGAGGCAGTCTGTCCCTTAGCAGAGCTTGAGTGCAGTGCTAGGAGATCTGCTGCTCTCTTCAGAGCCAGCAAGCAGGAACATTTAAATCTGCTGAAGCTGTGCCCACAGCTGTCCCTTCCCCCAGGTCCTCTGTCCCAGGGAGATGGAAGTTTCATCTATAAGCCCCTGACTGGGGCTGCTGCCTTTCTTTTAGAGATTCCCTGCCCAAAGAGGAGGAATCTAGAGAGGCAGTCTGGCTACAGCGGCTTTGTGGAGCTGCGGTGGGCTCCACCCAGTCTGAACTTCCTGGCAGCTTTGTTTACACTGCAAGGGAAAAATCACCTACTCAAGCCTCAGTAATGGTGGACGCCCCTCCTCCCACCAAGCTTGAGCGTCCCAGGTCTACTTCAGACTGCTGTGCTGGCAGTGAGAATTTTAAGCCAGTGGATCTTAGGTTGCTGGGCTCTGTTGGGGTGGGATCTGCTGAGCTAGACCACATGGCTCCCTGGCTTCAGCCCTCTTTCTAGGGGAGTGAACGGTTCTGTCTCACTGGTGTTCCAGGCGGCACTGGAGTACGAAAAAAACTCCTGAAGCTAGCTCGGTTTCTGCCCAAATAGCCACCCAGTTTTGTGCTTGAAATCCAGGGCCCTGGTGGTATAGGCACCCGAGGGAATTTCCTGGTCTGAGGTAGTGAAGACTGTGGGAAAAGCATAGTATCTGGGCTGGATAGCACAGTCCTTCATGGCTTCCCTTGGCTAGGGGAAGGAGTTCCCCAGCACCTTGCACTTCCTGGGTGAGGCGATACCCCACCCTGCTTCGGCTAATCCTCCGTGGGCTGCACACACTGTCTAACCAGTCCCAGTGAGATGAACCAGGTACCTCAGTTGGAAATGCAGACATCACTTGCCTTCTGGATTGATCTCGCTGGGAGCTGCAGACCGGAGCTGTTCTTATTTGGCCATCTTGCCAGCCACCACCCCAGCACATTGATTTTTAGCTCAGTGTAACCCATGTCAGATTTCTGACTTCTAGCACTCTAGGTTGTAGGATGCCAGTTTATGGTAATTTGTTACATTAGCAATAGAAAACTAATACCAAGGATAAATATATGTGATGCTTTGGAAAGCTTAAAATGTTACTGAAATCTCTGTAATGGGTAGCATGTTTTGGGTCCTTGATTAATATTTATTAAATATAGATGAGTTCACAATTAGGATAAAAAATGCTGTCAGCTGCTAGGTGGGAAATTACGTTACAATGTACTTATACGTTATGATGTAGCTGGTGGACATATTATGTTATTTTTTGCATTGTTGCTCCATAATGAATTTTAGCTTGAATTTGGACCCCCAATGGAGTTTTTGAAGTATTTTCAGAAAGATTACTCTATGATTCAGCTGCAGCATCATAGAGTATTAAAAAAATACTATATGCAGAAACTTACGAAAGTAATATAATTGCCAAACCTTTTAGAAGAGTTTGTAGAACTTTATAGAAGTTGTGACATAGTCAAATGAATACTATTTTTCAGCTGCTTAACACTCTCTGTCCAAAGCATCTAGTTTACTTTCAAGAGAAGCTTATCTAAATGCTAATGGGTAACTCAATTAAGAAAGAAATGATGAGTTTAACCAAATAGTTAATGCAGAAGAAATCTCTGTAGTCCTCAAAAGGCCTCAAATACATACTGTCAATCAAAAAGGTAAAAAAGTTGTCAAAGTTTTGAGCATGGGTGATAAAAAATATCTTGTTTCCATAATGCTCTGCATACATTCGAGTATGCAGAATGAACTCAGAAGCACTTTCTTTTTCTTTCTTTTATTTTTTTAATAAGAAAAAGATTTGTCTCAAACTTCAATCATAATTGAAGGTGAAAGATATGTGAATTTGTGATGACTATATTCCATAGTTTATTAATTAGAAGATAGATATATTTAAAATGCTGATTGTTCCTCCTGAAAAGTTATTATTATATTTTATATATCTAGGGGTGTGTGTTTTCATATATATTCAATTATATTGGGAATTATGGCATTAAAATAGGGAAAAATACAAAATATCCACACAACTTCCAATTTCTGCTTGACCTGGTATATACTGAAGTTATAAAAATAGCACAATATATAGTGAACAAAATAGTAATAAAAATGTAAAGCAGAGAAACCTAGTAGATATCAGAATCTAAATCCCTTAAAGATGTTATCCTTAAAATCAGTGTGAAAATCAGATAATTCATATTATAATAAACTATCAAAGGCATTCACTAAACTGAATTTTCCTCACACCAGGTGGCTTTCCCTTCCCCTCCTCCCATTTATTTCTTTCCTTTTTAAAAAATCAAGTCTAAGGAAACCTATAGTGAAGTTCTTTAATAGCAAAGTATAATGGGGCCTCCTACACCAAGGTATGGAGAGGGCTGTCTAGTCTATTTTTAAAAGTCTCCAGGGAAGGAGCTTCTACAACTTCCTTGTGAATCTCTGACTTCGTACCTGGCAGTCTTCCCCTCCCAGGGTCCCCAGGCTGGTCTTCCTCTCTTGCTTAAGAATTTATTATAGATCAAATTATTTTAGGGTTCTGAATATATTGTTATATTTAAACGATACTTTCCCCCAAAGGGGCTCAATTAAAAGAGCACAGGATGTCTGTGCGGCTGAGTGCTATCCTCAAAGAAAGGTGTTCAGTTAATATAAACGGGTGAGATTCAGGCCATAAACAGAAACCCTAATGTTTTAGAAACAACTGCAATCTGAAGTATGTCTTCTCTCTCCTGATTTTTTCTGGAGTTACGCACTTCTGAAGACAGATGACCCCAGCCTAAGTCCTTGGGCTAGACTCTTGACCACACTATTTCTTCATCAGAGGGTGATGATTGTGCTTATCTACCTCCATTTTTAAGTGAGGATATAATTAATATTTGTATGGTATTTTCAAAGATGTTAAACTGTATTTAGATGCTCTAAGGGCTGATGCTATTTCTCAAGGTGTTTTTTCTTTTATTTTATAAAAAAAAATTACACAAGTTCTGTTATTGCCATATAATTATGTGTTGGCATTTGCAAGGAAAAAGAAATTCTTTTCAACATTTTTCACATTTCTCTTAATGTTATCTACTACCTTTATATTGGCATTTTATCTTAGGAAAAAAAGCACCACAATATAACTAGAAAATTTTTTAATGTTTACATTTGTATTTAATATTACCCATGAACTTCTAATTAAAACATTAACATGGTTATCTAATGTAAACCATCAAAGTATTATATACTTATGTTAACTATTTTGTTGTTTATTTATTTGAGTTTTTGAGAAAGAAATATACGCTCTTTTTCTTTATATTCACTTATAATTCAGCTATAAAAGTTTTTATATCTAAGAAATATTTAGATTCTAATTTTTGCATTACAACTTCTGTTAGGATGAGCATAAAAACAGATTTTAGATTGATTACACTCATCAAAGTTTCTCTTGGTTCCTGTTAAGGATAACTGGAAAGCCATCTTTATGATAAGCAAATTATTTTTATCTGCTGATACATTGGTAATAAAGTAGTAGGTTACTTTTAAATATTTGAGGTCAATTTGTTTTCATGGTTATCAGTTATTCAAGGAAGGCATTTAGAAGCCTGTTTGTCTACATAAATTATTGAATATATTACTGGAGCTCCATGGAGAATGGCAGGTTTTTGCCATCGCGTGGTTTGTCTTTCATCTTTGGATGCTCTGTTACCACTGTTCCGTTCCAGGAACAGAGTGAATACACTCACAGCATATGTGTATATATATATATATATTTAGAGAGAGAGAGAGAGATGAGAGATGGAGTTTCGCTCTGTTGCCCAGGCTGAAGTGCAGTGGCATGATCTCGGCTCACTGCAACCTCTGCCTCCCAGGTTCAAGAGATTCTCTTGCCTCAGCCTCCCAAGAAACTGGGGTTACAGGTGCCTGCCACCAAACCCAGCTAATTTTTGTATTTTTAGCAGAGATGGGGTTTCGCCATGTTGGTCAGTCTGTTCTCAAACTCCTGACCTCAGGTAATCCACCCGCCTAGGCCTCCCAAAGTGCTGGGATTACAGGCATGAGCCACCACGCCCGGCCTAGCATACAGTGTTTAAAGGTGTCAAACATAAAGTATAACAAAGATGAACTTCTCTTTTTCTGTTTTCCAATTTAGCTATACTATTAAGATTATTTTAAAATAAAGAGTCTGATTTTTAAAAAATATGATTCAGATCATTGTTTCTATTCTCCCTTTCTTTTCATGAGCAGCTCAAAACTCAAGGTGCTGGTTGGAGCTACGGGAACAGTTGCAGAGTTTCTGTGCTGTCTGCCTTGCTGTCTTACCTGCATCTGATCCAGGAAGGTGGAATCTGTAGAGGAGTGTTAACTCTCCCCTTTGTTTTCTAGGCACATTTTAGAGTTAGAGAGGTAGAATATTAGTATAGTATTAAAAGGAAAAAGTAGCACGAAAATGTGATTCATTGTGCCAAGACACACATAATTTAGCTGAAAGTTAATGTCACAGCAAATAATGGACACAGAGTTTCTTTTCTTTCTTTTTTTTTTTTTGTAGTACTTAACTGTTACTCATCTTGGGTCTAGTACATAATTTCTGAAGCCAAATATCTTCATTTTGAAGAACAGATAATAACACTTAATCTAAGAAAATATTTTTAAAACGCTTTGTAATTCTTAACGAAATGTGTCACAATAAGGTAAAAGCATCTCTTAGTCACTATTCATATTGTTCAATCATAGTTTGTCTTTTTCTTTCCAGTAATAATCCATCCTGTTTCTTAACAGATTGTAATAGGGGAGCAGTGAGAGAGAAAATTCATGCTTTACTCTGTTCCATATAATTTGTTTATGTTGGGTGTGTGTGTGCATGAGAGTTTATATTATTTACATTGCTTTAAACTAAAGTCACAATTCTCAGTGGATTATTACTTGAACAATAGAAAAAGAGATTATCCTATTTTTTACTACTAGAATGCAATCAAAAATATATTTCTAACTTCAGTGATTTTCAAATAAGAAAATTATATTATTTATAATACTTCATTTTGTTAATCTGATAGTGTAACTACCTTAAAAGTATTTCATCTGTTGTAGTGGTATCATGTCCCAGGGAAAAGAATACATATACATAAAAACTCATAATGTGCATTATTAACCAAAATAATTTTTAAACCCTTGTTTCCTTGTATTAGTGTGTCTTCAGGTCTAAAACAAATATTAAACTAGAGTTTTGTTTGTTTAGAATATGGACTCAGTATAAGATAATCAAACCTGCTTTAGGAAAAAAATCATTAAGAAATTTATGTGAAAGATCTATTGCATATTTCTCTTTGAGGTGAGCAAAAGCAAGTCTGCTGTTGCTGATACCACTTGAAAGCCCATTGCTGTGAACACTTTCTTTATTTCTTAACAGAAAACTGATTTTAAATGTTGAGGTTAGAAAATCTACTCAACATTTTTTAACTGCTCCAGCTTTAATTCATAATTACAAGCTTATTCCAATCTCTGCATAATGAAACCAAATTTTAGACCAACAGCTGTTATCTACTTTTGCTGGTAGCCTTGGGGTATGAATATTTTAATATTCATTTTATATGTGCAGATAAACTAAATACTTCCTACTGCAAGTCTATCAAATTAATCGCAAAAATCATAGTTGCTGTTCTTTCTTCCATGCAACTCATTTAAAATAAAAACTGCTCACTTTATGCTCCTGAAAGTGATTTTTACAAAATATATGGGGGAGAATGTAGAGAAATCCATGGATATAAAGGATCATGGAAAAGATTAAAACAATACTGTTTTAGTGACCTGCCCTTCTGTCCATTTCCATTTTGTGCAAATTCAGTTTAAGATTCAATATTTTGCTTATGGCAATGTTTTAATAGCTGGTTTTGTGTTGGAAGGCTGTGATTTTCACTTATTTAAATAGTATTAGGTTCTCATATGTAAATGATATGGCCTAAAGGTAGAACCCTCCCCCCACTCCTCCAGTTTTCCCAGTATAATCTCACAAACACCATTGTGATGTACTATAAAACATGCGGTAACTTTTGTTTTTGGATGGCAGTGAATGAATAGAAAATAAAAGTTCCGTAGCCCAGTAAAATCTAAAAGTGTTTATTCTGAAGTAGAAGATAAAAGGATGATGGGAGATACCAAAATAGAAATAGATGAATTTGTAGCTAAGGTTGGTGGATATTAATAGTAGAGATAGTTCACATAGATTCCTCATATTTTTATGAATTCTGTAGGAAGATGCTTTCACCTATTCTGAATTTTAACAGAACAATACTACTTACATCACACAATAATCAATATTTGGGGTGGAAAACATAATCTGTATCATTAGCAGATCAAGATCATGTACCTCATTAATGTTAAACCACGACTATTTAAACATGTTTGAGAGGGCTGAGCATGGTGACAGAAAAATAAAGACAGGAAATAAAAGCGACATAAAATGGTCTACGTAGTGTTTTTCTAGTTATGAGGATGAGACTTCTGTGAAAGCTTATTTGGTCTTGGTGAGCACATATGCGATGATGTCTTATGTGATCTTTCTTTCTGACTTCATGTTCTTTTTTTTTTTTTTTTTCCAGGAGAGTAAAATCTTTTATTATAATAGCTGTATTTTTTTTTATTATACTTTAAGTTTTAGGGTACATGTGCACAACGTGCAATTAAGTTACATATGTATACATGTGCCATGTTGGTGTGCTGCACCCAGTAACTCTTCATTTAACATTAGGTATATCTCCAAATGCTATCCCTCCCTCCTCCCCCCACCCCACAACAGGCCCCGGTGTGAACAGTGAGAACACATGGACACAGGAAGGGGAACATCACACACCTGACTTCATGTTCTTGGCTCTTGGGATAACAGAACACAAACATTCAGGCCCTTTGTCTTTGAGAAGCAGATGCTTTTCCCCCTTTTGTTTACCAGAGATGTCTTCTGGGTCTGAACGATGAGAGGAGTTAGACACTTCTAGTCTTTTCCATTGCTGGTGACAGCTAATATTTTCCTGCTCATCTCTTCTTTGGGTGTTTGCCACTGCCTTATACCTTCCCCCTCGTTTCCCCTACTCCTTTTGATTGTGACGTACAAAGTCTTTGATTGGATACTGGGGAAATTCTGTCTCTCTTGAGCCCATTTTTCATTTTCACTTTTTCCTTTGTTCTCATGTCTTAACAGACACATGCCTTTCCCTCTGCCATTTTTGATGGATCTTTCCAGAACACTGCCAGCTATCCATCATTCCTTATCTTTCAAAGCCTTCCAGATGCCTCTTTATGCTTCCTTTCTTAATCATTCTAGCTGCCCTGGAGGGCTCCCCGCATTTGATTTTTGTCCTTCTAAGGGTATTTCCTAGCATTTACTGAGGAGTTACTCTGCGCTGGTTCCATGCTAAGCTCTTGGCGTGCCTTATTTTATTTATTCATCATGATACTTAAGAGGTGTCTACTTATTGTTTCCATTCTGTAGCAGAGGAGAATGAAGCTCACAATGTTGAATAACTTGTCCAAAGATAACTGTTAAGTGGAATGGATGGGAGTCAACCTTGAGTCTGTTCCAGACTTTACCATCGTTAGTTGTTATTAGAATATTTGATTCATTTATTCTTCCTTTCTGATCATTGTTCTCAGTGACATTAGCTTTCCTACTGAAAGTTCATTAAGCAAGCTTTATGGACTTATAGTATCAACGGTCACAGCATTCCACTCTCCCTGTTTAGCTGCCATGCTCTGGAATTGCTCATCATATACCGCTGAAATCTCAGAGTTGGTGGGCTCATTGCAGACACACTGTTTTGCTTGCCATCTCTCCCTCTTCTTTATCGCCATTGAACCTAACTGTCAGTATCTTTCCTCTCCTGATCCACACTTCCTTTTAGTTTATTTTATTTTGCCCCGGTATTTCATGTCTTTTGATGACATTATCTTTCCCCAGCTGAATGATGAGGCTGTCTCTAGTTATAGTGGCTCATACGCATCAGTCTAGACTCCTGAAGTCTCTTGATTTTAGATAAGCCTTCAACATCAACCCCCCAATCTAAAATAATTCTTAAATATACATTATTCACACCTCTCTTTAGATCATAGATTATCACTAGGAAAAATAAAAACATTCCTGGGGTATCTTATAGCTTTAAATTCTGTTTCTAGACAAATGTAGACTTAAATGGCAGATGTTGTTTCCAGCTACATGTTGGCACTTGCTTCTTCTTGGAAGCTCTTATATTTATTCCTTCTGATTCCTTACTGCTTTCACCTGTGGCCCTGTTCCAAACTAACTCTTACTTCCTCTTTCTCACAGTCCAACCCTAGTCACTGCAGAAACATCCACTTTCATCTCTTTCTCTTACTCATCTCTTCCTCTGTGCTAAGCTCTCATGCCGAGTCCTGTTCACTATAACAAACACTCCCCATTTGTGTCCTAGGTTCTGTCCAGTTGTTATTTTGAGGTATCTCGCTCTGAAGCTTATTTTTTCCCATGACTGTGATTTAAGTCTTTCTCATTACAGCGATTCCTTTCTCCTTGCCTTCAAACACTCAGGCTCTCCTTTCTTAAAAAGTTCTTCCTTTTATAGTCTGCCTCTTCTAGCCATCATTTTATTTCATTTTGCTTTAACTGCTGACATGTATTAAATGAATGCTGTCAACCTGCTCTATTCATCCTCTAACAATCTTTCTTTTAATCCTTTGAAATTTCAGTCTAATTTACTCAGCATTTTGCTGGGATCACAGTCATCAATAATTGTATTCTTTTTAGTTCTTTCTTCTGTCCTCATTTTTCTTGACTTTTCTGTAGAATTTGGTAAGAATTAGCTAAGAAACAAAGGCAGAAATTTACTCTGAGATGCTGGGGCCGTCCAAGAAGCAAAGTACAAGGATTGAGCATAAATGCCTGGAGACTTCCCAGCCTCTAGAACTGTGAGAAATCATTGTTTATTGTTTAAGCACAGTCTATGGTGTTCTGTTACAGCAGCTCAAACTGACTAGGACAGAGCACCTATTGGGACCTTATTGATATTTCGGATACATTGTTTCTTGATTCTTTCTCCCTTCCCTTCCTTCCTTCCTTCCCTCCCTCCCTCCCTCTTTCTTTCTTTCTTTCTTTCTTTCTTTCTTTCTTTCTTTCTTTCTTTCTTTCTTCTCTTTCTTCTCTTTCTCTTTCTCTTTTTCTTTCTCCCTCTCTTTCTCTCTCTCTCTCTTTCTTTCTTTCTCTCTTTCATTCTTTCTTTCTCCTTCCTCCCTTCCTTCTTCTCTTTCTGTCTCTTTCTTCCTTTCTTTCTCTTTCATTGATCAAATTGCTGAATGATGAACTAACTATAAATGCCCTACCTTTTATGACAGTTGTCATGTACCAAATTTTCTGATAAATTATCAGCCTCGTTGCTGACTTCAGCCTTCTTCAGCCTGTTCTTATTCGTCCATTTTCCATGTTTCTTCAGCAGCTGCCAGGAAATATCTCAGCTGTACTGAATATTAGCCATTGCTTCAGCATTTATGTTAGCCTAAAGTCACGCAAAGGGATACTTATGAGAATTCATTGCATGGCATTTATCATGACTGTGCTATTTCATATTGTACCACTTGAATTGTTCATGCCTGTAGTGAGTATGGTCAACAAGCCTGACATCTTAATCACATATAAAGGCAATGTGGGAGTGTCTCCTTTATTCCCTGATCTTGGGCAGTCTGGCATTCTGTCATTCATTTATAGTTGGAGTCCAAGAGTATAGAAGTAGTCATAGCAATTCTGTGGATCCTGATGTCTAGAAGCTAATCTGTGGGCACACTTCCCAAACACTGAGTTTGCTTAGAGATGTATAGTAGAGTATGAGGAACCTAATTATCCTCATCTCATAGGATTTTATCTTTTGGGCCTCGGATCTCAGAAGGAGTCACCACTGTATTGTTTCTGGCAATGTTGACTTCAAGATGCCTATTAAGCATCGAGTAGAGATATTGATTATGCAGTTGAACATATGAGAATAGAGCATAGGAAGGGGTCTGGATTGGTGTTCTAAACTTGAGAGTCTTCGTCTTATAAAGCCATTGGAGACAGTGAAATACTAAGCATTCATAAATAGGAGAAAAAGTGTGAAGTGCCTAAATAGCTGGGTACTAAGCATTAATAAATAGGAGAAAAAGTCTAAAGCCCTCTTCTGAAGGATGCTGGGGCCTTCAGAAAGGCCTTATCTGAAAGACCCTGGAGGCATTCAACATCAAGAGCTAAGAGAATGATGATGGTGTCACAGAAGAGCCTTGGTACAGTTGCTTTACCCTCTGTCTCCATCCCTCCCCACCCTCTCTTCTGTATTTAGCTTCAATAACAGAATACAGCCCTGATCCTGGTTTGTGATGACATCCAAAATGCTTTAATATGGCCATGTGGTCCCCTGATGCTCTATGTTGACCTTCTATCTAACTGCCAATGACAGAATTATCTCCTGACCTATATATCCTGGGGATTCTTTACTCTGCCATGCGTTTCATCTAGGAGAGTAGGGTAATCTGCCAGAGAATGGAGGCCTCAGAGCTTTGATTCCATGAACGATTCCTAATGTTGGCATTTGTCCGCTTCCAGGGCTCTCGATCCTTTTATTTCTGTGGCATGCTTTAAGTCAAAGATCAATGTATCTTTCATTCATCCCTGGAATGACCACCTTCAAGACTCTATAAAAGTTCTAAAACCATGGTAACAGCTGAATCTCCTGGATCTCATGTTTGCAGATGGAACAGTACAGAGACCTTCAAGTGGCCTAAGCTTATCTGCTGCCCAGCTTCTCTTGCCATCAAGAAAAATCTCCACTTTCTCAAGACATGAGATTTCATGAAGTGTTAGTTAACATTGATCTCTATTTTACAGTGTTTCTAAGGAGTTTGTTAGAAGTTCTCAGTTTAGTGCACTCACCCTGAGCTGTGGATATTTGGCTCCCATCTGGCTTATCCAGTCCTGCAGGACAGTTTCCTTCACTCCCCTCCACTTTCCCCCAAAGTATCGTAGCCCTTGATGGGTTGATTCTCTCTCTTTCTTTCTTTCTTTCTTTCTTTCTTTCTTTCTTTCTTTCTTTCTTTCTTTCTTTCTTTCCTTCCTTCCTTCCTTCCTTCCTTCCTTCCTTCCTTCCTTCTCTTTCTTTCTTTCTTTCTTTCTTTCTTTCTTTCTTTCTTTCTTTCTTTCTTTCTTTCCTTTCTTTCCTTTCTTTCTGACAGAGTCTCATTCTTGTCTCCCAGGCTGGAGTGCAGTGGCATGATCTCAGCTCACTGCAACCTCCGCGTCTCGGGTTCAAGCAATTCTCCTGCCTCAGTCTCCCAAGCTGTAGCTGGGACTACAGGCACCCGCCACCACACCTGGCTAATTTTTGTATTTTTAGTACAGATGGGGTTTCACCATGTTGGCCCAGCTGGTCTCGAACTCCTGACCTCAGGGGATCTGCCTGCTGTGGCCTCCCAAAGTGCTGGGATTACAGATGTGAGCCACCATGCCCAGCTGATTCACTTTCTAGTGTACTAAAACCTAACAGACAGGTAGGTGATCATAGAATCTCAGATGTTACTGAGAACTTAAATCCAAAGTCTCAGCATATAGCCTCAAATACAACCCACGTAAAGCTGAGGTGCATCTCCAGTCACCTGCATGTGATCACATTCAAAAGAAACATCAGGCTGGCATTTAAAAGGGAACTGAAGGGATATCTATTAAATGGAGATTATATTGCATAATTAAATTTAAGTAAATCAGCTTAAAATCTTGTATCCACTCTTCTAAAAGTGTGCAAGTATTTTTTTAAATATTATGCAACAACAAGAATAACTGAACCCTCCAAAGCAAAAAGTGAAACAAAAACCAGAAAACAAGCAAGCATAAAAACCAGTAAAATCTCATAGGTAAGGTTTATGTAGCTGATCCCTATCTTTCAATTGCAAATTTTATTTCTAAAATACAGTCTCATTGTTCTCACTGATTTAGTGCTATACATTTCCATGTAAGACATACATATTAAACAATTTTTATCACTTTCCATTTGGTTTCCATGGGAAATTCCATCTGAAGATGTTGGAAATGACATCTTTAGAGCTTTTGCTATTTCTATGTGATTGTCATTAAAATTTTAATTGTTTTTGCTGTATGAAATTTGGCGATAACGATTTGTTTGGGCCAGTTAACACTTAAGTTTATAATAAATTAACACTAAAAGATAAGATAGATTTGTATTGGCTTCCTTCCAGAAGTCAGTGGAATGATTTCTGTGTTAGACCTTAGTGACTATGAAAAGCTTTCTACTACCTTCCCTTAGCTATTCTCCTTCCAGTTTCCACTTCAGCATAGCCCAATAGTCCTTTTTCTACTCATCCAACAAACAGCATCACCGCCCTGCTTAATGACCGGCACCCATTAGGCAAGAGCAGGGGATTGGAGATTTGCCATCAGGTTGTGAACTGAGTGGACAATAAAGAAGTAAAGAATGATGAGAACAGGGCAGGAGGCAAGAGCTATAGCTTTATAGTTATGGGCAATGAGAACTTAGGTAGAAATTAGAGAGACAAAGTTAATTGGAATGGGCAGAACAGGTCCAAAGTAATTGCCAACAATTAGGTCTTTGATGAGGACATGAGCATACCACTCTGGTCCACAAATCCATGACACCTCTAATTGTGAGATGTGGTATATATCACCTTGAGTCTGGACTCTGTGCCTGCTTGATCAGTAGTAGAAGTGATGCCATACCAGTTTCTGGGTCCAGGTGTTAAGAAACTGTCAGCTTCCATTTCCTGTCTCTTGAGATCATAACCTAAAATCCAGCCACCATATTGAAAGGAAGCCCAAGAAATCAATGGAGAGGCCACATGTAGGTATTCTGGTCCATAGTCTTAACTGAGGTCTAGGTAATGCTCAGCCACCGCATGTGTGTGTACATGATCCTCTAGATCAATGGCCCCCAACCTTTTTGGTACCAGGGACCAGTTTGGTAGAAGACAGTTTTTCCACAGACAGGGGTGGGGGTTGGAGGTGGTTGGGGGTAAGGGGATGGTTCTGGGATGAAACTGTTCCACCTTGGATCATCAGGCATTACTTAGATTCTCATAAGGAGCACACAACCTAGATCTCTCGCATGCACAGTTCACAATAGGGTTTGGACTCCTATAAGAATCTAATGCTGCCACTGATCTCACAGGAGGCAGACTCAGGCGGTAATGCTCAATTGATGGCTGCTCACCTACCGTGCAGCCTGGTTTCTAACAGGCCACAGACCAGTATTGGTTTGTGTCCAGGGACTGGAGATTCCTGCTGTAGATGACTAGTCATTGCCTGCAGTCTTGAATCTCCCCAGTTGAGTGGCCAGATATGGAGCAGAGGCAAGCCATCCCTCCTGCACATTCTCCAAATCCGATTCACAGAATTTGTGACCATTATAATGGTGGTTGTTTTATTCTGCTAAGTGAGGAGTGTTTATTAAAATGTAGAAACAGTAACTAAAAACCATTGTCAGGCACAAGTATACCACCATTAAGCAAGACCTACCATCTCTGACTTGATGTAAATCACATGAGAATCCTATGAGTATATAGCTGTACATCAAAAATGAATTACTTGAATCCCTAAATGTAGTAACCTATAAATGTATTACTCTGAAACAATAAAACTCCCTTTGAATAAGAAAAACTTTCTGAAAAGCTTATGGAGATTTTTATCCCTTGCAGGAGAAACAAACCAATATGTAAATACATTTTCAAGCATGAGCATGTTTCTTTGATATTACCTTGTCACTCCCCTTGTTTGTACCATATACTTTGCTCTTCTAAGCATTTTTGATAAGTGGAATTTTAAAAATCAGTAGATTGCAGCTTGTGGCCGAGGCATCTGGATAGTTTAGGTGGCCAGCTTTGAACTATTTTATTATTGCAAAGTTGAAATAAATTGCTTTACTTCTCTACCAGTAGGCTCCTCTGCCAAATTTAACTTGTACATTTCTAAATCACTTACATATTTTAAAGGATTAAAATTAAAGATGAGATTAAAAACTTTTCTCTTTGCTTCAAAGGGAGAACCAAAATCTCCACAGAGCCTAACTGACAACCTTTGTTGCTGCTTGGAAAGGGAGAGGGATAAAAAGAATTGCTTGAAGTGTTTCCTTAGTTCTTAACCTCTTGTTTTCCAGCCAGTGTTGTTTTGGACTAAACATTGGAATGTTGAGATAGATTGTGATGTTTACCTTGGCTTTACTCAAACCTAAAGTGACATTGAAGAAATTGATAGTGAATATTTGTCCATTTCTGAACTTGGCTGTGACTCCAGTCCTTAGGAGGGTGGTTAATTTGACATGTTCTGGCAGAATTAATTTTGCTGCCATACCAGTAACTTTCTCCTAATAAATTTTTCTCTCTGGAGATTTCAACACTTCAAAAGATGATACAGCGTACCTTTTGCAAAGCAGAGGATGATAAGGTTCATGTAGGCAATGGAGTCGATGATTACTTCTGCACCCCAACATATAATTATGGAAGCAGGATGAAGGAACTTTGAATATGCTTGCTAGTGGCACAACTGAACATGGGGAGAAATGTC
Source organism: Symphalangus syndactylus (assembly GCF_028878055.3). Taxonomy (NCBI): domain Eukaryota; kingdom Metazoa; phylum Chordata; class Mammalia; order Primates; family Hylobatidae; genus Symphalangus; species Symphalangus syndactylus. Next base: position 62,261,927 of record NC_072445.2, on the reverse strand, counting down.
AAGTCGAGGTTGAGGTTCAAAGTTAGGAACTGGTTTCCAGCTTTGCAGCTGCTGTAATTACACAATTCTGTGCATTGAAGCCATTTATCTCCTGCCAACTGTGGTAATTAATTTTGTTTTCAGTTAGTGGAGGGGGGATTGATCTTCCCTTTGTGAAAAACTTTCTCACGCAAATGTTTCCCAGTGTTGAAATGTTGAATGGCTTTTCTCCTGTTGTACAGGTATTTACTGGAATCTGAGCTCATGATTCTCTGAATCCATGACTAATGCAAAGTCAAAGCCAAGTTTATTGATGACTTCTGTTTCCCTCTTTAGGGATCAAAGTTTTTCAAAGTATACACTACTTAGAACCTTTAAATTATCTCTAAGTCTATTTGCATGTAATGCAAGTATAGCAACCTGTACAGGTAAGTACCTTTTAGTTTCATAAACAAGGAATACAATCTCGTGTAGGCATACATTTTTCTATTAAACATTTCTTATAAACATATAGTTTGTGTGTCTCACAGAGTTCTTTAACCCAAATACATGCCAGTGGCCTTGTAGAGTTGAGTAGTGTTTATAAGAAGCCTTGTCACTGGGCAGCTTTATGTCAATATCCAGAAAACTTGGGCCATACTATCAAACCTTCACCACCAACGTTTTTTACTTTGATTTACTGTGAAAGCCTTTTCTTTTTTTTTTCTTTTTTTGAGATGGAGTTTTGCTCTGTCACCCAGGTTGGAGTGCAGTGGCGCAATCTTGGCCCACTGCAATCTCACCTCTGGGGTTCAGGTAATTCTCCTGCTTCAGCCTCCTGAGTGGCTGGGATTATAGGTGTGCGCCACCATGCCTGGCTAATTTTTATATTTTTATTAGAGATGGAGTTTTGCCATGTTGGCCAGACTGGTCTTGAACTCCTGATCTCGGGCGATCCTCCTGCCTTGGCCTCCCCAAAGTGCTGGGATTACAGGCGTGAGCCACCACACCCAGCCTGATTTACTGTGAAAGCCTTTTGATGTAATTTCCCTTGAACGTTGGAGAAATTATCACATAGATTTTTTTAAAAGAAGAAAGTTTCAAAGGACATGACAAAATAATCAATGAACTGAATTATAATTTGTATTTTGGTATTTATAGGAAATCACTGTGATTTAAAGACAGTATATAATTTTTATTTGATTTATTTCTTGCATCTTCAAAACTTTGAACTGCATCCATGTCTCAGTCTTTTTGGGCTGCTAAACAGAACAGCATAGGTAAGTGGTTTATAAACAACAGAAACTTCTCTCTTACCATTCTGGAGGCTGGGAAGTCCAAGATCAAGGTGCTGGAATAGCCAGTGTCTAGTGAGGGCCCACTTCCTTGTAGATGGCATCTTCTCTTCACTGTGTCCTCATGTGATGGAAGGGATGAATGAGATCCCTTGGGCCTGTTTTATAAGGGCACTAATCCCCTTCATGGGGGCTCTGCCCTTGTGACCTAATCATCTCCGAAAGGTTCTGTTTCCTACTATCATCACCTTGGGAGATTTAAACATATGAATTTTGGGAGAACACAAACATTCAGCAATGTGTGAAAGGTCATAATTGATATGGTTTGGCTCTGTGTCTCCACCCAAATCTCATTTTGAATTGTAATCTCCATAATCCTCACATGTCAAGAGCAGGACCTGGTGGGAGGTGATTGGATCATGGGGGTGGTTTCCCTCATGCTGTTCTTGTGATAGTGAGTAAGTTCTCATGAGATCTGGTGGTTTTATAAGGGGCTCTTCCCCCTCCCCTAATTTACTGTCCACCTGCCTCCATGTAAGATGTGCCTTTGCTTCTCTCTCACCTTCTGCCATGATTGTAAGTTTCCTGAAGCCTCCCCAGCCATGTGGATATGTGAGTCCATTAAACTTCTTTCCTTTATAAATTACCCAGTCTTGGGTATGTCTTTATAGCAG